>NC_133464.1:8082500-9282500 GCF_048565385.1 Saimiri boliviensis | reverse complement strand
CGTGCCTGTAATCCCAGCTACTTAGGAGGCTGAGGCAGGAGAGTTGCCTGAACCCAGGAGGCGGAGGTTGCGGTGAGCCGAGATCGCGCCATTGCACTCCAGCCTGGGTAACAGGAGCGAAACTCCGTCTCAAAAAAAAAAAAAAGAAATTGTCTCTGACTGGAAGGAGCCTTGTTACATAGAATCTAAGGTCATCCCTTATGGGAATAGTATTCTCAAAATTTCGTTTAACTCTCTCCGGTGAATCAAGAGCCTCCAAGTAAAGACTATGAGGACCTTAGCTTTGAGGTGGCAAAATGTTTCCTAAAAAATTTCAAGATCTTCAAGGATCCAAGACAGAACAAAGAAAATATCTTCACACTTCATATATTTTTATTATTACCATCCATATAAAAAATAAAGCTGAGAAATTGATTGTGGCATTGATTAATTTATATAACTTAATGATGTATGCATCTGGATCATTCTTTTAAAAGCTAATAATCTTATCCAATATTTATACAACTTTTTTGTCATGCTTTTAAATTGTTTTAATATCTAGGAACAAAATATTCGGCTACTGTGTCATGTCTCTTCAAAGTTATTAGCTGCTTGAAACCAGTTTTTCTTTTAGTTTGATTTGGTGTGAAAACATTTGTGTTTTTATAAAACAAGTGTTTAACACTACAATTTTAGCTTTTTAAAATTATTTTAGTTAGCATTAATGACTGCATTGCGATTAGATTTATGATTAATCTGCTGATAAGAATTTGTTACTTTTGGCTACTTCTAAAGGGGAATTTATCATCTGCCATCATTTTCTTTAACTTAATATGTCCTCCAAACACTGACATCATCTGGAAATTGTCCTGTTTAATATAAGTAAGTTTTATCTCTTATAAGTAAAAAAAAAAAAAAAAAAAAAATTCATGAATAACATTTGCCTACGTGGACAAAAATAGTAATCAGGGATTGTAGAAGATTGGTAAAAATGATATCTGAAAGTTCTCACAGTTGTGGCATACATATGAAACCTTCCTTGAAGATCTTTATGTTATGTAAGCACCAAATCAGTGAATAGATCCACAAGTGGAGGAACTCTTTGTAATTCCTTTCATTATGGATAATGTTCTTCCACAGATGAGTGTGTGAGCATTGATGTCAAGAGATAATTATGCCTTATTTTCTAGAGACTCAGACTTAATTTCTGGTAAATGAAGACTATGTCTTTTTCTAGCACCACTGAAGCATGTTGTATTTTAAAATAAGATATAAATTAATTTGCTTTATATGCACAGTGTGTGTTTACATATGCCTTTCTCTGATACTCACTGAAGCACAGTGTTTCTTGGGATATTTTCTGAAGACTTAATAAAATGTGAAACTTTCATCTACGATTGAAAACTTAATAAAACTGGGATTCATAGTGGGAAAAAATGTCTGAAAGTTAATATCTCACCTTCTCTACGTGACATTCAGAGGATGATTATAATTTGTTCTCTGGGTAGTGTAAAATTAATTTTCTGCTTTATTTATTAGATTTTTCTTTCTCAAACTGTTTAGATAGATTTTTTTTCTGGGCTCTTTTATTAGTGTAGAAAAAATATGGAGCCTAAAAAAATTCAAATCTTTAGCCAATATTGTTTCTCAGTGCTCATTTAGTGCATTTTCAAATAATTTAAAAGAAGGGTTTAAATTCCAATACTACCTAAGCACAAATACGATTTTTTTTCTTATTCCAGGGTCGTCATCACTTTCAAAGAGAGTCTCAGAAATAAAGGTTGTTACAAATTTACCTACTTGAAAAAGTAAGTGATTTTTTCTTTTGAATTGTTGTAGTTAATTATCCACTTTCAGTTGAGGGAAATAGCTAGATTGTTGTCAATATATAAGCATTCTTCCATTGATATAGCTGGCTTGTATACCAATTTGGCCATAATAACCTTGAACTGAGTAAATAAAGGCAATACCAATGCTTTTACAAGTCACAGAGTGGGTGATCATTTACTATGGATTCTGAATGCTGGCACACCTCTGAGGATAAGGCACTCAGCGGACACTAGGTATTAGTTCCTATTCAATTAAGTTAAAAATCATTTTATCATCTGTTCTGTAGAAGTGAAAATTGCTGTTTCTTTTCTTCTTTTTTCTATTGTTATTTTTTTAAGATGGAGTTTTGCTCTGACACCAGGCTAGAATGCATTGGCTCAGTCTTAGCTCACTGCAACCCCCGCTACCCGCTTCAAGTGATTCTTCCGCCTCAGCCTCCCGAGTAGCAGAGGCTATAAGCGCACATCACCACTCCCGGCTAATTTTTGTATTTTTAGTAGAGAAAGGGTTTCACCATGTTGGCCAGGATGGTCTTGATCTCTTGACCTCGTGATCTGCCCTCCTCAGCCTCCCAAAGTGCTCATATTCGAGGCGTGAGCCACTGCGCCTGACTGAAAGTTGCTATTTCTTCAGGAAAAAGTTGGATATCAGTGGTGTATCATCTTTTATTTGTTGAGCAAAATCAAATAGATGATCGGTAAGCTTCCATTTTCTTCCATCCTTGTTTTTTTTCTTTATTATGACCAAAATATTATGATGAAAAGTTAGAAAATCAATTTCAGTATTTTTGTTTAAAAATTTAGTAGTATAATTCAGGAACAAATTTCAGTAGGAAATGAAGATGGGAGTAACTAAAAGATGTTGATGGGCAGACAACCTGAGTTGTCAGTAATAAAAGAGATTCTTCTCTACTGCTGCTGGATTTTAGATACTCTTCTATCTCTTAGAGGCATGCTGGGCTCTGTGTCTCTCAGAAATATGGCTGTCATTAGGCTTCTAGTCAAGGCTTTAAGATTAATTGGCTTATTTTTTTATAAATAAGATAGAAGAGTTTGTCTTTTGACTAACTGGAGAATTTATCAGTTGATATTGGAAAGAATGTCTGCCTTTGTTCTGATAACTTAAACAAGATGAGGAAAAAAAAACCTTAAGATAAATTTTACATAATAACAGTAATATGGTAGTAGATCAGAGGCTATGGGAATTATGTTTGTTGATATAATATATTCATATATTTTAATGTCATAGATAATAACTTTTCATAAAATAGATTCTTCCTGTGGTAAAATCAGTTAGAAAGACATCTACAGGGGAAGAAGCAATAAGTACTCTCTTCTTCTAAAGAACAAAACAAAACAGAAACATTTGTGAACCTATTTTATAGTGTTTGTTCCAAAGCTTATCTGGCAGTTTTGTTTGCTAAGCTTACTGAGAGAAAGAGAACTTGTTGTTAAAATATAAAATGTGTTTATTAAGAGTCACATTTATTCAGTATTCACTTGATATTCAGCATCTTTCTAGGAGCTGGGGAAGGACAATGAACTAAACAGTCATGTCCATGTTTTCCTGGGGTTATATTAAAGCCAGGAAGAAAGAAAATGAACAATGGGGAAAAATTCTTCAGAGGATGGAAAGCCCTAGAAAAAAAAAACCAAACCTAGGTAAATTGTAAAGAGAATGAAAGTAGATCAGGGGTTGGTGAAGTTTGTATCTGACCGTTGAAAGGAGCTACCTATGGGCAGAGCAGGAATGAGAATGGCAGAGGGCAGCAGAGCTAAGATCCTTAGGCAGGCACGGGCTTGATGTTTTGGAAGAGCACAATGGAGGTCAGTGTAGTGTGTGTGGTGGAGGATAGTGAAGAAGGGCTGATTTGAGGGAGATAAGGCTGGAGCAATGAGCACAACCAGTATGTTGAGAGGTAGGTTTAAGCCATGGCTAAAGCAAAAACAAAAGTAAAAACACAGCAAAACATTGGAGAGCCTTAAGCAATGCAATAAAATGATGTAATTTGTCTTTTAAAATGAACATAAATGATTCTTGCATAACTACATTTACACACTCACTATGATAAGTAAGAGATCACAGTGATAACGACTAGAATCTGTATAAAATGTAATTATTGTAAAACTAACAATTTTGGGTTTATTTTCTTTAACTACTTAGTAGTAAAAAGAGATCAGTGGACATCTTTGGACAAATAAATTCTAATTGAAAGATACAAATCTAGGGCCGGGCACGGTGGCTCAAGCCTGTAATCCCAGTAGTTTGGGAGGCCGAGGCGGGTGGATCACGAGGTCAAGAGATCGAGACCATCCTGGTCAACATGGTGAAACCCCATCTCTACTAAAAATACAAAAAATTAGCTGGGCATGGTGGCGCGTGCCTGTATTCCCAGCTACTCAGGAGGCTGAGACAGGAGAATTGCCTGAACCCAGGAGGCGGAGGTTGCGGTGAGCCGAGATCACGCCATTGCACTCCAGCCTGGGTAACAAGAGTGAAACTCCGTCTCAAAAAAAAAAAGAAAGTTACAAATCTAATCCAGTAATATCACTCAAAAATCTTGTGAATAACCACCAAATGATAGTACCTAGAAATCTAGTTCTACTAATACGATTCAAACTTAACTTACAGATACTTTTAAAGTGCTGCCAACAAATTAATTAGTGTATATATACACTATATATTACATTATTCTTAACATGAACAGGGATCTAGAATTCTCTACTCAAATCTCTTTTCTGAAAGATAAACAATATACATTTATTAGCTGTATGCATGCAGATATACAATTTAATATTTCCTTTCAGTAAAAGCTCACTTTGTTGTATACTATGACTTTCTATAGGGAGAATATAAATGTGAATTTTGAAGATTCATACAATGATAACATGACAATACTTTTAAAAGATCCAAAAATTCAACTTTCTGCAAAGAAACAAAATATATTATTTGAATTTGGTAGTAGAATTGATATAATTTAATATTTAACGTTCTTATTACTATTTTAATTTTGTTATTGTTCAAAAATACTGCCAAAAGAGCACCATATGTAATAATGATAGATTTATCAATAAAATTGAGTGTCCCTTGTTGTATACTATAACTTTCTATGGGGAGACTACAGATGTGAATTTTGAAGATTAATGCAGTGATAACATAACAATACTTTTAAAAGATCCAAAAATCCAACTTTCCACAAAGAAACAAAATATATTATTGGCATTTGGTAGTAGAATTTATATCATTTAATGTGTAACACTCTTATCACTATTTTGAATTTTGATAATTACTATTCAAAAATACTGCCAAAAGAGCACCCTATGTAATGATAGGTTTATCAGTAAAGCTGAATGTTACTTTATCCTGCTGTTGCTCAGAGTGTTAGCCAATGATTAGAGCCTGACCTTCTCTGAAAAAATGAATCATTTGATCATGTATATTGTCTGTTTATAGTTTACATTCTGTGGTACACAGAAATATGGCTTCCCCAGAGATGTTCATACTGTAATCCCAAGAACCTGTGACTATATTACTTCACAGTGAAAAGGTGTCTTCTAGATTAGATTAAGTCGACAATCTCGTGATGAAGACATGCTCCTGGATTGCCGTGGGTGGTCCTGATGTAATCACAGGGTCTTTCTAAAAAGAGTGGGCCAGGTTCAGTGGCTCACATCTGTAATCCCAGCACTTTGGGAGGCGAAGGCAGGTGGCCTGGCCAACATGGTGAAACTTGGTCTCTACTAAAAATATAAAAAATTAATTGGACATGGTGGTACATGCCTGTAATCCTGGCTACCTGGGAGGCTGAGGCAGGAGAATTGCTTGAACCTGGGAGGTAGAGGTTGCAGTGAGCTGAGATCACGCCACTGCACTCCTGCCTGGGTGACAGAGTGATACTCCATCTCAAAAAAGAAGAAGAAAGAAAAGAGGGAGAGAGGTCAGAGGAGAGAAAGCAATGTGACAAAGGAGGCAGAGATTGGAAAGATGAGCTCCTAATAAAAGGAAGGCCAGAAGCTTCAGAAATCGGAAAAGACAAAGAACACATTTTCCCTGGAGCCACCAGAAGATCTTGCCCTGCTTACAGCTGGATTTCAGAGCTGTGAAGTTCATTTGAGACTTCTGACCTCCAGAACTGGAACAGCATGCATCTGTGTTGTTTTAAGCCAATAGGTATATAGTAATTTGTTGTAATGGAAAGTAGAAACTAAAGCACATGCTAAATCGTATTAATATGATGCAAGAGATAAGATGATATTCTAAAATACTAAAAATAGTAACAATAATTCATATTCCTAATTATCTCCTAAGAAGTTGGAAGAGAAGAATTACTTGGAGATAAAAAATGATAATCTGCTACATAAAAGACCTTTATAATAGTTTTTATGAAATATGCTTTAAAGCAAACGTGATTTTCCTCTAAAAAAGCACTCAGTTGAACATAACTTTTAGAGATATTAAAGACTGTTAATTTTCAAATATTATTTGTTATGTTCTTGTCTCCCTCATATTTTGGAGGGGAGTAAAGTATATAGTGCTTGGAATTTATGAGGACAAAGACTTCCCTTCATCTGCATTCACATCTGTGGTCTTTAACCAGTGTCTCAAATGGTTAGAAGCCCTCACATACATTCATGGCTGAAAGAATGGAGCTAATGCATCCAGGATGCTTGTGATCACAGTTTGATCTCATCCTGTTTCATCCTTTGTGTCATGACAGTATAATTGTAAAATGCCATACCGCAGTCTGACATAGTGCAACTCCACCTCAGGTAGGAATTGCTTCTGCATGGTGTTATGCCTCAAATCACTGTTTAAAGCTCTTTAAACCTTAACCAAAACAGCGAGGCTCCTTTTGGCTTGAGGAACATTACTTTTTGTCATTGTAACAACTGCAAGTTCAAATTTGAGGAAGCTCTTTTTTCTTTTTAATGCACAATGTTCACTTTTTGCTTTGAATTCCAGCTGTGAGTGGAATTAACTTTCAAAATAAAGAAAATGGCCTCTGCAGCTGGGGAAGAGAGTTTGGGGCCCACTTGAATCAGGCACAGTTGGTGAAAGGAGAAAATATCATGAATATCCTTCCACTACTTTTGTGTCACTGTCGGAGGCCTTTTGTTGAAAGAATCCAAACATTATTCTGCCTCCCCAACTTCTGACTGCATGGATGGGTAGCAGTCCTTATGAAAACCTGTTCTTAGGAAAATGCTGGCTCTGGTCACCATTTTTCTAAGAGGGAAGAAGTCTTTCAAGGAAATGCATTCTAATAGCAAAAACAGGATTACATATCTAAGGCATCCGGACTCTCGAATTCAAAGCCTGAATAATGGAATGATGTGTGAGGCATTTTCTGGTGACTGGTTTACTGAGCTTCCAATTCTGGTATGCGATCATTTTAAAAATCATATTTGTATGCCATTTAAGTACATTTTGAGTACTCACTGATGAAACTCTGTAGTAAGATTTAATTTTTACTATATTTAAGACTATAACATTATTTTAATAACTCCCAGTGTACTAAATTAAGTCTCTGTGTTACTTTTTAAAACTAAACAATGAATCTATTTGTTCTTGTTCTAACTTGCAGTGACAAAAAACAGAAGCATAATTCATTTTGGCAGTGAATTTCTTTTTTGCTCTTATGTATATTTATCAATTTTTTTTGAGTACCTGCTCTGGATCAGGCATTGTTCTAGACACTGGAAATCGACTTGGAACAAAACATAGGATACCCCTGTACTCATATAGCATTACTTTTTGTGGGAAAACATAGGTAATAAACTAGGAAACTAATGTTAAGTTTATCTCAGGTAGTTGTAAACATGACAAGGAAAAGAAAACAGAAGGTGATGGCAGAGGGGAATTAGAGATTGGTCAGAAAAAAATTTTCTGTGAAGACGTAGCTGGTGAATCATGCAGAGATTTGACATAAGGCTTTTCCAAGCTGAAAGAACAACTGAATTAGTCTGTTCTTGCAATGCTGTAAAGAAATACCTGAGACTGGGTAAATTATTAAAAAACAAGACAAAACAAAAACAGAGCGAGAGGTTTAATTCACTCATGGTTCCATAGGCTTTACAGGAAGCATGATGCTGCCCTCTGCTTAGCTTCTGATGAGGTCTCAGGAAACTTACAGTCATGGCGAAAGGCAAAGGGGAAGCCGTTCTTCCATACATGGCCAGAACAAAAGGAAAGAGAGAGAGAGAGAGTGGGGAGGTGACACACACTTTTAAACAACCAGATGTCGTAAGAACTCACTATATAGTAGCAAGGGGAGATGGTGCTAAACCATCCATGTAGCTCTGCCCCCATGATCCAATCACCTCCCTCCAGGCTCCGCCTCTAATACTTGGAATTACAATTCCACATGATATTTGGGTGGGGACACAGATACAAACTGTATCAACAGTCCGAGGCTTTTGTGTATTTGGACATCTGAGTGGAGGAGAGGTATGTGGACGGAAGGTAGAAAACTCAGGTAGGAGCTAGATCAAGCAAAGACTTTGGAATGTAGATTTCTGTTCCCCAGATGACTTTCTATGGCAGATATTATAGCAAGTCTGTCCTCTGCTACATATTTATAATGATCGTTTGAGTTGATTCGAGTATCAGGAAGTTATGGTAATTTGGTCCTTTGTTCCTGAAGAGATTGTTGAGTCTATGACAATATTGACATAGTTTAGATTCTTGCCAATACTGACATAATTTAGATTTTTTTCTCCATCAAATTATAATATCATATTAAAAAAGAGGGATACATTTATTTTCCTGAGGGTTCAAAGAACCAGGTAGGTCTTACAAGAGCTACAAAAGGTTGCTTTTAAGCCTTAAGTATTTTTTTTGAGTATTCTTTTTTGACTATGTTATGACTATGTTAAGAGTTACATAGCAAAGGAAAAGAGATGAAATATGTCATATTCATTTACTTCTTTTTCATCTTGCTGAGTTTTTCTCTCCTTCATTCACTACTTCCAACATATCAAGATATTTCAATTTCAGGCCCTTAACATAATTCCCTAGGGTATTAGTCCATGCATCTTATTCTGAGTTGCATATAATGAATCACTATTCGTTTTTGTACATCAAACTGTACTAAGCCTCCTTTAATGAAAACATGTATTTCATCTCATCACTTCAGGTAAAAACAGTTTTCCATATGTTGTACATCCCCATCATGACTGCTAAGATGCCATCGTGGTTACATACTACCTAGTTTACATTTAGAAGACAGTGGCAGCTTACTAGAAAATAATTCTGAAAAGTTGTAGAGCTATTCATCAGCTAGTATCAGCTGCTATTAAATGAATAATGCCATGATTAGGACCTGGGCACTGTGCAGGCAGTCAGAGAATCTACTCTTTTCGTGGAATTCGATAAATTAATGAGTTGTCTTGTGATTATGTGGTTCTGTTAGAACATAGTATTGCTAGCCTAGCTAGAGATAAACAAGAACATACTGTTTTCTTCTCCTTTTTTAAAAAGATAATTCTGAGCAGTAATTAAATATTTTAAAAACAGATAAGTTTATTAATACTGCATATAGTAAGAAACCAGTCAGTTAAGCCTAAAACTCAGAAAAGACACCAAATTGACAGCATTCAAATAAGAGGTAAATTATGTCTAGTGAGATGAAAATATATCTGTAATAAGTTGATATTGTATGTGAAATAATACATCTGCAACTCAGTTTTTGAATTTACAATTAGTTGTAATATTGTATGGTCATAAATAATAATATGAGGATTAGGAGAAAAATAGTTTGAAAATGAAGAAACAAGCAAACAAATATAAACACATACACATACAGAATATGTGACATAACATCATTGTTCAGTAAGCGTTTATAATTTACTGTATACATGCTGCCATACATATTTATATGAAAGGCTATTCAAGGGAAATATTGTTACCAAATAATTTTGATATGACTTCATTCAAGAAACATTAAGATTTCAATGTTTCTGTCATATTACCAGAAGAATGATATTGTAACTCCTTCACTTTTAACACTCTTTAGTAGGCACTGGGTCTTTACAATCTGTTATGATCCCTTTAGGCTTCATTATTTATAAAAAGATGGAAACATAACTTCAAGATATGGAAAAGCAATGTTAAGGAAGGTTAAATGCCTTATTTCATATTGGAAGGGTTTGTTTTTGTTTTTGAATCTAGCAAAAAAAAAATCACAAGGCAATTTACAGGCAGTGAATTTATGGTAGCATGGAAACATGAGAGAGAGGAGAGAGAGAAGACAAAATGTCAAAAAAGATCATGAAAAAAAATTCCAACCAAAAAAATTTCCAACCATCAGAAATCCTCAATATGTTTGACAGATTAGTTTGGACTGACTTTCTAAGCCACAGAAACTCTTTGCAAATTCCTTTTTGAGATTTTTGTCTTCTCCGTGAATCTCTATACAAGTGTCCACCTGGACTTCTGCAGTAAATCTCAAATCAGGTGGACCACTGGATCTGACTAGTCTACAAATCCAATGGCATTTATGACTATCACCATGAATACTGTCAAGCTCACATTTCATTTCAAAGTACACCCTGACATTTGGAGTTCATAGCATTAGCTGGAAAGTATTATCAATTTACATTATCAGTTTACATTAGAATTGACTCAAAGCATGGAGAGAGTGAACTGATCAAATGGGAATTGCTATATATGGCTGTCCTCAAATGTATGAAGAGCTGTGATGTGGAAGGAGGGTTAGATAAGTTCTCCACAGTTGTAAGTTTCAGAAATAGGACCAAAGGCAGAAGTCACAGACAGATTCAACTAAGTGAAAGGAAGCACTCTGTAGCCCTGAAATTACTCACAGAATAGATTTGCTGTGAATAGAGAGAATAAATACACCAGAAGAATTCAACAAGGGTCAGAATGACTGTCTACCAAGGTATCACAAGGCAGTTTCTCAGACCTAAGATTCTGATTATAATCAGATTGGTTTTATTACTGACTTTCATTTAAAAGCTAAATATTTTTGTGTCAATAGAAAAGATCAGATTAAATTTTTGCTATATTACCTTTGTTGTAATAAATTTTTATATTAAAATATACTGCAAATACTATTGGTTATAAAAATGTTATTAGATACACAAATCTTTGTAAAAAATGACAATATAATGAAATTCTATAGGAGTGATTTGAGTGAACTAATTTAAAAATAATAAAAATTTCTCTCACACTATGTTCAAATGATTGGGAAAGGCTTCTTGATATTGGTCTTAGCAATGATTTCCTAAACTTGACAGTAAAAGCACTGGGAGCAAATTGTAAATATACAAATAAGACCACATGAAACTGAAAAGAAAGATTTCACAGCAGAATAAACAGCAGAATAAACAACAATCCATAGAATGGGAAAAAAAATCTGCAAGTTACGTATCTGATAAGGCGTTGATATCCAAAATATATAAACATCTCCTATACTAAATAGTCAAAAAACAAATAATCTGATATTTTAAATGGGCCAAATCTTTGAATAGACGTTTCTTCAAAAAGACATACAAAGAAGGCACACAAATATAGCCAATAGATATGTGAAGGGTGAACATGACTAATTATCAGAGAAATGTAGATCACAGTCACCATGATATATATCACCTCACACCTGTGAGAGTGGATATTACAAAAAAAAAAAAAAAAAAAAAAAGAAAAGATAAATTTTGGCAAATTTCTGGAGAAAAAGGGAAGTCCTGGTTGTTGATGATAATGTTAATTAGTAAACCCTTATGGCTCCTCAAAAAATTAGACATAAAAGTACCACATGATTTAGAAATCCTACTTTTGGATATGTTTCCAAAAGAATTGAACTAAGGGTCTTGAAGAGATATCTGCAATTCGATTTTAATTGCAGCATTAGTCAACATATAGAAACAACCCAATGTCCATCAATGGCTAAATGGGTAAGGAAAATGGGGTGCATATATGTGAGAGAAAATATTATTCATTCTTTAAAAAAAGGAAAAAAGGAAACCCTGCTATTTTTGACAACGTGGGTTAACTTGACTTTAATCTAAGTGTAATAAACCAGAGAAGAAAAAACACTGTAGAAGAAAAAATACTGCATAATTCTGCTTATATGAGGTATCTAAAATAGTCAACATCATCGAAACAGAGAATAGAATGGTAGTATCCAGGGAACGGAAGGAAGAGCAAATGCAGAGTAGTTCAATGCATATAAAATTCATCATGAAAAGTTAAGTTCTAGAGAGCTGCTCTACAGCCTAGTACCTGTAGCTAAAAATACACTATTGTGTACTAAAAAGATAGAGCTCATGTTGAGTATTCTGACCACAAAAACAAATCAGAAGTGAACACAAGAAAATTGTTGGAGGTGTTGGATTTTTAGTACCTTTATTGTGGTGACGTTTTCACACGTGTGTATATATGTTCAAACTCATGAAAATGTATAGACCAAATGTGTGCATTTTTTAGTATATCAGCTCGCCTCAATAAAACTTAAAGAATGTGTGTCGTACTTTACAGATACGTAGACACACCAGTGAGTAAACTAGGGAAATTTGAATTAAGTTGGTAGATTGTGTCAGTGTCAGTATCCTGTTTGTGTTATTATTATACTCTTGTAAGTCTTTATCATTAGAGAAACTTGGCAAAATGTACAAAGCGTCATTTAATTTTTTTCTTGCAACTTTATATGAATCTAAATTTCTTAAAATAAATTTTTAGGGACACCTGGCAAAATTAATTCAGTGTGAGGTGGAAAGATCAAGATTAGCCTTTGTAATTGCATATAAGTGATCCAATTTTGGCTAGCCTGATAGTGTAAATGTTGTCACTAACAGGTAGTTGAGCTAAGTTTGGTTTTTGATCTTGAGACAGTGGCTTGAAATATTCTTAAGTAACATTTTCCTCCTTGTTAGATATTTTTATTGCTCACTGGGCACTAAGGTCCCATTTAAGCAGCATTCAGTGAAGCAAATACTTATAAGCAAATTCCATGAAGTTGAAAATTATGGGATTTGTCCCCTTACGTTTTTTTTTTTTTAGTCTACTTTTAAGCTATCACTGTTTAATCAGGACATTTTAACAGACATTCAGAACAGTTCAATCCTGCAGGTCACTCTTGGCTCAAACATTAGAAGAGATGAAATAAAGTATTGTGTTGTATGCTTTTCAACTACTTGTTTTATTCTAATGAAATTTTTACTATAATATTTAATACAATTTCTAAAAAGCAAAATAGCACAATTCCCTCTTGAAATACTTGAATTTCTTAAGGTATGTCTTACCTATAGCACTGATGTATTTTCTATCATTAACTATTCAAGTACTGTTTGCATTTATTACAGAAAGACATTTTGTTTGGTGGTAAATATAGACAGCTTTATACTAATTAATTTCTAATAAATCATCTAACAGATGAAAATATTTCATTCTTATAGGAAAAGAATAAGACTAAGGAAATGTGACTATCCATTTTACCTTAAAGATTGTGACTGCATGTACTTGACTTATTTATTTGAGGAAAACCCAAAATATATTGTAAAGATTTTTTAAATGTTTAATTTTCATTGTGTATATGTTTATGGGGTACATGAGACATTTTGGTACAGGCATGCAATGTGAAATAGCACATCAGGAGGAAAGGGGTAGGCATTCCCTCAGGCATTTATCATGTAATTTACAAGCAATCCAATTATACTCTTTAGGTTACTTTAAAGTGTACAGCTGAGTACAGAATACACTTACTTTTCCTTAGCACATGGACCATTCTCCAGGATAGACCAGATGTTAGGTCACAAAACAAGTCTTAAAACATTCAGAAAACCTGAAATAATATCAGGCATCTTCTCTGACCACAGTGGAATAAAACTAAAAATTAATAACAAGAGGAATTTTTGAAACTATACAAATACATAAAACTTAAACAATGTGCTCCTGAATGACCAGTGGGTCAATGAAGCAACATATAAAAAACACTGTATGTTTTACTAGATTGAAATTGGTATGTCCAATACACAATTTGAAATGCTTGCAATCTTGCAAAAAAAAAAAAAAGGCACAGGTAAAAGTAGTTTTTTTTTTTTTTTTTTCTGAAATATGACAATTCAGTGTGTAAATATGATTTTTTGGGGGATGTTGTGGCAGGGAATACTTCTCAGATCTGAGTGACATTTTAATTTTTGGATATACTCTTGGTGGAAAGCACTATTTACAAAGGTTTCTTTTATGTTAATGCCAAATCAATTTTATAGAAGGCTTTTTATCTCTCAGTCTGCCAAGGGAAAGTATGTAGTTTAAAAACTAAACTATCTGTTAAGGAAATGAAAAAGTCACCCAGAGGGCTTCATGGTCTTTGAAAATTCATGCTTAAGAAATTGCAGATGTCCTGTCTGATTTAAAAAAAAATCATTTACAATACATATAAACAGAAGGATAAAATTTCTCCAGTAAACATACCCTCCCAGGCTCATTTGGATTTTCAGTTTGTAATCAAATTGCATTGGTAAGAATCCAAGACAGTATGTAGACTTTTACCTGGAAGAAATTTAGTTTTCTCTCTCCCATCAAAGGAATAAAAGAGAAATTATTTCATATTTAAGGAATACACAATTAAGTCATTTGTTTTCTCTTCCAGTGAGCCAATATCTATTTATTATTATAGGAAACATAAATGTTTCTTAGTGAAATGTGATGTGCTGTGAAGTACAGTTTTACCCCACTCTTGTGCTTATTGTTATTTACTTTAGTTAAGAATCAACTTACTACACATCAAAGTAGCCAAAAATTGTGATCCATATCTATGTTGAAGTTTTTTCAATTATTAATGGAGTACATCTGAGAAACTAAGTACTGAAGATTGAATCACTTATCTCAGCAAAATGTACAGAAGTAGAGGGCACATGTTCAGTTTTCAGTTCATGCTGTTGTGCTGTGCTGAGTTACATGTAAAGATATGTAAGATGAGTAAGTCTGCGCCGGGCATGGTGGCTCACACCTGTAATCCTAGGACTTTGGGAGACCGAGGTGGGTGGATCACGAGGTCAGGAGTTCGAGACCAGCCTGGCCAGTATGGTGAAACCCCCTCTCTACTAAAAATACAAAAATTAGCTGGGTGTGGGTGTGGTGGCAGATGCCTGTAATCCCAGCTTCTCGGGAGGCTGAGATAGGAGAATCACTTGAACCCAGGAGGCAGAGGTTGCAGTGAGCCAAGATCGTGACACTGCACTCCACTGTGAGTGACGAAGCAAGACTCTCTTTCAAAAAAAAAAAGTTCGTTCAGTGTATTATCTTATATTTTGCAGTGTCTTCCAGTTATTTAAAAATAATATGTATTTTAGCTAGTGCATTGGTGTGCTTGGGCTGCTGAAACAAAATACAAGAAACTAGTGTCTCAAATAACAGAACTTTCTTTTCTCATCGCTCAGGAGGCTGGACATCTAAGATCAAGATGCTAGCAGGGTTGATTCCTCCTGAGGGCTGTAAGGGAAGGATTTATTCCAGACGTTTCTCCTTGACTAGTAGATAGCTCTCTTTTCCCTGTATCCTCACATGGTATTCCCTCTGGGGTATCTGTGTCCAAATTTTATCTTCCTATAAGGATACCAGTCACATTAGATTAGGGCCCACCATAGTGATCTCATTTTAATTTAATTACCTTTTTAAATATGCTATTTTCCAATGCAGTCACTTTTGGAAGTACTGTGGATTAGGACTTTGACATATGCACTTTGGGCATGGTTTGGTGAGTGGTTTGGTGCAGTTCGGCCCATAATGTCTATCCATGGGCAACAGGTCCTGCTTATGTTCAAGGATTTGACCTTCTCAGGCCATAATACTCTGAATGTGCCTGATCTTGTCGGATTTGACGTTGTACAAATATTTGTTTGGTGTTGTGTGTTTGTGATAGGATGCTAACTCATAAAGAAAACAACAGATGAAGAAGTAATGACCTAGAATACACATAATCTAAGGTCTCATCTATATACAATCCATTTTAATATAAATTCATAATGAAATCCAGTTAATTTGCTTTCTCTTTCATATTGAGTTTGCTCATCAGTGCCTGTTAATTTTTTTGCATACCATTCCCAGTATCTTACCCCTTTAGCTCAGATCCACAGTCTCCATTTGTCTTTACCATTGCACTTCTGTGAATGTGAAACTTAACTGTCACAGAATTAAAAACAGAAAGCATCTTTCTGGGTTGATTATTCTTGACTCCAAAACTGGCTTTTTGTTGCATGTGTATCAATGCTATATTATTGTGGAAATAGTATTTTAGTGCAAAAAGCTGCTATATTTCTACTTGTCTATTTTATATGAGGCTTATTAATTTAGTTTATGCATGACATCTTCCAAATAGATTCAAATATACTAAAGGGCAATTCATGTTCCTTGAATTTATGTTGTTACCTAAGGCAGCATCTGAGATTGCGCACTGCAAATAAGGGGTCCTTGGTAAATGTTTCCTCACCAACTTTACATTGCTGCAAATAATCATTCTACTGTGTGATATAGTTTATGGAGGCTGAATTTCCTCCTCTATAGTAATTTGTGTGCAACCTTGTTTTACCATATCTAAATTCATTCAGGAACCATGTTTTTCATGATGTATGCCTCAAGCTAGCTGCTATTATGGGAAGTCAATTATTGGTCAGAGATGTTACTTGGACGGTGCATATCTTACACAAACACTCTCTATGTATTATGAATAAGATCACATTTTCTCTCATATGGCATGGTTACAAGTCAAGTTGTTTCACGTATTTTGCATGGGTTATCTTTTAAGTAGGCATGCAAAATACGCCACAGCTTTCAATGCATTGTATGTATAATCTCTTGGTGTTGACACTTATTTTCTTCTATAAAAATAAATGAAAGGAATGCATTGCTAAAAGCTAAAGGAATTACATTTTAAGTACCAAACTCTCTCTGACGTGTAATTCACAGGCTAGTAGTGAGCTGGGCACTTTGAAAAGTACACTGACCCATGTAGCATCTCAGAGTAAGAATCTGTTTTCAAACTCTGGTGGCATTTTGGCAGACTGACTTTCTGTCTTCAAAGTCCTGAAAAAAGTCACAAATATGTTGTGATCTAGTCTACCCTCACTGAGTTAATCTCAAATTAAAAGAGCATTGAATATGAGCTCTGCAAAATTTTAGGTGTCCATACAGAAATTCAAGTTTTAGGACAAATGTAAATATGACAAAAGTTATTTTTGTTTTTCAGTCTCTTGAATTGTGGTTTACTTTAAAGAACTGGTCAGATATTGTTTAACATTTTATTATGGAAAATTTCAAACATATACCAAGTACACAATTGTAGTGAAGCCCTATTGTCTGCTTCAATAATTACCAACATTTTCAGGTAATTTCAAATCAGATTATTCATGTAGATTTTGTGGCTGATTTAATTAGTCAATTATATCAGTTCTGTTAAATAATTATTAAACTTGATTTAACATACCACTAATATTTTCTGATATTAGGAAGAAATCAAGGTAGGTGTTGAATGAACCACCCTATCTTTTTAAATTAATAAACCTTATTTTTTAGAGCAGTTTTTGGGTCACAGCAAAACTGAACAGAAAACACTTAGAGTTTCCATATAATCTTGTCACCACACATGCACAACCCCTTATCGTCAGATTGCCACACCAGAGTGGCCCATTTGTTCAAACTGCTAAAAAAAAAATCAACACATTATTATGACCCAAAGTTGCAATTAAATAACAAGACAGTACACGATAGATGTGGCCGATTTCCAACAACGAATCCATTTAGGGAAAAAAAATAAGCCAAACTGGCAAATGGGTTTCATTTATAAACTGCCATGATCAACAGTAGCCACACCTGTCATGTGACTGAATTTTAAAATTTTACTTGGGATCCAGAGCTTAGGTGAGAAAATCAGATCCTAGAGTTTAATTTAGTTTTACCTCCAGCATTTATTTAAGGAAGCATTCATGTATTTTTTTTTTTCCAAGTAACTCCTATTTGTGAGTCTCCTTTGAAAGAGACACTGGCAGTAGAGTGTATAAAATGAGGTGTTAGGGACAGTAGAAGATGTAGAAAAATGTTAGGGGAGCACCCAACCTAGTCTGGACTTAATTATGTCTCCCTCAAAAGAGCCAATGACATGGAGACTGAGACTCCCTATGTAGGCACAATTAACATACATTTGCTTTCAGAGGAAGCAAGGACAGGGCGAGCAAAGGGAACAAGACCAGGAACAGGGCTGCAAACACAGTGTGGGCAGCAGACACTCTTTAAACTAAGAAACTAGGATTTGTTGTGAGCCCAGTGCAGCAGCACTCCAGCACTTCAAAGTTTAGTAGGGCACAATCCGATCAACACTCACTCTGGTTTCAGGAGGGAAATGGACTAACAGCAGTAAGGCTGCAGGCAGAGAAATGAGTTAGAAGACATTTCAGTGATGTAAATGAGGTAGGATGGCCAATTATAGTAGGACAGTATTAACTGCATAGAGAGAAGAGAACAAAGGCATAGAGATGATATAACTATTTTCTTTCATTATTTTACTAAAATGGAATGAAACCCAGTAAAGATAATAAACTTTCCCAAAATCAAATTACAGATTCTAGAGTTTTCTGATTGGTAGTCCAGCTCTTTTGAGTTCACAGTGTTACCCATTAAGAAAAGTCTACTAGCTTTAAAAAAAAAAAAAGCCAAAAACTATCCTTGTAGGTTAAGAGCGCATTTTATATGACTGAAATATACTTCAGCTTCTCAAACAACCTGTACTGATTTTATGTCTTATGCTTGGTTCCCAATACTCTTTGACCAAACTTCTTCTGTCTGCTGCCATCTTCCTTTGAGCCTTTTCATTGCTAACTGGACTTTGAGAAAGGGCAATGCATATGGAAGATAAACTGAAGCCCCCAGAATACCTGATTATTTAAATGTATTCTATCTCATTAAAACTTGACACATTCAAATGTCTTGTACCAGCAATTTGGGGAGGCTGAGGCAGGTGGATCACCTGAGGTCAGGAGTTCAAGATGAGCCTGGCAAACATGACAAAACCCCCATCTCTACTACAAATACAAAAATTAGCTGGGCATGGTGGTGCATGCCTGTAATCCTAGCTACTCAGGAGGCTGAGGCAGAAAAATGGCTTGAACCTGGGAGGCAGAGTTTGCGGTGAGCCAGGATCATGCCATTGCACTCCAGCCTGGATCATGCCATTGCACTCCAGCCTGGGTGACAGAGCAGTACTCCATCTCAAAAATGAATAAATCAATCAATAAATAGATAAAAAGAGTTCTCGATGTATGTATAATCCTCTTAGTCCCTGATCTTGTTTTGCTTAAATGTTTGCCAAAAGACTTACTATATACAAAAATAGATTTTAAAAGTTAACTTAGTCATTTTCAGAAGATTCTTTATGTTCAAAGATCTCAGAATAAGTGACAACATTGAGAAATCACAATTTATATTTCCTTCTCTAAACTACTTTTCGTAAAATTAGCACAGTCATTTGGGTTGGTGTGGAGAATTTGCAGTTAAATAGCAAGACAGTACATGGTAGGTGTGACCAGTTTCCAACAACCAATCCATTTAGGGAAAAACATAAGCCAAACTGGTAAATGAGTTTCATGTATAAACTGCTATAATCAACAGTAGACACAGCTGTCATGTGACTGAATTTGAAAATTTTACTTAGGATCCTGAGCTTAGGTGAGAAAATCAGATCCTAGAGTTTTAGTTTTACCTCAAGCATTTATTTAAAGGAAGCATTCTTTTTTTTTTTTTTTTCAAGTAACTCCTGTTTGTGAGTCTCCTTTGGAAAAGCTTTATTTACACAGCAAACTATTCAGACGATTTAGTTGAATTTGAGTTAAAATGTGGCATGTCTCCAAAGTCTATCATATTTACATCCTTGGCAAACCCTAAATATTGCTACATATTGGTGACCTGTGTAGAGGTTTGAGGAATTTTAGTATTTTAGAGGTATTTTGAGGTTATGAGAGCTTCCTAAAGGAAATAATTTGTGGCTTTACAAACTTTTGAAGGTGGTAATTCTTTCAGTATGCCGAACTCCGCAGTTTTCTGTTGGCATCTATGCTCAATATGTGAAATAAAAGGACACAACAGGAAACAGTTTCTACCTAAAAGTGTTTACTCCAGATCTGCACAATCAGAAATTACCACCAACAAGCTAAAAATTAGCATGTGGTGTGCTGCTTAGCTTTTCAAAGCCACAGGGGGATTTAACACCAGGACTCCCATTAACAACAATCGTTGCCAACAGCAAACTCCCCAAGGACTTCACTCAACATAGATCCTGAAGTGTACATTGTGTTTTTTGAACAATCACATTATTAAAATGTCTTCCAAAAGACGTTTTAAAAGGAACAGGAGTCTTGATTATTTTTTCAACTGTATTTATACATTTTAAAAAATGCGCACTCCTCTTTCCTTCAGTAAGTTCCTGGCTGTGTCTAGTTTAAATTTCCCTATGCTCTCATGTTTGGATTATGTGCTTCTAGAAGAGCCTGACTTCTTATTTCTGTATTCCTATATACTTATCTCCTCCCCTTACTAGGCAGTGAGATCCTTGACAATAGGTACTTTGTCTTATTCCTGAACCTAGCACAGTGCCCACTGCCATGGAGGCAGCAAGCAGCTATTGGTTATTGATTGGATAGTAAAGGAAAATGCCATGATGGCCACATCCCTAAATGTGTGTTAAGGACATAATGCGGTACCACAGTACTAAAGTATAGAATTCAAGTTGTTACGAGGACATTCCAATAGTATTGCTGGGGCAGAGAACACACCCGTTCTCCGTGACAGTAAACCCTTCAGGGCCAGCTTAAACAAAACTAAAGGCAGGAAAAACATTTGCTCTGACACCCTCATGTGTGTTCATGACTGTTTCATAAGATGATTGTAAATAGGTGTAGATATGTTAAGAGACAACTTTTGTGCATTTGAACTAGATTATTTGGAACATAAATTTCATCTGCAAAGAGACAAAAAATGTTTTATGTTCTCCTTACCAAAATCATCTCTTTTCTAGTTGATCAGAAAATGCTAAGGGCATTCAACTCAGGACATTGCCTTCTTTCGATCACAGACCAGTCAGATTCATTGTGCAGTGTCTATAAATTTCCCACACTCCTATCTGTGACTCTAGAATTACATCTGTTGTGATTCCTCACTATTCATTTGTATCAGCTTCCTGGAGTTTCTGAAGCAAATTATCCCAAGCAATGTTAAAACAACACACATTTTTTGTTTTGCTGTTCTGGAGGCAAGAAATCCAAAATCAGTCATTCTGGGCTTAACTTAAGCTATTTGCAGTGGGGGTTCCTTCCGGAGTCTCTCCAGGAAACTGTTTTCTCCTTGTTTCCAGCCTCGAAGGCCTCCTGTACTCTGTGGCCCCTGACCTGCCTTCCCATCACTTCAGTCTCAGGATTCTGTCTTGACATCACCCACCTCCTTCTTTGACCTGCTGGCCCCTCTCTCATAAGGACCCTTATGCTTACAGTTAGGCCTGCCTGGAGGTGACCCTGGATAATCTCATCATCTCAAGGTCTTTAGCTTAATCACATTTACAAAGTTCCTTTTACTGTATCAGGTAACATTCACAGGTTCCAGGTATTAGGAAGGGGCTATCTTTGACCTGTTATTATTCAGCCTACTACACCATTTCTTCAAAAACAAAACAGAATGAAACATTCCCCACTTAAAATGAGCAAACACTATCAGTTCCACCAGGGAATTACTATAACAGCAGCTACTACATTGAGAACACAACCTGCCCCTTAATTATTTATCCATACTATAATACCTAAATGAACACTAAGACCGGGTTCAGTAAATGATTACAGTGTCAGGGTTATAGTGTAATCACTGCAAATAAATGATCAAATTCAAGGACATACATAGTGAAAGTTCTGATCCTGGTCCCAGGCATAATCCATCTGCCTCAGGATTTCTTCTCTTAGTTGTATATGGATTCTACCCATACTCTAAGCAAGAGTTATTTTCCTGCATGCCTCATGTAATGTTGAAGAAAAAAACTTTCTCTGATTTACAAATACTTACATGGTTTCTGCAACTTAGAAAAATCCCATAAAAAAAAAATATATATATATATATATATATATATATATATATATATATATATTTTTTTTTTTTTTTTTTTTTTTTTTTTTTTTTTTTTTTCTTCTCCTGAGATTGAGTCTTGCTCTGTCACCCAGGCTGGAGTGCTGTGGTGCGATCTTGGCTCACTGCAACCTCCGCCTCCTGAGTTCAAGGGATTCTTCTGCCTCAGCCTCCAAGTTAGCTAGGATTACAGGTGTGTGCCACCACACCTGGGTAATTTTTTTTGTATTTTTAGTAGAGACAGGGTTTCACCATATTGGCCAGGCTGATCTTGAACTCCTGACCTCAGGTGATCTGCCTGCCTTGGCCTCCCAAAGTGCTGAGAGCCACTGCACCCAGCCAAAACCATAAATTTTAATTACTTTCTTTCAGTTTCTTCTAAGTATGGAGAATAATTCAATTGACAGGAATTTATCTACAACTGATTTTGTGCCAGGCACTGCACAAGGCTTTTTATAGCCACTCTTCCAGATTCAGTTCCATTGGCTGTTTTTATCTCAAGAAACTTCTTTTATTTTTTCTGATTCTCCTGAAATTACAAACCTCTCACTAGCAATCTGGAGGGCTAATACTCTTTTTCTTTATTGTACTTTTCCAGATTATTGCTGGTTGATGCAAGGATTCTCATTTAATATGCAGGGAAAGCATTTTGTCTACAGCAGATTTATCCACCCAACCATCAACTCATTCATTAGTAACAGGTATCACATATTGAGGGTTTTCACTGTGACATGTAGTGAGCTGTGCGCTGTATTCATATTATCTGATTAAACAGACTTCCATCAAGAAAGAATTTTGTGAATGGTGTGATGATAGGTCTTTTCATAGGTATAGAGAGTGATGGTTTTCAGTCTAGTATACGAACTGTATTATTAGATACACTTAAATAAGATTTGTATATCTTTTGTGGATGTACAAAAAAAAAAAAAAGGGACCAGATAACGCATGAGAAACTAGGCCAGGCACAGTAGCTCAGCCTGTAATCCCAGCACCTGGGGAGGCTGAGACGGGTGGATTACTGGAGGTCAGGAGTTCAAGACCAACATAGCAAAATCCCATCTCTACTAATAATATAAAAATTAGCCAGATGTGGTGGCACACAGCTGTAATTCCAGCTACTCAGTAGGCTCAGCCAGCAGAGTTGCTTGAACCCAGGAGGCAGGGGTTGCAGTGAGCTGAGATGGCACCAATGCACTTCAGCCTCAGTGAGAGAGCAAGACTCCCTCAAAACAAATAAACATAACAAAAAAAGGAAAGATAAGAAAATAAAAATGATGTTTATGGATAGAAGATTGGAAAATCAGGGAAAGTTCAAAATGTTGTTTGATAGTTGAGAGCCAGCAAATACGGTAAATATGTTATTTAGGTGTAGCCATGATAAGCAGCTGTGTCTGAGCATCTTAACCTGATTAATCTGAAGACAGAGTCCCATATCTCAAAAATTGAGAGAGAAGTGAAGTGGTGCTCTCATTACCTACATCATTTGAGTTCTCCAAGCATCTACAAAAATCCTATTTGTCCTTTAAGGAACTTTTTTATTTTAAAACATGTCTTCATTTTTTTGTTGTTGTTGTTGTTGATTTTTTTTGCTTCGAATAATGATGGCAATTTGTGAACACTTCCTGTATACCTTTTGTTTGGTGAGAGCTCTCACTATGTATTTTTCCTTATCTCTCCTGGAATAGTTTCTAACTTCCTTGAGGCTGCCACTCTATCATCATTATATTTTTCACTGTTGGAACCTAGTACATGTCATTATTTACATTAGAAAAAATAAATTGGAAATAGTTATTGGCAGAACTCAAAGAATAAAGTTATATAGTGAGAAATTTTAAGGGCAGGCTAGGTTTACAAGGAAAAACAAGCTCATGTCTTGGCAAAATACCCTTTGATTTTGTGCTTTCTCTTCTCTGTGGAAGTGCAGGCTACATATTCCTGTCACTGTTTTTGCCTGGGGGAAAGCGTAGAGGTCAAGATCTCCTTCATATGCTTAGGAGGCCACAGAACAACGAACCTGCTGTTTACAAAGACAAAAACAAAGTGTGCTCTCTAGTAGGAATTCTCAGTATGTAGGTACCATGTTTCCCGGGCCCTGACTCTCTGTAGAAATTGAGCCTTTAGAAACATAGATACCTCTTCTGCCTTACATTCCACTCCACTGTAAACGAAGCACCAGCTAGCTGTTACAATGAATACAGACAGTAGTTGCTATTTATATTTGCACAGTATTTCCACTGAAACAGACCTATCCAGACCTATCTAGTGTTTCATTCAGCACTTTTAAAGATGGAACTGCTCCTGATGAAACGTTTTTTCTTCTTTTTACGTAACTGCTGGTTGTGCAGTATATGACAGCACTTTGAAAACTGTCGAGGGCAGTGAAGATGTTGCATTCTACATCTCAATGTGTTGTGGCTCCTAGGTTTCTTTCCCTCTGTTCTGGCTTCCAGCTAGGCTCTCCTGCCCGTGTCCTCTTTGCTCTGTCCTCAGCCCCACCCAGCCTACTCATAGCAATAAGCATGGTCATTTTCCAACCTGAAGCTTAGGCCACCCCTTCCCAGCTTGCCTTTCCTCTTAACCAGAATCTACAAGGTCCATGTGATCTGGTCCAGCTCTTCTCTCTGACTCCAACCCCATCACACCCATCTTTGCTTATTGTACTCCAGACCTGCTCCTCTTCCAGCCACTCAACTGCATGAAACACGCCCTCCCTGCACATGGGCTCCCAGCCTTGTTGCTTTGCTCTTTCTCAGGTCTACACTCAGATGGCAGCATATCACAGAGTTCTCTGTGTGAGTGATTACCATCTCACTACTATCCCACCCATAAGGATTTTCCCACTCACGTTACCTTCCTTTATTTTCTATATGGCATTTATCATGGATTGATTCATTGAACACGTTTTGTCTCTCCCCACTACATTTCAAGTGAACCTTATTTCTCAGATTTGTTCAAGAAAATTGGAATGCTGTATAAATAAATAATTCTTTTTTTTTTTTTTTACTTAACATTCATTTGGTGCCTACCTTTTTGGAACAAGCATTCCTTACTATTTAGTATTATTCACAGTTACCAAACCTATAAATAATGGGGATTTGACTCTCAAGATACTGTTGGAAAATTTCTGCCTTATGAGAAGTTGCCAAGGTAAAGTGGTTAAGGGTTTCTTTTGCAGTTCCAAATGGTTTGTCAGCTAAGCCCAGTTCAGTCATTCACTATGTGTAACTCTGGACAAGTTAACTTCACCTACCTATGTCTCAGTTTTCTCTTCCATTGAACAAAAACTATGACTAAAAAATAATACTACCTCAGGAAATGTCTACGAAGAAGAAACGACATCTAGTCTAGTCACACGATGGAACAAGACCTGGCCAATTGCAAGCACTCTATAAATATTTGTTGTTATTATGAATTTAGTATTTTTAAAAAGTACATGTTTAGGCTCTTAATGAATTTTAGAGGTACTCTATAGTTGACAAATGATTTTTTGAAAATTCATGGTATTTAAGTTGTTAAAAGTTTAACAAGACATTTTATCCCACGTTATACACATTTTTTCATTCCTTGGGTTGATGGCACATAGGCTTTATTCAAATTTATATAGAGATCAGTATAAAAGTTCTTCTTTAAAAGTGTTAAAATCATACACTCTATAGATATAAAAAGACAAAAATATTTGATGTGGAATCTACCTAATGACATCTATCTGCTAGTTTTATTTTTTCACTGAAAGAATCCATGGGGAACCAGATATGTTGATATTAGGCTTTATGATATGGAAATACCAATTATAATCTAACAAAATCACACATTGCTTCAAATTCAGCTGGGCCCACAGCTGGAATTGAATCTGTAAGCTATAATTAAGGCAAATTGTGTGTGTGTGTGTGTGTGTGTGTGTGTGTGTGTGTGTGTGTTTATCTAAAATTGTGGAAAGAGATATACAAAACTGTGTTGTTTCTCTTTTTATAAAAATTTAGAAATATGGAGGAAAAATATCCTTCCCAATGGAAATCCAAATTTTATCAATTTCGTTAAAGAAGCTAAGCAGGTTTTATAATAAGAGAAAATGGGAATTACATGCATAGCACTTGCTAGAATCAAAGCACAAGACACATTTTAATTGTAAAGAAATCACTCATTTTTATTCTCCATGTAACTATTGTTATTATTTGGTGAGATGTATATTCTACAGCTAAAATATCCTGGAGATTTCAATAAAAATTTAAAAATCAATAAACAGACAATTATTGATCTGGTGCACATTTGAAATACTATTTAAGGAGAACTCACCTCTTTTTTTTAAGCAAATTATTTAAGTGAATAAGAGGTATTTGAATAATTTTATGTTACATACTACAGTAAAATATATTTAATGAATTGGTCAAAGGTAGAAAATGAAGATTTGAAAAATTATTTTCCTATATTATTCACTGCTTCTATGAAATATTTGTATTTATTTAAATATTAATAGGAAGAGGGAAAGTGATTATACAAACTTCGTATATTTGTTTATAGACATAATTTTTAAACTTAGAAATCTGCAATTTGAGGATGCTCAGATAGTTTTATAAATAAATGTATCATATTTCTGAGTATAATCTTTTTATTTTATTTTTTAACTTTTAGGTTTGGGGGTACATGAGGAGCTTTGTTACAGAGGTAAACTCATGTCACAAACGGCTGTAGTACAGATTATTTCGTTGCCTAGGAATTGAGCTGAGTACTCAATAGTTACCTTTTCTCTTCCTCTCGCTCCTCACTCTCTACCATCAAGTCAGGCCCAGTGTCAGTTGTCTCCTTCTTTGTGTTCATAAGTTGTGGTCATTTAGCTCCCCCTTGTAAGTGGGAACATGCAGTGTGTGGTTTTCTGTTCCTGCGTTAGGTTGTTGAGGATAATAGGCTGGTTCCCAGTTGGGCTCTCCTGTGCTTGTCTTCTTTGTTCTCATCATTTAGCTTCCACTTATAAGTGAGAACATGCAGTATTTGGTTCCTATTCGAGTAGCATGTCAACTGAGTCATACCTATTTAGTGTTTTGGTGAGCACTTTTAAAGATGGAACTGTCCCTGGCGATGAGACTCCAGCTCCATCAATGTTTCTGCAAAGCACATGATCTCATTTTTTTGTGGGCTACGTAGTATTCCATGGTGTATATGTACCACAGTTTCTTTATGCAGTCTGTCATTAATGGACATTTAGGTTGATTCCATGTCTTTGCTTTTGTGTACAGTACTGCAGTGAACATTCACGTGCATGTGTTTTCATGGTACAATTATTTATATTCCTCTGCATATATACCTAGTAATAGGATTGCTGGGTAAAATTGTAGTTCTGCTTTTAACTCTTGAGGAATCTCCATACTGCTTTCCACAGTGGTTGAACATATTTACACTCTCACTAACAGTATAGAAGTGTTCCCTTTTTTCTGCAATGTTGCCAGCATCTGTCATTTTTTGACTTTTTAATAGCCATTCTTATTTTGGTTTTGATTTGCATTTGTCTAATGATCAGGTGATATTGACCTTTTTTCATATGCTTGTTAGACATATGAATATTGTGTTTTGAAAAGTGGCTGTTGAGGTCTTTGCCCTCTTT
This sequence comes from Saimiri boliviensis, assembly GCF_048565385.1. NCBI lineage: Eukaryota > Metazoa > Chordata > Mammalia > Primates > Cebidae > Saimiri > Saimiri boliviensis. The sequence goes on along the minus strand of NC_133464.1, from coordinate 9,254,986 downwards.
TTAATGAGGTTGTTTTTCTCTTGTAAATTTGTTTAAGTTCCTTACAGATGCTGGATATTAGACCTTTCCAGATGTGTAGTTTGCAAAAATGATCTGCCACTCTGTAGGTTGTCTGTTTACTCTGTTGACAGTTTCTTTTGCTGTGTAGAAGCTCCTAAGTTTATCAGATCCCACTTGTCATTCATTTTTCACTTTTGTTGAGATTGCTTTTGGTTCTTTGTCATGAAATCTTTGCATGTTCCTATGTCCAGGATAGTATTGCCTATGTTGACTTCTGGAGTTTTTATAGTTTTGGGTTTTACATTTAAGACTTTAATCCTTCTTGCTTTGATTTTTGTAAAAGTTCAAAAGGAGGGGTCTAGCGTAAGTCTTCTGCCTATGGCTAGCCACTTATTCCAACATCATTTATTGACTATGGAGACTTTTTCCCCATTACTTGTTTTTGTCAGCTTTGTCAAAGATCAGGTGGTCATAGGTATGTATGTGGCCTTATTTCTGGGCTCTCTGTTCTGTTCCGTTGGCCTATGTGCCTGTTTATGTACTAACACCATGTTGTGTTGGCTACTGTAGCTCTGTGGTTACAGTTTGAAGTCGGGTGACATGACATCTCCAACTTTGTTGTTTTTGCTTAGGATTACCTTGACTATTCAGGCTCTTGTTGGCTTCCACATGAATTTTAAAATAGTTTTTTTTTTTTTCTAGTTCTTTGAAGAATGTAATTGGTAGTTTGATAGGAATAGCATTGAATCTGTAAATTGCTTTGAGCAGTACGGCCATTTTAATGATATTCATTCTTCCTATCCTTGAACTTGGGATGTTTTTCCATTGGTTTGTGTCTTTCCTGATTTCCTTGAGCAGTATTTTCTAACTCTCATTGTTGAGATCCTTTACCTCCCGGCTTACCAGCACTCCTAGATATTTTATTCTTTTTGTGACAACTGTGAAGGGGACTGCCTTTCTGATTTGGCTCTCAGCCTGGCTTTTGTTGGTGTATAGAAATGCTACTGATTTTTGTACATTGATTTTGTATCCTGAAACTTTGCTGAAGTTCTTTATCACCGGAAAGAGTTTTTGGGTTGAGCCTATGGGATTTTCTAGATAATGAATCATGTCATCTGCAGGAACACAATCTCACTGTTATAATAAGTAGAAAGATATGTGTGTGTGTGTGTGTGTGTGTGTGTGTGTGTATATATATATATATAAACTAAGTAGCGCCTGCTTTTCTAACACTGTGCTTCCAAGTAGTGTTTAAAAGTATTTGATATTGTAAAACTGATTTTTTTGAACAAAAGTTATGGAAAATGAAACTGACAAGGAACCTTGGGAAATGCATCATTAAAACCCTTTTGTTTGGGCACTGGACCCTGAGGTTACTTCTACAGTGCAACTTTATGCCTGGTAAAGACTGAATGTGAGAAAATATTTTGTTCAAATTAGTTTCTGAAGATAATTTTATAAATGCATTTGCTTCAGTTTGACTTTTCTTCTCTAACTTTACTAACCTAATCATTAATTTGTGCTGGTAATACTCATGAAACTGGCCCACTACCTGGCTGATTAGAGAGCCTTCTTGAATATCATCACCAACCATCTCTACACTTTGTCACTCAGCCAGCTTTGCCTCTCTGTGACCTCAGGATACTACTAACCAACCCAGAACTCCTGCAAAAATGCAAAGGTGCCTTGTTGGGGTGAATTTAGACCTTTGGTCATAAGACCTGGAAACCACAGAAATGGGTAGATTTTGGCCTAGAAGTGCAAAAGCCCTTGTGTTGTATGCAAGCTGTACCTTTATACACAACAACCTAGTATAATTTACAGCTCATACTTGAGTAGATATAATCAGATTCCATGTACTGGAGACTTGATTTTATTATAAAACTGTTTAAATCAGCTGACATAATCACTTAAGAATTGCCCATTTATTGAAAGAATACTGTTACACTTGCTTAAAATTGGTATTTTTTAAACTACTCATATTATAGAATTTTCTTGAGACAAGATCATCTTTTATAGTTCTTTTCTTACATTAACCTTGACTTATTTTAATTCATTGTGTTAAGTGAAATTGCTATTGAAGACTATAAATCACAGTATTCTCCTGTATATGGGCTTCTCATCAATACCAGCTTACCATGAAATGAAAGAGTAAAAATAAACTTCAGTATTGGATCTAGTGGTTAGTTGACTGGGCTTCACTTACAGACAATTTAGGTTAAAATCCTGGCTCCATGTTGGCTACAGCTAGTGGATCTCTCTAAGCCTCAATTTCTCCATTTGTAAGAAGATTATAATATTGCCTAGCACTTGGGTTTCTTATGCAGTGCAATTGAGATGGTTCATGCAGTATGCATAGGCTATTATTTGACTTGTGCTGTCTGCTTAATAATTTGAGGTGATATGATTAAGACTCAAGCAATATTAGATAATGTTTTATAAATACTGGCAGTCATTTGCATCCCCAAAGAAAATATGCAGCTTATATAAAGTTAAAATTGCTTTTTTTTGAGGGAAAAATAAGAGGAGGCTATGAGAAGCAAGGCGGTTTCTCATGGGATGTGAAATGACTCTGCTCGTCTCTCTGCCCTCCTCCCTGGGAGGTCTCAGCAATACCAACGGCTGCAACCAGTGACAAAGCCACTGATTTGGCCCTTAAATCTTCTCTGCAGACTAAACCTCCTCATTATGTAGTGATTTGCTCTTCACATGAATTTATCCATCAGCTATTAAGAGGAATTTCTAATCTATCCTAAATCACTGTGAATATTGATCTACTTACTTTCCTCTTGTACTTCATGAAAGATGCTTAACTGATACAAGATCTCTCAGTAATATGAATACTGGATTCAAGTGTACCACTTTCTTCAAGCAGTTAATCTATACTTAGCAAACTTCTACCATTAGGGAGGGAAAAAGCACAGGAAAGAGGAGCAGGGGTTCAATAGACCCTCAACACACGCTGGGGGCCTGGGCAGTGGGGAGCTAGGGGAGGAATAGCATATTTTATAATAGAAAATTGATTGCATTTTTTCAGTCGTGCTTTTACTTGCATATATTTTTAATTTCCAAAAGTTCTCCTGAGTGTGACTTAATTTCCACTGATAATAACTATGCCTGATGCCCGATATGTCTTCTTATTTCTAATGTAAATCAGTGTTCTAATATTGAGTCTTCACATTTTTATGATGTTTTAATTCTTTTTGTGCTGTCATTTTGATTCCTCAAACCATCCTTTGCTTTTTCTAACTGCTTCGCTTGGATGAGGGCCTTCAAATGAACTCTGCTATGTTTTGCTATTACACAATGCTGTAAATTGATACATGTGACTATGCTGTTCACGGGCATGGATCCGAGGGACAGCAACTGAGAGCCAGGTGAGTGTTCTGCTCCTGTTCCAACTCACCTGCTTGGGGGAACAGAGCCAGGTTCCAGTGCACACAACATGGGCGAGCTGGGCCCTGTCACTCAGCCTCCTTGGGTATTCGTTTCTTTTCTTTTTTTATCCTGAATATCCAACAGCAAGCAATGTGTACCTGTTACTTATTTGAAAAGAGTCAAAGTTAGAGAAAAAGAATCATCTCATAAATGCCACCAGTTTAAAATGCTATGATTCCATAAAAGAGACAAAGCCCCACAGTTAATGCACGCCCAGACCGAGGTTGAAGCCCAGGTCTCTGGATTGCCTCTTGTCTTCCTTGTACCACCTCTTCCTTGGCATTTGACACAGAACCAATTAAACAGTGACATATAAAAAGGGAGCACAGTAGTGGATTCCAACAGCATTGAAAAGAGTCACCTCATCCAAAACTCTTGTGGCACCACCCAGAGCTGGGGGTAAGTGATACCAACCTCATGAAAGCCACTGAAGGTGACAGAAATGGGGCAAAGATTGGAATGTATTCTACTCTCTGACCATTCCTAATGGGAGGTCACTGTACAGTAAAAATGATGAGTATTATTCACAGTCATAGCCGGGCTGGTCTGATCTCTGCTTATTTATGCTTTGGTCATGTCTATTAGAGTCTCCTGTCTCTGCAGTTACGAACCATCTGTTGTTACTAAGCTCTGCTCTCAGAAAAAAAATTCTTAAACCTGTATGCTGTTAAAAACTCGCGCCACACACGGACTCACACACATGCTCACAGACACACACACAGACATGCTTACACACGCAGGCTCACACACGGTCACACACAGGCTCACACTCATACACAGGCGCACACACAGCCTAATACATTCACACATCCTCACACACAGGCTCTCAATAATACTCACACGCTCACAGACACACACCACACACAAGTTCACATATACCCATTCACATGCTCTCACACACTCACATGCATGCTCTCACACAGAAGTTCACACATACAGGCTCACAAACATATGCTCACATATACATACGTTGGCTCACACTCAAATACATATATCCTCAAAGACAGGCTCACTCACATTCATGCTCACAGACACGCACACACAGGTTCACACACACATGCTCACACAGGTTCAAACAGGCTTGTACATGAGCTGACACTTGCATACTCACATGATCATAGAAACACAGACTCACACTTGCATACCCACACACATGTTCACAGACTAACACTCACACAGGCTCACATAGACAGGTTAACACATGCTCACAGACAGGTATGACAAAAGCTTGCACACGGGCTTACACCTACACACACATATGCTCAGAGTCACACACACAGACTCACACTTGCAGGCTTGCACATGTCCTTACACTTAACACAGTCACACACATGCTCACACGTACACAGACTCACACTCGTGCTCACACACGCAGGCTCATACACAGGCTCACACACGTACCCACACACAGGCTCACAGTCACATATAGACTTGCACAGGCTCACACTCACAGGCTCACAAAGACAGGCTCACACTCACTTGTGCTCACATGCACAGGCTCGTGCACAGCCTCACACACATACCACACACAGGTTCACAGTCACACACAAACTCACACCCATAACACATAACACACACAGGCTCACAGTCACATACAGACTCACACCACGCACAGGCTCATAGTTATACACAAGCTCACAATCATACACAGGCTCACACTCACACAGATTCACAGGCTCACAGTCACACACAGACACACACACAGGCTCACACTCACACACAGGCTCACGCACAAGCTCATACACATACCCCCACACAGGCTCACAGTCACACACACACACACACACACAGGCTCACACTCATATGCTCACACACACCGGCTAACACACATACCCACAAACAGGCTCACAGTCACACATCTATACAGAGTTATTGAGAATAGTGGTTTAGGACAGCGGTCCCCAACGTTTGTGGCACTAGTTACATGGAAGACAAATTTTCCATGAAGAAGAGGGAGTGGGAAGCGATGGTTTCAAGATGAAACTGTCCCATCTGAGATCCTCAGGTATTCGTCAGATCTCATAAGGAGCCTACAACCTGTATTCCTTTCACACACAGTTCACAGAGGGATTCCTGCTCCTATGAGGAGCTAATGCCTGCTGGTCTGACAGGAGGTGGAGCTCAGGCAGTCACGCTTGCTTGCCCTCTGCTTACCTGCTGCCTTGTGCTCCAGTTTCGAACAGGCCACAGACTGGTACTCGTCCATAGCTGAAGGGTTGGGAACCCCTGCTTTAGGTGACACTTACAACAATGTCTCTTCTTTGTAAACCAAAAGGAGGATTCCTATGTGTTTTGATGCCCTGAACAAACTTAGTATTAAAAATTGCAAAAGCTCTAAAAAGAAATATACTACATTTTATACATAAATGCCTCTCTGTTCTGAACAACTGACAAATATTTTGTTTGCCTGACTTTTAATGGCTCAGGTAGGACTTAAATATTTGATGAACTCCATCAGTTTAGAGCATATTTGTCAAATACAAACTCTGCACCTTGTTTGGGATTAAGGAAGAAATGTTTTGTTTATGTCGGCAAGTTTTTGCATAGACTGCACACTGTCACTCTCTTCATATTTAAATTGCTTATCTAAGGTTGCCAAATCCAGCATCTGAACTCCTGATTTGAGATCTCTCATTCTCTTATTCTTTTGTGTTTTAAATATGGCCTACTTCCTAGCCATATCTTTCCAGGGGGTGTTGGAGTAAGCAAAAATGAATAATTTTTCTAAAAGTGTAAAAAAGCTTTTAGATTTCTTTTTTCTAAAAGTGTGAACAAGCTTTTCTCTATCAAATAGTTTTTTTTTAAATGAAGAAATAAACGAATTTGTTGCTATAATATTTCAGGGTAAGAAAATCATGAGATCTTTCTCATTTTTATAAGTCACTGATTAGCTTTTTGTGAGCTCTACGCCTTTTGGGGTGTACAGTCTCAGTAAAAATTATCCTGAGGCAGAGGAGGCGTTTCCAATTGTCTCTTTTTCATTATATCACAATACTTTTGCCTCCAGGTATTAAAATTGTAATCATGGTCTACACAAAAATTGTCATTTAGAAATTTATTTATTATGAACTCAAGTAAATATTCAACGTGTAAGCTGGTGAATCTTCATGCTCCACCTAGATGCAGAATGCAGAAAATGACACAGTTGACTAAGAGTGCATTGATTGAAAAAATTAGGACTCTGTGAGGACAGAAGAAAGTTTAGATGATGGTTGTTGGATAGGCCTTGAATAGCATTCATTAGTATACCTGGTTGTTTTCCTCGATGAAAGCTTTTATGGTTTTGATGGACAAAGCCATGATTTTTTTTTTTTTTTTTTTTTTTTTTTACCATCACTTCCCAGGGCTCCACACAGTGCCAAGCTGTGGAGGAGAATGCCCTCAGTAGGCAAAGCTGATGGGCAGAGTGATCATCCAGGCAGCAGACAAGTCCCCGAAGTAACAGGGGAATTCATATAAAATTTGTAACAAGTGGAAATTAAGGAAGTTAAAACAGCATAGCTGCATTAGTGAGTGATTGGATTGAGACAGATGTGGAGAAATGAAATGAGCCCACTCCTTGTCTTTTGATGGAGAGGAAGTGGTACCATAACAGAGGAAGGAGATAGAGGAGACGAAGCCAGTTATGAAGAAGGATCTGGAGAGAATGCTGCAGTGAGCTGAGCTGAGACAGGAGTGCAGGACGTTGTTTTGATGAAGGTGATAAGACCAGACCCAGGCTGAGACAAAGGGTAGGAAGTGCACTCCTCAGGCACAAAGCTGACATCATCCAAGATATTTATAGAAACTAGGCCTGAGGGCATGTGTAAGAAGGAGGGGAAAGGAACACTGAGGGCAGATTGACAAGACAGGAGCAGAGAGAATAACAATTAAAGACTTTAAAAATATATACTGTATCTAGAACAGGCAACAATGAAAGGTTTTTAAGCACCACACTGATAATGCGGAAATTTTGGTAAATTGGCCAGGCAGCTGTGTACAGAATCACATGATATGTTAGAAGGCAGCACATCACACCGCCACGTGTGTACCTATGCAACAATCTTGCATGTTCTTTGCATGTACCCCAAAACCTAAAATGTAATAAAAAAATTTTAAAAAAAGAAAATAATTATTTGTCCCCTACTATGTTTCAGACATTGCAGTAAACACATGAATTAATAGTGAATAAAACAACAGAAGAAAGAATCTCTTTTTTTTAAATTGCATTTTAGGTTTTGGGGTACATGTGAAGAACACGCAAGATTGTCGCATAGGTACACACATGGCAGTGTGATTTGTTGCCTCCCTCCCCATCACCTATATCTGGCATAGATAAGGATGCGAGTTAGAAGTCTAGTGGGATATTTCAGTTTTAAAGATTAAAAAAACTTGATTTGAAGTTGCACTGCTAAAAAGAGAAGGAGAGTATTTTCATTTGTTTTATCTTTTTGGTATTGGTGTTTTGTTTTAGAAAACAAACAACATGACATATTATTGAAAACAGGAAATTGGAATGGGAAGATTCTAAGTGATGGACATAGACTTTAAAGATTGACCCTTGTGAAAATTATGCTAGCATGAACAAAAGCAGAGCCAGTGGGGAGGGGCCTTTTGCTGTGGGGAATAAGGAAGAGTTACCTTTTTACTTTATTACTTGCAACAAATCTAGAGATACTTTCACAAAGCTTTACCTACATTTCCCAGGTATTTTATTGTATGTCCTTGAGATTTTATCCAGCACAATTCATCTAGAGCATGAAATGTTGTGATCTCCTGTATGTTTTTTTCCTGTCTTACTTCAGTGAGATCATTACAGTTGTATAGAAGAGGTGGCGTATAGTTGGGTAGTTGTATGAGTAGGTGTGCACATCTGAGTATTCTCTATCTTACTGTGAAAAACAGAGTCCACTTTTAAGGTGAACATTGGTGAGAAACTAGTTAAATTTTATTTGCAGTTAAAAGTAAGTTTATATGGGATAACGCTATTGCATTTCCCACAAAAACTAAAAGCATCAAAACGACACATCAAGATTAATTTAAAGTAGGCCATATGTCTAACTATACAAGCCTGTTAAACTCTCAAACCTGCACAGACGTGATATGTAGAGTTCTCTGGGCTTTTGATTTCTTGTCTTTGAAATGAGGAGGTTGGGACACATAATTTCTTAAATACCTTTTCATTTTTATTGATGTGTCTGATTATGTATAAAAAGTATTTGCAGGGAAAATAACCAGTTTGCTCTCCCTTGTAAAACAGAAATGTGTTTTACAGAACCTTTCCCCATTTGAAAGAAAAGCAAACCATTCGCCATCAATTCAGTATATAGGAGTGTGTGTGTGTGTGTGTGTGTGTGTGTGTGTGTAGGTAGGGATGACATTTTATAATCAATATAGTAATGAATTGATTCTGTTTTAATTTGAAATATCTACAATGTCTGAATTACCAGATCTTTAATTATCCAGTTATCAGCAGTGACTTCCAAGTCCTATGGGACTTAGAATTTGAATTAAACTACCAACTACCTCAAATCTTGGAAAAAAGTCCATTGCCCAGCTGAAGTATTGCATAACTTCCCAAATGTTTATACATGCAAGGTCATGTCTGTCTGAGTTTACCTTCAGTTGTTTCTTCTGTTGCACCTTCCCTAGCACAGAACTCAATGTACACTCTTTTCCTATATAGCTCAAAGACAGGAGAACAGGTAAATCTTTTAAAATTTATTTAAAAAGGGAATACCTTGTCTATTATCAATTGTTTGCATACAGTATCCTATGCAGGTTCTCAAAAGCTCATCAGCTGGTCCTCCACAGGGACATTCTTTCTGGCCGCTTGACTGTGAGTCCCAGTCTCCTGCCTGATTGCTTCCTTCCTTTTTCCCTTTCTCTCTGGCATCCCCTCAGTCCTGTTTAGAACAGCCATCTCTGTCATCTTCCTTAAGCTCTGAGGTTTAAAATCACCCTTTTCAAATTCTAAGTGACTGGAAATTCATTTTCTTAAACAAAGATAGCTTCTTCCTAACTATCCTGTGGGAAAGACTACTAAAATTACGTATGCACAAATCTGTGTGAGCGCATGCCTCTTTGTGTGAACCCCAATTCATATTCACTCTTTAGGAAATATGCCAGTCTATAAACAGGCCCATATAACTCTGGCTGTCATAATAGCTCATGAAGAGCAGTTTTTATTGAATTCACTGTCATGCCCCATGGCCCCACCACCATGTAGGTGAAAGAGCACTGACTCTGGCAAAGCCAGCCTGCTCTAGGACACTCTAACCCATATTTGCAGCTTGGGCCCTGTGACCTTGTGGACAGCTGTGCTGCAGCTGACCCACTGGCAGCAGTGTCCCAGGGAGAAGGTGCTGGAACCTTGGCAGGGTTGCCTTGTGCCTTCTTCTTGATGTTTCTGGGAATATGCAAAACTTCAAAACTAAGCAACTGTCACCTGTGTCCCTTTGATTCCTTGTAGGTGCATGTATGCAATCTTGTGGCAGCTTTTCAAGAGCAGCCTTGTCAACTGCCTGTGGGTGCAGGAAGTACGCATGTGCACACCTTGCAACCTTGCAGTGCACTCATCACATGACGTTTGCACTAATTAATGAACAAATGAGCCAAGTTTAAAAGAGGGAAAGGCATCAAGTTCAACTGGTGCTTTAGAAACACTGTACAGTACTTTAGTGTATGTTCTGAAAACTAAAATAAACATCTTTTCTAATTTGTTATTCCCAACAGATCTCTCCTGACCATGGCATTCAGTGCCATTGCTGTCTTTCTGATTTTCCTGTTTGGGTCTATGTAATTTAAAAGAGGTGTAACATGGGATTTCAAATTATTACACACCACTGTGAGCTGGCACAGTTAATCTTAACACCACACCTTACATTAATTTAATTAAGTCATTATGTATGCTATGTAGTCTTATAACCGACTCTAGAAATAACAGCAAAATTAGGTTGTATACTTAAATTCTCACTATAGGTGGCATCACAAGCTGACATGATCTGACCCAAAGAGAAAGACTCAAGTCCCCCAAGTTGTTTTATAAATCCCAGGAGGTTTACGCAACTGAGATCATCAGAAAATCTAACTGAAATTCTATGTTGAGGTCTGATTAGAAAAACACGTAAGCTCTGGATTTAAAAGTAAGTTGAATATATATATGAATTTTCATCTTGGGCCTAATTATTAGGTTGTTGCAAAAATAATTACATTTTTGGCCATTATTTTCAAACGGCAAAATCTGCAGTTACTTTTGCCACGACCTAGTATTTAATAGCCTTGCTTTTTTCTCGGAAACTGTTGTTGTTACTGTGAGTCTCTACCAGTCTCATCTTTTCTTGTTCACAATAATGTCTGCTTGGACAGATGTATCAAAGTACTTTAATATAAAACACCAAGTAGGAGAAGAATTATATTTTTCTCTCATATAAATCCAGTATTATTCTCTTCTGTTACATTTTTCACATAGACTGTAAATTTAAAAAAACACACACAAGCACACACATTCTTGGTAATTGTTATGAAATGGTATCTGCTGAAATATTTATGGAAACATCCACTGTAGGTGAAGAGTCCCACAGCAGAAGAGCTATTTATGCTTGTCTTAGTGACATGGGCTGGTTCTTCAGGTGACTCAGAGCCTGTGTTCAAATTTGGCATTTGACAATTATCTCGGACACATGCAGAGACTCTTTGGTCTTCCTCAAATGCAGTTTAGAGAAGCTTAAACTTGGAAAAGTTGTACTTTCTCTAGTTAAACATAAGATTGGTAATAAAGGCAGCAAACTGTTGTAAGGTGGGAGAACTTGAGGCTTTGCAGCAGTAGTTTTGGAATTCCTAAAAGTTTAAAAGCATTGCAGCTACTTGAAAATGGTGCATCAGGAGCTCATCCAGACTTGTAACTAATAACATAGTCCTGGCAGCACACTGCACGCTGCCTGCTTAGCGTCAGCTGTGACTAATACCCACAGCCACCTAGGTGAACAATGGCATTTTATTTGCCACATCACAGAGTGAAAGAGCAACATTGGCCCACTTTTCATCTGTGACTCGGAGATCCAGTTTCCAAGCAGTGACTGGTAGGGAAAGGCATTTCATGTGGACAGTAAAATTCCCTCCACCACCAGTGGGAGCTCTTTACTTAATTGTTTTTCAGAGCAAGTCCATCGGAGAGTGAAATTCCAGTTCCACAGCCATCACTGAAGCAAAAGGGTCAGCTTCTGTGGAACTCACAGAAGTCTGTGTGTTTGGGCATGTGAGTGTGGGTTGTGTGGCTGTGTGTGTGTGTTTGCTTTATGTCATTTTAAAGGTGTTATTAAAAAAAAAAAAACAGAGCAAAAAAGGGAATACAATTGTCAAAAAAGGAAAGGGGAAATAACAGTTACATTACAAAGCTAACCTAGTAATCTCTCAAACTTCCCACACAACTGTGAAAACTGAGTCCTTCCAGGTCAGTGCCCTGTAGGGCTTTGGAGCTTTTCTGCTGTCTAGGGACCCTCCCAGCAGCACCTGCCTGTCACACACACCCCTGTTAGTGGTCTTTTGTCCTCAAGCTCATATCTTTTGTTCTGTTCTAGTCCAAGTAGTTTGGAAAAAGCTTCCCTACTCAAACCATGCACAAATACCAGAATCTACATTTTTGAAGAGCTTTTGTTTGGTTGTTTTTTATTTCTTTTTACTTAAACCAACAAGAAATTGAAGGATTGAAAAAAACAGAAATGGAAAAAAATGAAGATGAATGTAACAATAAATACATGAGATATTTTAAATGTCTAAACTGGTACAGTTCAAATCAGAAATGACATTGTTGTCTGTGTTGCATTGGGCTGGAGTTGTTGCATGGAGACTATATGGCGGGAACCCATTTTCCTTCCCTGAAGCTAAGCTGGGTGTGTGCAGGGTGGCAAGCGGAATAGGAGAGATTGTGTTGCTTTCGGTGTGGGTGTAGGTGGGGCAATTTATGAGTCCTCAAGCCTACCTTCTGTGCCTCACCCATAAACTACAAAGAATGTTTAATGCAAGAACCATGATTAATAAGCAGCTGTCAGCTGAGCTTGATGGCTCATACCTGTAATCTTGGGGCTTTGGGAGACAGAGACAGGAGGATGACTTGAGGCAGAGAGTTCCAGGCTGCAGTGAACTATGGTGGGGTCACTGCATTCCAGCCTGGGCAATAGAGCTAGATCCTGTCTCAAACAGACACACAAACAAACAACTGTCAAAAAGCATCCTGAAAAGTGGCAGTGGACAAGACCGGGGACCAAAAAAAACTGATAAAATCAGCCCAGTCTTCCCTCCGAACACGGTAGGTTTTTGTCTGTGTGATAATGTCGGAGCATCGTGAACTTGGCCTTGTCTTCTGATTCTACTTCTCAGGATCGGGACGAGAAAAGAGGGCCTATAAAGGAAAGTAAAAAAGAGAAAGGTAGAGGCTGTGAAAGGTGTCTGGCTGCCATCTTGCTTCAGTGAGTAGGCAGTAGCATCTCCAAATGCCCCCTCAGGAAAAATCTGAAAAGAACACGAGGAAATATTAGAAAAGCAGTGAGCATTGAGATTTTGACATGACTTTGGGATGCAATATAGCCAGTAGCTTATTGACTCACAGATATTCTTGTGGAGGTACAATAGAAAATGCAAAAGTTGATGAGAGAGCATGTTCTGTAAGCCCTTGTTACCTTAACCAGGATTTAGGTGATGCTCACAGAAAGATGAGAGCTCTGGGAATTTGGAGGGTGAGTCTAGAGAACATTGAACTGGAGCAATAAAATCTAGAATCTCAATAGATTGATTTAAATTTTTATGCATATACTAATAGGATACGCTTTGTTATAAGACTTTTTATTGATTTTTTTCCAGATGCTGTTTCTCTTTTTCAAAAACAAAAAAGAGCTTTAGAAGATATCATCAAAATTATGTATACTTTTTCAGGATTAAAGGAGAGAGAATATGATATTTTATTTCAACAGGAAGTTAAAGCAGAATTGTGGGGAGAGACAATTACAAGATAAATAGGTAAGGTAACTATTGCCCATAGGAAGCTTTAACTTTCTGTTATAGGCAAAATTCTAAGAGGTTTCCAATATTTTAGTCCTGTGGTTATTCAATTAAACACTAATGTAGGTGCTGCTGTGATGGGATTTTGCAGATGTAATTAAGGTCCCCGATGAGTTAAATACAACATATGGAGAATACCCGAGTGTTGTAGCTCAATCAGTTGAGTCTGTAGAATGCAGTTTGCTCAAGCTGGGTGAAGAGGTCAGAGTGATTCAAAGTATGGGAGAGAGTTGATGTGAGGGACCCACCTGCTGTCATGGCATGAGAGGCCCATAGGAGGAAGAGTGAGTGTAGTCTCTGGGAATTGAGGGCAGATCCTGGCTGGCAGTAGAAAGGAAACAGGGACCTCAGTCTTAGCCTTTCAAGGAACTGGGTTCTGCTGGTAACAAGAATGAACTTGGCAGAACTTTTGGAACTCATGGAGAGCACAGCTAACTTCTTGATTTCAGCCTTACAAGGCTCCTGGTGGAGAATGGCGGGACCCTCCAAGATTTCTGACCCACAGAACTGCCAGATGATAAATAAGTGTGGTTTCATATGGTCTGCATCTGTGCTCCCACCCATATCTCATGCTCAATTGTAATTCCCAATGTTGGAGGTGGGGCCAGGTGGGGAGAGGTTGGATCATGGGTGCAATTTCTCATGAATGGTTTAACACCACCCCTCTTGGGACTGTCCTTGTGAGTGAGTTCTCATGAGATCTGGTAGTTTAAGTGTGTGGTACCTCCCTGCTCTCTCTTGCTCCTGCTCCTACTATGGGATATGGCTCACTCTGTCTTTGCTTTCCACCATGATTGGAAGCTTCCAGAGGCCTCCCCAGAAGCAGAAGCCACTATGCTTCCTGTATAGCCTGTGGAACCATTAACTGGTTTTATTAAGTTCCTTTTTTGATTATTTAATTTATGAAGAAAAAGCTAAATTCTTGTAATAAATCACCACAATATACTTAAAATTGCATATTCTAAGTTCTAAACAGTGGATCTGTGAAACACAAATTGCTAGCAAATTGGAAATTCCTTTCAGTGTTCGTGTGTGTGTGTGTGTGTGTAAGTGTAAGTGTAAGTGACACCCCCGTTTTAATCTTTGGACATTTCTACTTTGAATTGAATAGTAGAAAGATGTAGAGACATGTTAAATGTCAGATGATTAAAAAATTATTCTGTCATGATTTTTGTTTAACTTTGGGAATCAGTGAAGAAATTGTTAGAGTAATAACTATACAGCGTCTTCTAAAGAAAATCTAATAATATCTGCTCCACCCGTTTCAAGTAAATAAATAATCTCATTATTACAGTAATGAAAACAAGTTAGGGAATTTCCCAAGAACATATGAAGCCAAATTTTATCCGAGTCTCTTCCTGATAGAATCAACAGGTCCATATCTGCCAAATGTAGCTAGGGTATACCTCACATCTTTGGCATAGATAATCAAAGAAAGTTGAGAAAGTACAAAGAAAAAAAGAGATTTCCTCACTTCCCTCCTGGACACTGTTTCTGTCCATGTTTTATTTTTTTCCAGCCTCTACCCTGAATTCAGTTATTATGAAGTAAATTAAAAAGACATAATCTTGTTGTATTTTCTTGTCAATTGTGTATCTGTGTTGGCAGGGGTTCTAAAGTCAAAACACTTATGGAAGCAGCAGGAAACTAACTTAAAAATTACGTAAAGAAGTGGTTGAAGTGAGATGTCCCTGTGTGAGCTCTCTGCCTGCCGAGCACTTTAAATTTTTTTCTTTCTCTACTTTTTGATGATCTAAAAATATCCAGAACAGATCAACTAAAACTGCAAATAAGGAAATGAGCAGGGGGGAAATGCAATCAGAATTTGAAAAATATTTATCTTAAAAGGCAAAGGCAAACTAAAGAACATTTAAACCAACAATTCAACCGTTTTTTCTGGTTATTCTTAACATGGTGTACGTTGAATTTTTATAATGCAATCTTCTAAGTCAGTGTGTAGCAAATGATTGCAGAAAAACGAACATTTCAAGCCTTCTCTCCTATCTCCTTATTCTTTTGTTACTTACTTTTTAAAAGTCTGTGAGATACCTACACAGGTTACTCTGGATATAGTCAAATCTAGAGGAAGTGATTAACTGAGTAAGTTTCAAGAGTCTAGCTTCATTAATCTACTTCTGATTTGACCACATTAAGTTCTAAGCTGATACTCAAAGATATGAATTCATCTTAAAATACAACAAAACCAAACCAAAATCAAACGAGTAACTCCTAGATGTGTTGCTTCTGCAGGCAGTAACTATTTACTATTTACAGGTAGAGGAGATGATTGGGGATCTATGGGGATCTTTTCAGGGTTTGGTCAAATCAACATTTTTTGTGTTGGGTTGGTTAGAGTTAGTTGCTCTTAAGTAACAATGGGGAGTCAATCACTTAAAATACATCCTAACTAATTTAGAGTTCCCCTTCCCTCCCTTAATAGCATATTAAATAGATCCTTAAAATCTTTTGGGAAAAATTCCACTAAAATTTCACCTATTTGATGCATATTAGAAAAAAATTAGTACATGTTATTATTAAATCTTTGAGTAGGCAGTGGGTATAATTTCCAAAAATGCCTAACTGACTCCTACTTAGTAGCTTCTGTAATGAAAAAAGGGTGACTCAACCTATGGGTGAACTGTTCTCTTTCATTTTATCAAGTTTAGATACAGAATACTTTCATTTGGGCACAGTTCAGTAAACATAGATGGCTAAAGCCATGTCTTGTTTAGAAAAGCCCTTCTATCATTTCTTGACTGTATGAAATAACTAAAATTTCAATTTCAATTTCGTCTGTTGTAAAAGCACTATAGTTATATTTATTTGATATTATAAACACGTGATCTAGTGCAATCTGAGAGTGGAGAAAACTGTCATTTACTTAGCACTGTCTCTATGCAAGGCCTAATGCTACTCAAATTATATATTTTGTTCGTTACCTTTATTCTCACAATGATAACCTGCTGTCACTAGGAAGTCAGTGAAGAATCAACCTAGAGCTGTTAAATAAATTAAAGTTTAAAAACCAACACAAATACTTTCCCATTAAGAACATGCTGAATACCTGCCTCAGTATGAAGCAGGGACCATTCTCCTTCTGACTGCCCCTCCAGAGGTACTCACGTGATTGACATTTGGGTTTTGGACCTTAAAAACAAAAGGACTATATAGTCTTTTTCATTTGTTAATTACTCATCTTTTTGTGCTTTATTCCTCTCTTTCATGAGACATTTCTTCATTTTCAAACTGTAGGAATACATATTCTTTGTCTTTCTCTGCCATCATTTAATTCTAAAAGGCATCTTCAAGTGTGTGTCTTGTTTCTCTGGTCAGGTGACTCACCCCTCAGACTTACTCCTGTGTGTGAATGTATCTCTGGCAATGCTTATCTCTGCTTTTCTGGATCTTACTTTTGGAGTTATTTCATGAACAAATAGGTCTAAATGTAATTTGGCGCTTACTAAGCTATGGTATCTCCAATTGCACTCACAATTTAAGAAATGAAAAGTATTTATGTTTCTAAAATGATACACATTTAACTCTAAATGAATTAGAAACCTGATTTTTTAAAAAGATATAGTAGATTAAGATAATATTACTTATAGACTCTTCGGCTTATAGTTAATTTTTATACACAAACCTCTGCCTTACATTGGAAATACTACCGACAACTATTGACTCAGACTTTCCAAAGGTTTCTAAGTAAAGATAAAAGTATCCTTGACTAAGGGCCCAGCATTATGTCAACTCTTGCTCCTGGCAATCGGCAAGAGCTCATATTTAGCAAGTTTAGGACTTGGCTCAAGATTTTTGTTCCATAGATACTGGCTTAATTTAGTGAATTTCTATTTTTCATGTCAGTGTCCCTGTGGTTTTGCCTTTGTAGGTGAATAAATATGCCACCTTTATATTTCTGTGATGAAACACATTCAGGTAAACAGGTAAAAGGTGCACTCTAAATTGTGAAATCATTAACAAAAACTTTGCGAAAGGCAGCTGTAATCTTTTATAATTTTTTAAATAAAACACAAAGTACTCTAGTATTGCTTCAGTTAAATACTAAAATGAAAAAGGGCATTATAATA
This sequence comes from Saimiri boliviensis, assembly GCF_048565385.1. Lineage (NCBI taxonomy): Eukaryota > Metazoa > Chordata > Mammalia > Primates > Cebidae > Saimiri > Saimiri boliviensis. The sequence goes on along the minus strand of NC_133464.1, from coordinate 9,237,428 downwards.
GGGTTACCATAATCATTTGGCATATTCAAAGCAAATTACATCCAAAGGTTCCACATGAAGAAAATTAGTTTAAAGACTTTTCTGCCTCAGCAGGAGTCTTCTCTACCCATTGTCTGGAAGGCTGTATCTCTCTTTCTTCACATTCTAAAAACTCCTCATCCTTCCTCAGCATAGAATGTTCAACACCCTGGTTCGCCATACAGGTAATCCTTTATTGTCTCCACCTGTCCTGCAGGTACGATTCTGGCTAAACTCTGCCCTTCACGCCTTGTTCAGGACACAGGGCACGTTACCCACTTTCTGCCTGCAAGTGGCAGGGCACTGGGCCACAGCCTGCCTCAGGTAGGGCCCATCTACCTAAAGCTCCTCCCTCCCCCTTGAGCCTCTGCGTCTCCGAAGCTGGACGTAAGGCATCTAGAAGTAACTTGTGAGGTGTTTAGCATTCATCCTAGGAAGTTATAAAGGTTCTGCTATGCTCTAGAAACACCCAATTTTCTGCAGTTTCCTTCTCACTCTCTTTCTGAGCGTGACTCTGTGGGTAAGATAGTACGCCATGTCTCAGTGACCAGCCAGTATTTGAGTTCTAGTCCTGTAAGTTTCCATCCTTCTAGCATCATCTTTCTCTGAGCACCTTAAGCTTTGCTATTTGTACTCCAGAATGCTTAGAAAAGCTTATATGTTAGGGCCAGGTGTGGTGATTCACACCTGTAATCCCAGCATTTTGGGAGGCTGAGGCAGACTGATCATCTGAGGTCAGGAGTTCAAGACCAGCCTGGCCAACATGGTGAAACCCTGTTTCTACTAAAAACACAAAAAGTTAGCCAGGCATAGTGGTGTGTGCCTGTAATCCTAGGTACTTGGGAGGCCAAGGCGGGAGAATTGCTTGAACCCAGGAGGTGGAGGTTGTAATGAGTGGAGATCATGTCACTGCACTCCAGCCTGGGCAACAGAGCCCAGATCTATCTCAAAAAAAAAAAAAAAAAAAAAAAAAAACTTAAAGGCAACATTAACTCCAGTGACAGGCAAACCCAGAAACCCCAGTGACTTCTTCGGACAAATAGAAAGTTATTTCTTTTTCCTATCATGACCAATCAGGATGGGGACAGTGAGTTTCTACATCATGGGATAGTCAAGGCTGTCAACAGAGGAAGCTCTGCTTTCTTGAACATGTGGCTTGCACCTTTGCCCCTGGCTTCAGTGTCCAGCCTGCTGGACATTATGGGCTATGGACAAAGTGGGGCAGTGCAAGGGACTATGGCCCAGGCTTTAAAGTAGTTTCTGTCAGTCAGATGGCCATCCTTAATGACAAGGGAGAGAAGAAAACAGTCTGTCTCTGTGCCTGGGAGAAAAGGAGACTACGTATAGTGACAAACTGACTAACCTCTAACATGCGTATTAGCTGCAACACGAAGAAAGTTTTTATTTGTTACGAGTTTTGTGTCTGCTTGGAGCACTTGTTCCCATTCATAAATAAAGAACAACAAAGTAAAATATGGATATTTGTCCTCAACTATTGTTTTTTCTTCTTCTAGAGAAATATACATATAGAAAACTTTTTTTTTCTTTTTTGAGACAAAATTTCACTCTGTTGCCCAGACTAGAGTGCAGTGGCATGATCGTAGCTCACTGTACCCTCTGCCTCCCAGGTTCAGTGGATTCTCATTCCTCGGCCTCCTGAGTAGTTAGGATTACAGGCAGCCCACCAGCATGTCCAGGTAATTTTTGTACTTTTAGTAGAGAAGGAGTTTCACCATGTTGGCCAGGCTGGGATTATGGTGTGAGCCACTGCACCTGGCCAGAAAGCTTCTTTACTATCTGAAAAGATTAGAAGAGAACAATGGGTATAGGAAGATATAAAAAAATCACATTTTAATAATATTATAAAATATTTTACTATAGTAAAATATAGTATAGATAGTGGTATAACTATATTTATATATATAACTATAGTAAAATATAGTATATTATTCTAGTATAAAATAGTATGCAAGTACACACCTATAACATTTAAGTCTTTGGTGGTTTTCATTCTAATTAAATATCTTGCCGGATTTCTGACTTCTTGTTGTGTGCCAGCACTGCACCAAGCACTATACATAAAGTAATTGATTTATTCCTCCCAAACCCTAGGAAATTGGCATAATTATTACCCTCATCTTTCTGAGTGATTGGGAGATCCCATGATCTTCCCTTCAGTTTGGTTTCCTGAGGACATCACAGTAGCTATGACAGAACCCTTAGTGTAAGTATGTTTTGCCTTACGGAATCATTGCATTCCTCTATTTCATAAGCATATTGTACATGCGCCAATGAAGCTGGCTTTTTAAGGATTTCTTGATATAAAAATGTCATAAATCAAATTTGGTCTTGTAAGTGTTATTTTTCTCATATATTAAGCAAATGTTTATTTTAGAGTATCTACTTTCTACTCACTTGTAAAAATAAGTGTTAAGTAGAATTAATTATGGCATTTACCCACAGGGCTCACTAAAGCTAAGTCTGGAGATAACAATAAAATCTGCTAAAGAAATGGAAAATAAAGAAAACACGGGATATAACCTGAATTGTGTTACGTCAATCTTATATGCTTATTAATGCTCTTCAAGGATTCTTATGATCAGAGAACTTTTCTGTGTGTAAGGAGGGAACTGAAATAGGACCAAAAAAAAAAAAAAAAGCCAAATTAATAAATAAAGAGGAGAAGTTCTTTAAAGAAATTGCAGGAGACAGCTTAGAAATGAGAAAATGTGGGAATCTGAACCTGAGGGTAAGTTCAGCCGAGCAGTGATAGGAGAGTGCTTTGACATGTGGTAAAAAAAAAAAATATATATATATATATATATATGTTGAAGACTCTGGAACCAAAGACAAGTGGTGTTGGGGATAAGAGATGGGGTCAAGAACAGAGGTTGAGACACAGATGTATTACTTCCCATTAACATAAAGGTGCTATTTCTTCAGAATCCTTCCATTGTTCTTCATTGATGAGCAGATTAAGTACATAATCTCATCCTCAGTTCAAATCAGGTATCTTTCGTGTCAGGGGATTATTATGTAAGTGCAGTGGCTGATGTATGTGAAAGTGTTTTCTAAACACTGCTGCTCTTTACCCCACCAGTCTCATCTGCCTTTACTCTGGCAGTGAACCCATTTTGCCCATCAAATATACCTTGCATAATTTTGCCCATGAACTTGTTGCTCAAATCCACAGCCCTCTACAAAGGTCCTTAGAAAGTCTATGTAAGACGTGGCTTATTGCCTAAGCAAAGAGACTTCTGATTTGAGAAACGGTTTGAAAAGAATTTCTATTCACTATGATCAGCTTATCTGGAACTTTCCTCTTTGACCACTGAAGCTGGGTTTAGCTCTCCCTCCCTTGTAACTTCCACCGTACTTACCTGTTTGTATTTAACACTTGCCTGGAGACTTTAGGATTCTAACTCTTATGCATATCTGACCTCCTAGACTTGAGTCTAATATCTGAAGATATTTAATCCAGTTTATTAACTACTTTCACTAGCACCACCTCTAGGCTTTAGACTCTCTGACAGTCTGTTCATTTGTTTTTCTGTCTTTCTGTCCTGGAGTGAAATTTTCATAAATGTAAGGAGGTATTGGTTATATTTGCTGCTAGATCTTTAGTGCCTAAGAGTGTGTCCAATACATACTAAACACAAAAGCAAAAACTGGGAGTGAGTACTTGCTACCCCCAGGGAGCCCTGCTGACATACCCAGAGTAGTGAGAACGAAGTGCTCTATGTTCCCACTTCTCTATGCTTGTAGACCAGAAATCAGCAGCTGTTCCAAGGGTAGGATAGAGTCACTCAACTGGCAGTTTGTGGTAAGCAAAAGAGAGTTCACTAGCTAGTCAGTGATGAAAGTTGAAATTGGAAGGCTATGAGGTTTTGGAGACAAGGTGACTCTTTGGGAGACACATGCAATGTCTTATTTATTTAAGATGAAACCTGCTAGAAGAAGACAGTGAGCCCATAATCAAATAGTGGCAATAGGGAAAAAGATGGGCAGCTAATCCAATGAAATACTGAATTAGGAGAGATTAACTGAGCATGAGGAAACAAATTTAGGAAATGAAAACAGTGATCTTGAGGCAGCAGGAAGAGTACTAGAGAATTCAGCAATACGGGTTCCAGCCATGGCTTCCCAGAGAAGTGTTCTGGTGACACACAGAAAGCCTCTGTTTTTTATAATTTCAACTTTTATTTTAGATTCAGGGGATGCAAATGCAGGTTTGTTACATAGATACATTGTGTGATGCTGAGGCTTGTGGTACAAATGGTCCCATCACCTGGGTAGTAAGTATAGCACCCAATAGGAAGTTTTTCAAACCTTGAACCTCCCCCCTCCAACACATCTAGTAGTTCCCACTGTCTATGATTGCCATCTTTATGATCCTGAGTACCCAGTGTTTAGCTCCTACTTACAAGTGAGAACATGGATGTCTGTTCCTGCATTCATTTGCTTTGGATAATGGCCTTCAGCTGCATGCGTGTTGCTGTGAAGGACATGATTTCATTATTTTTTATGGCTGCCTAGTATTCTGTGGTGTATATGTGCCACATTTACTTTAATGAACCACTGATGAGCATCTAAGTTGATTCCATGTCTTTGCTCTTGTGAATAGTGGGAAAGCCATCTTTTATGGTGAAGCATTATGCTCTAGGAATCATATGGAGATGATGTCATTTGGCTTTACTTGCTCACTGTGCTTTTGTGGCTTACATGGAAATATATAGAAAACCACTTTGAAAATTGGCATTTGTTGTACCATTATTAATATAATGTGCTTTTTGGGAAAATTGTTAAGAATATTAGGTTAATTTTTTAAAAATATGATTGAACATAGATATTCCTCTGTAGTTCTTTCCTTTTGCGAATTCTTTTAAATCATTTATATCGAAATTAAAGTTAGCAAAAGTTTATTAGATCTGCGAAAGATCTATTGCACTTCAACATAAAGACACTGGCAGATTAGGAGTGAAAATATATTTGAAAGATATGAGCAGGATGTAGGAAAATAAGAAATAATAGTTACATTTTCTGTAGCATCTCTCTGAGGCAGGTGCTTCCAAATCAAATCTAATCTTTACAAATCATTTTGTAATATAGAGGCATTATAATCACATTTGACAAAAGAGGATATCACCAGAACTGCAATTTAACTAATATTTAAATACTATATTCTGACCCTGGGAGAACTTTGTTATTTAAAACACACCAAACAACTGTGTTAGTAAAGCTTAATAGAGCAAGACATATAATATATGAATACTCTTATGTTTGACATATAAGTGGAGGAAGACATATATACATATAATCATGAAGAAAGAAATAAGTGCATACATACATAAATCACAATATTTCAGAGTCATAGTGTTATAAAGAGTAAGCAAGAGTGACATGATAGTGTCAGAACAGAGACACTCTCTCCATACTGGATGGTCATGGAACTCTTTTCTGACTTGAGCTAAGACTTTCATGAAAAGAATAAACATTGTGAATTTTGGCATCTAGATGATTACAGTAGAAAGAGTAAACAAAATGAAATGACCTTGAGGGAGGACAAATTATTGAGCATAAAGGATCAGCAGAAGTAGTGCTGGAAGCCCTTCATAAGAAAGGAGGAATGGAGTGGAATTGACCTCAGAGCTACAGGTAAGAACCAGCTCACTTAGGCCACATAAGGAAGTTGATTTTTTAATTCTAAATGCAATGGGAAACTGTTGGAAGCTTTTCATATTTTAAAAGCTGACTCTGTCTGTCAGGTGGAGAAATTTTGGGGAAGGTGAAAGGAGTGGAAAAATGGAAGAAAGGATACATGCTAGCAAGTTTTTAGTAGTCCAGGCAGAAGATCACTATGGCTTTGGCCAGGGTTTTAGCAGTAAAGATGAAGAGAAGTGAATGAGTATGAAATAGAATTTGGTTGAAACGTTAGCAGTACTCATGTGGATTACAGAGTCAATGATGGCTTTATTTTTGGTCTGTGCAACACGTAGATGATGACACCACCTAATGGATTGGATAATCAGCAATTTGGCAGGTGATTTGCTGGACACCATTAAGTTAGCGAATAGTAAATCAGACAGACTTTGGAAGGTTTCAAAGGTTTTGATACTTCACCAGTCTGGCTAGTTAGAATACATGTAAAATGTCAGAAATGCCTGCATGTCCAGAAAAAAATCAAATTATGAATATATTTCATTGTTTACATAGAAGACGCTTTTGCACGTTTTTCAGTGAGTAGCAGCTTCAGTACACTGAAACACATAGGTATGCCCCCACACACAGAATGCTACCCCAGCTAGCCTGCTACTAATCTGGTGTTTCTGATGTCATGCTGTTAAGTGGCAGTGTCTGCATCTTCATGTGTTTGCATGTTTGGTCATGAGAATGATTTCTCTGTGGAAATTTGAACATATTCAACCTGAAAAATGTGAGAAAACCCAGTAATTGTATAAAGCCTGTATATCAAAGAGAAGTTTTGTCACTAAGTGTAAGATATTTATTCTGTTATTAAATTTTTATTGCAGAATTTAGCTGCTTTAAAACTGTTTTGGTCATCTAAACTTCCTAGAAAGATCATAGCAGAGTAAAATTCCAGGTGCTAACGCAAGCCCATTGAGAATAAAGCAAATTTTGTTAGACAAAAATATTGTAATAAGAGTCAAAATATAGATGTTGTACAGTGACTTAAACACTAAAACCTCTAAGCAATTGGTGGTCCAGTCCTCAACTACTAGGAAAGTTCCCACACTTCATACTTGGTGAAAAATTAGGCTCTGTCATGGTCAGAAAGAAAATTCCTTCTGGTCTAGTACTATACATTTTAAATGGTCTCATTTTTCTTAAGCATTTACCAGCAGTCACTGAGACCTAATGGTAAGTGTTATCAATCTAGGTTACATGAGCACTTAAATTAATTGGATAGCATTAGAGATTCCCATGGTTAGAACTTGAAAGTGTGTTTCTAGGTTCTTGATTAGCCACTCAGTCTTGCAAAGTAGGTCAAACCTAACATTTTAGGGTTTTAGTTTTAGATAATTTAATACTTTATTTGTAAGGATGGCAAAGCAGATCTTGGGAATGCTTATGTGGTGATTATTCTAAACAAATTTAGATTCAAATACTTAATTTCAAAAATACAGTGTTGCATGAAGAACCTCAGAGAGCAGCATAATATATATCAAATAAAACATTTAAAATTTAATATGGTTATAGATACAGAGACATACCACACATTCATACACAGGGACATAAAATAAAAATCTAAACACGCAAGGAAAAGGTTCAGAACAACTTCAGTACTGTGATTCTCTCTCAGCAGAAGAAAGAACGTGGAAAGGAATGGAGTTTGGCGTTTTAGCTGTTTATTGCAACACTTCACTTAAAAAAAAAGACATAAAGAGAGGAAAAAAGATCAATATGCCACATTACAGAATCCTGAAACAAATATAGAAATGTGTAACAGTAGAACAAAATCCGTTTATTAGGACACACATTTGCTACTTTTACGCATTGTATGTGTCATGGTTAAGAATAAAGCTTATAAATAAAAATAACTTATTTTTCTTTAAATGCCACAGTCTTGTAAGCAAATATCAACCTCTGTGAGGACCGTGTGCCACCTTGATATATATTTGATATTCTAGGTGGTGAGATAATTCTGAAGGAAACATAAACAAATAATTTTAACATGGAAGAAAACCTGAGCTTCAGTTGAATCTGATTCTTTAAAGGCTGATGAACACTATTTACCCTTGTCTTGATAAATAATTGAAGGTTTTAATTTGTCCAAATTAATCTATGGAAATTGAAAAATACAGTCTAAGTACTTTGTTGTAAGGTTCTACTGTGATTATAAGAGAAACTTGGGGCTAAGCAGAGTGCAGGAAGAGATCTGATATATTAATGAAGCAAAGGGAGAAAGTGAGGCCATCGCATGAAATACACTCATCTCTGTCTAATAAGAAGGGTCCACTCTGCATATTTGTCCTTTTATTTACTATGTATTCTCAAAAAGCCCAACCTTAAGTAGTCAAAATCAAGCACAGGAGACTTGTGCAGGGCATTTTCAGTGAAAATGTGCAGCTGTGATTTTTGCTCTCACCTGGCAGTTTGCCTAAATGTAAGTATGGAGACTGGTGGAAGCCACATCATCCCATACATTTTCTTAACTGTAACCTACATCAGGAATGCTTTCTTTGCGATCGCCGGAGGTGGTTATCAAGAAGGATGGCGGTGTCTGCTGTCTGAGGTGGAAAGTTACAGATTAATGTGTTGTTTTAAAGTATGTAATGTGCCCATAGGCTGTCACAATAGTGAAATAAATCTTTGAATGGGGCGGAGGGTTGCAGGAGAGATTTAGGAATGCTGGCATGGGGGAAACCAAGTATGTGGGTTGCCAGGGGAGCGAGAGTTCTGATTAGTAAGAGAAGTGTAATAACCTGTCCCACATAAATCTCCAGGGTCTTAGAAAGGAGCTTTCAAGTAGGAAGCAAAGTTGATTCACTGGTTCTCCTTGGAGCTCACTCTTAAGATCTAAGTTGAGTTGTTTATGATACATGGTAACTTCCTTCAAGTGTGATAGTATGATCTTGACCTCAAAAGGCCAACTAAACAAGCAGATGTTTTCAAGTTTGAATTTACAGTACAATGAAAAAGCCCATAGTTGAACTTGGGATCAATTTTGGAAATAAATTTCTAAAAGAAAGTAAAAACATACTCCAATCAAATTAGGTTAGAAAAACCAAATGTGCTTTAAACTGTCAGTTTGTTTTTTAAAGTATAAACTGCCATAAAATATAAGGTTAGGATGGAAGATTATATGTACAAAACATTGTGAGCAAGCACAGTAAAATTATAATGTGAGTTGCAATAAACTTTGTTCCCTTTGCTTGTAGCAAATACATATAATTTTTAGTGATATATTATTGATATAATGGATATTTTCTGAGAAAACATAGAAACCTTCCTATGGAAGAGAAGAGGCCACTGAAGTCTTTCAGGCCACAAAAATACATTAAGAATTGAAATTGTATTCTATGTGTTCTAAGTCAAAAAAAAAAAAAAAAAAAAGAATTGAAATTGTAAACACAACTACTTTTAAGAGCAAACCAAGCTATAAAAATCATTTTCTGCAACATGATGTATCATTATATGTGCTGAAATTGCAACCAAGCGTTCTCAAGGTATCTTTGCTCTCAGGAGTGGCAGGCAATAGTACTTCACTAAAGTTAAGCCCTTTAAAGTACTTTTTCTACCAAATATGCTTTTCAAGTTTCAGTACTAACTGTTGGCATCCTGGGAAAGTTGCATGCCTTTACCATGTGGGAGATTGAAAGATGACAGACTCGGTCTTTTATTTCCAACTATGTTTGAACATGTCTTTGTGTAACATGTTTCTTAGAAATGACTTTGTTGAAGTTCCCAGCAGGAGCCTTGGGGTGAATTTTCTCAGTTATTGTTACTATTCATCTGACACTAAGGAAGCGAGTTTGGATGTGATGAGGACATTTCTCCCCTCAAGACCAAAATCAGAAATAAAATTATGACAGCTTGTGAAGCTAGCCAAACTCTGTAGGAAAAAAAAAAAAAAAAAAAAAAAAAAAAAAAGAAGAAGAAGAAGAATGGATAGGCACAGGACGAGTTAGCAGTATCTGATCCTGATGAGAGAGTGAATGATGCTCTGAGGTCCAGATTCCTGGGCCTAATGGAGGATCAGGAGTTGAGGTATCACTCCCTGCTGTTCAGGGACACCCCTTGCGCCAGCAGATAAACCAAGAAAACAGGCTATTGTCTAGGGCTGAGAGGGCTCTGCACTGCGGAGCATACTGATGAGTCTGACTGCACTCGGAGCTCAAGAACGAGAGTTTCATTTGCTTCTCACCCTTTTTGTCATTCTCGATGTGCAGAGTGCTCATGGGTGGGTACTGGGTTTGGCAGGGGTGAAAATGTAGTTTCTTTCTTTGACTTCGTGTTTTCCCCAGAGCTAATTTCTGTGGCAGGCTTGTTCATCAAGGATCTTTCTTTGGCATCCTTTGACGGTTTAAATTGCTAAATGTGTTTTCCGTGATGGATATTACACATAATGTTTAACTGAAAGCATTTGATGTTATTTTCCTAAAGTCAATTATTATCTCTTAACTTTTGTGTATCTTAAGGCAGGGTATTTTCTTAGTAAGTGATCCAGGCTTATTTTACTTTTTCCTGAAATGTGTACCACTCTGAAATGTTTCAGGGAGCTTGGGAAATTTGAATTGACACATCATAAAAATTAAAACGTAGTTAGAAATTAATTGGAATAAGTTAATTTTAGTTCTAGTTGGAAATATATGAAGTTCCTTTAAGTTAAAAAAAAGAAGTGTCTATACATAAAGCAGCAGAGAATTAGACTCTGCCTTTCAATATCTAACTCTCTCAGGATGTAAGTTGTTTTTGATCAGCATATGTTCATAAAAGCAAAGATCATGTATTCTATTTTTGCTTTTAAAAGTCAGCATAATTCAGAGCACAGTATCAGGCTCCTAGAAGGTGTTTACTTAGACAGAAAAAAAAAAAAAAAACCAACTGTGGATTTATCTTAACTTTAGCCTCAGGTACAATTGAAACATCAAATAAATAATGAAAGGTTATATTTTTCTAGCATATGAAATCATCCAGGCAGTTGAATAGGGGCTTCTCTGGAATTAAGTAGCAGCGTTTACAGTATGCATCAATCGCAGTTTGAATGCTAGTATTATGAAACCTCATTCAACCTTGATTTATAGGCCAATACCCTGAGAATACTTGGATATTGGAAGCTATCCCAAATGGAGAAATTATACCGTGAAAGGAATGATGCTGGGTCTAGGAATCAGTCGATTACCGATCCGATCAGCGTGGGCTCTGTTAGGATGCAGATTTGCGCTTTCTCTGCCAACCCTCATTGTCTCTACCAACTATCCCTTTCTAAGTCAGCTGTTGGCTTCTTCTAAGTTACCTCTCCACTTTCAGTACTGCCAGATTTTGTTACTTCTTTTGTATTTTGTTATATCCCATTTTCTCTCCTTTGTCCTTATGGTTTTATGCCTTTTTTATTTCCTTATAGACATTTTTAGCATTTTAGTGGGGTTTAGGGACGAAGCATAACTGGAACATGTGTTCAATCTACCATGCTTTCTCAAAATTCTTAATTTTTGTAATAAAATTAGTAACTCTTTACCATGATTGCCTCTATATATCCTACCCAATCTGTTCTTTTCTGTTTTGCTTATGATTTTATAAAATATATTTGGACATGATTTCTTTTCTTTTTATTATTTATTCTTTTATTTTCTTTGTTGTTTCAAGACAAATAGTAATAGTTAACATGTTCAAAAGCAGCATTTTAAAAATAATTAAGTCGTAAATGTAGCTGCAGTGTCTTTTGGTTTATCATGTAACTTGAGGGTTTTTTTTTTTTATAGAGCTTTACTTGAAAAAAATTTTTTGTTTTACTTTCCATTTCCCATTGTTAGTGATGTTTCTATGATTATATTTATTTTTTCTATGATTATATTTATTTATAAATAACAAGGTCTAATTTTGACCCGTCTTCTATTCTGGTGACCTATCTTCTCAGAAGACTGTATTATAGTTTATATTATGAAGGAATCATATATTTTCTATCAGGCTTATTCATTTCCTATTTATTTTTAAAATTACTAAATTTTAAAATCATTGTTTTTTGAGAAACTTGTAGACTGAGTTCATCAATTTTTCATTAAAATTTTACTGAACTTTTTCAGCTCAACCTGAAAAATAAATGGAATGAAAATGTCTTAGAAGACTGAATTTCATTTCATTCTTCCTGTAAAAAAGCAATTACAAATAATTGGCATATATGAAGCAATAAAAGAATGTGCAGTCAAAAATAGAAAAAAAATATGTGTCACACAGTTAACTAATAAATACATTATTTTAACATTATGCTATTTCTCTGTGTGTTTTCTGTCCTTCCATCCTGGAACATGGAATTCGTCTCTCTTTTTCATTTATTTTGATCTTTTATATCTTCTATATCTCTCCTTGGTTGGAAATTCTGATAAAGCATCTATGTATAGTCTTTATAGATGTATTACCTCATGTCCATAAGAATTATAGGGTGATTCAGCATAGGCAAAAAGGGATTTGCCATAAAATTAATAAGCTCAAACTTTGACCCTCATTTGTTTTCCAAAACGCTGCTAGGGGTTCTAGAAAAGTTCTTACTAGTTAATTTTAAAAAAAATATGTAAGTGTTTTTAAAAAATTATTTTGCTAAAAATTCTCCTTGCATGGAGAACATAAATTGAACATCTAAAGTTTCTAGATTCAAGACCTAGATATTCCTTTGCTAGCTATAAATGTCCTACCTCCTTTTCCATTCTGTACATGAGCTCATGCTGCAGTGAGAATCCAGTGAGATAAAGTATGCAGAAAATAATGCTGCACACTATGAGAACATTGGCAATTGTTTTAGATTATGAAGGTTTTACTTAATTAAATCAGAAACAAAAGAACATATATTTTTGATACCTGAATGTAAGATGGAGCCAATTTATAGAAGATTAAAAAAAAAATGCCAATGGAGGGACGTTTGTCAGATTGAGATGAAAATAGGGCAACACTTTTTTCTGTTTAGTTTTTCAGAGTCAAAGAAATATCATCACTATTGTTTCTAGAGCAAAGTGGGCCTTATGCTTTTCTATAAGCAGACCATGTGGATGCGCTCTCAAATAATCAAGAGGCAACATCTTCACCCCTTTTGTATAAATGAAGAAATTGACCTGTTGAAATTTTAACTGACTTGCTCAAATGTCCGCAGGTTTATAACAGAGAAATTCAGTTGAAATCCATCAGTCTTTAACAAGAGCCCACAGTCCTAAGCACTATATCGCCCAGCTTCCTGTTGGGCAGCAACTTAAAATAAGATGAGAAGAATCATGCATTCCTTGTAGGACTATATTGTATTTAATCAGGTATCAGTTTGTTTGCATGGTTGTCAAAATGAAGAAAACATCATATAAGACACATTTCAAGTTAAACATTGACAAAGTCTAATGATACCTTTTATTAGATTGATGAATCAAAGAGATAAAAATAAATTCAAATTTTTAGATTGTAAGACTACATGGATAATGAGTTTTTGTCTAATTTAAAGGACTTGGGCTATAAGCTCATTAATTTGACTTGTTCATATGCTACTTTGAATAGCATGAAATACTGATTTAAGTAAACGATTAGATTAATGAATCATGCTACAGATACAAAAATTGTTGTAACCAAGGAATATTATGAAAAATATATAAACTTTTAAAAGAAACATGAAACCTGGACGGGGAGAACATCTTTTACATATTTTAGAGTGCATTTTTATGGGAACAAACACAATAGGATTGGAAACGTATAGTAAATGTGGAAAATAACATCAAATAAGAGATAATACTAATCTAGACTGATGGTACTATGCCCCAAACTGTAGGGTGAATAACTCAATATGGTACCTGGAGGTTCTTAAGTGAGAACCTCCTGGTAATTCTAAATCAGACGTCCCTTAGAATTAGGACTGAGCTGACAATGAAATCAGACATGGAGATAAAGTCGTAAAGCAATTAGCCTCAAAGTCATAGAGCAGGCAGCCTGTGAGAACGGAACTATGAAATGCATAGAATTTCATGCAGGAAAGAACAGAATAGATACCTGTATCTTGGGAACTGCCATTAGGACAGTGTTATAAATGGCTGCTTCATCTACTCATGCTTGTGCCGAGAGCTGCTGTTTCAGGAAGTCCTTTTAGTAGCAGTCCATGACCAACTTTATTTCCTGTTTCTCTCTAGGTGGGACCACTTTAGCTTAGTTTCTACAAGTAAAAGCAATGACACTGTGTCATTGCATCCTGCATTTAAAATACAGCAAAAAACTATTGTGATGGCAACTCACACTTGAAGGCCTTTGCATCAATGCATGTGCATTTTACTGAGTATATAACTATTTTAAATATGCACATATGTATTTTAAGAGGGAACATCCTAAGGATGTAATTTCTAAGCACACATCCAATGTAAGTTATTTGTCCTTGTCAGTACATTAGATTGGGGGGTGGGGTACTGTGATTCCCTTAGTTAACAGATATTATGATGTTTCTATTTTCAAGGAGAGAAAAGTAAAAACATAGCATATTTGAAGGATAGTCTTTAGCAAGGGTGAGGTTATCATAATTCCTAATGACTCTTGATTTTAAGTCAACTACCTTTCCTCTCCTAGATGAGGTAATGAGTGAACACAGATGACTGGATTCTATTCCACAATAAAACATGAGGAATGCTGGGAAGACGTGGAAAGATTACTGATCTCAGGAACTCATGCTGACTAAGTAACCACGGAATTTATTCAGCACAGTAAAATAGTGAGAAATACAAATATAAAACAGACACATAAAATTAGACACCTTTGTATTTATCAGATTGGGAAAAACATAAAATCAGATAAATGATGTAGAAATGAAGACAATAATGCCAAAACTGAAAGAGATAAGGAAACAATTTATAGCAGATTTTGATTCTATGGAGTGAATTCATATGTAACCATATGAATAGAATGAAATCTGATTTAAATAAGTAAGATTAGATTTATGAATCATGCCTCAGATACAAAAAAATATTATGACCAAGAAGTATTTTGAAAAATATACAAACTTTTAAAAGAAGCATGAAACCTGGACTGGAGGAACATATTTTACACATATTAGAGTGCATTTTTATGGGGGCAAACACAACAGGACTGGAAATGTCTAAAAAATGTGAGAAATCAAATTAAATAAGAGACAGTACTACTCTAGACTGATGGTACTATGCCCCAGACTGTTGTGTGAGCAACTCAATATGGTACCTGGAGGTTCTTAAGGAAATTATTTTAAAAACCATTAAAATCTGTTTTATTTTACAGTGTTCTTTAGTTTACAGATTGTTTTCACTTCCTTTATTCCATATACATTAGTCTAAGGAAAATATATTGAGACATCTAGCCTTACTTAGAAAGAATAGAAACCAAATATTATGGACCTGTTAGACCATATTTCTGCTAGGCCAGTAAAATTCTCCTCAAAGAAATTGATTTATCATAAGAAAAGCAGCCCACAGTGTGGCTGGTTCAGCAGCTATTAGTGATTGTGGAATGTCAGGTTACATGCTTCCTTTTTGTTATTGTCTATTGGCCTTTCCTCAGATGGTATGCAGACACAAAGAGATTCAGGAAAGTGTTATTGGGATTTTACTCAAATACTCACTTGTCCATCCCGTGGAGATAGAAAATTACAAACTTTATATCCTTTAGTTCTAGCCTTCCAGAGGGCAACCAAAGCCTAGAATTCTAACTTTCTTTAGCTACTGTAGCTGAAGCATCCTGAGAAGCTAGAAGTATGTTAGCTAACGAGCAATCGAACGTGTGCTCCTCCAGTCCTTCAATTCTCATTAGATGTGAGTAAAGCTGGAGACTTACTGAAGACACATAAAACACAAACTTTAATCTACAATCAGAAAAAAAGAATCCCACCCACCTTACGATATTCTTAACCATGTTATACAATATTCTTTTTCTTCTCGAGGTTCCCTTGAGACATCTGGACTTAAAACGATTGTTAGCCTTCCTAAAATGTGACACTTAACTACTAAGCAATACTTAAGAAGCTGTGATGAAAAATTGCATTCACTGCTTCACTGACATCATTCTGTATCTATAATTCTAAATAAATAGACTTGATTTTCAGAAAGCATGTAGATGCTTTTCACCCTTTAGGACTTGGCTGTAAAAACAACATGTTACTCTCCTAAAAGCAATGCAAGTATGAAGGTTTTTCTGATAGCTAAAAGCAACCTGAATTTAGGTGGGTGAGTGGGTGGGGCATGGAGCTCCTATTGGAAGGACTTCTATTCTCTGCCTGTTCAAAGGTCCCAGAATCTCGTCCCCAGGTCTTCTCAGGGTGCCACACTCTGCTTTCCTTCCACTCTCCCGTTGTTCTGCCTTCTCTTTTCCTCCTCCTTTTTCCTTTTTGCCCTTGCTGTTTCCATTCCTTAATACAAGACCACCTTACCAAAGGAAGTCATTAAGGTCCAGGCTCCTTCTGGAATCTTTAAGATTTCCCAGTTTTACTATATTTGGGAGGTATTGGGGAAAAATTAGAAACCAGAGTAAACATTTCATCCTCTCTTAAAATGGCAGAGCTCAAGTACACCACACACTGTGATAATTATTTCCCTACTTCAACACCCCAAATTTATTTGCCTAAGGAATTTCTATTACCCCAATTTACATACCTCAGACTTCTATCTCCTGAACTTACTACCCTAGCTGTGTTTTACTTAGAGAGTATTTGCCCCTGTAAGCCCTGGGATATATTACAAATCTTTCCCCTATTGGCTGATGATAAAGGATGCCAAACCCAAAACTCCCTTTCCTAACCTCGTTTTCCTCTTGGTTACTGTAGAAATTGTGTAATATCATTTTATAGTACTATTTGTGTCCTGCACATCTGGATTTGAAGAGATATCCATGATTGCCATTTATTATTTTTTTCTCCACAAGATCTACAACTACCTAGGAAGTATCTTCAGTGTTCCAGGCACTCTGCCATGTATTTGAGATAGAAGATGACTAAAGTATGTGATTTGGGTAACCATCACTCCTTGTTACTTTTGATCCATGTTTCATTTATGATAAAGATAGATTTTTGCTTACCAAAATCGATCTTTATGCATGTTTACCAATGAGGTATTCATCATAATTTTCTTTCAATGAGAAATCTAGACATATATTTAAATACAAAGTCAACATATGGACTGACTCTCTCCCACGTCCATTTCCCAAATGGCAATTACAAGTGCCTAATTGGCTTTAGGGAAACTGGATAGAGAAGCCAGACATATCAGGAAGATGGATCAAGAACTAGAATCAGCGTCCCCTGCTTTGCTTTGTGGTTTCACTACATGAACTGAAGTTACTAGCTTGCCAACTCCAAGTGCAAATTAATTTAGATCACAATTGACGTTTAGGTTTGGAGCAGGAGAGAAAAAAATCAATGGTATGTGAACACTGAAACCATAAATAGTAACAAGTGGAAATCCCAAACCTCAAATGCTTTTGAAGCATGTTGTAAAATCCTTCAAAAACATATGCAAGAGTATAATAGACAAAATAATCATGGAAAGTTGGTATATAGAACTTAAGCCACAGAGACCACTATTGGATATTTTGTTATTGTTATTCTGTAATACTTCAATGTAATTTCTGGCATAGAAAAATATGCATGTGTTTAAAGAGAAGAAAAATGTGCTTATTTTATTAGTCTTAATTATAAGGGAGAACAAAAAGCACTTGGAACTTATTTTAATGAATTCATCTCATTCACCAAAATCAAGAGTCCAGAAATTGCTTCTAGCTTAAAAATGCATTTTTCCCCCTAAGATCTGGGCACCGATTTGATGAATGTTCTCAAGTTAATCACCCATATAGGACTTCTTGAACATTACTCCAACATTGAGTGCTGCCTCTGTAACTTAATGTTATAAAACCTGGAAGGCATATTTATAGCCTAATCCAGATGGACAAAAGCAAAGTATAATTATTCCTTCAAAAGTCGACCTTTGCATACAGATTACGATGGATTGCTTCCAAGATTCAAATGGAGAAATGAACTCAGTTCTCCAGTTGTGGTGCATTCATTATGGACCTATTGGACCTGGTTTTGGGCAGTGCTAATTAGTGGCATGTCTGTGTTAAAAGTTGGATTCACAGCCTGATTTGCAAAGTGGCAGCAGGAAGAGTTGTTATGAAACTAATTACAGCTATCAGAGATGGTGCTATTTTAAACAGGCTGTGAATTAAGTACCTCCACAAAAGCAAATGAAACTCATCTTAGAGTTGACAATGAGCATTCCTAGGTAAACACAGGAATATATGTGTGTTCGGGCATTTTTAGGTATAAACCATGCAATTCGCTCTCTTAAAAAATTTAAAGGAAGCTCATTAATTTTGACTTCTGTTAGAAGTTAGATGGTAGAAATTATTGATGTCTTTTACACACACACACACACACACACACACACACACACACCCCTTAAAGACTCCATTGTTTTTATTTTGTAGTGTTTATAGATTTTATATATTTTTTTCAGAATCTTTACTATTATCTGCTGTGAATTCTTCATAAGTGTTAAAGATCTCACTCTTACCACTCTTATCAAAAAAGTCTGTATCACAGTATTTACAGAGGAACAACTGGGGCTCAGGTAAGTTAATTTTTTTTCTAGTCCTCAGTCCACTTGGGGCAGCCTAGAAATGCAAAATTATGTATTTCTGGCTCTATAATATTTTATAAGGATTAAAACAATTTCCTCCTGAAGAATCTGACTGTGTAGTTCTAATGATATTGGGATGTACAAAAAATATTTATCCCAAATATAAGCAAGGAGAATGTGTTGTAGAATAAGCAGATTTTCTAAAAGATACTGAGATGGATGTGTGAAAACATTTTATTTTCTAATGACCATTTCTGCACTATGCTATATAGGATCACTCTTCATGATATAGTGCAGTGACTTTAACCTCTTAACTTTTCAATCACTTTACTCTATTAGAAAAGTTTTATTCTGTTGTTCAAGATTTACCAAGTTCATTTTAAAGAGTATCTTTCATTCTCCCTTCCAAACTCTTCTTTTTCCTGACATAATAACTGTAGTCAACTACATGTGGGAATAATCCATGGACAAACTCTTCTCTTTTTCCCATTTCCAAAAACAAGTTCCGTCATGGTAAGAGTAAGGTAAAAGTAAAGGGGCAGTAAAGAAGAAAGACAAAAAGTTGGATGGAGTTGAGGTGATTTCTGTTCTTGGCTAAGCCTGTTCTCCTAACACAGGCGTCCCCAAACTGCGGCCACCTGAGGCCATTTGTCCGGCCCCCCGCCGCACTTCAGGAAGGGGCACCTCTTTAATTGGTGGTCAGTGAGAGGAGCACAGTATGTGGCGGCCCTCCAACGGTCTGAGGGACAGGGAACTGGCCCCCTGTGTAAAAAGTTTGGGGACGCCTGTTCTAACAGCTTGACCTATGGTCTTGTTGAGCCCAGGAGGAGATTCTAGTGTGTAGTTATATCCTAGTCAATTCCACAAACATCTTTTGAGCTTTTGCTAAGTAATAGCTACTCAAAAAATTGTAGATATAATTGGAGATAACTAAAACATGTTTTTATGAGGCTCAAAAGCAGAATATTTAAATTGAAAAATATCTAATAAAGTGTTTATGATTACTGAAGCATTTTAAACATTGTTTATATATAATAAATACTACAATAGCACTTCTTAAACTTTAATATGCATTTGAATTATAGGGTTTTATGCATTTTAACATAAAATACAATTATGAGTCAGTAGGTCTGGGACAGGGCCTGAGATTCTGCATTTCTATTAATATTCTACTGGTCTTTGAAAGATACTTTGAGTAGCAAAGGCTTAGAAAAATCCTGTGAATTACATTTCTGAGAAATATTGAAGGATACCTGCAAATCTCAATTTAGGATGAATGTTATTTCTGTGACATCTGTCCCCTACCTACCATAAAAGCAAAGTATTCTGACAAGGTATTATTTCAAGAATTCTTACTGCTTATTGAAAAAATGAAAAAATAATACCTATAAATTTACAGAGACTTTAAGTGACAAGCACATTGCCAGTGGGTAAGTTGGCAGGTATTTCAGAATTGGACCCAACAACTAGAGTAACCTCACTATTTAATCTCAAGTCTTGACTTTTACCATTTTAGGGGCTGTTAACTGAAGTGCAGAGAAGTGAACAAACTCCTGCACTCAATGATGAATGGCCCTGAGGTCAGCTGACCGTCCATCTGCTGCTGCAACCCTCAGACACATTTCTCTGTAAAGTAACCTGATGCGGATGCTTGTAAATCATAGTATTGGCATTTGGCCTCATTTGCTGTGAGAGAAACTTAAAGGAGTGCCTAATTCTCTTTTATTTTAGCTTTCAGTTTTCTTAATCCTGCCCCGGGCCCTCCTTCTTTTTGAGAACTGAAAGAGTTTGGCCTCGCTGAGTGTAGCCATTCTGATTAATTCATACTCACCCTTTTAGCATATGCATGAATCCCACAAAGTCTAATGATTCCATCCACATGGTAGTGAACATTACATCAGTTGCAGATCTCTCCCCTGCTGTTCATAGAGTTTAAAGTCCAAGTTCGTGGATGTGTTTAGCCATTAAAAGATTTTACAATATGGAACAGAAAGGATGAAAACTCAATTGCCAGAATGATTTAAGGGCTCTTCACACCACTTGAGCTAAACACCCCATCTCTCAATGATAAGCTTTAGGGCAGTTAATTAAAACCTTCACCTTTTCAATCTTGAATGGTATTGAATCCCAGAATATTTCTTTCCCAAAGGAGTTAACTTTATGTGCTAGGGGAGAAAAAGGCAACAAGAATCATAGTCCAGTTAAAAATATTTATATATATGTGTATAAATTTTTGTACCAAAAGACAATTTCAAAATAAATTAGTGACTTTAAGAAATGTGTAGAGTATACTTATTAAATTAGGAGGAAAACAAAGTTGATGTTAGTTTGGGTTTTAAATGCCTAGCCTTGTTCTACCTCTAAAGTCTTAGCTTCCAACAAAACTTTTATCCAGTAAGGACTTCTTTATTGTTAGAACTTTTTTATGAGTTTGAAATGAATTCTATACGCTTAGTGAGCCTAAGTCAGACTTCCCTGATTGCCACTTTATGTAAACTATGTGAAGTTTGAACCACAGTAAATCAAAATTCAATCCCTTTTTATAAGTGTCTGGACACTTCCATATTTCAACTTAGTTCAAATCAATCACCTTTCACAACATTTTGCTTCCATAATTTCTAATACATTTAGCCTTCAGCCATTTCTGGGCTCTCACTTCTATAAATGACCCTCCCACTCAATTTCTACCTCTATTTTTTACATTTAAGATTATTTTACAGAATGCATAGTTTACAAAGTTTTATCTATAAAAAAGAAAAACCTTTTAGCTGCACTATCCAAACTATTTGCTTTTGCAGTATAGCATATTTTCAAACAGTGTTCTTCCTTGGTTTATTTTCATGGTACTTCTATGTCCAAGTTAATATTATAATATGTAATTTACATTAAAATCTCCACAAAGAGATGTTAAAATATGTAATAGTTACATATATCTTAATGCAAATTTGGAATTGTGCTCATGGTTTCTAAATTTGTAATCTGTTATACAAAATACTAAGACCCAAAATAAGAAACATGTGACAGTTCCCAGGAGCAGTCAGTACTATCACTTGGGGAGAATGGTTGGGAATAGAAGAGGAACAAAAGGCATATTGTTTAAAACATGCTGCTGAGATCTTGAGCGTGCATCAGCAAGTTAAGAAGGTGGTTGGGAAACTTTTGAATAAGCAATTGAATATTTGGAATTAACTTATCAGTGTTTTCACTATGTGAACCCTCATTTCAGAAAAAGAGCTTGGAGGCATCTGCCCACATAATTCCCACTGTCATTCCTACATATTCACTTCAGATCAATTTAGAATACACTGGTAGAGTTGTGGGGCTTTGGACTTACCTCATGAAACCAGAGACTATTCACCTTTAATTACAAGAATTAATCTATATTTCAAGAGTGCTTTATAAAACATATGCCCGTCCTATAGCAGACAAATACAAAACTTCTTAGGCCATGTACCTGCCAGAATTTGCTTTGATGATAAAGTGATAACAGACATAAAAAATGTGTCTCTTCTTTTATACTTAATGAAGTAGTAACAGTTGTAGACACTAAGATATTAATCTTCTAGAGGAGTGATTTTTCATTATTGGCTGTATTTTTGAGTATATGGGAGTTTCTGGTAGTTATTCTTTTTGAAGGACTGAACTTTTCAGGAATTCTACTTTTTGATAAGCATGACTAATTGCATCTCTAAGCTGTTTTAAAAGACTAAATATACCTATATTCATAAAGCTAGAATTGGGGATATAGATGAACTAAAAGCTTTCCTCATTAACTGTACTCTGAAGGTTATCTGCTAACAAACCCCCAGGACTTACATATCCAAGGGGAAAAATAATATTATATACATTTTAATCATTTCTGTTTATTCCTTAATTTACACAGCTACCTGTATATACATTCCATTATTCATTAATATACTACTGATGATTTTATTACTCTTAATGGTTAACAGTCTTTTGTGCTTCAAGTGCTTTGTTGGGTCCATGTTGAGTAAGGTGAATTAGAATAAGTCCTTACTGCAAAGGACTTACTGTTGCATAGTAGTGGAAGTTATCAGAGCTCAAAACATGTTATCATGTAGCAGATGGAATTTTCACTGACTCTTGAGGCATGCTTAAGTGACAGGCCGACAAGGGAAAGAAAACACATTCAAAGGAATAACGCGATTTAAATATAGGATTCACGTGCAAGTCCCAATTGGAGACTATGGAGAGTGAATTATGTATAGGATTAGAGAAAAGGGCACTAGGATAAATAGTTAGAAGTAATATCAGGCAAGATTTGGAGGAGGGATGGGAAATGGTGGTGAGGGATTCTCAGTATCTCTTTTTTTTAAATATTTTCTTCCCACTCATTTTCATTGCCTCATTTCCCCTTTCATCTCTGGATATGTAGAAAATATAGGTGGTAGCTACTAGCGTAAAGTAAAGGTTGGCTCACAGAATCAGCATCATGGCTACTCTGGGAGAATTTGGGAAGCATTTTGGTCTAAGTGTTTATATCCACATCTCTCTAGACTGCAAAGACCCCTGCTATAAGATACAACTGTGGAGAAGTAGCCCTGCAAGTATATAGACAGCCCAGCTGAATCAAGAATTCTTATCCACCCAATTTGGTCCATCACACAAAATTACTGAGCCCCATTCTTTTTATCTGAGTGATGATAGCCATGTTTTCTTCTCTGTGTAGGAGAAGTTTACCAGGTCCATTTATTTCCAGGATTTCCTTTGGAGCTAAGTTCCATAGTTCTGTGACTACTTGCTCATTTTTATTGTATCCTGAGTAATGAATAGAAGTAACACTTGTAAAAAATGTAGCCTAATGTGTCTAACATGCGATTCACTCCTGTCGGATATAGAGGGTGTCCGAAAATGTTAAGAGTGATGGGCAGAAGAGATCACTGGGTTCCTGTCTAGGACACACTTCCAAACTTACATCCAACTTGCATTATCTCTGAGTTTCTTGAAACTCTGTAGTGATAGAAGACTGATAGCATTCTAAATAATCCTTGTTCATAAAAATGCAAATTCCGTCAGGTGGAGATTCAGTTGGTCTTGTCTTGGGGCTATTAATCAGTTTATAAATTTATCTTAGCCTTCCTAGTACCCTAAATATGTGTTTTTAAATTCTCTTTTGAACCTGTTCAAACAGTTTACTAGTTCCCTCATAATCAGTTAAATAGTATCTTTGATAAATATTCATCCTGTACTTGTTTAAGAGTCATGATTTTATGGTAACAGTATTCTTTAAGGAAGGAGGGTAGCGGGAATTGCTTCTGCTCCCACACCCTGCTGTTATAATTTACCAGGGTAGAAACAGGGTAATTTTTCTTGTACTCCACTTCTCCTCCTACATTATAATGGAGTAACAACACAGGTGGATTAACTAAGAAGGTCTTACACTATGGCCAACAAATAACATGAAGTACATGTGGTTGTCAATAAATAGAATAAATACAACAGCAAAAGTTGTTAAAATTACATCAGTCAGGTACCTCAGTCTTTGATATAATTCATGTATCTTCATCAGTCTCAAACTGTGAGTAAGGATTTCCTTCCTCACTTTTCATTTTTCTTTTGTTCAAATTATGTTTTAAGTTCTGGGATACATGAGTAGAATGTGTAGGTTTGTTACGTAAGTATACACGTGCCATGGTGGTTTCCTGCACCCATCAACCTGTTATCTACATTAGATATTTCTCCTAATGCTATCCTCCCCTAGCCCCCGACCCCTGACAGGCTCCAGTGTGTGATGTTCCCCTCCCTGTGTCCATGTGTTCTCATTGTTCCACTCCCACTTATGAATGAGAACATGCAGTGTTTGGTTTTTTGTTCCTGTGTCAGTTTGCTGAAAATGATGGTTTCCAGCTTCATCCATGTCCCTGCAAGGGACATGAACTCACTCTTTTTAATGGCTGCATAGTATTCCGTGGTGTATATGTGCCACATTTTCTTTATCTAGTCTGTCATTGATGGGCATTTGGGTTGATTCCAAGTCTTTGCTATTGTGAATAGTGCCACAGTAAACATATGTGTGCATGTGTCTTTATAGTAGAATGACTTATAATCCTTTGGGTATATACTCAGTAATGGCATTGCTGGGTCAAATAGTATTTCTAGTCCTAGATCCTTGAGGAATCACCACACTGTCTTCTACAATGGTTGAACTAATTTACAGTCCCGCCAACAGTGTGAAAGTGTTTCTCCACATCCTCTCCAACATCTGTTGTTTCCTGACTTTTTAATGATTGTCATTCTAACTGGCGTGAGATGGTATCTCATTGTGGTTTTCATTTGCATTTCTCTAATGACCAATGATGATGAGCTTTTTTCCGTGTTTGTTGACTACATAAAGACAGCAATTTTCAGTGAACTCAAATTAGATTTCCATGAGGTGTTTTATTGCAAAAACTTCAAAATAAATCATTATGCCTTCCAGTTGACAAATTTCTGACTGAAAAATAAACTAAATGCAGAAAGGATTGAGAGGTAGAGGCAGAAGGGCAGAGAGGGAGCGAGGTAGAGAGAGACACGAAGGGAAGGAAGGAGGAAAGAACAAAATAAAAAGACATACAATGAATTACTGCCCTGACTTCCCCATTTAGTATAGTTCTCTTCAGGGGCTGTGGTAGAGAAGATAAAATGCTGGGAGGTA
This sequence comes from Saimiri boliviensis, assembly GCF_048565385.1. Classification (NCBI taxonomy): domain Eukaryota; kingdom Metazoa; phylum Chordata; class Mammalia; order Primates; family Cebidae; genus Saimiri; species Saimiri boliviensis. The sequence continues at coordinate 9,212,465 of NC_133464.1, read as the reverse complement.
AATTGAATCAAGACACCATTTTATAACTTTTCAGCCTTTACATAACTAGGACCTGAGCAATTCCTACCCTTATCTTATTCATTGAAGAAAAACTATTTGTCATCAAGCCTTTTTAATTATCTGCTCACACAGCATACCACTTTGCGGGACCATCCCCCAATTTCTAAGTGTTTTTGACATCAGAAATAAAAACTTTTTTTTCCTGAACCATGACCGTCCTTGGCTTGGTGCAACCTTGGCTTCTACTACAGGATTTTAAAATCTAGGTTAAAATAATTAAATTTGAGCTGTCCAACATTCTGTTTAGAGAATGTAGTATGTTTTGACAGCTCTACCCATTATGAGTTATTATGATTTAGTTTTCTTGAGAAAGATTTCCATTGCTTAAATTTTTCAAATGAGTCATTCTCCTTGTACCACCTAAAACATCTTTATTTTATCCTTAAAGGACCACAGTTTTACATGTGATTCTCTTTCTTGTGAATACATTCTTTAAAAATATTACATAATTATTGTTAGCTCCTGAAAGTATCCTGAGTTTGATGATCCCCTTGAGGGAAACAGATACAACAACTCAGAACCACCTGTATTGATATTAAGTGTCAGATTGGAACACATTGGAAAATTTTTCATATTCGTACTTTAAAGGAAGTGAAAATCAATATAGGAACTTTTGTTACAACAATGAGAAGCGAAAATTAAAGTTAGAATTTTTGGTGAAAAAGATTTTGTAGTTTTATATCATTTACTATGACCATTGTAACAAACAAAGGAATATATAACAGCGTATCTAATGCACTGCAAATTCAGTTTTCAGATTTTTTATGTATTTTCTCATTACAAAAATATTAATAGTGCATGCGAATAACCCTGGAGAATAGGAAAGTGCCAAGAGAATATTAAAATCACCAGTAATTTCACTCTTTGGATACAGTTACCACTGTCATTGAGATTTATATTCTACAAGGATATTTTATACACATATGCATATTTTATATTCTTTAGCCTGCTCTTAATGTTAATAATATGAACACTATTTTCTTTAAAAAAGTGCAACTTTTTGAAATGTAATATTTATCAGCTGCATAGACTGCATTGTAAAGGTGATTCTGATATGCACAGGAGACAGAGAAATACTGGGTAGAAGAGGGTGGTTCCCTGGCAAAGGCCCCACCCTCATGCCTGAATACTCACACAGCCCTAATGGGAACAGGCATTCCTGTTTTTGTGCCCCAAAATTTGCCTTTTGGCCATCACGCCCCCTGTCCTCTGCCCATATAATCCCCCAACCCCAGGCTCCAGAAGCAGACCTACAAGCCAGCAGAGCAGCAGAAGGAGGGTGGAATGACATGGCAGAGAAAGAGAGAGGAGAAGGAGCATCTGAATGCTAAGAGGACTTTGCCTGGGTGAACCAGACTTCAGAAGATCACCTTTCTACTCCTTCCCCACCTTCCAGCTCTCCATCCACCATGCTGAAAGCTACCTCCACCACTCAATAAAACCTCAAATTCATCCACAAGTCCATATGTGTCCCAATTTTTCTGTGATGCTGGGCAGGAGCTCAGGATACAGAAGGCTGTCATATTGTCACTCTTCCCTTGCAGAAAGGCAGGGAGTCCACGGAACTGCTTAACCCTCAAGCTGTCTGTGGATGGCAAAGTGGAAAGACTTTGTAACTTAGGGGTTACAGGCACCCACCCCTAGACAGTGGCATGGGGCCAAACCCTAATGCTGAGCAGCAGGGTGACCGAACAGGTGAGCCACACCCCTCTTACACGTCTTGAGAAGGGGATCAGGGAACTCTCTCATTCTAATTCCACAGATAATTTATGGTTTGAAAATATACTTTTTCCTCAACAATTAATTACAAAGAATACTTCATTAAACATTCACATATATGGATATGCATATATATATCTGTGTTTGAATGCTTCTACATATTTTGCCATGACTCAATCCTACAAGTAAAATTGTTTCATTAAAAGGTAAGTTCCCTGGGCGCGGTGGCTCACGCCTATAATCCCAGCACTTTGGGAGGCCGAGGTGTTCAAGAGGTCAGGAGTTTGAGACCAGCCTGACCAACATGGTGAAACCCCATCTCTACTAAAAGAAAAAAAAATTGGTGGGGCACGGTGGCACATGCCTGTAATCCCAGCTACTTGTGAGGCTGAGGCAGCGAATAGCTGTAACCGGAGGCAGAGGTTGCGGTGAGCTGAGATTGTGTCACTGCACAGCCTAGGTGACACACTGAGAGTCTGCCGCAAGAAAACAAACAACAACAGAAAAGATACTCATGTTTCACTTCATAGATTTTAGGCAGCTAAGAAAATTCAGATGATTTGGCAGTCAGAAAATTCTTAGCTACTTCCTACTCAAGAAGGGCTGAACATTACCTACTGTAAGTTCCTTTTGTAAGTTCTTACCCTCTGGGATTATCACAGCATTTTATGTACTCAGCAAGAGTGATAGGATGAGTTACATTTAAAAAGAATTACTCTTGGTGAGCAAACATTTATTAAGCACCCATTAGGAAAAGAATCATTACATTTTAAGGTATTTTATAAATGACTTTCTAAGACATACTTATGTTTTGAAAAAAAATTTTTAATTAAATATTTTTAATGAAGAGTTTGGTTACTGTTATTAAGGAAAAACATATTCATTATTCCAACTCAAAAATGTCAATAATAGTTTAAAACTTTGGTCTTTAAAAAATACTGAACTAAAATTTGGGGGGAGGGTGCTTAAATTTGAACATATTTTTATCTGAAGGTTGCATCCAACCTGGAAACTGGTGGTTAGATGTTTTGTTGAGCACGAAGAAGGAGAAGGAGAAAGAAAATGAAGACATGAGAATGAGAAGGAGAAGAAGAAAAGAAAAAGAGGAGAGAAATGGAAGAGGAGAGTGGATGGGGAAGGGAGTAGAGTGAGGTGGGGAAGGAAGAGACACTGAGATCCTAAGCAAAGACGATCACATCTTTTTAAATTCTCACTGTTGACAAACCAAGTCCTTCTCTTGGCTGTTCCTTTCCTCAACTTCTCCGATTTCTGCAAAAATGGTATTCTCAAATGGAGTAAGAAATAGCTCCCTTAGGAAAAATTGCAATTAAATGTCTAGCAAATTAAGCTAGCACAGTGCAAATTTCAAGATTATCAAGGGTCATCTTAACAGTCAGTAGACAACCACAGAGTGCTGTAATTATGAGCAAAGCCTTAGCATTCTGCAAAAGCACAGTGAATTCAGAATACACAGTATCTGAAAAAGTGTCGTCTGGGGTAATTAGAAACATCATGAAAACTTACTTCCATGGAACTTAGTTTTGGAGTTTCTTTTGCTCCTGACTTGTATTTATAGCTCTATTTTTAGGAGACATTTGGCAGTTCGTGTGTGTGCGTGCGTTCGTGTGTGTGTGTGTGTGTGTATGTGTGTGTATGTGCGCACATGTGAGAATCTTTGAGCAAGAATAAGAATGTCATGATGATGGTGCATGGACCCTTTGTGTTCTGGGGATTTAATTAATTAATTAAATTCTGAGCAACCTCCTTTCTGGTGAGTTCTAATTATCATCTCTTAACGACATCAGCAATCATTTATAATTATATGTAAAAAGTTCCTGAAGACATTTTATGTTACAAAATTCACAAATTGAGGTGTGTATTATTGACTGTATTTTGATTGGCATTTGGAAAATACCAAATTATCAAAACAGACAGTAGTCATGGATAAGCAGATATAGACAGGAAGAGTATTTCTTTCCATGGTTCACACAATGTTACTGATTGATGATGTGACTGTTTCTGCCTCATCAGGGGTTGGGATGGAATATATGACAGGGTCGTGTTTGCGACCTATTTTTTTATTAAGATCTCAAACCCTTAGGCATTCTAACCACCTGCAGTTTATTTGCCTCCTGAGCCATTCTTGCCTGAGACAGAGATGATGATTTCTTTTTTTGGAGATTCCAGATATGGCTAACTCTAAAAAGAAAAGGGGGACAAGTAATCAACATAAAGAACTGAAATAGAGAAAAATAGCTATACCTGAAGCTGAATATTTGCTTCTGCTGACAAGCAGTATAAAATGGAAATCCTATGACCTTAACACAGCTACTGAGCTTTTAAAAAAAAAAGTGATTCTCCAAAAATCACAGATTTTAGACACTAAAACAGATAAATGATGAGTGAATGCCATCAGGTGTCCTTCAATATTCTTGGCAATACCCTGGAGTTCCATTTGTATTTCAGTATACTCAGCAGTGAGGTGAGCTGTGCTAAGCATTTATCGAATTTGTAGTTAAGGTGCTGGAGAAATAATCAGTATCTGCATAGCTTGCCTTCTGGGGCAACACTTGTTTACCAAATGTATTTTCTTGAACAATCTAATAGTGGAGTCAAATAGCTTTAAACAGAACAAAAAGAATGAGGTAATTTATTTCATCATTTTCTCTACTGCTTTGTTTAGAATTGCTTTAATATACATCCCAAATTTTACTCAACTATAAAGAAGCACTCTGGATGCTGTGATTTTCCAATATTGCTGTTTAAAAATATCAAAATCATAATGATAAAGTGCAAAGTAAATCTAATGGATACAATGAAAAATGAGTAAAATTTCAAGTAATAATTCACTCAAGAGGACCTGCTGATGTCAGAAATGTGGAGTAAAGGCTGGGTTATTTATATTTAGCAGAATTTAAAGAGTCAACTGTCACAACTTTCCAACTCAGGTGTATTGTCTTTTCTGTATCTATCCTGAAAATTGTCAACCAAAGAGTAAAAAAATTACCAGCTTACAGAAAAAGCAAAAACCCCAAACCCAGTTATTCTTTGGAATCATTATTCCTTGCAAGGTTCTTATCCTTTGCTCAAAACTGTTGTATTGTGTACTTTTAAGCTAAAATCAAAGCTACATAAATTTATTTTGCAAACAAGTAGCTAAGAAAAGAAAAACATACATTGGTGTAATCAGTTCTTATACCATGTTCTTTCTCTATCAGATAATCCTCCTGAAATGATAAGAAGCTTTATGTTACATTTCTTTATCAATTTTCTAAACTAAGGGAAACCTTATAAAATATTTGAGTTTTTTTTTTTTCCCCAGGCATATGTGCTAGTGACACCACAAACTAAAGGTATCATGAATTAATTGTGTTTTAGACTGGAATGTTGATTCAGGCTAGGATGAGACCTTGAGTGAGAACAGGGTTTCCACCCCTAATCTGCACCTGGTCTCCTGATCCTAACTGCCTCGACAGCTTCTTCCTGCATCCCACATCACTCTCACTCCAATACTTGATCACCTGGTTTTTCACACCTACTGTCATGCAGAGTTAATCTCAGCCTCATTTGCTTTCTGTTTTTGGATCTGAAGACATTGCCTCCTGTGCCTTTGCTCTCTCTCCTGCTTCCTCATCACTCACAAACACTATTGATCATTGCAATCTAAGTCTCTACTAAGGAAAGGAAATGTGCTGGGAAATTTTCTGTAGTAGAAGCATGAGTAGTCTTCCTGCCTTACTCTTATTAATATAGAGAGTAATATTATCAGCGACAACAAAAGAACTCCTGCTATACAAGTAGTCTAGCTTATTCTCTTATCTTATTTTCTATTCCATGTGCCATCCAATACAAGGCTTTCCAAATACATAAAGTTCACTAATTAATATTATATTAGTCTATGGTAAGCTGAAGGGCTGGGCTCATTAGAATTATCTTAATAATGGTTTCCTCCTACATTAGAATTGGAATATAGAGAATGGAGTCTGAATAAGTATTGTGATAAATATTGTGTGTTTCAGTTGCAGAATTCGTTTAAGAAAGGGGAATTGTATTTGAAGGGTCTTTACCCAGGAACACTATGCAAAACATGATGCAGGCTGATGGGATAAACTACTGCTTCACTGAGTCTATACAGTTTTCTTGTGACAAAATAAATGTAGATGTTTTTCTACTTTTTTCTGTCTCTCTCCCTGTGTTTGTGTGTGTATATATATATACACACACAAACACACCCACACCCACACACACACCCACAAGTATAACACAAGTGTATATATATATGTGTGTGTGTGTGTGTGTGTGTGTGTATGTGTGTGTGCGAGTGTGTGTGTGTGTATTTCAGTGTAAAACAAGAGGGCCAATTCATTCATAATACCTTTATATTGTGGTCGCATCAGTTACTTGTGCTTGGGAAAAAAAAATCCTCAAATATTTTATGAAGTTTTCCTCAGTTTAAAGAAATCATAATGAAATATAACAGAAACTTGCTTATGATGTCAAGAGGATTATCTGATTTAAAAACGATCAAGGCATACACTCACACATAGTTATGTGCCACTTAGTGATGGGAACACATTGTGAGATATAACCTCATTGGGTGACTTTTTCACTGTGTGAGCAACATAGCGTGGACTTAGAGAAACCTCGATTGCATATCCTACACATCCAGGATATTCGGTATGGCCTGTTGCTCCTAGGCTGCAGAACTGTACAGCAGGTTACTGTACTGAATGCTGTAGGCAACTGTAACACAATAGTATTTGTGTATCTAAGTATCTTTAAACAGAAAAGGTTTATATTTAAGCATAAACTTAGAAAACATAAACATTAAAACATATTTGTGTATCTAAGTATATTTAAACATTGAAAAGTAACAGTAGAGTAGTATATAGGGCCACTGTTGAATATGTAGGCCATCACTGACCAAGTGTGGTTACAGGGTGCATGATGTACACATGGACAAGCAGGATTCTCAGGGCAGATGTGCCCCCCACTGCCTGTGTTTGTTTGTTCTTTCTATGTCTGTTCATTCATTCCAGAATAGCAGACTCTCAGCATTAGAGTCTCTCTGGGGTCTTAAAAATGTCTTTACACCCATCCAAACTACTCAGTCAGGATAGCTTGAAGTAGCACCTTAAGGAAGCACCCAAAGAAATATTTTTTATGATAAACTTGAGACAAATTAACTGAGAAGGTCAAGGTTTTTGGCTTTATTCATCCTTTCACACTCATTCCTGATTCATATTTTGTGTGTGTGTGTGTGTGTGTGTGTGTGTATACATGTATATGTATATATAATATACTAAAAAATTGTACAAGTTTTAAATGTGTGTGTGTATGTGTATATATATGTGTGTGTGTGTATATATATATATATGCATACACTCATTATATATACACTCATTATCTCATAGATTCCATTATCTAATGGATTCTTCCCTACACCCACAGAAAAACCATACAAGTGCCTGAAAATTACAATTACCAAAAAAAAAATAAAATAAAATAAATTGGACTAAGTGTTGAATGATGTGAATTGCAATGGCAGAATAATCACTTACCACAATAATAGTAGGATAAATTGATATGATCCCATCATTACATGTTGTTCTATAAATACTGTAAGACATTTTAATATCTGAAGTGTGATGGTCATACAATGTTTATGCATATTATTAAAAATGTATTTCAGTATTTTGAGTCAAAAATACAAGCAAAACACAAGTACTATGTTACAGAACAGATAATACATTAATACATGAATATATTTAGAACTACATTATTTTGCAAGGTATTCACCAATGCTGGATGATTTGTAAAGTGAACGTATCATTGAAAAACAACATGAATCACTGCTTCTTAGAGTCCTGTATTCAAAGAAACATCTAAAAGATGTTTTTATTTACAACTTAAGTCAATTTCCTTTTCTAATTAAAAAATAACTGATAAAATTATGGTATAGTTACTATATCATCCAAAAGTTACAAATTGCTCTATGCTTTTTTTTTATTAAGACATAGTCTCGCTCTCATAGCCCAGACTGGAGTGCAGTGGTTGCAGTGGCAAGAGCTCAGCTCACTGCAACCTCCACCCCTGGGTTCAAGCAATTCTGCTGCCTCAGCCTCCTGTGCAGCTCAGGTTACAGGTGCCTGTCACTACATGCAGCTAATTTTTTGTATTTTTAGTGGAGATGGGATTTCACCATTTTGGCCAGGCTGGTCTCGAATTCCTGACCTCAGGTAATCTGCCCGCCTTGGCCTCCCGAAGTGTTGGAATTACAGGCGTGAGCCACCATGCCTGGCCCACTTTATGCCCTTTAATGTTAAAAATATCTCCTAATTCCATGGGAAACTTCACTTACATATTTTAATAGCTACACGATATTAATATTACATTAGCATATGATAAGCTGCAGGGCTGGGCTCATTAGAAATATCTTAATGATGATTGTTTTCCTACATTATAACTAGAATATAGAGAATGGAATCTGAATGATAAGTATTGTGATAAATATCATGTGTTTCAGTTGGAGAATTCATTTAAGAAAGGGGAATTGTACTTGAAGGGTCTTTAGCCAGGAACAGTATTCAAAAGATGATGCAGAATAAAATGCTGCTTCACTGAGTTTATTCAGTTCATGGAACCTATTCGGTATACAAGGTAGCTTTATGATTTTTATAATAAATAATATCATATTGATTGTTAGTTGTAATGATGTCAGTAAATTATATTATGCAGTCAGTATCTTTTCACCTGTATAATTCAAGTTTAGGCTTTTTATATTTTCACCTCTTCCATTTCTCATGCATTTGTCCATATATGATAATATTTTCTATGTGCCATTGCAACACTCAGTAACCATCACAATCTATTTGTCTTCTTTTGGATGCAAAGATGCCAGACCACTGACATTTCTGGGGCTAAGTTTTACTCAGCATTGCTCAGCGCTGATGTGCTGAAAAATAAACCATCAGGATTTCTTTCATAAAAAGCCATAAGACCACCCGTGAAGTTTTGGAGTCTTGTTTGTTTCTCCTGTGTAAACAGGGGTCTGTTAGCTATGACTTGTCTAACTCATGAGAACAGGGCTGGCTTCCTGGGTGTGTAATCTGAGGAGTTCTACAGACTTGTGCCTAGAAGGATCCTATGTTTTTTACAAGGCTCTGTTGTTGTGTTCTGAAATTCTTAGTTTTTCGACAAAATGCCTTGCATTTTACTTTGTACTGGTCCCTGCAAATTATGTAGCCAGTACTGGATAAGTTTGTCTTAAAGACTGTAGAAAATAACAAAATGTAGGAGGATAAAGCCCTAGAAAAATCTTTTCTTATATTACCCTCATAAAAGCATTTAGTGAAATACCTAAACATAAGGAATAGGCAGATTATTCATCATTGAGCCATATGTCTTCATGTTAAAGAAAATCACATCAATTTCAAAGTTGTTCTGTTCCTTCAGTTGAGGGATGCTAGTAGTAAACACTTGTAGTTGCAAAAAGCAATCACAATAGATAGTTTTAGCAGAAAAGAGATCTCTTTTTCTCAACCCATTTTCAGTGTGACAATTATGGCCTAATCCTATAAAGCACCCATGGTATATAATGAGTGAACTTCCCTCCTATGCATGTAGAATGGTACTATTATGTATTATCTGTAGGAGAATTGAGAAAATAATCATTCATAACATTTTTGCACTGTGTGGTTCAGTTGAGGAACTTCATTAAGATAGTGCTTAAAGTGTCTAGAGCCAGGAGAAACAGCCTAAACGTGAGGCAAGAGGCCTGCATCATAACTACTTTGCTGCTACAGACACTGCAGTTTCTATCACAATTGCCAAGCCCCAAGTACCAGGGACCATCACTGTTCCCCAAGTGGGAACTCTCCCTCTTAGCCCTTGATGGACAGTGGATTCCACAAAAAAGACTGCTTTCCAGAGTTCTGCTCAGAACCCCAGTCCTGTGGTGGGTCCTCTAACTATTGCAGCCCAGCTCATGTGCACATGGCTGTGTTTCAAGAGAAGCCAGAAAATCAAGTTTATGGCTTCTACATTGGGGAGAGGGGGAGAGCCATAAAGTAGGAAATGCTTAGCTGTGATAATGTGATCTTTTATGTGATGATCATGAAAAATGTCCAGTAGAGAGACAATCACTTTCAATCCAATGGTTCTTACCCAAGGGTAGATTTGTCCCAGGAAACATTTGGCAATACCTGAAGACATGTTTGGCTGTCACAAAACTGGGTGGGAGACAGGGAAGCAGTAACTGGCATCTAGTGTACAGAGCCCACAGACGCTGCTAAGTATCCTACGGGGCACAGGACAGTCCTTCACAACAAAATATTCAACCCCAAATGTCAACAGTGCCATTGCTGAGAAATCCTCAATCTGTATTTCCCCAGTACCTAACATAGACACCCACACATGATTGCGAGTACAGGTGAAACTCAGGAATTGGTATTGCTTTCAGCACTTTAAGTGGTATTGAAGTATCCAGGTTTTGCATTCTAGGTAGAGCTTCTTAGTATAGGAAATATGAGTGTTTTTCAATCTAGAATAGTAAGTGTGAGGTATTAGACTTTACTAAACTGTAAATTTTTTACCTGGTTATTTTTTTTGTCAATAACTGATCTGCATCTCCTAGGATAATAGTTTGCACCTGGGAGCTCTTAAATGGTATTTGTTTCTTGCAGAAGGGAACTATGTTGTGTAACTATTATGTGTCAAACATTGTGCTAAGTGCTTTTACATCGTAAGTTGACTAAACTCACAACAAAATTCTACTGTAGAATTTACCCTTCCTGTTTGTTAAATGAGAAAAACATGAAGTGACAAATAACTGTATAAATTAATCATGTTTACAATGGAATAGGCATTTAAATTAGATCTCATAGAATTCCCAATTTTCCCCCATTTATTTATTCATTCATTTTTTTCAGTAAAACAACAAATACTTATAAATAGTTAACAAAAAGATGAAATCAGCCCAGTCGTTCCATAAATTTCTCTACTGTTTATAATTTCTTTAGAATCAACATAGAAATTTACTCACTCAGTCTTGAAACTTGAAAAAGTTACCTTTGTCTTATCTGAGTTCTGTTGTCAGGCAACCAGCCATCAGCCCTACCAGTTTCCCAGGTGCAAACTATTATTCTAGGAGATACAGATCAGTTATTGACAAAAAATAACTGGATAAAAAGCTCTATCTAGAATGCCAAACCTTGGTACTTCAGTGTCACTCAAGGCTGGGTGTATCAGACTGAGAGCTGAAAGTTAGCGGATCACTGTATCTGGGCAGTCAGACCCCAGGCCCCTCACCCATCATGCTTTTCTTGTGGACCTCCTGCTTTCTGTTGACCGAGTTCTCTTCCTTATCCCTCCCTAATTTCTTTTCCCACACATGGTTCTATTTCGTCCCTGCTTTATAAACCCCTAATTTTAGTAAGTCAGGGAGAGGGATGTGAGACTGATCCCCCATCTCGTTAGCTGCAACACCCAATTAAATCTTCTCTGGTAATACTCATTGTTTTAGTGCTTCTGTGCAATGAGCAGTGGGACCTAGACCAAATGCTGGTGTTTTGGTAACAAAGGCAATTGCTGCTTTCAGGTTGCATGGGGATATCATTGAAAAGATAGAAAAATAAGCCGTTTTCAGTGTATTGTGGAACAGTAATTCCATCACAGGGTGTAAGGGGTCCTTATAGAAATTGAGACTAACTCCACACCAGCTAGCAGGGGAGGGTTAACAAAAGCCAAGCTGAAGAAGAAGCTGCTGTGTGCTCTGAGATTCAGCATAGGAAGATAGCCAGCCAGCAAAGGCACACAGGGAGGTCACTGCATGGCTGGTGCACAGTGATCACTTTTAAGGTATTCTGTTTGTTCATTTGGGGTAATCCTTTTAAGCACCAAATGCCATGTAGGTAAAAATAAATCAAGTGGTTTAAAAAATGGTGGAATAAAGCAACACCAAATTCAGGTAAGAGTTACTAGTTATTACAATTTAACAAGTGGTAATGAGGCAGGAGAATAGGGTTTGTAGGCAGGGAACCTGAGGCCGATTTGTGCTGAATTTCTAGAACTGAATCAAAAGGAAAAACCCACCTCTCCACATCAAAGTAACAAAAAGATCAGAGGGTACTCCTTTTGCACTGCCTAGCAGATGAAAAATGGACAGTACCTCTGATTGGTTCCCTTCTGCAACCAGTCAGACTTGCGGTGGGCCAAATCTTCATGTATAACTTTGTAACTTCTCTTTAGCTTCTGATTGGTCTTCTCTGGCAACCAATGATACTGGTTGCAGGCCTACTCTTCATCTGCATAAGGTGCAATTTTCTAACTTTCTTTCAGCCTCTTGCAACCAGTCAGACTAGTCACAGGCCTAGTCTTTATTTACATAGGGTGTAAACAAGTAACTAATGGGAAACATCTAGAAGGTATTTAAACCCCAGAAAATTCTGTAACCAGTGCTCTTGAACTGCTGTCACCAGCCTACTCCCTTTCTGTGGAGTATACTTTTATTTCAGTAAATCTATGATTTCGTTGCTTCATTCTTTCATTGCTTTGTTTGTGTGTTTTGTATAATTCTTTATTCAAAACACCAAGAACCTGAATGACTTATAGTCAAGACCCTCTACCAGTAACAGCAGGATTTGGCGAATGAATATGAGGGAAACAGAGAAGGCAGTAGACTTAAGATGGGGCCCATGCTTTCATTTGTTCACAAAGATAGAAATTAGTGCAAGGAGGATCAGCTGGGGCAAAGTTTAAGAAGGGATGATGAGTTTGGTTTTCAGAGTATTGTGTGACTATCAGGTAGATGCATCCCACTTCTTGGGGCTTGCTCTTGGATTTATTTTGCTTCTTGTTGGAGTAGTAGTTCCTCAGTATGTATTCCATATGTAGTCTTTATGTTTACAAGTCGGATTCTTTTATGCTGAAATGTATCTTCGTTTTACCTTTTCATTTAAATGTAAATTTAGCTGGTTATAAAATGTTGAGCTCCATATTCTTTCTCTTCAGTATTTGAGACTATCTTCATCTTGCATATGGTGTTGCTGTTAATAGGACCAATGTCAATTTGATTCCTAGTACATGGTACACAATCTGCTATTTCACACTGGAAGATTCATTTCTTTGCTTTTGATATTTTAAAAATTTATTTAAATGTGTGAGGTGTGTTTTTGCTTAGCATTTTATTTGAAGTGCTATGGGCCCATTGAATGTGACTTTTTAATTGGTTACTTACATACTGAAAAAGCTGCATTCGATTTTTTAAATATGTGTTCTTCTAAGGCTTTTATGTTCTTAAGATTTCTATTTTGCAAATGTCAAGGTGTCTTCTTTGGATTTTTTTTTTTTTTTTTTTTTTTTGAGACAGAGTTTCACTCTTGTTACCCAGGCTGGAGTGCAATAGCGCGATCTCGGCTCACCACAACCTCCGCCTCCTGGGTTCAGGCAATTCTCCTGCCTCAGCCTCCTGAGTAGCTGGGATTACAGGCACGTGCCACCATGTCCAGCTAATTTTTTGTATTTTTAGTAGAGACGGGGTTTCACTATGTTGACCGGGATGGTCGCAATCTCTTGACCTCGTGATCCACCCACCTCGTCCTCCCAAAGTGCTGGGATTACAGGCTTGAGACACCGTACCCGGCCTTCTTTGGATTTTAAACTCATTGTCCATGTATCTTCTGGTAGGCTATTTAGTCTACCCCGGCTTTTCTTGACTTATTAATTTGATCTCCTGGGCTATTTTGTTATTTATCTCATCTATTGAGTTTATTATTTGAAGTTACATAAATATTATACCCTTTTGTTGGTTCTTCATGAATACTGTTTCACTTTGTCAATATCAATTTCTATTTATTCAAATATATTATTTGGTTTTGCTATTTAATTTGTAATGTATCATGTCCATTAGTTATGCTTCCTCTCCTGTACATTGCCTATTTTAGGTTTCCCTTTTATGTTGCATGTATGCCATAGATGCCTCATATGTTTTTCTTTTACGTTCATGTTCTTTTGAAGTAACTATTTCTATTTATGCTGTTGGGTACACACATGGGTGATCAAAATACAGGATTCAGTTACAGACTGGAATGGAATGGAAGTGTAGAAACGTCCATTGTGAAAGAAAGCTTCTGGCATGACGTTTAAGGGCTTGGCTATTTTGCATCCTTTCTCTCCACAGAGATACATATGGGCTTCCTGTGTTTCTTAGGACCCTGCTCTCTAATCTCCATCTTGGGCTTTCTAAAGAAAAGGCTCCTGCAAGTTAGTAAGGAGGATGGTGGATGTTGTCTTTCTTTCTATTCATTTCCTATCCAAATGGGGTTTCCAAACTGATTTATCATGCTGTCACTTGCACCACTATCTCTGGGCTATTATATTTCTACCTCATAAAGGTGACTTCTTCTCCAGTCAGTGTGGAGAAAGAACACAAAACTGTTTCTGTGAACCCTGTTGCACTCGGTTGCTCATACCTGCTCCTCCCAAGTATTCACTCTCCTGCCTGCTCCTCCCAACACATTCCCATCACACACTTTGGACCCCTTTCACTGAGGTTTCTAATGGCTTTTTCATAGGAAGTCATGAGAGATTCTGAGACCCACCTACACACCTCCTCTTTTATGTGACCTTTCCAGAGATAATTCAAGCAGCCATTTTTGGTTTGCTATCTTCTCCAGAACTAGAATCCTCAGCTTTTCAGTCTTTTAAGTATCAGAAGTCCACAAAGTGAGGCCAGCTTTCCTACAATGCTGGCCTCACTTTGTGGTCTTCTGTTATTTCAAGAAACGCTTCTAAAATAAGAGGAAGCGTTTTTTGGTAATTGCTATTCTACTTCAGAAATCTGATAATTACATGTGAAAATTACACATGAAATTCTTTGAGACAACTATTATGAGCCACTCGATTGTTTTACCTTAAAGGGATAAAAAGCAGTATACAATATTTTTTGCTAATGTTTTTTACAAAAATAACGCTTACAAAAATGTTGCACTTGTTATGAACTTACCAGACTACCAGGATCATTCACTGTTATATGCATAGCATTTAACTCAATAAGATGTGATATAAGATGGATGTTCAAAGAATGCCCATTCTCTTAAACTGCTGGAAAATAAGGAAGCACCATGCTTGATGTCATATAGTTTTAGGTGTAAATCCCAGCTGAAAAGTTAAATCAGATGTTTGCCTTTGCAAAACTTACTTAATTGTTCTAAGACAAAAGGGCAATACTGCCTGTCTTGAAATATTTTAAAAATAAAATGCACTCTTAAATTGAAAGTACTTAGTAAGTACAGTGCCTGGCACTCAGTAAAATTTCAGTATACCTTATTACATCTTTTCTGTAATAGTAAGTACTAATTTTAGTTAGATATATGTAACATTTTCAAATCTGATTCTCCACAGACTCAGTCAAGTTCTGGGCTGGCTTGCATGATTCTAGGATCATCTAATTGATCCTGAGAACAGCTGTTAGATTCCTTTTTCTTGAAACCAGTTTGATCATTTCAGGTTTCGATTCAAAAGCTTTAAGGATGTCTTTTTCCTATCATAACTAAACACAGTTTATCTGCTTGGCTTTCATAACTTGGTTTCACCCTGCATATTGATGCTAGTCAAGATTCTTTGGTATAAAAACCATGAAACATCTTAAGAAAATTCAAGTAAAGTGCAAGAGAAACAACTGTTTCCTATTGAAATGTTCCTTGTGGTGAAGAGAAGATCTGAACAACCATGCTCAGTAAGAATGGAGCTGGTACACAGCTGTAGAACACACCTCTTCTTATGATTCAGCTGCAAAATGCCCTCTTCTTTAGAAATCCTTCTGCTTGACAATGGCAATGGATGGACACCAACTTCAAGTAATTTTTATTCTATAGAGCCAGTGATTCTCCACATCAAGCTACATGTTCTGCATCTTCAGAGAGGTTAACCAGGTTTGGACTTGAAACCTCTGTACTAGTCTTTTAGTGAAGTAGCAGAGTTGGGAGATGGCTAGTTGCTGAGGTTAATTTCCAGGGAATGGTTGCTAATAGAACCTCTACAAATGGTTATCCAATATAGTCCAAAAAGAGCATCCAACGTAATGTTCCGGGACACACTCTATTCAAGGATGTCTCCCTTGTAATCAGAAACAAAACCTGTTCAATCCTTCTTCATTGCATTTGCTCCTGATACTAAATCTTAACAAGCATGTCATATTTTGGCTTCTCCTTTACTGCTACAAGTTGGCGAGGGTCTTCTGAATGGTTAACTTGGCATATATGTATACTTTAATAAGTGAGAAAATGAGTGAATGAATAACACCTTCCAGGATCACTCCCCTTGTGATTGATTTTCTGTTCTGCAGTTTCATAAATGTTTCTGTCCACTACATAAAACTTAGCACATAATGGTGTGGTTAATAAAAATGAGTTTCTTAAATTGATTCTGTCATGTATTCCCTGTTGTGTGATGTGATTGATATTCTGTAGGTTTTACGTATTTGAGGGCATGCCTACACTTCCATCTTATGTCTTTAAAACCTACTATAGCACTAAGATTGTTTAGATACAATAAACACTTGTTGAGCTCTTCAAAACAAGACCAAACAAATTGAGAAAAACTTGGTTTGTTTTTGCATTTCATATAGGAATAGTGGTATGAAGATCATTGTGAAATTATATTTAATCTTTCTGCGTTACACATAACTATCATTCCTCACTATTGATAAAATTACTACAACTCAGTAATACCAATTTTTATTTTTTGCTTTTATTTTGAAATTTCATTAATAAATTAAAATAAATTAATGATAGTATGCAAGAGTAAGATAATTACCTAGATTGCAATTTCAATTTTAGTTAACACAAGAATGTGAACGTAGGAATTGAGTTTCATTTGATGGATGAACATCAGGACATTTGTTAATATGCATCATAGACCTAAATTGCATTATAGGCACAGCTGATAATGATGGACAAAGAGCTCTAACTGCTCTTGTCTTGAAATACTGTAAATGTAATTAAAGATAAGATTTTAAGGCATATAATCACAGTCTATAATGATAAGAACAACAGTTATTTTTATTGAGCAATTACTATTTGTCAGGCATTGCACTAATTACATGGATTATCCATTTTATTATCATAACTATATAAGGGTTTACTAATATTGTGCCCTCATGAAATTGAGGAAGAAGTAGTTTGAGTAATTTGCCCAGGATCAGAGCCAATCAGTGGCAGAGCTGTCATTCAAGACATTCTGGACTTCATAATACCTATTACCTTCAAGTTAAGCAAACAATTGAGGATAACTGATAATACCAAGTAGCATTGTGTAGAGAATAGTTGATTTTGAGTATATTCACCTTTCAGAATATAAAAATGAACATACCATCATTATGTTGAATACTTTTTTACTATAATTCATTGATAAGACATTAAAGCAAAACTATTTTTTTGAGAAATATCAAATGTGGGAAGAACAGTCTTAAAGTTATAGCTCTCTATCTTCTTTTATTATTCAATTCTTAAGATTAAACCTGTGGTTTATAGGGCCAGAGGCTCTGAATCTGTGATGTATTTATTATATAATTTTTCTGTAATTTCATGGGAATTTATTAATGCAAAACAATCTTTTGATTTCTAATCTCAAATAATTGCAGTGTGCAACATCAGAGGTGACTCACAGCTTTTGCTGATCTCTATGAGGTGTAGAATTCCTTGCTGTACTAAGGAGGATGTGTGCTATTATGCTGTCTTACATTTCTTTTCCTCCTAATTACTAATGAAGTTAGAAAGACCAGGTTGGCAAGCTGAAAATATTTCTTAATTCATCTTGCTGTCCTCTGGTTAGTATAGCGTTTCCAGTTTGGCTTTGTTGCTAACTCCAAATTTTATCTATCTGTGCTTGGAGTAAGAGGGAAGAGTTGTCTATGGTGTCTCTGGGCACCTTGGTCAAAATAGGAAGAGTCAGAAAAAGAGAGAAGCAAAATACGTGTTCATCTCTTTGTTCTGATTTCCCTACCTCTATGATTCTAAACTTAGTCAAGCATGCTTATGTAGATATCAGTAAATATTTAAAAGTTACAGGTAAAGCTTTGCCATGTATTTCATTTCAAATCAGACAATAAAGGAAAGCCTATTCAATGACACAGGTTTATCAGAGAATGTGTAAACTTAATGCAATATTTTCCGGATAGTACTTCCCAAAACTAATGTGCATATCAGTCCTCTGGGTCTTGTTACAGAAAGTTGTGAATCAGTAGGACAGATGGGGAGCCTGAGATCCTGCATTTCAAATAAACTTCCAATAGATCACCCATGATCTGACCAGTGATAAGAATAAATTGCCTACTATAGATATATCTAAAAATCATCAACATTTCTTCAAGACCTATTTATTTTAGAAATTCAGGTATCTAGTTATACCTTTATCATATATATTTTCTTTAATATATATTTTATTGCACTTTAGGTTCTGGGGTACATGTGCAGAACATGCAGGATTGTTACATAGGTACATACATGGCAATGTGGTTTGCGGCCTCCATTGCAGTCACCTATATCTGACATTTCTCCCCATGTTATCCCTCCTCAACCTCCCTGCCCTCCGTTGTCCCTCCCCTAGTCTCCTCCGACAGACCCTGATGTGAGATACTCCCCTCCCTGCATCCATGTTCAACACCCACTTATGAGTGAGAACACGTGGTGTTTGATTTTCTGTTCTTGTGTCAGTTTGCTGAGAATGATGGTTTCCAGATTTGTCCATGTCCCTACAATGGACAGAAACTCATCATTTTTATGGCTGCGTAGTATTCCATGGTGTATATGTGCCACATTTTCCTTGTCCAGTCTGTCATCGATGGGCACTTGGGTTGGGTTGATCTTTGCTATTGTAAGCAGTGCTGCAATGAACATACATGTGCATGTGTCTTTGTAATAGAACAATTTATAATCCTCTGGATATATACCCAGTAATAGGATTGCTGGGTCAAATGGAATTTCCATTTCTAGGTCCTTGAGGAATCGCCACACTGTCTTCCACAATGGTTGAACTAATTTACACTCCCACCAACAGTGTCGAAGTGTTCTTATTTCTCCATATCCTCTCCTTTATCATATTTAAGTAGTAATTATATCTACTACTTTAGTAGTAGTAACTATACTACATTTGAGTTTATGAGTATTCTATAAACTCAAATGTTTGAGAGCCAGGCAGATGCCATGGAAGTTTGGCAGTCTGATAAAAGATGGCAGGTCCTAAACTGTTAGTTATTTCATTCCTTGCCCTACATAGAATTATTATTATTATTATTATTATTATTTTGAGATGGAGTCTCACTCTATTGCCGAGGCTGGTGTACAGTGGTGGGATCTTGGCTCACTGCAACCTCTGCCTCCTGGATTCAAGCAATTCTCCTGCCTCTCAGTCTCCCAAGTAGCTGGGATTGAGGCTCTTGTCACCATGCCTGGCTAATTTTTGTATTTTTAGTAGAGACAGGATTTTGCCGTATTTGCCAGGCTAGTCTCCCACTCCTGACCTCAGATGATCCACTTACCTCAGCACCGCCCCCTGCCAAAAAGTGCTGGGATTACAAGCATGACCCAATGCACCTGGCCCCTACATAGAATTCTAAGCAAACTCCCAATGTGTCATGCCCATCTATAGTCTTCTTAAGAGTGTGGGCAGGAGCTTTAAGTCACTTCCAATCAAGAGAACATGAAAAAAATAGAAAGAGATACCACTCTCCTGATTATATTACCTTCCATGGCAAAGGTGAAAACTTTTTGTGGCTATAACTAAGGACCCTAATGAGTTGACTTTATGTTAATTAAAAGGGATATTATCCTGTTGGGTCTGACTTAATCTGGCAAGTCCTTCAAAAGAGAGGTAAGGTGTCAGAGACCAAAGAAGTGAGAGAAATTCTTCTGCTGGTTGTGAAGACACAGACTGCCATGGTGTGTGGATAGTCTCTAGGGAAGGGATGTCCTCTTTTGGCTTCCCTGGGTGACACTGGAAGAATAAGAATTATCTAGGGCCACACATAAAATATACGAATACTAACAATAGCTGATGAATGAAAACAAACAAAAAAGATTCATACATAAATCTCATAATGTTGTAAGAAAGTTTATGAATTTATGTTGGGCCACATGTGGCTTGTGGGCTGTGAGTTGGATAAGCTTGCTCTAGGGACTGAGGGCCTCAGTCCTACGATGGTAGGATACTAAATTCTATGAATCACGAGTGAGCCTGCAAAGAGGACAGAGAGGCTTACTCCAGAACATAGCTCCAGCTTTTGCCGTGATTGCAGCCTAGTGAGACCCTCAACATGGAACCTAGCTGCACCACAATAAACTCTGACCTAGAACTCTTTGAGATAATAAAGGTGTGCTGTGTTAAGTCACTCAGCATGTGGTGATTTGTCATTACTCCAATAGAAATCCAACAAAAGCATCGTAATATCTACTCATTTAAATTGCTCCTTGAAATCATATACTGGTTACAGAAATGGTCAACACACACACATGCACACACACATGTATTACAAGTGATATGAGCCTCCATTAGCTCTTTCTCCTCAAGGCCTCAGACTTTATAATCAGATTTATTTAGGGTTTGTTTTTAAGTTGAGTCATGGACTAGCCATGGTTTTAATCTCGTGCAGCTTTAGTTCTCTTATCTACAAAACAAAGACTATGAGACCTACCTTACAAGATTATTGCAAGTCAGTTAATGAGGTACCCCCAGAGCTCTACCTGCTGAGGATGAGACAGTCCCTGTTCTACCTTCTACACCACCATTGGCTAACAGAAGCAACTCTTTGACATTCTGAGCTGCTGTACCCATAACTGCTGTGATATATGACCTGAATTAATCACTTTATCCTCACTGTCATATCTTACGTCACTTCCCAAAAGAGGTCGAGGTCACCTTCTGTTCCTTTGATTCTAATCTCCAAACAGACATGAAGTCAGTGAGGAAACATGCTTCAAGTTCTGTATCCCTCTTCTCTACTTGATTGTTCACTCCATCTGTATTTCATTTCCGTTTCTGTATACTATCATCTGTCACCCATAGATCACTCATCTGTCCCCAACAATTACACATCTATCATCCATATATCAATTTGTTATTCATCTATATTCTATTTGTCTTTCATTTATAATCTATTTTAATATGCATTTATTATTTATCATCTATTATCTCTTTATTCTTTATCATCCATCTATTATTTATCCTCCATCTATCATCTATTTATCACCCATCTATGTATAAACTATCACATGTCTGTCATCTGTTGATCAATCATCCATCTTTCATCTCTCATCTCCCATCTTTATCTACTGATAATCTATATCTTTATCATCTTTCCATCACCCTCTCTCTCTGCATCCATCTAATTTCTAGAGCCCTGTGATTAGCCCTTATAATATGATCAATACAAGTGAATTTGTTTTCTCATTTCATCCATCATCTGTAGTTGAGGAGATTAAGCTAAGTAATTCATATGACATAACTAGCATACAGAAAACTAAACAATTTTTTCCCTTAAATATCTACATGATATATGCTTACTGGTGGAATCAGTGAATTAAATGACAGCCATTGAGGTTCTTTCACAGCAAAGTCCTGTTTTGGGATTTGTGTTGGACCCAGATAAATATTCTACTATAATCTACCATTAAGACCAAAGTTAACTGATATGAAATGAACTGATATTCAGACTCATTCACAGATACGTTTTTCCAAATTACATTTATACATCTGAAAAGCCTAAACATTTGACTACAATTATGAAATGATCTGTGCATACACAAATATTCTTATTCTTAGAAATATTTTTCATAAATGTGATTAGATCAACATAAGCCTGGAAAAGTCATTGACTCCTGTACTGTGAATCCAGCGGAATTATTATGGTAATTTTATGATTTTGCATTTTCCAAATACTCCCAGTAACACCTCAGGTTTTTAGTTGCCATCCGTATTAACCAGCAGCATTGTCATTGTTTTATTTTTAAATTTTTGTATCCCAAAGGTTAGCTCTTCAATCACTTAACAAATGTTGTTTGAATGTTTGTATGCGCCAGGCACTATTCTAGTCTCTAGGGTCATAGCCTGGCATAAGGTGGGGCTAGCACTATAGCATATGGGTATAAACCTAGTCCACATAAAATTCTTCAATTTCAAGAAATATTTGAGAGAACAAGGTACAATTTACAAAGGAGACTGCAAACAAAGATGAAAAAACTTAAGAATTTTTATAAATGAAGAAGTACTTAAAGATTACAGTGTGTAAAAGTCAACATACTAAAATCTAGAAGAAATTATTTTATTTGTGTACTTCTAAAGCTTGAATATTTAGCAATTAGGTATTGCTAAATACTTTTAATAATTTGAGACCCACAATTATTCGCCACAATAGCATTAGAAATAGTCTCTAAATTCTTAAACTATCTTAGGCAAAACTCTTTTTTTTATCAGAATAAATTATCTCAAAATGATTGCATATGAATCTCTGTGTGCCTTCATGGACTTTCTCCCAAAAAAAAAAAAAAACTGTCAAACTAAAGCAACTGTCAGTATAGTCTTGTGGTTCTTAGGAGAGATCAAAGAGGGTTAACACAATGCATAAAATACGTATGTTTATAATATGTCAGACATTCAAATGGATGTAACTACAATACATTTAGTTCCTTAATATGCTATATAGCAGACTTTAGGTTAAACCATTTGTTGTAGTTTTTTACTTTTGATTTGAAACACTCTAACTTGGGTTTTGCCAAGCTGAACGTTGTTTTAAATCTAACCAGACCACTTGATTCATTTCATAGTAATGCTCTTTGTATACCATATTTTGACCTACAGCAAAATCTCACTGAATACATAAGCACTGAAGACACTGAGACATTCTCAGTCAATTGACAGAATGGCATCAGCTTCATGTTAATTTCTGATTTCTAGGCATACATCTCGTGGCACCATACATTTATTTATTGAAAAGATATACCCTTTTTAAAAAGTAAAATATATGAATAAAGTTAAAGCAGATGAGGTCTTTTAGTCAGGAAATTAATTTTCTTTTGTTGTATCAAAACCACACATGCAAACTTGACAGAAATTTCTTAGAAATTACTAATGGGGATTTAATTCTGACAAGGCTTTATTTGTTCAAGTGGCAAATCCGGGGTCTGGTTGCTCAAAAAGCCAATTATCAGAAAATATCCTCTGTTGCTGCTGTCATTAAGAGACAGACACTGATGACAGTTTAACTTGGTTTCAGAGCGGCTCTTGGGCCACAGCTGCTTGCCAGGCCATCCAAGTACCACCAGAAAATGCACAGTTGCATTTTGACCCTGCAGTAACTGAGGTTATGAAAAGGCTCTTGTGCTCAGAACCTTTGAATGAATGCCTCTCCCAGCGGGATCCCACAGGACCCTTGAAGAGAGCTGACCCACTGAACTACTGAACTGCCCAGAAACTCAGCTTTCGGCTGTGCCGAGGTCAGGTCAAGAATCAAATGTTAAGGATGGGACGTGAGGAATGCCAGATAGTTACACATTTAGCTGAAGTCATTGATTCTTTGCATTGTCCTGCTGGCTGCTCTTCTTCGTGAGTTCTGCACAAAGTTAAGCAGGGGAACTGAAATCTGTTAGCACTTTTCCCTAGGTATCATGTGGAAACCTTCTCCTCCTGATTTTTGTCTACCCTATTATTAAAAGCAAGGGAGTGGTTGCTCATACAGATTTCATTGGTGAAGCAAACTGAACCATCTGCTGAAATATCTAGCAGTCTGCTGGCTGAGTCTGGCGCAAGATTCCACTGCTAAACTGTTCCTCTCTCACCAGTAATCACCATTACAGTCAAGTGAGAATTAACATGAAAGTGGTCGAGGAAAATGAGGATAATTAGTCCAATCAAATGAATTTCATGACAGCATTTTTTTAGAAAAGCATCTCCCATCAGTTAGTTATGCTATTACCCGTGATTGATACCATAAAATTGTTTTAAAGTAAAGAACAACAATGACCATGAATGAAAATTATTAATAGCTCAGTGTGTTTTAAAGGTCAAGGTCAAATAAATACGCTTGGCTTTAAGTATGAGATTAAAAGTATATAGCTTTAGTATAGATAGTAGTATTTTATTTTGATAACAAAGTGAAGATGAAACGTTTTGCAGTTCTTATCTGGTTAGGTAATTTTATTACATTTTAAAAACATATGTTATTATGTATGTCTATGATAAAAAGGAAGGAAACAGTTCCTTCATTCATTCAACTAATATTTATGATGCTTCTACTATGTTTTAAGCAATGTATTAAGAACCACAGACATAATAATTAGGGACGACCAGAAATAGTCAATGCCATTACAGGGCTTAGAGTCAGGCAGAGAACGCTTTCTCTGGTGTTAATTTAATAGAGTGAATTATTAACTATCGTATTACAGTTTTTAAGATCTGAGAAGTTGATACTTACCAATAATAAATAATTTTGTTACAAGAGAAGCAAGGGTAAAGAACTGTGTGCTAATTCAGCTTGGAAGTATTTTTTAGACCCTTTGATCAATAGGGAAATCAGCAGTCATACTTCTTTTTTTTTGGCATTTTAAAATTTATTTCTTTACATTTACCTTTTTTATTTAGAATGTTCATCATAAGTAGAATCACATTAATATTTTATTGTTTATAAATCATTTTTTGAGGTAGATTGGAATTGGGTTTGCACATTTTAGCAGGTGGGTTTTAATAGAGTGGAAGCTATAGTCGCTGTGTTTATTTCTAGCTTCTCATCTCTTGGTGCTATCTCAGAGGTCACAGAGAAAATGCCTTAACTTGATAACCTTGATAATATGTTCATGTGCTGACTAGAGAAGGTTAATAAACTCCAGTTATTCATCTGATTTTGGATAAGAACTCAGAGAATTTTACGTGAGTCTTAAGTTAAAGTCAGGCTGAAAAGATGATTTACGCCCCAGCACAGGGTCTCATGCCTGTAATCCCAGCACTTTTGGAGACCAAGGTAGGAGGATCTTTTGAGTCCAGGAATTTGAGGCCAGCCTGGGCAACATAGGGAGACCTTGTCTCTACAAAAATTAAAATAAAAAATAAATAGTAGAGCATGGTGGCACATGCCTGTGGTCTCAGCAACTTGGGAAACTGAGGCAGTTTTCCTAGGTTGCTTGGGCTTAAGTGGTAGAGGCTGCAGCAAGCCATCATCACGCCACTGCAAGCACATTAGACTGGGTGACAGAGCAAGAGCGCATCTCAAAAAAAAAAAAAAAAAAAGAAAATATTGCTTAAAATGTTTAATGCGTTTTTATTTAATATATTAAAATAATTGGGGCACCTAACAATTAAGAAGCAGTTAGTATGAAACCACATTAGTCTAAGGACCAGGTCAGCTGAGTTAATTACAAAATTGTTTATAGGAAATCACATTTTCCTGTGATACATTCTCCCTCTATGTGAATTTTTCATTACAATGCAAATTAACATCCCAGATAATGCTAATATTTTGGAATTAAATAAATCTGTGTGTGCATATCATGGTATATACATATATAGCATGGTAGACAGGTAAGTAGGCAGGCCAAAAAGTAATACAGATTTTGTAGAAATGTTGGCCAGAAAAATGTAGGATAATTTAGGAGTCCCCAATCCCCAGGCTGTAGACTGTTAGCAGTCTGTGGTCTGTTAGAAACTGGGCCACAGAGCAGAAGGTGAGCCAACAGGCGACCCAGCATTACCTCCTGAGCTCCACCTTCTGTCAGATCAGGGCACGTTGGATTCTCCTGGAAGGGTGAGCCCTACTGTGAACTGCACATGGGAAGGATCTAGGGTGTGTGCTCCTTATCAGAATCTAATGCCTGATGATCTGAGGTGGAAACAGTTTCATCCTGAAACCATCCCCCCTCCCAGTTTGCAGTGGAAAAATTGTCTTCCATGAAACTGGTAACTGCTGCCAGAAAGGTTGGGGACCACTGTGATAATGTAAACTACCTATCTTTTGGCTTTAAAATAACATCACATACAGTACATATAGTACATAAGAATTTAAGCAATTCTTAAGAAACACTGACTTGTTTTTCTAAGTTAATTCAAATTATGTACCTTATAATGTAATGAGAAAATTAAATATTGTACAGAAACTGCAATGAGATTCCAAATGTTTAAAGTCTAAATTAGCATTGTTTCATTTACACTTTCTCTAGTTCTTGCTTTGTGAAGGCTAATTGTAATCTAGTTGATACATGAAACATTGGCTGTTAGTATGTATTCTAAAATATTTCCTCCACATTATTAATTATAATTAATATTAAAAACAAATAGCTTAATACAAGTGATTTTATTTTCAGTATTTGATTTATAAACAATATTGGAAGACGGTTTGCTTTTTGAGAAAATGATGAATGTATACTCTTAGAAAAAAGGTATATTGGAAAACTATCCTAGGGGTCTCCTTACATTTTTAGTCTCCTAGTCTCATTATGATTTCTTACATAACTGCCTCCTCCACACCTTTGTAGGCAGTGGTAACCAGGAATATTATCTTACTTAAAAAATAGGTAGTGTTAATGTCACAAATTATATCTAGAGGTTCTTCTTTAATACTTTAGATCTTAAACTCCTGTGAATTTTGTGCTTCACGCAATGCTACAAATTGAGGTAGAGGAATTGAAAATGGTAACTTGATGTTTATGTGGAATTATTATTATTATTATTATTATTATTATTATTATTATTGAGATGGAGTCTTGCACTATTGCCCAGACGGGGGTATAGTGGCATGATCTCCCTACACTGCAGACTCCTCCTCCTGGGTTCAAGAGAGTCTTCTGCCTCCTGAGTAGCTGGGATAATAGGCGCCTGCCACCATGCCTGGCCAATTTTTTGTATTTTTCTTTAGTAGAATCGGGGTATCACTACATTGACCAGGCTGGTCTTGAACTCCTGACCTCATGATCCACCCGCCTCAGCCTCCCAAAGTGCTGGGATTACAGATGTGAGCTCATTATGGCACCTGGCCATATAATTATTATTTTTCCCCTTTCAATTTCATTAATATAATCATAAATCAGTTTTAGTTGTTTCTTCCATGAAACCATAAGCAATGTGTAAGAATTGGACAGATCATTTAAAGTTGATTAGCATAGAAATGTTGGTTGAATAGCATTTTGAAGATGTCTTTGTTCTCTCTGCATTGAAGTTTGACAAACTGAGCAGGCATTGAAGTCTGGAGAAGGAACATGGCTTTGCAAGTGGAAGAAAAATGGGTTTGTGTTTTGGCTATTATTCTTCCCTCAAGCCTTTTTTATTTGCCATGCAATTTTAACCTAAAATCTTTATCTTAAATATCCTTGAGGATTTTTTTTCTTTATTTACAGATTATTCTAGTGGTTCATGAGGACTTGTACCGAGGTTGCTTGAGTAAAGTGAAACTCCCAATACATCTTGTTGGCCCTTTCAATATATTGATAGTTTGTCTTCATTTTTTAATTTCTATAAGTTTTCTTAGATTATGATTTTAAATATTAGTTTTGTTCCAGTTTTGTTCTTATTTCTCAGGGATACTGATTAAAAGAATGGGATTCTTTCTTTGGATGTCTTCTATTTTTATTGCTTTCGCCATAAACCTTTTAATTGTTTTTTTCTTTATAGTATTCTTATCCTGTAGGTAGTTTCCCCACATTTTGCAATGATCATTTATAAATTGTCTTTTGAATATGTTATCTACTGAGCACCTTGCAATTTAACTAGTTCTGAGATTTTTTTTTTCTTTTTGTCCATTTCTTTTCTGAGTTCAATAAACTTTTTCCTTTCTTCATTTTTTGGTCAGTCCTACTTTCTTTTAATATTAAATGTCTAATTCAAGGTTTTTTTTTAGATTCCTGATTGCTTGGTTGACTATATTTAACATAGTTTGGATTGTGGCCTTACAGTTTTCTTCTGCTTCATAAGTGTTTATTTTGTTGATACAAATTTCTGATTCATTATAATAAACCTGTATAGATTCATTAATGTATTTTTCTGTTCATTTCTGCATTATTGGTGTAGTCCATAAAACTTCTCATTCAATATACTCTTGACAGTGCAGCAAAATTCTGATTCTTAGTGTTTTGGGGGGAGGGTGGGTAGATAAGGGTATAAAATTTCTAATTTTTGGTTCTCTGTTGTCTCTCAGGGCTACATAGTTCTACTTTTTGCTTCTTTTACCTTTAATCTTTTGTGAAAGGGTGACTCTTGCTTCTCTTTTTGGCAAGAGTCACCCGGCGATATAGATAAAGGTGACCACTTTAAACGGCATGGTCTTAAGTCCACCACTTCTAAACTGTTCTGTGATTTCTCAGAACACTCTTCTAGGATTTTCATAGTGGTATAGGTTTATGCTTTTATATCTATCTTACATCCGTTGCTGGCCTCTTCTTTCTTTGCCTCCATTTTTATAGTCCTATGCTTGCTTGTGCATTGAACCAGGGCAGGAGAGATTGCTTGCCTGTCCTCAAGTCCCATTGAGGGGATAGATTTGTGGATTTTTTTCTTATTTTTTATTTGTGTGTGGGTGGGGATGAAGGGTGTAAACTGACATTTTCTTCATATGTATCTAGCTAGTTATAATTTTTAAAATTTTTAGGTTTTCTTTATTTTTACTTACACATAATATTTATATTTGGGAATCGAAAACTATAATTACCTCTAATTCAAACATTCAGACAAAATAAAATAATATGGAAGAAAATTAGTTCAAACTTTATATGTAACAGAAAAGAAAAAAATAAGACTGCACTCACTGTTTATGACAGACTTTTAATATTTAATATATTTGAAGCATTTTTTCTTATACATACATGAAATAATTTCGATAGCAGCATATTCGTAGGTTCTTTTTTATTTTTAATTTTGTGAGACAGATTTCTCTCTGTTGCTTATGCTGGAGTGTATTAGTGCCATCTTGTTTCATTGCAATCTCTGCCTCTAGGTTCCAGGGAGTCTCCTGCCTCAGCCTCCTAAGTAGCTGAGACTACAGGTGCACACCACTACACCTGGCTAATCTTTGTATTTTTAGTAGACATATGGTTTCACTCTGTTGGCCAGGCTGGTCTCCAAGTGCCTACCTCAAGTGATCTGCCCATCTAGACCTTCCAAAGTGCTGGGCTTAGAGGCATGAGCCACCATGCATGGTCCATATTAGAAAGTTCTAATTTTTAACCTAATTTCTATTTCTGGTTGGTTTTGTTTTTAACTCCCATAAATAACACTATGTAAACAACCTAATGGCAAATAATATGCTTCATTATTACTTGTTAGTAGTATTTATTACACACTGTCAAATTGATAGAATTTATGCTTCAATAAGTGTTAGGGAAAAATGACCATTTTTCTGAAATTCTGTTGGCACTAATTATTATATATTTTTAATTTTATAGATTTAATAGACACATATTTTGTCTATTGTGTAATTGTATTTCTTGGATAATTGGCTGTGACCATTGGATTCATATAGTTATTTGGTCTTGTGGTGTGCGTTGGATTCATATAGTTGTTTAATCTTGTGGTGTGTGTATGTGTGTGTGTGTGTGTGTGTGTGTGTATGCGTGTGTGTGCGTGTGTGTGACACATTCTTATTACTCAATTTCTATTGATATACTTGATGTTTTGAAATGTTTACATATTGATAATTTTTTGATCTTTCTCATACATATATTTTCTTCACTTTGCTTAATACTTTTTAAACTGTTGATTGTGATTATTTTTGCCAGACAGTTTTTAAAAGTAAAATTTATCAAATTCAAGTCTTTAGTCTATGGTATTGGATTTACATATATACTAGGTTTCTTAAAACAATACAAGTTATGAACTAACAAAAAAGCTTTCTTCCCTCAAAATTTTAAAAGAAAAAAAAGCTATAAAATGTTGATTATAATTAAATATTGTTTTAATCAAAATTAAAGAGTGCTGTGAGCTAAGACTCTTTGTGTTTCTCTAAATAAAGACAAAAAAAGAAAACTGATGAAGCCATGATCAGTCCAGTGTTCTACAATACCTCTTCATTTTTTTTCTGTTTTGTCTTTTTCAAATGCTTCATTACAGATTTATTCTACCAAAAAAAGAAGCACATTTATATATATTGTACTATATAATATTATAAAATTAATGAAAGGTGTGTGAAATCAGGTTTAAAATGTAAGGCATTATAAAACTAGAAATACTGTTTTAAAAAGCATTATCTTTCTTTGAACTACTGAATCTTAATTTTATTATTAAAAAATGTAAGTTATAGTGTAAGCAATCTGTCATAAATTCAAGTAATTTTGTCAGTAGAAAACATGTGTCCTGCTGTTTTAATAAACATAGGTATGTGAATCATGCCTGTGTATTTAAACATATATACATGCCTCTGTGTATATAATTCCCATATGAGAGAATTAAAGACAGAGGTTCAGAGACTGAAGCATGAGATGACACATAAGACTCAATGGCCACTTCTTAGATCATCTTCAGAAACACTCCAAACATATTACCTTCATCCTTGTTAAACATTAAAAATAATAAACATTGCCCTGTTTTCTTTCTCCTGCATGATATCAGTTTGCACTTTAAAAGGCATTGCAGGAAGTTATGAATGAATAGATGAAAAAGTGGCTTTCAACTGCTTCAGTAAACCATGCACACTGCCAACATTTTTGTCACCCATAATTCTCCCATAAACATGGGCCCCTCCTTTCACTATGCAGGCTGTTATGCTTTATTGAACCACATAATTTCACCTAATTAAAATAAGCAGCATGTTGTTCCCTCCCCCACTCTTATTTTTCCTTAGCTGGACAAATGCCAGTAATTATATTTAGAGTATCCTAAGTGGACACCACATTAAATATTCATTTTTGTGCTCCTCTGCACAAACAGCTCTTGCTGCTCTTTATATATTAATATTCATTTTATTTATAAGATCTAAAAAATGTGCACTTTTAAAAAGTACAGATGTGTAAGGTTCATTGAGTTGTTTGTCGTGCCAGCAAAGTAGGTATGGTAGCTTCCATAAAGTTTGCGGAGTAACTTAACAAACCTCTCATAAGTAAGTAGTCAGTAAATTGTTTAATTTTTAAAAAATGAATAAAAGTTTTATTTAGGCAGCCAGTCTTATAGAAAAACATTTTATTCTCTCTTTGTTTCTTTCTTGTAATAAAAGTGTTGGGTCTAAGAAAGTAACCTTATCACTTTCTGTGCCAGAATTATATTGCAGCTACTCGGCATCATTTTGGAAAGAACTTCTAGTATAATTCAACAGAGTTGATAGTGGATACACGGCTGAAATCGTGCATAACTGCAGCTCATCCCTGTGAACATACTTTCTAAGAACCTGCTGCAAAATAAAGGGGAGCTTCCCTTTGTGCTTGAAACCAATGTAATTTTCTATAAGAGAGGAAATGCTACTCAACATACGCTCCTTGAGTTGAAAACGGCAAAAAATATATAGCTTAGCACTTACAAGCAATTCTGTCACCCTGGATATTACTTCAGTTTCATCTGGTTTTGCATAAGGCCATAGCAGTTTCCTGTTTCACAGGTGAGCTAGTCCCAGGAAGGCACCTATGAGAATTGTAGCAGTTGTGGTTAATTTTCTATTAAAACAAGATGATTGTGGAAGCTGGGCTTAAAATTTCACATATCAACACCTTTTTATTCCATTTGTTCACTTCCATTAACGGTTCTTACCTTGCAACTGAATTTCATTTTCAGACAGATTTCAAATCACACTGAATCCATTTGCACAGATGGATAGGCAGACACAGAAAACAGGCAGTTTATGAATGACAGAAGGCAAAACTGAGTCACAGCCATTATCCACAATGAGAGATGGTGGAGCTATGGAGCTATGGGGGCCACACCTGATTCTTTCTTACCTGGGCCACTGATGTCCTTCCTTTCCGTCCCTCCCCATTGAAATGTTGGACTGGGGCATAAGATATTAATTTAGATTCCTTCTTATAAGCTCTATTGTGACTGGCACAGAATTTTAGCTGGTGCCTTCTACTGCGTGTCACAGGACCTATTCATATCACTATCTGACCTTTACTACTTGTTTTAGATAAACCTTTAGACTTAACATGATGTAACAATCTGACCCTTTTAGTCTTTGTTCTTTCATGTCAATTATTTCTAACTCAGTGCTATTTGGGAGTAGATGAAATTTACAAAGCCATCCTGTTAATTGATGGTTTACGTTTTTTAAGTCTATCTATATTCTGCTTAATATAGCCAAATAGAAGAAGACATGGCATGGCACAGAAGCAATTTCGGAATGCCTTGTTGAATAAACTGAGTCCGTAAAGAAGGTGTCAGTTTTTACAACAGAAGATTAATGTTACCTCACTAACCCCCACCTATTTTTTTTCACACGAGGTAACATGCCTACTGTTTCCACAGTATTATGTGAAACAGACATTAATGGCTGTTTTGAATCATCCCCAAAGTATTAGCTACTCAGACATTTTCTGTTGTGTCTACTTCTGAAACTGCCAATGGCAAGATGCTGAGATTAATTATTTCCTGCTTCATCTGTTCCATAAAACAGCAAGAAACATGTTTTGTAAGTGACAAAAATCACTTGAATTTATGGCAAGTTACTTACATTATAACTTTTATTTTTTGTAATGATAAGAATTTCCAGTCGTTCAAGGGGAGATATTGCCTTTTTACATATGTAATTTTAGTTTTTCTTTGCACTGTATTTTAAACCTGATTTCATATAGTTTTACTTTTCTAATTATTTCACCCTACTGATCATAGCAGGGTTGGGAGAGTGAGAAAATTAGTTGAGCTGTGAAAGTTAGCATAATATAAATACAGGGTGCCTACGAATAACACAAAAACTGAAAATTTCCAACAAAAATATATTTAATACAATTCTGCTTTATCAAGGGTACAGTTTTACCATTTCAATTCTGATAACGTTAACTGAAATGGATTTTCAAAGAGAGAAGCAAATAGGCTCATGTAATGACTAGAGTTATTTAAGAACAAAGACACTTTGTCAGAATCATCTTTTGGGGGTTAACATCAAAACAGTAGCTGGGGATATTCTGTCTTGTACATATGAAACTTAGGCCAAAACTTACATGTATAGGAAAAGTAGAAATTAATTTCTAGGCAGTGTAATGCCAAGGAAAAGAGGGTTACAGTATTTCATAAATTACAGTGGGCTGCTTACTCTTTTGCTGTGAAAAGCAGAGATCATTTTATCAGTATCTTCTTTATACAGACATAATTAGATTTTTTCTGTCTACCTTGAATAACTGAGCTGTGTTGTAGCACTAGGGTCAAGTACAAGAAAGGTCTGATTTTCTTTTTTGAGAAAGATACAGCCCCTTGATGGAAGTTATGTAAACAGTGACTGGGTTAAAACCCAAGGTGTTACTGAAGGGAGGGAAGAAAGTCTACTAGTTGCCTATCGCTACTGTAATAACATTATTCCTTTTCATTTCTAGAGGTCAGAAGTCAAATTGGTCACAGATGGCTAAATCAAGGTGTTGGCGAGGCTCTGCTTCTTTTAGACGCTCTAGGGGAGAATCCGTCTCTTTGCCTTTTCCGGCGTTCAGCCACTGCTCACATTCCTTACCTCCTAGCCCCTTCGTTTTCCATTTCAAAGGCAGGTATATCAGGTCAAATCCTTCTCATATTTGGCTCTCTTGCTTCTCTCCCTCTCCTGCCTCTTTCTCTCACATTAAAGGATACATGGGGTTACATTGAGCTCACCTGGATAATTCAAGATAACCCTTCTATGTTAAGGCACCTGATTAGAGAAATCCATTTCATCTGCACCCTGAATTCCTCTTCTCCGTGGAATGCAATTTATTCACAGGTCCTAGGAATTCGGATTCTGCTGCCTGCCACAGTGGGAAGTCAGGCAGTCCTGTGCAGTGTCACTCTGTCCTTTCCAGGTAGCAGTGACTTGCCCAGGAAGGATATTCTCTGGTTCTCAGCCTTGAGCTCAGGGGGTTTACTAGAAAGCATGAGAGAAAACAATCTCTTTGGAGGGTGAGAGAAGCAGGACTGGGGAGAAGATGGTATCAAACTTCAGTGTAGTTGGAACCAAGGACTTGGTGAATCGTAACAAGAGCTTTGGACCTCAGAGACGCTTCAGAGTTGGCCCAGTGGAGGTAAGGGCACCAGGCCTTGACTTTCCCGTTGCCTAACTTACTCCTCCCTGCAATGGCCAGTGTTTGCAGGCAGATTGCCCAGGGATAGGTAATTAGGCATTTTCTTTTGTCTAAGAGTAATCTCTGAACAGAGTCTCTGCTGTGAGTCCATCAATTACTTGTATGTATTTTCCTAATCTATTTTAATGTCCATGAGATATTATCTTTTTTATTTAATGTCAGTTAAGGTTTGTATATTTCTATAGTTCAATATATTAATCATTCACTCATAAAGTCTTCCTCAATGATTTCTTTTTTTCTGAAATTAACTATTTTTTTCTCCTTTTACCTATCTCATTAACATTGTACTGTATCTATCCCCTCAAAAATATTGAGCTTCAGGTTCTAGAGCTGTGGAGTAGGGAACAGGTGGGAAACGGAAAAACACAAATCTGAGCAAAAAAAAAAAAAAAAAAGTGTATATCTCTATCTATCTTATCATCTATCTCACCATGGAGGCAAGGGAAAAGCCTATAGAAAATGTAAGTGTAAAGAGTGACAATATGATGTGTTGGGGAGAAAGAAGTGATTTCTTCCCAGCTCAGGTGGCATTTCTTGAAGAGTAGAGGCAAAGCTCTTTTATATTGCTACCTTCTTTAATAGGTAGCTCCGAGGAGTTTACCCAGAGCTTTGTATTAGTGTTCTATAGTTGTATTAGTGTCCTATAGTTGTGTAACATAAGGAAAACAGTCTGATGACTTCTTAAATAATTAAACATAAAATTTCTGTATAACCCAGAGATTCCACTCATGGCTATTTACCAAGAGAAATGAGGACAGATGCCATAAAGAAACTGGCATAGGAATGTTTATTGCAACATTACTTATTGTGGCCAAAATATGAAAATAACTCAAATGATCTTCAATAGATAAATGAATAAATATTCTCGGCATATGCAGACAGTGGAATGTTATTTGACCATAAAAAGGAATGAAGTTCTGGTAGGTGCAACAGCATGGACGAACCTTGAAAACATCAGGCCAAATCAAAGAAGCCAGTCACAAGACACATATGCTGTGATTTCATTGATATGAAAGTTCAGAGAGACAGACAGTAGAGCCATGGTCTCTTAGGGCTAGAAGAGGGAACAAGGGGTAGGAAGGGTGATAGGCAAAGTGTGAAGTGTTCCTTCTTGAGATGATAATGATGTTCTAAAATTGACTGTGTTGATGGTTATCCAAATCTGTGAATATGCTAAAACTCATTGAATTACACACTTTAAATGAATAAATTGTATTTTAAACAAATTATATAGCAGTAACATTATTAAAATTTTAAAAATTCAATTCATAACTTACTTACAGAGACATAGAAAAATTATTGACAGGTTTAAGATCAAAACGGGAGCTCTAACCATGAGCTGCTTCAGAACAAGAAAGTAACTATTGATTTCTACTTCACACCTTTTTTGTGCTTCTATTTTCCAGTTTTCTGCAACGTACGTATCTTACCTTCTTAATCAGAACAAAAAATTATTTTACTCTCATTTTTAAAGCATTTTAGTAATGATGTGTCACGTAAATTGTTAATATTTTATATAAAATAAAGCTTAGTAGTGGCTGGAAAGAAAGGATATGTGCCTTTGGGAGCACATGGCAGAGAAAAATGAAGGTTGTGCTTCTGAAGCCGAGTACAGTGTATGCTCTATTTGGGTGTGCATTTCTGAAGAAAAAGTACATTATCTAAAGATATAACTTCTGGCAGATTATGTGTTTTTTCACTGTATCTACAAAAAGCCCCAATCTAGATCTTGTATTCTAGCATTGATTTAAGACCATACACAGAAATTGCCTATTATGTGAAAATATAGAGAATTCTACGTAGCAAATAAGTACCTTGGTGAATTTGCTTTGGTTTATATATATTGTCTCTTCACAGTAAACATGGCTAAATGAAACATGACCACTATGTAAGTACTTACATTACACAATCTATGATATTTCTGAAAGCAATTCGAGGACTGTTTAAAAATAGTTACTTCTTTTTTTTTCCTGATTCTTTTGACTAAACCCTGAAAACAAAACCATGGATACATTGGGCTGAACTGTATGAAATTGCCATTTTTATATGTAGAAACCAGAAAAGTATTTGCAATTTCATGTGGTTCAACTGTGTAAATATCATTGATGTATAATTTCCTTGAAAGAAATATTTTAATTTTAGATCCTGTCATTTTATTACCATGATTATATGGAAGAGTGTTCTTTTAATTATTTACTCATTTTCATATACACTTTTCCTCTTTTATCTTTTCTGATCGTCATTTTTTTGTATAAAACATCATCATAATTTTGATATATTATTACTGTTGCATGAATTAATCCCACAGAAGCTAGTTTTTAAATATAGAAATACCTAAAATTAATTTTAGCTTTTACTACTCTAGCTATGACCTCTATTCCAATGTGCAAAGAAGAAAAAATATAACTTTCAATATGACTTGGCGATTTTCAAAGTGATTCTACCTTAATCAAATAATTGTTGTACATCACCTGCATACATCTACCATAAAGGATACAAAGACAATGAAGACATATTACCTGTCCTATTGGTACAGCAGACATATACAAAGACAATGAAGACATATTACCTGTCCTATTGGTACAGCAGAGAATAAGACATACACACAACAAAGTTCGTAAAGTACATGTGGACAATACATATATAAAATACAACACAGGCTAGTGGATCGCTTGAAGATGGGCGTTTGAGACCAGCCTGTCCAACATGGATTTTGTGTCTACAAAAAATACAAAACATTAGCCGAGTGTAGTGGTGTGTACCTGTAATCCCAGCTACTTGGGAGGCTGAGGCAAGAGAATCCTCTTGAACCTGGGATGCGGAGGTTGCAGTGAGCCCAGATCATGTCATTGCACTCCAGCCTGGGTGAAAGAGTGAGGCTCTGTCTCAAAAAAAAAAAAAAAAAAAAAACAAAAACAAAAACAAAACAAAACAAAAAATGAAGAAAATGAAAAAAAAAGAAAGAAAAATACAATGCAAAATAGCAGAAAAAGAGTTTTATTAGAATTAAATTAATCTGTTATCAACCCCTTAATGATGTGAATGAAGATAAGCTGAACTTATTTTTGGGCCCCTTACTTGAGTGGGAATCCTGGTAAGAAGGTAAGCAACTACAGCAGCAATTATAGTTCACTATATTTTTCAATCAGTTTTCCCCTTCACCTAATGATGTTTCATTTGGGTGGTTTTGCAGTGGCCAGAGACAGTAGTAGGAATCAGCTAAGAGGAAGTTGGGTCAGATATACATTTAATTGCCATTGTTTGGATATAGTTATATTGTTTCCATTTTCTTCTATGCAGTGTTAATTTGCTGCTAGTCATTCTTGTATAGAAATGGATTTCATTGTTACATGGCACTCAGACATGGTAGTGACACACATGTGCAGTAGAGGGATTGTATAGTATCCTGTGTTTCCTAAAGCATGGAGCTACCCAAAAGCATGTGTGCAGTTGTGGGATAACTCCTTGTCATACAGAGAGATGGAAGCTGGTCTATGGAAAATTCTCCCAAATCGTATAGCTCATATATGACAGAAAAGTGGTAGAACTTCTCCAGATTTGACAATAATTGTGTAATCTTTAATGCTTTTAACCATTAAATTTATAAGCTAAAGGAAATTTTAAACTATCAATAATCTAAAACATTTTGACAAATCATGCTGAGGATATTGCTAAATTACATTTCTACTACTCTGTATCAAATAAAATTGTAAAATCACTGTTATAGAAATCCAACAGGAAATTCACTAATAAAACATTACATAACACAATTTGTAATTTTTGTTGTTTTGTCAGCTTTTAAAAAAATATATTATTTCTTTCTTCATTTGATATGGTTTTGCTCTGTGTCCCCAACCAAATCTCTTCTTGAATTTTACTTCGATAATTCCTTGGGACCTGGTGGGAGACTACTGAATCATGGGGGCAGTGTCCCCCATACTGTTCTCATGGTAATCAACAAATCTCATGAGATCTGAGGGTTTTATCATGGGTTTCTGCTTTTGTCTTCCTCATTCTGTCTTTGCCTGCTGCCATCCATGTAAGACAGGACTTGCTCTTCCTTGCCTTCTGCCATGATTGTGAGGTTTCCCCAGCCACATGGAACTGTAAGTCCAATTAAACCTCTTTTTTTTTAGTGTACTGCCCAGTCTGCAGTATGTCTTTATCAGCAGCATGAAAACAGAAGAATACACAATTTAAATAAACACATACTTGATTAGTACTTTCTCACATTGCTGTAAAGATACTACCCAAGACTGGGTAATTTATAAAGGAAAGAGGCTTGATTGACTCACAGTTCAAGGGGAAGGTGGCCCTTTCTTCACAAAGCAGCAGGAAAGAGAGAGAGAGAGAAGGGGAAACCTCCAATTTTAAACCATCAGATCTTATGATAATTCCCTCATTATCATGAGAACAGCATGGGGTAAGCTGCCCTCCTGATCCAGTTATCTCCCACCAGGTCCCTCCCTGGACATGTGGGGATTACAATATGAGATGATATTTGGGTGGGGACAGGGAATCCAAACTATATCACCTAGAAACAAAAATTTTTACTTGTACTTTTCAGTTTTTTTTTCCAGAGCTTCAAAATTTCTAAGAACTTTTACAAACCTGGATCTGCCTATAGTTTTGAGGAAGTAGAGGAGGAAATTATTTTACATGGACTAGTGAAAGAAGGGAGGTCTTCACTAGGAGAAACAGGCAGGACATTGAAATGTGGAAAAGGCAGATAAAGACATCACTTCTGCCCAGGGCAGCTGAGCAAGGACATGCCCGTGTGAAGCCATTGCATAGTCCAAGGAAATAAGTAAATAAGTAAAGGACAGAAGGAAGCTGTTTCTGGGTCTGGGACCTGGGGTTAGAGCCGCGTGTTGCAGAACCGAATATCACTATGACCTTCAGCCCATCAGCCACACTGCGTCAGTCATTTCATTAGAGTTCTTTGAACAGATCTGTGACTTGACATAATCTGTATGTTATTAAGAAAAATCTGGCAGCAGTGTGAAGAATACAGAAAGCAATAGATTTTATCCAGGGAAACGACTGCAAAGGAATTGAAATTGTTCATGTAAGAGATGATAATTATCTGACCCTGGATGATGGCTATAGGGACAGGGTCAGGGAAAGAACATGAGAGTCAGTATGAGTTAGCAAATCTGTAGACAGCTTCAGGGGAGCATGGTGGGCAAAGGCCAAGTGACAGCTATGAGAACTTAAATGTCATTTCAAGTGTATAAAGTGGGAGAATAAGGGAGAAATTGAGATAAAAAGAGATGGTATAACAAGCTTGAGCAAGGATATAAGACAAGTATGGAGGGTATGGGATTGAGTAGAAACCTAAGACATTTAGAGATAACCGGTGTTCAGATTTGTGAACAGAAGAGATCAAAAATATAACCTGGAGTGGAGGTAATTTAGATTAAAAAGAATAGGTAGCTAAAGAGAGAAATTTTCAAAATTCTTACATTTAAAGGACTTGGGAGATTGCAATTTTTTTTTAAGTGAGAAAATAATTTATATTTACATTTGTGGTTTTTGCTCCAGCTGATTTATTAAGTAATGCTTTGTAATATACATTGAACAAAATAACAAGATAATAATATATTTCTTTAATTTTTAATAAGTAACTAAAATTTTATAACATTAAAAAATACCCTAGCCTTTAATTTTAGATCAATAATAACTTTTTTATCGAATACTCATTACGTACTAGGCATTATTTTAAGGGCACTACACATATGGATTCCCTCAATCATCATAACAATTCATGCCTAAACACTATTATTACTTTTCCCTCTTGCAAGTAGTGAAGCAGCAGCACAAAGAGATAAAGTATTTGTCCAGATGCAGCAGGGAAATGAAGGAGCCTAGATTTAAACTCAGCACTCTGGCTTCAGAATTCATTCTCTCAACCATGTCAACAA
The DNA here is from genome assembly GCF_048565385.1 of Saimiri boliviensis. Classification (NCBI taxonomy): domain Eukaryota; kingdom Metazoa; phylum Chordata; class Mammalia; order Primates; family Cebidae; genus Saimiri; species Saimiri boliviensis. Next base: position 9,172,558 of record NC_133464.1, on the reverse strand, counting down.
ACTGCTCCTCAAAACTCAAACTGAGAGAAATGTTTGGATTGATAGATAATAAGCCAAACAGTCTACCTTCATACACATCTGGGTCACATACAGGGAGGTCTGACACTACTTCCATATAATTCACCCATAATTTTTTTTTTTTTTTTTTTTTTTGAGACGGAGTTTCGCTCTTGTTACCCAGGCTGGAGTGCAATGGCGCAATCTCGGCTCACCGCAACCTCCACCTCCTGGGTTCAGGCAATTCTCCTGCCTCAGCCTCCTGAGTAGCTGGGATTACAGGCACGCACAACCATACCCAGCTAATGTTTTGTATTTTTAGTAGAGACGTGGTTTCACCTTTTTGACCAGGATGGTCTCGATCTCTTGACCTCGTGATCTGCCCGCCTCGGCCTCCCAAAGTGCTGGGATTATAGGCTTGAGCCACTGCGCCCGGCCTTCACTCATAATTTTAACATGGCCTTACTACTTCAGAAGACATCCCAACAAATGGTTCATTAAAAACCTTTCTACCAACTCCCCAGTGGAAAGACCAATAGACAGTGACCTCCTAAGGTCATTTGAATCTCTTGCCTCCAAAATTATTGTTTTGCTGTTTCCATTAATCCTCAAATGGTTGTATCTTACTCCTCACCCACTCCTAATCAGGATTGTCTTGAAGCCCCATCTTAAAACTAAACCTCACATTTACATGAATTTCACCCTCACCTTCCTGCCCCAGACACCCTGTCACGGCTCTGCTGAGTTGGTCCTCTACCATCCGGCAGTAAACAATGAACTTACCTCACACTTACCAACAGGCTGTTTCAGTAATCTTAGAAAGCTGGCATTCAATAGTAGTGTACATGTGACTAACAATTCTAGTAAAATGGTGGAAATTGAGAAGTAAGAAAAAATTAAAAAGCAGGTCCTACTGAAATAAAAATTAACACTAGAATTAGAGATGATAAACTGATCTAGCCATTGAATGCACAAAGGAAATTTCAAGGTGCATTTATTTAAGACACAGATGTATTTAATGGGCATTAAAGAAAAACATTGCTAGTAACATGTTTACCATGAGAATTTTGCCCATGATAGTCAGATCAGAACATTGAGGTGGCATTTACATTGAGCTAATAGTTTCTCATACTTTGCAAGCATTAATTCATTTAACCTTCATAGCAACTCTACGGGGCAGGTTCTAGTATTATTTCCATTTTACAGAGAGGAACAGAGTTTATATAGCCTTCCAAAGTCACACAGCTACTAAGCGAAGGAGTCAGGGTTAAGTCAGTCATTCTTTCTTGAGGGTCACAAACATCCGGTGATTATTGGATACAGCCTTAATAAACTATTTCTACTCCTGTAGAGTGCATCAGTGCCTTCAAGCACCAGTCTCTTTGAAATGCCGCTTCTACCCTTACCTCTGTGGAACAGAACGATGATCTTTCAAGATCTAAGCATTACCTTGCCCAGAAGGCTTTCCTGGCCCTTGGTGTGGAAACATAAATGGACAGTCTTCCCCTTGGGCTGCCGTTGTGCCTGGCCATATTACAAATTGAATTATTCCTCCCCATACCAGCTTTTTTTAGTTCTCATTCCTGGGACATGATAAATGAGAAATGAATAAATAAATATTTATTTCTCTAGGTGATTCTTTATCCCCTAAATTTGGAAACTTCTTTAATGTGGGAATTCTATGTGCTAATTCATTTGCCCCTTCTTATAGTTTCAGAGTACAAACCCAGTCCTTCTTACATTCCTTCTAACTTGTTTCTTCTAGGCTTCTTTATTTGCTTTGGTAATTTAATTCTGATATATTTTTCTGAGCATATGTCTTATTTGTTTTATTGGCTTCACCCCAGGTCTTGAACTCCTTGCTGAGGCAGCTGGCCTAATGATCCCCATTATTCCCTTTATTGGCCAGTTTGGACTGATTTTCTTCCCCAAATGGACTTTGATCTCAATTAGTTATGTCTTGGAGCAGAAAGAGCAAGGGAACCAACTCCTGACAGCTATTAGCAATGCAAATATAATGGTCATATCAGGCTTTTTATGAGCAGAATAAACAAAATAACGAACTCATTAGGAAGGCCTTGTAAAAATTCAGGCTTTAAAAACTTTGACATAGAAGGATGTAAACACGCAGTGAAATGATTTCCTTTATTCTGCCTTAGTCATATTAAAGAAAATGTTCTAGTATTTGAAGTGACTTAAATAGATTATGGTGGCTAATTTAGCATTCTTTCTGGAATTTATAGTTAAAATATCTTTCGGACATGGATTAATTTTGTGTGGCCCACAGGAAAATTCCTGAATACCATAATCTTAATTCAGAAATCAGTGGCTAGTGTTGGGAACCGGGTTCTGGACTACAGTGGAGGATACATTGGCTCTAAGTTTTACCATTCCCCTTGGAAAAGTCACCTTTTTTCAATTTGAATGTTCTTGTCACTAAATGTGTGTGTGTGTACCAACTATATCTTAATGATCGTACATACTTTTTAAAATGTATTTCCACTGATAGTTCAGTGATCCTGTGTTTTATAATTTTCCTTGATAAAAATCGCATACCTGAAATAACATAAGGAATTATGGACCTGCTTACTGCTACCACAACTACAATTAGAGTTAGAATTTGTCTCATTATATAGACCTTTCCATGCAAATTCACTCTTGAATTTAATTCATTGCATTCTCTTTCAAATTATATACAATCTTGCTTACTATACCTGTTATATGTCAGCAAATTTGATATTTTTTATTTAAAAAATCTACATGAGTTGTCTATTGGGTCAAGAAAGAGATTAAAAAAAAACTGAGCAGTGGTACAGAACTCATTCAGATGTGATTTTTACAGTAATAATTGTTTAAAAAGTCTAGGCTTGAAGGCATATTTCACAAACAAAGATACACGAAACAGTAATTTTCGTAGATAATTAAGGACAGTTAAACCCACTAAACACTCAGGTTGGTTGGTGTTGTTTTAAATCTAATTCACAGCCACACTGCAGGCTTCAGTGTTCTTCATAAAGATTCTGGCCGTGAGAGTGAGGAAGCCTGTGATTCGAGAAGACCTAAGCATTACTTTTAAATTTATTAAAATATATTACCTGTTTTTGTGGTTCATGTAAGTGAAAATTATAGATTTTAAAATCAGTACTATTTCCCACAAATACAGACACAAAAAATATCACAAGTCCAAAGTCTTGAAACTGCTTGCAGTCACAAAGCAACACATCAATAGAAGCAGTTCAGGAAAAATGGCCAATTCAGAAGGTTCATGATGGAGATAGGGTTGGTGTAATATTTTATTTTTTATTATGTGGAGAACATGTAAAAGAAAGGATCAAAAACACAAGATTTGGGATAAAAGTTTAATTTCTACTACTTAGCAGCAGCTTCAACTCAACTCAATTTCTAAGCCACAGTTTCATCTTCTGTAATATATTTATGAACCCTAATTCACAGAATTAAGTTAAATAATGGCTGAAGTGTGCTGAAATAAAGGGGTTATTATATTCCTGTTTGATATGTTTTAATATCAAAAATATAATAACATGGAGAGTGATTGGTTGGCTTAATTTGATATAGCTAAAATCATATTAAGAAATCAACCAAGTGTGGTGGCTCATGTCTGTAATCACAGCACTTTGGAAGGCCAAGGTAGGAGGATCGCTTGAGTTCATGAATTTGAGACCATCCTAGGCAACGTAGTGACACCCCATCTTTACAAAAAATATAAAAAATTAGTGAGGCTAGGTATCCTAGCTATTTGGGAGGCTGAGGGAGTATGGCTTGAGCCTGGGATGTGAAGGTTACAGTGAGCTGAGATTGTACCACTGCATTCCAGTCTAGGCAATAGAGTCATATCTTGTCTCAAAAAAAAAAAAAAAAAAAAAGATGAAGAAATGTTATAATTTAAAAGCATCATTTTCATTTTCTGTAGGTTATGTTTTGCTTTTCTCATTTTTCCCTCATTTGAATCCAAACCTGACTAGACACTGACATATTTGATTGACTACATGATTGAGAGTGTTTACTAAGAATATGCAAGGAAATTAATTAGAGATTTTTTTTGTAAATAAGAAAGAATGTTTATGTGCCTCTATAAAGTGGAAAGTGGATGCATTCTCTGGGAATCCAAGAAACTTTAGAAAAACATACAACTACTTCTAGCTATGTGCACTTAAAGTTAACCTCATCCTGCTGTGCCCTATAATTCCCTCATTTGTTAACCTAGACAGCAGACCTTGGAGAATTGTTGAGATATTTAAATGAGATGGTATGTGTAAAGAGCTGCATAGAAAATGATAGGCAAAAAAAAAAAAAAAAAAAAAATGGTGTGAGTTCCTCTTTTTTCTTCTTTTACTTCAGTCCTTATTTCCACAACACTATGTCAAACTGAAGTCATAAATTGATATTCTGAAACCAAAACTTTCTTCTCATCCTTCCATTGACTCAATCTATTTTTGTTTTTTTTTGACTTCTACTGACAACTCATTTTAATTTGATAGTTTTTCTTACCTGTCCATATAAAAAGAAAATTTAGCATTGCATAAGGGAGAGTGTAGATTTTTTAGATAAATAGTCTTGCATACAGTATCTTAGCTGAGTAGTCTTGGACAAGCTACTTAACCTTCCAGAGTCTCAATTTCTTATTCCAACAAAATAGGGACAACATGCCTATCAGGCACAAATTGGAACAAAGATCCTAGCATGGTGTTTGGCATAGCATATGTGCTTAATTTTTTTTAAAAATGAAAAATAACAGTAGTGTTGATAAAATCTACCATTCACTGGTGCCTGCTTTCTTCCTACCCAGCATGCTCTAATTAGTGTATTTTAAAATGAACTGAGTAAAATATATTTAATAGAGATTGAGCATCTAATTGACTTATTAGCCAGACTTGGCAAACCCTTTAGATAGCTAACAATAGAAATACAAGGTCTGAAGTTCCTTTGCTTTGTCTAAAACTTCTAATGCTGACTCACTGGAATATTTCCCAGATTTTTTTTTTTTAAAGAAGAGGTCTAATTGGGTGGTGAATTCCATTTCTCTGTGAGATAATAAATGAAGATACCATCTGCAATTTTTGAGGCATAAATTTCAATTCACTGATGATTAGAAAATACATAGAATACATGCTAGAGCCAGAAAATTCACTATAATATGCTCTTTCGATACATTTAACACAGTCAGCACTAGATGTGGCATTGTTTTTCCACAACCTTATTTTGTATCTCTCCCAGTTTTCTTATTAAAGCATCAGAGCATGAGCTACCCAGGTGGTGCTGAATGAGGTAATGGAACAATTTCCAGAAAATGTCTAGGGAAAACTCCATGGAAAGCAGGGGGTAATTAAAATATTTACAGCCTGGTATCTTAGGTAAAATATCAGTCTTTCTACATGATAGAATATACAGGAAGTCAGAAGTAGCTATGGTATAAGGTTGATGAAAGAAAAATGGAACTGGTGAGCATACACACCTCCAAAATAAAGATTATTTTACTTAATAACTTGTATGCATCTTAATCTTCCATGATGTATTTTTGGTATGGCTTTGAACTAAAGTATTCCATATAATTTATTGAAATGGTATCCATTTAGAAAGACTTTTTTGTTTTTGGAGAGGAAAAAGAAAGACTTCTTTAATTAATTTTAAGGATGGGTTTAAAACTGAAGAACTGAAGCAGCAGGTGTTGCTGCCTTTTGAGGAAATTCTCCACCTGTAGAAGCATCCCTTGTGTGCCTCTCCTGGTACCGTGATTGAAGAACTTTGTGATGGGTATTTAAAAAATAAGCACTTGTATAATAATTTAGAAAAATAATTCCTTACTAAAACCTTAAATGAAGAAGCTTGTGTTTTCCAAATATCTGTTTCCATCAAATAGAACTGTTTCCACCAAATATATATGTATGTGTGTATGGCGTATTTGTATATATGCATGTATATCAAGGTGTATACATTTATGTATATGTATATAGGTGTATTTATATGTGTTAACATTCCTGTATGTGTGCATAGAGAGAGAGCACATCTGAATGTTTTCTAGGTACACAGGCCTTTGAATGTCAACTGAAAGATAATATATTTCTAAAAGCATAAGGGAAAAGAAAAAATTCCCAAATGGAATATTCCATTTAGAGCCTACTCAGTTTGGGAGCTGGGCTTCTAAGCTTGGTGTTGCAGCATATCCTAAAGGAAGCATTGTGCTGCCAAAGAGGGAACAGGCTCCCTGCTGATGCCTGTGGAGTTCTTCCACCCACGGCTGCTGTAATGTGGCACAGCCAGGCCTCGGGCCTCAGCAGATGCTCCAACAACAATACCTCAATGAATAATCTGTGAAGGGATGTCATGCATGTTACTGGGGATAATAAGGGTGTTCCCATCGTAGAGCTTGCTTGTGGATAGAAGAGTAGGAAGGAAAGGAGCAGGACACAGGCAACAGCTTTTTTTTTTCCCAGCCCACCTTGTGTAGCCACAGTCCAAAGCAGCCAGGGACATGTAGAGAATAGAGCCACACCAAGATGATTCCAGCAACACTCTTGAAATGCTTCTGCAATGTGCCAAATAAGTACTATGGCTTTGCCATGTCCAACTGCAGCCTGGGGAGCACAATGTTTAGAGTATCTGAAGACCCAGTTTTCTCATAGTACTCTGACTCTTAGATATTCTTCTAGCAGAAAATACAATTGAAAGATTTGGGGAGTAAGCAAATTAAGAGACAAAATAAGTTCAGATGTTCATACCTTATTGAGGTTTGCAAAAGGCACCTAAAGGTTTATCAATTGTCAGGAACATTTTCCCCAAACAAAACCCTCCGAGATGATTTCTTGTTTTGTTGTAAGAAATACTTTAAAAAGAAATGTAAGACATTCTTTTCAAAAGCACATTCATATTTATATCTTCCTTTATATAGTCATATGTGTGTATGTGTATATGATTTCCCTCTAATATTAAATGGAAAGAATACAATTTGAAACTTAAAAAGCAAAATAAGAAAAAGGAAAGCTATCTCTTTAACTGACTTCACATACTTTCTAAATGAATATGTTATTTAAGAGAATTAATATTTTAATACTAAAGAGGATCTTACAAGATGGCAATTGCCTGTTTGGCTAAGATGCATCTCGACACTACACTCATCAATGTTGATTAAGTAAAAACTTCAGATTTATTTGCAAGTATAAAATGCCTAAGATGTTTTTCCTAACTCTGCATATGATGCAGATAGCATATAACAATTGGCTTACTGGCAAATCTAACAAATCTAAATCTGTAAAATGATACAGAGTAATAGAAACATTTATTGGCATTTACCTGGGCACTACTAAAATAATATATGAGTGAGGTGCAAATCGGCTTTGTAATACTTATTAATGTAATAATCAATACAGATCTTTCCACTTAATACATGCTTATACTAAGCAATGTTGTTGATTCCATTAACGTGGGCAACATTTGGCTTGATAAAGCACTGAGACGGTAAGAATAGGGGAGAAAAGTTCTTTTTCTTCCTTCTTTAATTCTGTCATTTGATGATTCAGTGTACGCATTATGCAGAGCATTTTATTATTCGTGAAGATCTACCATTGCATTCTTCGGTGGGGTGGAAGAGGAAGCTTCTGTAAATGTTTCATTTCTAATACCAGGCCCTGAATTCCCGTTCTCATTAACAAGTGGTTAGGAATGTACACATGCAATATGAAGATTGCTTTAAGAAATGGTTGCTTCTCTGAACCTCTTCCAAATTCAAATGTCTCAATAAAGCCACAGTGTTTCAGGCCCGGTGTTTCAAAATGTCTCTGCTTGAATCTCGACCTGCACGGCCGTGCATGCTCTATATCTCTGTTGCAACAGCTGGTGGTTTCTGTGCAGAGCCTTTGGCGTCAGTGGGCTGGTGTAGGCAGGGTGCTGTTCCCTAATAACCCTGTGGAGTGATCCATGCTGATTTGTCGGAACCCCTTCTCTTATCTTATTTTTCCTCAGCAAGAATAATTTTATGCTAGAATAACTTCATGCAATTAAGGTATTAAGGTTCATTCTTCATCAGGAGGAGTTTAAAGATGGGGGCATAGGAGAGTTTAAATGGATTGTTTTCCCAGGTTAAAAAAAATAAGTTAAAACAATAACTTTCATTATAGGTTGTCCAGCTGCACTTGAAAAACTGGCCTTTCGAAAAAGTACAAAATCTCATTAAAAATAAAAAGAATGAGAGAAAAAAGTGTAAAGATATCAGAAACTGCTTCTCAGGGTTTATGCCATTTAGTGCTGGTCAGTGGGATTTCCATGTCGTATTTCTGAACGCGTCCACCTCCTTTCATCCTACGCAGTGATATTGACAACAGTCATTCTTGCTCTCGCCCACCCCACCTTAGTCTATGGAACCAACTAGGTGGAATTAATGGGCACATAAAAAAGGAACTAGACTGCTGTGTATTCCTACGTAGATTCTAGTGACTCGGTTCCCATAGCCCTCCTGGTGTATGCTTCAATATTATGAATATACATTAACTTGCCAAAGAATGGAAGTTACAGATTTAGTTGAGTTTTCACCAGTACACATTGGCAAAATTTATGATATTTGGAACTGCCTTCATCACCTTCATTGCCTTCTGGCAATCAAAAGGGGAGAAAAAGATAGGAAGGGGAAAAACGTGTTTTTTTGAAGGAGTTATTTTCCTCATAAATGGTGGGAAATATTTTAAATAATAAGTATCTGATGTTACCTCATGTGAACACAGAAATGTGTTAAACATTTTTATTTTCTTTGTAAGACATACCGTAAGTTATATTGTGTACAGAAAAAAACAACACGGGGGCATCTCACTTAAGAAGTGAATGCTAACGGAATTGCACCTCGGTTTTTTTCAGCTCATTTCTTATTGCTCAAAAGATTAAATGTTTAAAGAAATAGGAATCAGACTTGTCGAAGAGTTGCTCTTATTGCTTCTCTTTTAACAAAAGAAGGTTTAGAAACAGGCAAAAGAAGGGGGGAGACTTTAATGAAGAAAATCTGTGCTGAGGAAAGACCAGAGAGCCAATAAAAAGCCTCACTTAATTGACAAGCAGCTGCTTTAGCTTTGAAAGAATTTATTCAAGGGTGGTTTTTTTTTTTTTTTTTTTTTTTTTGGCTCACAGTGTAAGTGGGAGAGATCTGCAAACACATTTTCTGTGGTAAATCAAGGTACAGAGACATTAATCATAAAAATGATTTGATTTTAAATCATTCATTTCATGAATGAAAGGTGAGAAATAATAGTTGTTTTAAAATTTTTTTTTAAAAAAACGCAAAAAACAGAATCTGTAGCTTTGCTTAAACTGAAAAGGGATTTCTGGAATTGACCTTATAATTAACTCCCTTTTGTGAATGGGGAGCTATGCCATCCTCTCATGTTAGATATTATCCTTTCTCTCTCCAGAAGAGCCTCAATGCTCTTAGAATTTAAATAAAGAAAAGTAATGGCACCATTAAATACTGGCAAAGACTGTTGCTGCAACATGAGGTTAAAAGACTAATTATTATATAAAATTATATTTCCATGCATCCACAAAATTCTAATTCTGTTTTTATAAAGCATTTGGGGTTATAAGATATAAAATCTTTGTAATTTTAGTCACAAATACATCCTAAAGATCCATATTCTTTTTTTCCAGAAGTTTGCTGATTGAAACAAAATGAAGTTTACCATATTACAAAGTGAGCTGTTTAGTTCTTTGTTAAGTGATGTTAAAATTTACCAGTTAGCATTTGCAGATTATTTCATAATATTAAGATTTGTCAGTGCAAAAATGATACATGGTAGCTTTCAACTCTTCCAAGGTGTTAGGTAATAGATACAAGAATAAACATTCTTCTATGTTGTACATATTTATGCATATATATTTACATGAATATAGATAATATATATTAACATATTGTGGTAATTTAGAAAATTACTCAAGCTGAGTTTTTTACAGTGACAGTATATTTTATAGTGACGGTATATGCCACAGATAATTACTTTGACAAATTAAATAAGTATAAATGATCATTGATATGTACCTGGATAGAAATTAAAATGTAGTCATGAAATTATAAAACAAAATTTAAAAATATCTAAGAAGAAGGAAAAAAAATTTTAAATACCTAGAGATTGACTTCTAAATTAAAATAGGAAGTACTTGCTTGATCGTAAATCCAAGGCCTACAGTGTTTGGTTAAATGCTGACTCTCCCTGCAGTCATCTCTACGGAAATTAGAGAGAGGTTTTCTGAATGAAATGATTTAATCTATTTTAAAAAGGCGGTACAATAATCATTCAGTTCTTTAATGAAATGCCGTAGTCTTTTGTCCTTTCAATTTGGCTGTTGGCATCATTGTTGTGTCAAGTAATTGCCCCTAACTGCACTCAATAATGTCCCCTCTTCTCCTTTAGTAAGTTAAGTAAATGACATGTACCATCTGTTTACTTAAAGGAATAACAGCTGTGTGTTTATTTAATTGGATGTAACATGTTTTTGTGGCTAGAATGGTGGCATTTCAGGTGGACTTATTTTTTCTGGTCCAAAGAAATATGCAGAAAGTGAAAAAAAAATTCCTTTTAAGAAAGAATTGTGTTTTGATAGGAGGAGTGTCCTGACTACAATCTCTGAATACCCCTTGATCAAGTTGTATTTATGCCTATTGCATCGATTCACCTATATCGCTCTGCTTGATGCTTAGGTGTATGCCTTTGAGTGTGTGTGTGTTCCCAAACTTGACAGAGAGGGACAAAATGCAACAGCAACAGAGTAGGCAGGAACATGACACTCATCAAGAAAGAACAAGAAACAAAAAGGGAAAGAGGGAGATAAAGTGAGACAGCAGACATGGACAGAAATTGACAGGGAGAGAAACAGACAAAGAGGGGCAGACAGACACATGTTTGTGCCTGCTCATACACACGCAGATGAGAATTAAGTTTTAGGTGAAAATTGTACATTTATAATGATATGCCCAATGTATGATTTCATAACACTGTAATAAAATATGCCATGAAATGGTTAGTAATGATCATTCATTAAGCCTACGGATATTCCATGAAATGCATGAGTTCCATAAAATGCATGAGTTTATGAAGAACCAAAGCACTATATCATCTCATCATAGAAGTTTGGCACCATGATTCTCAATCTTGGTACTCACTGGAATCATCAAGATTCTAACTGGAGATCTGATCTGTGCTGTTCAGGGTCACACCCATGAAAACATGCAAACCTCCCCTTCTATACCAGACTCAGCTACTCAGGACTACAGAATTCTCTGATTAAAGAAAAAAAAGCAGAAGCCCATATCCAGCACCTGCACAGCCCTGTGCTATGTCCATCCTCGCCAGGGGAGACCACATTCTCTCTGGTATGCTGTGTGCCCCAGGTGCCAAGGGCTGCTCAGAGGGCAGGGAGGGAGTCTGCACACTGGTGGGCTGCATAGTCCACACAGCTGTGTTGCAGGGCAGGACGTAGCTGACGGTGAGGTGAGAAGGCAGGGGGTAGATCTCTGGATGGGGGAGGTGGAGTTAAACTTACTTGATAATACCATGTTTTTAGGATAAACTCCCAGGAGTTCTCAAATTCAAAATTTGAACTTGGAGTTTCAGTGTTAATGATGACTTATTTGCCAAGATAGGACGATAGGACATCTCTTCTTGAGAGTTGATAACATAATACGGAATTTTTAAATGTTTCATTAGTGCATGTGGGATTTTCATTGGTTCTTTAGCCCTGGCTGTCAAATGTCACTGGTAAATCTGATCTGGGGAGCTTCATGAAACACAAGGCCAACCATCACCCAGCTTAGGCAGTTGCCAATCTTTGGGGTTGTAGTGATATTTCTAGGCAGGCTGGTTTAAGAAGGACTGGTTTATAATGATGCCAAAGCCACTCCTTGCAACCACCCACTCACTGATGAGGGGAAACATATCGTAAAACATATCCACTTTAGTCCCCGTATATTTCAACCCGAATAACAGATTTATAAACATATATTTCTTTTAGAACAACTCACTTACCAAGGTAAAGTAAATATTTCTTCCCCTGCTGTAAATACGAACATATTAAGAAATGGAAAATAGCATTAATATTGAACACAGCTTTCTTAATTTAATTTGACAGTAGAAGTCTGTTCTTTAAAAACAAAAGACGCCCACACTGAATAAGCTATTTCATTGTTCTGTAAAAGCCACCCCTTAATTTGAAGAAAAAAAAAAGTTCACGCTATTTCTAAGCAAGTGAGAATTTCAAGGAGGAAAAAGGATCATTATCTCAATGCCTAATTAATTTTCAAAAATATTGTTATGCAGACAACTGTTCAACTGTAATGCTGTGCTCAGCCTCAAATTGGGAAAGTTCATGGCAATTGAAAAATTAACAATTGCAATAAAGTGAAAAAAAAAAAACAAAGGTAAAATGTTCAGCTTAAGGAGTAATATCTTTAACACAATCTGAATCAGTTGTCATATGAATGAAAGAAATGGTATTACTCTTTAGCACTCTCAAAACACTGGGACTGAAAAACGAATATTTTTAGTAACCAATTTATCAATTCCTGGCTTATGTTTCTTGAAATCTTGTCTTTCTTAATTGAGATATTTGCATTTGGAAGTCCCTTTGAATCATCTTATGTTCTGTGATCATTTGCGAAGAAGATAACAAACAAAGCAATTTGGAATGTATTCAGTCATCCTAATTAGGAGAAGCCAAGACCCTCTCTCAGAAAAATTATGAGACCCAGGTGTTGTTCTCTAACTGTTGTTTTTGCTCTGGCCTGTGGGAAATAAATTTGATGATCTAATCAGACTTTTTCCTTTCAAATATCAATAAAAAGTCAAAATAATTTTTTTCCTGAGTAATGCTCTCAAAGTTAATATCCATGCTACCCTTCCAATGTGCACTGGCGCGATGAAGGATTTCTGTGCTTCGTCTTCCCAAAGCTGCTGTAAGGTAAGCTGGGTTTCACAGCAGTGCTCTGTCCTTGGCTGTGACTTATCTCAGATCATCCCCAACATGTGCAAAGGTCCTGATTTTGTAGAGAGTGTGCCACCAGGGCAGCTTCGGACCCAGCTCATGAGGATACACTGTTTTCATTTTAGAAACCAAATTTTAGTCAAGTATGAGTCTTGAATTTCCTGTCATTTAATTAATATTTTACTCTCTTATTTCATATACATGCTCTGAGTTTTTAATTATTATTTACTAATCCTTTGGACAAGCATATGTCCCTGCCCTTATGCTTAAACTTGATGTTGAATTCTTTAATTACATTGCATGCCTTAACAATGTTTTGTTCACTGGCCCCTAATTAGGCAGACTGAATGTATCATCCATTACCATTGTCTGCAGAGACTTTATGACTTTAGGTCTTTCTTCTTCACGTACTCAATTTGTTTTAGTTCATTATTCCTCTGACTTCCTCCCTCTCTGACCCTCTTCCCTTTTTCTCTCCCTCCGGCTTCCCTTCCTCCCTCCTTCCTTTTTTTCTTCTTCTTTTTCACATTCATTAACATATAGCCTATTTGGCACAACTGAATTTAGAAGTGAAAGGAAAGTCATTCCGTAAAACTAAGATTCTCAAAATTTAGAACATCACTCTCTTAAATAATTTAATTTCTAAGTATTTTTAGGCATGTTTTCTTCTAAATCACAAATAGAAATTCAGTTTTTCATCTGAGAATTTAGAGGCCTTAACAGATGTAAGTTTGTAGTATTTTCAAAGGTAGCACCGTATGTGTAAAGGTAAAAATTAATTCTAGTTGTTCATTAATTAATTCAAACTACCAGCTTTTGGTTACTATTCTCCAGTGTTCTTACTCAAAATTCACAAGCAATGGAAAGAAAGATGGACTCAGGTGTGGCATGAGTAGGGAAGTCTTACCACACTTCTCTGAGAAGGCCTGGAGACACGGGGGAAAGGCTGCTTCCACTAACAAGGAGCTTGGAAAAAATATGTCCCCCTCCAGGACAGACAATGAGCCATTTATTCATTAACTGCTTGCCATCAAGTATTGATAAGAAAATAAGCTTTCATATCGCATAGCCATAATAGATTACTTCCAGCTATTAATACCCATGGTTTCTTTAAACAATGAGTTGGTGTTATCTAAGTTTACTTTAACCTACATTTTTGTGATTTTACTATAGTTCTTCTTGACTGAAATCTATGGTACATAGAAAAAATGGTCAGAGATGAGGCTAGACAGAAAATTAAAGGCTCATTCATAATGAGCCTTGAGTGCTATTTCAAAATAGTTGGTCTTTATCATGGAAAAATGGAGAGAGAAATTGGTGACTCATACTAAGTGGGAGACGAGAGAGAAGAGATGCTCATATTTCATGACAGCTTCTGTTGTTATAGTGAGAAACATGGAGTGGCCTGATATTTTTTGGCTCTGCGTCCCTGACCAAATGTCATGCAAAATCCCCAGTGTTGGAGGTGGGACCTGGTGGGAGGTAATTGGATCATAGGAATAGATTTCCCCTTTGGTGCTGTTCTCGTGATAGTGAGTTATCATGAGACCCGGTTGTTTAAAAAGTGTGTAGCACCTCCCTCCTCTCTCTCTCTCTCTCTCTCTCTCTCTCTCTCTCTCTGTCATACTTAATAATTTTCGATATCATGTAAAACTTGTGCCTAGTATGGAGTAACCATATATTATATGTTTGTTGGCTGAGTACATAAAGGTTTAACATAATTAATGACACAGTTTGTTAAATCCATATTCTATCTCTGTATACATTGAAGCTATGATTTTTTTTATTGTTAAAAATCTTTTGAAATATGCCGTAGCTTTAATCTTGGTTGCACCCAAAAGGAATATTAACGACATGGACAGTTACAGGACATGTAGTACCCGTGGTGGGGTGGAGTAGAAATCAATCTCGTACTTCCAACCGAGTTTATCACTTGACTAGCAATTGCCGTAAGTGCTTCCCCACCACTGAGAGTGAGAAAGGAAGCTGCCGTTGCTGCCACTTTGAGTTGTATGTTGCTTTTTTATCCAATCTCTTCCTGTAAATAACTTCTCAAAAACGCTGAATACCCATTTCCAAAGCACTCCTTAAAGCAAAATGCCCACTTGTTCTGTCTTCTCAGAACTTGGTGTATCAACTGCCAAAATTTCACATAGAATGGAACAGCCCTGCTGAAAAAGTAGAAAAAGGGGGAAAAAAAAAAAACAAAAAAAAACTAGCACTCAGAGATATATTTGAGTGCTATGTTAACTTTCTCTATTCATATTGGCAATGTATTGTTTTAGTTAATTTGTGGACACTTGAGTAAGAAAAGAAACTGAGTTGGGAACAGAATGCTTTCAGTTGGGCATAAGAAAATAAAAATATCGGCTGGGTGCAGTGGCTCATGCATTTACCAAATATGATAAGGAGATAGATCCCAATACTCACATTAAGAGGTGCTAAGAAAAACTGGATACAGTGACATTTTGAAAAAACATATTGAAAAACTGTTGATT
Source organism: Saimiri boliviensis (assembly GCF_048565385.1). Lineage (NCBI taxonomy): Eukaryota > Metazoa > Chordata > Mammalia > Primates > Cebidae > Saimiri > Saimiri boliviensis. The sequence goes on along the minus strand of NC_133464.1, from coordinate 9,157,091 downwards.
CAACCAGAAATGCCGTCACCAAGATCTGAACACTTAAAGGGGTTTTCAGAAAAGTGGGCCAATATTCTTCAAGCTGCTTTCTCCTAAGGGTGCTTGCCATTTTTGTTACGGCAAGCTAAGAATTCAGGGAAAGGGTAGACATAAAAATTGCATCAAGTAAGCATAACTTTTAAATATTTGAAATGGAAGAGAGACAAAAATTACAGTATGGACAAATCAAGGCAGCCTGAAATTAAGAGGCTAATATCTTAGCAAATAACGTGGTATGCAGAAGTAAACTCTAGATTCAGCAGTTTCTTCCCTAAAGCACATATCAAATTTTAAAGCTTTGTTAGGTAAGAAGCTAAGAAATTTAGCAAGACAGAAATTAAAATGGCCCAACTACCTTGTTAAGTGGATGGCCAATATCAACTAAAACTGACAGACATACGTTGGTCTAGCAATTCTCTCATAACTATGTGTTCAGCAGCACAGTGTATTTTTGTGCATGGATAGATAGATGATTGATAAATAATATTTAACAGTGTTTTTTAGCAATGTTTATAGCATCAACAATCATAATTGCTCAAATTTGAGAATGTACCCAATGTTCCCAAATCAACAAAAAATAAATTATCTGGTATACTCATAGAGTAGTTGCAGTTAGAATGAATGAACAAGTATAAGAAAGAAACTCAGAGGCTGAATCTCAATGAGAGAAACCAAAATAATATAAATAGTAAAAAAAAAACCTATATGTATTTGTACATATATAGGGAAATATATAGGCAAAACTAACGTAGTGTTAGAGATATTAATATAACGGCAGTTAGTGGAGACAGAGTTATAATTGGACAGCAAAAGAGAGGAGCTAGTGATAATCATCTCTTCCTTGATTGATTTAGGTGATAATTATAAAGAGAAATATTACTGACTTTTAAACTTGTGGTTTGTAAACTTTATTATATTTATATTATACATCAATAAAAATTTTACTTAAAGTATTTTAGGGATATTATGAACAATAGAGATAAGGGATCCAAAAATGTCATTGCTCACAACGTGACTTCAATTCATATGTACTGGAATTGACTTCCATGTTAGGGCTGCCAAAGGATGTGAGAAATTAAGTGACCATAGTTTTATATGTAAAACAAGTAGGAAAAACATGTTTTGGGGTTTAAAACAAATGGCCACACTTTTGGTATATCCTAGAGCAGCATAATAAGGATAATACCAAAGAGAGGTGGCCAGACGATTATGAATGGGGCCCAGTATTGATGTGGAAATGGAACTTGAGATAAAAGCAAAATAGCGCTAGAGTCTTTTCTTTATTGTGCTGGTAAGATGTAGGCATGGGCAATGGTGTTACAGGTGAGTTCACGTGGTTTCTGGAAGAGGAGACAGAGACTTAGTTAGCAATACAGAGAATCCAATATGCCCAAAGAAATAGAAAGCATAACTGAGAGTCATGTACTTGAGACATGAAAAGCCCGTGAATCCAGAGGATGTTGAGGTCTGGACAAAAGTTTGCAATGTTAGAGGTATTTTGGAGCACATGTTCAGGTAGAAATGCAGGCCTCTCTCTGGATACCAATGTTGGTGAGAGAATCACACCAAATAATTGATATTTGTAATGTGGCCAGATGACCACCAATGGACTAGGTACTTCACCATCATGTTTGCCCTAAAATGTAGATGCAACCACAAGAAGAGAAACATAGGTAGGAAACATGAACCGATATAGAAAGTCTGGAATTAATGACATTTAATTTGAATCAGTAAGATCAAGCTTTCCTCTACTTGGTGGAATGGAACATTCAACATAGAAATAATTTTGAGGTGAAAATCAGTATGGAAAGTCACATATTTAATAGTCTGAATCTTGCAAAATTTCACAAAGAATAAAGATGAGCATGTGTGTGGCAGGATATCAGACAAGTCCAGGTGAACAAAACAGCAACAGGTAAGATGAGGAGTAGAGTGTGTAGATGTAGGAGTGTTGGCGGATGAGGTTGGAAAGCTGTATGTTGAGAATGTTCCAAAGATATTATCTGTATAATAGATCTGGGAATCCAATGCAAACCTCATGTTCCAATATTCTTTTCATTATGTGGTGCTGCACTAAAATATAAAAAGATATTTTGCAATAAGCTGAAAGAAACCTAAATATAAGGTTATGACTCAGTCAATTTATGTTTATAATCTAATTGGAAAGATAACCTATAGACAGATAACCAAAATACGAAGCATAGATAAGTGATAATGAGATATATAACACAGGCATTGAAAACAAGAAATGACTCGTGGACAGTTGGAACACTAAGGGAACTTTTCATGGAGCACATTTTACGTTTCCACTTAAAAATTTTAGCATTTCAATGAAAAGACCAGAAGTAGCCTTCTACACATAATAAGTTATAAATGCAGATATCCATAGGGTGATGAGAAAAGCAGAGCTCCTGTCTGTGTTTAAGAACAGAGTTGCAGGGATACAGAAATCTTAATTGCCAAATTTTGGAACATTTTATCTGTATGCTATTGATAATGAGGAGTTAGTGAAGTACAACCAGCCTATCAACACGCATTTGTTTAGTGCCTACTGTTTTTCCTTAGAAGAGTAGTAGTGAGATAATTTTTGGAAGTTTATTTGGCGATCATCTTCATGAATCAGGAAGGAGTGGCATAAAATTATTGAAAAATTCTGGCCAAATAATAAAGGTCCAGTAGATGGTGATGATTGCAATGGAACTTAAGGGAGAGATGGAAAAGGCATTAGGAGGGAGATTCAATTGTAGTTGTTCTTTGGTTGCACGCTTATGGTTAAGATGAGAAAATCGGAGATGAGACCGAAAATACTGACTAGAGGTGACCAAGATAACAATGAATATATCCAGAGAAACTTGAGAGTCTTTGAGAGGAAGAAGCTGGTTATTGGGGAATTACAGTAACATTGAGGCATTCTAAGTGTAAATCTGTAGAAGAGAACTAGAAGTGAAAGAAAGGGACTGATATAAGCCATCTAGCAAAAAGGAGGGGAAGCCACTAAGATAGAATGATAGAAGAGTTTGGAGATTAAAAAAAACTCTTCAGAGTGATCTCATTTGCAGGACATAGTGAAAATCTAAGTCCAAGGACAGGCTGCCAGTTAGGGAGGCATAAGCCAGTTCTCCAAATGGCAAAGCCAAGGGCCACAGAAGTTATCAAAAGCAAGTGGTCACCATTGTGAATGTTCATGGTCAAGGAGAAATGAGACTCAGAAAAACTTTCAGTTTAATAGCTATGGTTTTTATGAATTTTCCTCTCAATAAATGAAGAACTAAAGAAAAAGTATGTTGAGTAGAAGTGATTTTCCACAGTTTTTTTCTCTTGTGATTTAACTGTAAATGGAAGAGGGAGTAAATTGTTGTTTTTCTGAATTGGCAGAAAGCCTCCTGTGAGGAAGCTTAAAAACTCTTCTGTATTTAATAGTTGTTTTTCCATAAAGGAACTGATTTTCTTTTAAGTAGTGTTCATTGTTTTACACAGTAAAAAACATAAATACAGTAAAGTAACAATTATTATACATTTGATGAGTACTTCATTTAGAGGGAGTAATGCTAGAAGTCATTTAAAAGACAGTAAATTCAAAGTGCTTTGCTCTACTACAAATTTCATTATGGGCAAAGCTAAACCACTCTTCATACAAAGAATGATAGTGATTACTGACCCATATACATTTTGGGAAGCCTATATGAAAGGTTGAAAGAAGAGGGAAGCAAAGGAATTTTGATCAAGACTAACAAGAGGAGGAGTGCCCTAGCACTCACAGAGATGTAGTAAACTTAGTAATTTAAAAACTAGACCTCATTGGTGAAGCATATTCTAAGAGAAAGACAAGATCCAAATAAAAATTAATGTATATATGGAATTTTCTTAAATGATAAATGTAATATCTCATAGCACAAAGGGACTGATAGATGAATTAGTAAATGACATTGAGAATACTGTCTATCTTTATGGAAACAGTAGTGTATAAAATTTCACTAACTTTACACTATGGTAATTTTAACTGAAGTATGTGTGTGTGTGTGTGTGTGTGTATTTATATAGGTTTATCAATCTATCAGAAATTTTATTTTCGAATATAGTGATAACATTTATCAGCATAAAACAAAACCGACATGCCATTAATGAAGAGATTGAAACACAAATAATTATTTTAAATGAAAAGCAACTGTGTTGCAAAATACAGCATATGCTTAGCTCAACAGAAGTATCCATCCAGGGAAATAACTTATGACACAAATAACAAATCGTTTCTACATAAAATACATGAAAATCTAGTATAAATTATTTAGAAAATGCAAACAATCCTATAGAAATAGGCACAAATCACAAAGAAGTCCCAAAAATGGTTAAGAGCCAGCAAATATCTAAAAAATATATTAGAACAACATAGCATATTTTTCATCCAGACTGGCATAAATTTATGGAGTTATCCTGTCCAATATTGTTGAGAATATAGGGAGTCTGGCATTCTCACATACAACTGCAAGGAAAATGATATAGTAGTAGTTCTCGGAAAAACCATGAGTAATTTTTGCTGTTTTAAAAATGAGTGTTGACTGTGTCCTAGTATTTCTGCTTTCAAAAATCTGTATTCCCACAAGGGTGTAGAATTATTTGTATGAGAATCTTTTGCCGTAGTGCCCAAAATAATGAGAACAGAATAATGAGATAATGTATATATCAGCACACATAGAAACACGAATAATTTTGAGGAATAAGTATTTCCACTTAATAAGATCAAAGATACATCAATTCATATGTTTTTTTTTTAAAGAATAGTAAACAGTAGGGCAATTTGGTAGAGTGATAATTTTTAAAGAGAAGAACACCGGAGACAAGAAAAATTGGAAGAGCTGCTTTAAAACTAGTGATGATGTCCCGTGGTTATAAAGGCTCTGAGGATCAATGCAGGAGGAAAGAGGCATGAAGGGTTTGTATGGGAAGAATTGAAATTTAAGTAGGGTGGCAGTGGAACACCTTACATATAGGAGACATTTGAGCAAAACTCATACACAATTGATAAGCAAGCCACATGGATATTGGGGTACTGAGTGTTCCCCCTAACCAAACGTTCAGGGAGGAAAGAGGAGGCCACTGTGATGGCAGCGAGGAGACTTGAGGGGAGAGTTACAAAGGTTGCATTGAGACAGTTAAAGGGACGGGAATTGAGAAGATCCTGTTGGACTTGTAGGCCATTGAAAGAATGTCCTCGGAGGAAGAGGACAAGCCGTGGACACCTTTAAACACAGCAATGAGTTGTATCATTTTAAAACATCAACTTGTAGTCCCACATTGAAAATAACCTTCAGGTGGGAACAGGGAAGAAGCCTCTAACAATCAAGGTTAGAATGAAGGAGACCAGGTTTGGACGTAAACCGTTAAGTGTGAGGGAAGTGGTCAGATGTCGAGTATCTGTTGGAGGCAGAGCCAAGAAAATGTCCTCATGGACTGGAGGATTGGTAGGAACTGAACTTGTCTGAGTGGCAAGGACGCTGGAATTCCCTTTTCAGGGAGAGAAGAATTTGCGGAGCCAGCAAGGGAGGTAGATTGCATCCCATTGTGCAGTCTCTGCTCTGTACAACTGTCCAGCTAGGGCAGTGTGTGTGTGGAATATAATATAGATCCTTTCTCTCCAGACCATACTTCCTGAATGTAATTGGTTTCATTAGGGTACCTTTTTAAAAGAAATGCAGTAATACAATATGCAATTTGTTCTTCCTTTTTTTTTTTCTTTTTTTGACAAAGAATCTTGCTCCATTGCCCAGGCTGGAGTGCAGTGGAGCGATCTCAACTCACTGCTGCAACCTCCGCCTCCTGGGTTCAAGCGATTCTGCTGCCTTAGCTTCCTGTGTAGCTGGGATTACAGGCATGCACCACCATGCCCAGCTAATTTTTGTAGTTTCAGTAGAGAGGAGTTTTCACCATTTTGGTCAGGCTGGTCTGGAACTCGAGACCTCAGGTGATATGCCCACCTCGGCCCCCCAAAGTGCTGGAATTACAGTTGTGAGCCACTATGCCCGACCAGAAATCTGTTTTTCAAATTCACAATCACATACAGCATTGTGGTTTGATTGCTGTACCTGCATGAAGGCAGAGAGAGGGAAATCAGGAGCTCAGTTCTGACATGAGATCTGAGATCTGTATTACACATGCATGTGGGCTTGTCAGGGAGGCAACATGTCATGGTTGCTCATGTGGAAGGGTGGCTGGGCATATAAATTATATCAGTTTGGGGTTGCTCGGAATAAATTTACCTGACTGCATGAGCTGACCAAAGGAAATAACATACAAAGAGAAAATGGAGGCCAAAGTTATTATCTGCTGTGCTTAGATATTTGGAGTTCAGCACGTAAGAAGGAAAGAGCATGGGAGATTGAGGAAGAGTGGCCAGTGAACACACAAAGCGAGCTCATATTTAAGAAGTCTTCCAGACAACTTAAAGCAGCTCTCCTGCAGGAGAAATCATATCTCATTTAAATGGTATTTACAAGTATTAATCTTAAAATCCCTTGCATGAAATGTGAATGAATTAAGACCTTCTAGGAAAGTACTTTGTGAGACTTAAGTTGAGAACTGGTCCTTGTGAATTTTTTCTGTATATGACCGTGATATTTTTTAAGTTTTTTCTTTTTTTACAAGATACCTACTTTGTGGTTTTAATGTAAAATAATAATAAAAATTAGGACAAAATGTTTTTAACTTTCTTGATATGAATTGGTAGCAAATAAAAGATTCTTTTTGGCAGTAATGTATATACCTATGTGTATGTGTGCACACACATACTCATTTTCTTTCTAAACAATGAGTTCTATCATTCTGCTGTTGATGGTATACAACATACTAAGGCTTATAAAGTAAGATATGAAATAATTATAGAGACATGATATATGAAAATAGGAAGGCACAGTTTTCCACAAAATGCTATGTCAAACAGAACTTTTCATATCTCCAGGGAACCAGCGTAAGTATTACATATAGACTGAAGGATAAATTGTATTGAGACAGATCCTGAAAAAATAACTTTTGAGGACTATCACAATCCAAAGTCAAAAAGAAGCAAATTTATATTCTCCATAGTTACCTCCATAGAAGTAAAAGTTTACTCAGAAAAAAATGTAGTCAATACTTATCATTATTGCTATACACTTCTGACAACTCCCAAAAATGCGTGATGATTTTTTTATACACAGTATATATTTAAAACACATTTTTCTGATAGAAAAAAAATTGTAAATTTCATATATAATATAGAAAGTAGTTTATCAGTATTTCATAGCTACTTAGACCTGAAATATTTTAAATGAGAAAAATCAGCTTCCTACCACATATAAAATTCAGATTGAAAGAATATTCTTTGCTTAAACACACATTAATATTAGAAGTATTGCAGCTGAATATTTGTATTTTAGAAACTATAGGGTTATAAACTAACCTTATATTTATACTTTCATTATACATTTTTAGCAAACAAGTATTTTGTATGTTCTTGCTTTATTCATATGAGAAATTATGAATGTTGAAAATGCCCCCACTGCCCAAGGAACTATTATAGAATCTATTACCACAGAAATAAGAATGCCAACTTGATATACCAGTGATTGACCACAAACTCTGCAGGAAAAGGGAATTAAATAATATTGCTAGTTTAAGGTGATCAAACAGAGGTTAAACATGCTTAAGAGGTTTCTCTAAAATTTGTAGTGCTTGGCGTAGGTATTGTAACTAAGTTCCAAGCTCTCAAGTAAAATTACTGCCTTTATATTATGTATCTCATGATACCTGACCAAAAACATTGCAGTACAACTTCATCAGATACTTAAGTACCTCGCTTAACTTTGAATGACATGTGTCTAATTTCTGAAGTCAAATTTATTCGGAAAGAGCAAGATTTCTCATGAATGATTCTGTTTAAAAATTTATGAAAACAGCTACAATAAGAAGAGACTTAGGGTTATTTGAATGAACAGAAGCATGGCAAAGTAACATATCTATGTCAAAAGTTAAAATATGGGAAGGTCCTCAATCTTTTGACCTTATGTGTTTGATAGATTTCTTTAAAAACTCAATAGTAAAGTAAAAATATACAGTTGTCATTTGTATTAGTTTACATTAATTGTAGTTTGTTACACTTTCAGAAATAGAGCAGAGCACTGAATGGCACTTAAGTGACCCAGTACATTAATTTATCTACATTAGTATCTAACTTAAAACTAGAACATGATCTATAGTTTGACAAGAATAAAGACCTATATGCACTCTATATATCAAGTCATTACAATTCTAACTAAATGCAATTTGTCTTCTTTGCTTTAAAAATTTATATAGCAGCTTACTTTTTTGACTATCAAGGAATATGAAAACTCCAAAATTAGAATAAACGTATTTTAATTGTTAAGTATTGGAGCCGTATTGACATAATCATGGTTAACATTTTGGTGGGTTTGTCTTATAACATTTATCATGTGACTTTGTTCTAATTCATATAAACGCTCATTTGCCTTTTATGGTCATATTTTGTTTCCTTTTGCCAATTATGTCATCTGAAAATAACATTTTTTAACTGTTCAGTTTCAAAGTTTATTTTATTATTTTGTTATACTATCTGGAAACAACATTTTTTTTTTTTTTTTTTTTTTTTGAGACAGAGTTTCGCTCTTGTTACCCAGGCTGGAGTGCAATGGCGCGATCTCGGCTCACCGCAACCTCCGCCTCCTGGGTTCAGGCAATTCTCCTGCCTCAGCCTCCTGAGTAGCTGAGATTACAAGCACGCACCACCATGCCCAGCTAATTTTTTGTGTTTTTAGTAGAGACGGGGTTTCATCATATTGACCAGGATGGTCTCGATCTCTTGACCTCGTGATCCACCTGCCTCGGCCTCCCAAAGTGCTGGGATTACAGGTGGAAACAACATTTTTAACTGCTCATTATCAAAGTTTATTTTATTATTTTGTTAATAGTTTTTTGTTGCAGAATTGATAGGAGCTTCTAGATCATACCACAGACTGTGGTAGACCTCATACTTTAAAATAAATTCATTTTAATTTAAATGTCAATGACCATTTATTTGCAATAGAGGTGTTTTCCTTAATATGATCATCTCCTTGTAGCAAAAGAAGTTTTTCTTCAGAAACGGAAGTTATGTTTTCAGTATCACCTAAATTACCGTATTTACTTAACTCTCCCTTAACCTACTGATGTAAAAAATTTATATTAATGGCTATCCTTTATCAAATTACGTTTAATTACTTAGAATAAGCACCACCTAATAGTAGGTTTTATTTTTTGTTTTTTGTTTTTTTTGAAACAGAGTCTCGCTCTGTTGCTCAGGCTAGTGTGCAGTGACACAATCTTGGCTCACTGCAACCTCCACTTCCCAGGTTCAGGTGATTCTCCTGCCTCAGTCTTCTGAGCAGCTGGGATTACAGGTGCCCACCACCATGCCTAGCTAATGTTTGTATTTTTAGTAGAGACGAGATTTCACCACATTGGCCAGGCTAATCTGGAATTCCTGATCTCAAGTGATCCACCCACCTTGGCCTCCCAAAGCTCTGGGATTACAGATGAGAGCCACTGTGCCCGGCCAATAGTTTTTTTATTAAAATGAGTTCTGGAATTACTCTATATGCCAATATTGTGTTAAGATTTTGGATTCATACTGATAAGTAAAAACAGCCTATAGCTTTCTGATTTATTTTTCATGTTATGAATTTATCATAGTTGAATATTTTCCTAGGATACCATTTTTCTCCAAATTATGAAGGCAACTCTTTTTCTAGATTCTCTTATCTACCTAATGAAAACAGAGTTAAAGAGTGGAGTTAAGGCGTAGAGAATTGTTCCTCCTTCCTCCCGTTTTTCTCCATTTGTTTCATAAATATGGATAATTGGACAACTTGTTGGAACAGGTGGCACAGGAATGAGTAGGAAAATACATGGAGCCTGATGCAGAGGTCAAACACAGTAATTACAGAAAGAAAAATGAAGTGTTCACCTGGCCAGGAAGACAAGACATTGTCCCTGAGGACATAATGGAGTTAAAATTCGAAAGACAGGCTGAAGATAGTTAAATGAAGTTGGGAGACAAGAGTGTTTCTGACAGAGAAAAAACACATTTAAAATCCTAAAAAAGAGAACCAGGAAAGAACAAGAAAGAAGCCAGGCCCATGTGCCTGGAATATACAGAGGGGGCTAAAATACAGCTTGTCAGCATTTAGACTTAAAGGATGTTGTCGTTTATGTCAGAGTGTGATCCTTACATGAGGGCGATGGGAAGCTGTTGAGTATGAGGTATTGGGTGATACTCTGAAATTTGCTTCCTAAGAAGACAACAGTGCACAGTGGTACTTGGACTGAAAGAAGCTTCAAGGCAGGTTTAGATGCAGAGACAATAGTTCGAAAGATGCTTCGATAATTGCTTTGGAGATAAATGTTGTTACCTTGAAATCAAGTGATAGGTTGGGTGAGAAAAACTGTTGTGTAAGGATATACAGTGGGTGTGGAGGAGTAGCAAAGATGAATGTTATTGATCTGGCTTGAATCACCAGAGAATTACAGAACTGTTCACTGATACAGGCAGCACTGAGGGCCACCTAGTTAGGTGTGGATCATCATGAATTGAATTTTGGATGCTGCAGCAGAGATTTTTGATTGGTTATTGGATGTCCTTTGTTTTACTAACACCACTTTGTTTTCGTAAAGTAGTGGCACTATGAGTAGGTAAGAACTGAATTTTCCATATTCTCCTGCATCCAAGATTGACTTGGTCATTTCCATACAAAGAGACTGTAATGGAAACTTTTTGGCTTGGGCTTCCATGAAAGCTATTATTACCTTAAATAAATGATGGCCTTTATTTGCACATGCCTTTTGCCTTTTCCCCTTCTACTTACTCTTGCTTGAAATGTAGAGACATTCCTAAAAGAGTGGTCGACTTCTTATAACCATGCAGTGGGGGAAAGCCACAGGTTAAGGACAGTGCAGTGTGGCTGAAAGAAGAGACTGGAGCCCTGAACAACTGCATCAGCACTGAACACGTCAGCCTGGGGCTCATTATTGAGTACTGAAAAACAGTACTTACTTGTTGAACGTACACTTTGTTAATTTCTGTTACTTGAGACTGATGGCCGTCGTAACTCTTGTTGCCTTGTTAAGTTTGTCTCTTCCAAATAAATGTATTTAGGAAGAAGATAAATATTTGGTTCTGGGATCTTAAAAGACAGATCTGGCTTAGAGATTAAGACAACAACAACAGTAAGAACAAAAGTGAGACCTAAGAATAGGTAGTAAGTAAATCCCCAAATAGAGATGAGATTGCAGAGGGAGACAGAAGAAACAAGTGCAAAGTAAGAAATGGCTGTGAATGAAGATTTATTAGTGTGCAAGATTTATTGGGTCGCTAGAGGATAAATAATTTTAAAGATGACAATAGACTAACAGCAGAACAATTAGGAAGAAAGTCAGTAGTTCTCATTCTGCCGGCCTCTCCCTGATGGGTCTGTCAAGCATTTCTTAGGCCATGCAGTCTCTCTGCTTAAATGTCTATGATCCCTTACGGTTTTATATTATATCATAATTCAATGAAGCTGACTGGTTTAAAGACCTCTTCATTATCTGAGGACAATGAACATTTTTCACTCTGCTTTCTTAATAATTTCACTGGATTGGGCTGGGCACAGTGGCTCACGCCTGTAATCCCAGCACTTTGGGAGGCCGAGGCAGGTGGATCACGAGGTCAAGAGATCGAGACCATCCTGGTCAACATGGTGAAACCCCATCTCTACTAAAACTACAAAAAAATTTAGCTGGGCATGGTGGCGCGTGCCTGTAATCCCAGCTACTTGGGAGGCTGAGGCAGGAGAATTACCTGAACCCAGGAGGCGGAGGTTGCGGTGAGACGAGATCGCGCCATTGCACTCCAGCCTGGGTAACGAGCGAAACTCCGTCTCAAAATAATAATAATAATAATAATAATAATTTCACTGGATTTTTCCCTGTCCTATAACTCAAGTGTATCTTTTCTTGCATCGTGTACATTTGGTATTGTCCTCTTTACCTGAAGTGTATTAGTCATTTTCCTTTTTGGAATACTATTCATGCATCTTTTCTCAAATCCCAGATCCTCCATAAAATGCTCTTCAATTACTCCAACCCAGACTTCTCTCTTCTCCTAAGGCCCATGATACTAAAGAGTTTCATCACACAATCAGGAGAGTTAATGATATGTGTTGTTCTCTCATGGTTTTATGAATATTTATCAGGTCTCCCAGGTAGATGTTAAGCACTCTGTCTTATATTTTTCTTTTGTATTACTAAGAGTACTTAGCAAAATTTTACCCGAGGGAGGCTTGCTCTGCTAGGTGAGAGAAAAATGTTGACATAGAAATTCCCCTGTTCTCCATTTCATCAAATCCACCCTCCCTGCCATATACTCCTCCTCCCAGATTTGTTTTCATGTGTTCTACAATGCCAAGTACTTCACTAAGAATTCTGTGTCCCACCTGTATAACCCGTCTCAGAGGATGGCTATGTAGGTCTCATAGCAAGATAGGAAAAACTTCGCACTACCAATACTTAAACTGTGGTGAGGTGTAAGATGCGACTGATACAAATTATTTTTTCCTTAACAATGAGGATTAAAATGATGCTTTTTCCAGTTCAGTAGGAACTAACCAAGTGTCGAGGTTTGTGTTAATATCACAGCCAGCATAGGCTTGTTGGGGGGGGCATTTGGGTTACTGCAGTCTTTTATCATCCATATGACACAGTTGGTTTTGCAGGTACACAGCAGGTTCCTTGAACCATTTACAGTGGGGACCACCACACCTGTTACACTCTAAGTCTTTGATGTTGTGGTCATCTCTGCAGTTTTTCCTGAGACTTAATAGACTCTATGATCTTGACTGGGAGCAGACAGCTTCAGGAATTAGCACTTGGCCTGCCTTCCAAACCAAATTACTCCGCAGGTCAGGGAGCGAATAGGAACACACTGGATTTTAACGTGAGACTCCCAGTCAGTTGCTAAGAGTGTCTGTTACAATTGTGCACTCCAGGGTCTGAGAAATGACAATGGAAGTGTCTGTCGTCCCACTGGGCTCACCGTAAATGAACTTTGGCTAGCGTTCAGTGATGTAACTGGCCTCCTCACTAGTGCATTCTGTCTGGTCACGGTAAAGTGAGTGACTACTGGAACTTCAGGGAATGTAGTCAAGTGATGAGTTCTCTGGTCCCACATAAAATATCAAAACTAATATCTCCTCTCCTGCCTCTGGAGCCTTGCTAAATGTGCTAAATCTGTCCAACATCCCTACCTTGTTTTCTGCAGGTTGCAGTCATGTCCTAGGCTTCAAGAATAGGAATGCAAACGGTAGTAAAAAGTAGCTTATCAGGAGCTACTCCAGGTGTCCTGGCCCCCATCAACTGCCCCCACGTGAATACGTTCTTCTTCCAACTTTAAGCTCTGCCCTTTGTGCTTCAACACCCTGAAGGGCAACTCCTGTGCCCCCCGGGTCCTGCTGGTTCATACCAGCTCTTGCCAGCAGTTGACTGCACTTTTTCCTCTCAGAACTGAGACTGTATTTCCTTGCACAGGCTAAAATGTAATACTCTCATTCTGGAGGCATGATTTTTCCACTCAGCAGTGTCAGTACCACCCGGGAACTTAATAGAAATGCAAATTCTCAGCCCACCCAAGATCTAGTGAATCAGAAGTGCTGGAGTTAGGCCCCAGGAATGATCCCATCAAATCCTCTCACACTGATGAAATTTAAAGTTAGATAACTAATAAGGGGAGATCAGTGGTCTAAAAACCATGGCCCAAGGTCAAATTCTCATCTCTTGCGTGTTTTTTTACAGCCTTCAATCTAAAACGGAATTTAGTATTTTTAAATGGTGATCTGTTCAACAGTTATATAAATGCCCACATCTTTTCCTTGATTCAGATCTACAAAGTCTAAAATACTTATGATTTTGCTGTTTTCAGAAAGTTTGCCAACCCTTGGCCTAGTGCTAATGAGGGAGATTAGAACAGACTTTTGAGGAGAAGGATGAGCATCATCTTGTGAGATATCTGTCTCAGAAAATGTCTTTATATGGTCACCATCGGAGGGGAAGATGTTCTTTTCTACCAAGTGAGTGGGTGCTATGTACCCTAGGTGACAATTAGAAGCAGTTGCTGAAGATTCTCAGCTTGTCCACCCAAGTAGTGTATCATGGCCATGGGTCTGCTTTATCACAGCCCTGAATTTAGTGAAGGAGACTTATTAAGTGCTGTATTTAGTCTAATTATAGCTCTGCTATCCTCCCTACTAAATGTGGGCCTGACTTTCAGCACGATCTGCCATGGAGCTGTAGGAAATAAGGGGTGCTTTGGTTGTTGCATAAAGGATTCCTGACCTTTGTGATGTACTTTGAATTGATACCTACATTGAGCATGCTATTTTGTACTGTCAAGGTATCAAAAGCCATTTTAAAAAGCCAGTTCATGCTACTGTCTTTACACTTACCATTGCCACCTCACTAACTTTATCCTTCAACTGCCACATTAGCTCATCTCAAGCCACAGTGGACACGAATCTTGCAACTGTGATGTTCCTGCAATCTGGAAGGTGCCTCCATCACTGTTACCACTAGCAGTGTTTCTGAAATGCTGTCAGATCAGTGAGTGGTCTATTTCCAGAAATCTTTCTTCTAGTCTTCCTTTTAGAAGGTACCAGCTGTCTTATGTTTGGTTTCTTTCAGGTCCAGAGCTAAGGCTGGGATTATGTGAAGCTTTTAGAAAATAATCTCAAGAAACAGGAGAGTAGACTGAAAAAGTAAAATGAGGAAAGAGAAGTAGCCAAAGTAAAGAATAGTTACTGAGCTGATTTCTGTTACAGGTATCTAGATCTCAGACCCATGTGGATCCTCCAAGGAACAATGTATACCCAGAATTTTTCTGGCTAAAAGTGGAAAAGCAGAGAATTTTTACACTGGTTCTTGGGCATGGAGTGTCCCAGCCAGGGGCTATAAGCCTTCTGACTTCTAGGTTTCAACAAGGGTCCAAATAACTGAGACCTTCTGGCAGGTGGAGGAACCTCAGAAGACCGCAGATGTCATTGAGGTGGGGCCTTCCCGACTACAGCAGCAACCCCTGGTTCCATCAGAACAGACTTGTCAGGGGCCTCAGCAAATGCCAGGAACAGGCATAGCTAAAGATAATCTAGATGAAGGAGGAAAATCTCTGATAAGAAATAAAGTATTTTTAGGCTCACAAAAACAGAAAAAATATTTTAGATTACTGCTGTCTTTAAATGAATCCAGTGCTAGACCAATGCTGTCTCGTTTTCTCATCTGTACTGGGATCCTGTGGCTGCTAAAACATATTACCATGAAGTCTGTGGCTTAAATTGATAGGAATTCTTCTGTCATCCAGAAGGCCAGTCAGTCTCAGTGGGGCAAACTCCCAGTGAGAGGCCCGAGCTCCGTTTGCAGCTCCAGGGAGATTCTGTTCCTCTTTCCTTCTTCCTGGGGTGACTGCCAGCATTCCCGGGCTCATGGCCAAATCACTGCAGTCTTCAAGGCCAGCATCTTCCAGCCTGAGCTTTGCCTTCCCATTGATATTCTGTGTGTGTGTGTATGTGTGTGTGTGTGTGTGTGTGTGTGTGTGTGCACGCGTGTGTGTGTGTCTATGAGCTAGAGAGAACAAATATCCATCCACTTCCCTCTTCCAAGGGTACATGTGATTACATTTCGGGCCCACCAAGTGAACACAGGAAAATCTTTCCATTTCAAGGTCTTTAGCTTAATTATAACTACAATTACACTTTTCTCATATAAAGTAATGTTTCCAAGTATTAGAACCTGATATCTTTGAGAGTCATTTCTGTAGCCTACTACATTGTCTATACAATTGTCAGGGCCTAATTTGAGATTTAGTAAAGTGTAGATATATTCTATTCCAAATGCCCATTCCATTATAGAAATTAAACTTAATTTTAGTATTTGTTATCCATAAGGTTTTAAAAGGCAATATATCAAAATGTTTATATTTCTAGAATTTATACTTGCCCTTTATAAAAATCAACCAAGAGGATCTAAGTATTGTTCTTACCATAAGCTGATATTAGGTGAATAAACCTGTCAGGAGACAGGAATTTGATTCCCCCATTCAATTACAGGTGGCCAGCCAGGGGAATAAATAAATGCTAAGAATATAATGTAGGTATTGTATTGTACAGACATAGGTCTAAAAAAATAAAATATTTAACCAACTACAATAAAAAATACTCTGTGATTATAGTCTATGGTAGACTTTTTAACCTGGTAAAATTCTATTAGATGGTTCACCATGAGCAGTTACATATTAATACAGGAGAACTACTGCATAAACCTGAATGCAAAGTTATACTGAAAAGCAAAAAATAATGAAGGAATGTTTCCTAGTATTTAGTGACAAGATATTCAAAAAGAAACAATACTGATAGTAATTTAATAGTTCCTATTCTTTGCAGACCATTTTTAAGGAAAGAAAAAAATTCTGCTTGACAAGTTACTTGTAATCAGAAGAATATTATTTTCAAATACCTATTTCTCTGTTATACTTAAACTACATGTGATATATTTTGCCCATGTGTTTCTTTATGAAGGTACCTTTTTTTTGCACATAGATGATATTAGGTATCACTGTGACTGTGATGACAGGGTTATTTTTCAGTGAATAAATGTGCAAAAATCCACATAAATTGTTAGCACTTAAATTGTACTTGTCTTCAATTGTCAGTGTTCAGGTTCTTACAGATTTTTTTCCAAGCATTATATTCCCTTTATTTTCTACATATTATATCTGTATTCATTTACTACATCCTACAGTCATATATTATACTATGAACTTAGTGCAAAAGACAGTAAAATGAAACATTTGATTTGAATCATAAAGATAATTATATATTTAAATTCAAACTATAAATAAGTAATAACAAATTTCAAGTTAAATATTTAAAAATCAGTCTTTAAATCATTTTCAAATGTACATTTTAAAGTCCCGAGGACAACAATAAATATTTAATGCAAATATTTCCCACATTTGGTTCAGTTGTGACTATATATATATATATATATATATATATATATATATAACTGCACAGTCTCGTTCTGTGTTTATTAGTTTAAAAGATAGTGTAGAGTGGTAATTAAAGAGTACTTATGAGGCCTGAATAATTGAACATCCAGCTGTTGTGTTTGGCTTTTGATACGGGTATGGGAAAGGGGAGATAGTGTTGTTGCAGTGTTACAAAGGAGCATCTCCAGATGGTGGGAAGGTAGCCTCCGCCCTTTGGGCATTTCCAGGACATCTGGCTTGCCATATGAATCCAAGCAAGATTAAGGGAAAGATGTGAAATTCTTGAATACTAAGGATTTCTGATCAAGTCAAGACTTCTATATGAAGCTCAAACATTGGCTAGAATTTAAACAAAAATCATCTCCCCTGTTGACGAGGAGAATACTGTCTATTATAAACCAGGGGTTCTTTGAGGGCAGAAATGGATGTTATTTTATAATTTTTCATTAGCCAACACATACAATAATATATTGTAGTAATTTATTATATTATATTTAGCTTATTTAGAATGACCAACACACTGCCTGGCACAGAGGAAATATCCTGTAATTTCATTCCAATCAATTATTTATAATATCGGGTATGGTTTGATGCTGAGTAGTTTTATACAGCCATCTCTTTGTTTACCCCAGAAAAAGGCAACAAATAAGAGATACCTGAGTACCTGAGAAGAAAAGTGTGTTTGCATCTAACAGAAAGAAAAACCTCAGGTTAAAAGAAAAATGATGAAAGTAATAAAGGGAAATTCTACCTACATTACTCTTTATAGTTGGTGTAAATCAAGTCACCATTTAGAGGAATTGTACCTCAAACTAATTTCAAATCTAGAGAACTGGCTTGGCACGGTGGCTCACAACTATAATCTTAGCACTTTGGAAGGCTGAGGGAGTTGGATCACTTGAGCCCAGGAGCTCAAGACCTGGGCAACACAGCAAGACCCCATCTCTATTTTTAAATATAATCAATCAATCAATAGAAATCTAGGGAAGCCAAATAAGTTCCTGGTTTTTTAGACTCTTTTTGTCTTAATTTCACTCAGGTAAACAGCCGTTATGTCATTCCTAGAGGAGAGAGCAGATAGTGGAGGGAGCACAAGACTTGTAATGGAAGACAGATTTCAAGCCAGCATTTCCACTTGTGAGCTGTAGAATTAACTGCACTTCAGTCTCCCTAAAGACTATAAGCCTGTGAGAATTCCACTTTTCTCAGCCTCAGTTTGGTTTTATTGTCTTTTGTTTGTGAGTTTATTGTTATTAAAATGAAATGTACCTCATAGCAGTCCTAGGAGAAAGTTACTATTTGTAGCAGTAAGTAGAAAGTGAAGCTGGAGTTTGAGAGAGATAATTGTCTTACCTGTGGAGCAGATATATTTGTTACAGTTTTGTTCAAATGAGGAAAACAGATTTTAGAGAGGTTAAAAGTTATGAATTTAATTAAAAACATACCAACATCAGTAAAAGGCACCTTCATTCATTTACCTGCTCCAGTCAAAGACATGGACTCAACCTTGACTCATATATACATATATGAATGTATTTAGTTATATATATATAAACAAAAGTTAATCCAAATCTTATAAGCTGCTGTCCTCAAAATACATCCTACATTAACTCCCTTGCATCACCCCCATCTGCCTTATGCCGAAACCATCATAGTCTTATTCCCTGTAGCAGCCACAGGGATTTTTAAAAAATAAAACCTACTGCCTTGCAATGCTACTCAAAATTTCCAGTGACTTCATCTTACCCTGAGAACAAAACGCCAATCTTTATTTTGTCCTAAAGGATTGAAAGCAAGTCTCATCACTGACTGTCTTGTCCCTGCCCCTGATTCCCACCGCTTCAGCCTCACTGGTTTCTTTATATTGTGTACGTGGCATTTTAGACTGTTTTAAAAATAGTCTTTTAGTTAAACCTGAGTATTCCATTAAAGACAAAACAGATACTTCTACTTTCTATATTTTTACCTTTAACTGTTCATTTTCCCCTTAATACTGCTTTCTGCTATCTGACAATGCATTCTAACCTAATGTATGTCATTGCTAGTTCTTTCTTCCCCCCATTAGACTGTAAATACCCAGGAACAAGGAACAAGTTAATCTTGGCTGGTTTTTCAGCACCTTGGAGAGCATCTATCTCGTCATAGGTACTGGGTAACATTTATTGAATGAACAAATTAGAAGAGCTGGATTTTCAAACCCAGGCCAGTTTCACTCCATGCTCCTGTTCATAGCCACTTTTGAACACTGCTTTTAGTAGATATATCAAACTGAATAAAATAAATGAAATACAGATATTCTCAGATCTAAGGAAGTATGTACCATCTGCTATGATATGGGTGTTGCCTTGTTACAATTTCCATTTATAAACTCATCCAATTAATTACATGACAAGTTGAAGAAATGGAACTAGCCAGCTGTCTCATAAATGTTCATCTTTCTTGGCACTGGTATTCAAAACTAAAATATACCTGTCCTACCTCTATCAATGAGAGGTTTCTAAAAAGGAGTTTGTTTTTAGTTTTTTTATTATGGAGCTTTCACTTCTTCAATACAATATTAAATAACTTAACATTTTTCATATTGTTAAATAGCAAATACTATTAAATAAATTGCTAATTAAATGAATTTTTTGCTTCAGAAAGAGATAAGGCTAGCTTTCCTATTTGAATTCTTAAAAGTACATGTATTTGTAGTTCTGCTAAAATGCTAATATATTAAATATGTGGAAATATGTTAAGTGTAATTAGGTTGCTGTAACATATGCCTTCATAAATTTTTTTTTACATATTATTTTCTCAGACAGCACGATACTTCTTTTAGTTAATTAATGTATGCTCACTCGGTTTAATTAAAGGACAACTGAAAACAGGCTTGTGCAGGGGAAGAGATTATTGTTTATTTGTCAATAAAACTGTATATATATGGAGATACTTATTTAAATAGCCATTAAGGAATGTACTTCTCAAATGAATATAGGCCATGAAATCTTGCTGTTAGCAATCTCTGGTTCTAATTCAAAAATACAGTTTTCTTTGTCATTATTGACCTTAAGACCCACTGTTTGGGTTCATAATCAGTGGATATACTGAAAAAGCAACTAGAGAATAATGCCTTCTCACTGTAGTGATGCATTTTACCCAGAAGGAAATATAATTCTTACTTTCCAAAGATAATCACAATAAAATCTGGAATCAGTGCAATATGTATAAAAAAGCTGTTCAAAACAAGGACACCTCTTCCATTTAGAAATAAATGCAGTTCCCAATGGCAATTCATCTATTTCACTGGTTGTTAAATTACCTATAAGTGTAAGGAGCTTAGGCACATAGTCACACATGTTTTCTTTAATATAAGCATACCAGTCAGTCCTTTAAAACATGTAAACCAAGATGATTCTTTCTTTGCTTCCATGAAGCATCTTCATTCAATATGGAGTTTTGACCAAATTGTTCTATATTGAAAATCTTTTGATGGCACAAAGTCTGTTTATTTTTCTAATAATATTACAACTTTGTAGATTTTTCGTCATCCACATTGTCCTTTCAAGATCTGAAGGCCCTTGTATAAAGTAAAATGACAGTTTCCGGGTGAAAAGAAAAACAAAAACATCATCTAGCACTTCTACCATGTACAGTTTGTGAGTTTTCAGCAACATATGAGCCTTGTACTAAATCAGTATGACATAGATGAACATCTAGAATTGACTCTCTTTTTCTAGTAAAGATTTGGAAGTTTTTCTGTGTTATTAGTTGCATTCCCTCTCCTTTTTGCTGATTATTTTTATTTATATATTATTTTTTATTATACTTTAAGTTCTGGGGTACCTGTACAGAATGTGCAGGTTTATTACATAGGTATATACATGCCTTGGTGATCTGCTGAATCCATCCTTCCATCGTCTACATTAGGTATTTCTCCTAATGTTATCCCTCCCCAATCCTCCTACTCCCTGTTATCATCCCTCCCCTAGTCTTCCCATCAAAATGTGGGTGAAGGATATGAACAGACACTTCAAAAGAAGACATTTATGCAGCCAGCAAACATATGCGGATTATTAATAATTCCAACTGTAGACAAAATTTACATTATTTCACATTTTGCCCTTCAGAATTTCTTGCACTTTAGATTGTACTATATAGCTACCAGTCTCTGTAATTAATTTGTTTATGGCTTTCATTTTTTTATGTTCATTTGTAATATAACTCAGATTTTTGTGTACTAATGTCGACAAACATCAGGCTACATATTTAGGTGTAAAACAAGTTTAACTTGATATACACTGATTTAGGAAATTAGATTTGCCAGAAATAACATTCAAGAAAATTTACTTAGAGAAAAACTTATACAATATATCATATTGCAGCATAGATTTTCCAGTATCTCTAAGATAGAAAATTATATATGAAGCAACCCAAAAGATATTTATTTGCTATTTTGCTTACAAAACAAATGGCTTATCCAGTTCTCACTGGTTTGACTGGCAACCTGATTTCAAGCATTGCCAGTTGTGTTATGTGACTTACATATCAGGACATGAGGGAAAAGATGTAAAGTTCTAAAAAGTTACTTGTCTTTTTTCTTGTTGCTCTGATAAACATATGCAAAATAAAAAACAAATATTTGGGAAAACAAAACTCCCAAAAAGAAAGTTTATTTTATTCATACATTTGTCTATATTAAATGCTCTTTTCATATTCCCAGACTTATTAAGAAGCAAATTTTTCTGATGTTGCCATAATCATATTAAAGCCACTAATTGAATAATGTGTTTTCCTATTTGGGTAGTAATACTGTGTAGAAGTTTTGATGCATTTCCCACGAGTCCCATTTTTTTAGTGCAAGGGATTTAGGCCTATACTACTTAGTGCAATAAATCACTTTCTGCTAGAATAAAATCACTCTGAATACATTTGCTAATACATCTTTTAAAATGGCATTTTAATGGATAAGAATGGATAAATAATGAAATATGCATTATATTTGATGTTGAGGAAACAGCCTTAAAGAGGTCTCATCATGTTATGAATATAGTGTGCATGTGACTTCATCATAACAGACTCTCAGAAATCATAAAGCAAACATACCATCTATTTCAGATAGAAAAGGTCACAGCTGAGCGTTGATCAAATTACTCCCTAGAGATTTACCAATGATAACTTTGTCTCTAATGCTTTAATATGAAAAATGAAGGAGGCTTCTCTATTTCTCCTCTCTGTCTTTGCAGTTTATTCTTTGCAATTGCAGTCTCATTCTTGACAGTATCTGTTTCACTTGGAAAGCTGTCCATTACAGTCCTCCTAAGGATGCATAAATGAAGCTCCCACTATCAGAACCCTCTGCTAGAGGGATTTCTTTTCCTTTGCAATATGTTCAACCTTTTGCCTTTCAAAATATGCTGAGTTCCCCTCACAAAACAATTTTTTAGAACTGCATTTTGTTTTAAATTGAATACAGTTTATATTTAACATTGGTGTATCTAATGCAATACCACAAATACAGCCTCTGAAGGTAGAGCCCCTGATTAAGTCTGATTAAGCTTGGAAACCATCACTCTAAATGAGTGCTCCAACATTTGCAGGCCATTTTTCAAGGCTTTATGTGGGAGATGCATTTACAAACACATCTTAGTTCATGGGCTCAGGACAGATTGCTGGCTGTCCCCTGGCTTCAGGCCTCCCTTCTTCATGTGATAGGTCTAATATAACTTGAGTATCTGGAAACTTGCAGTTATATTTGTGTTTTTTGGCTCCTTTATAAGTTGACAGGCCTTGAGAAGGTTCTGGCCAATGGCATGAAAATGAAAACCAGGTACCCACTTTTAGGATGTGTTCTAAAGTGGGAGTCGGGAAAGGGAGTTGCTGTCCTGCTTAATTTTAAGTTTTTTATTAATCTCTTTCCCTTCTTTGAAAATTTGGTTTTATACTATTAATATGAATTCACTTTTTGGACATTTCTTAATCTAGTCTTAAGCATGAAGTTCTATTTATGCAGGCACATCTTCTCAGTTCATGCAACAAAATATTAATTTTTATGGGACTAAGAATTTACTGTTTATTTGAGATGGTTGAGACATTGCCTGCCTTACTAGCGAAGAAATAAGAATGATCTTGAGTGATCACCTAACTTTCTAAGAATCCTGAATCTTCATGACATCAGATAGAATAGTGGTAAAGTAGATCATGGGTTTCCCTACCCAGGTGCACACGCAGCTGGGGCTGAACCATGCCCCTGCGCTTCTGGTGGCTCTTGTCTTGCAGCTTTCGCTGTGATTCCTGGATGAGTTCAATCCTGATTCCTCAGGGAAGTCTCCTTTAAGAACACCTCTTCTGAAGGAGATTTGAATATAGGCCTCTTGGTCTTTTGTTGCTCTGGTTCAGTGACCCTCCGTGATCTTTCAGGGGACCAAGCCACTGAGGCTGACCGAATTATAACTAGTTCCAGGGATTTGTTGCTTGGATACCTGGAAACATAATCCTCTTCCCTCCTCTTTGAGTAACACTAGACATCTAGAATTTAACATCTTTTTTTGAATTCTCAAAGCACTAACAGCTTATTACTCTCTGTCTCTAAAAATCCCTCTAGCTTGCTCACCACCCTGTGAGAGGATATTCTTATAAGCTATGTGGAGACTACATTCCTGATGGAGAAATTCAACAGTGACTTACTGTCTAACAGCAATTTATTAGATGCTTCCAAAGTGCCCAAATGTGTGGGTGGAGTAGAAGAGCAGGAGCTATTGAGCTATTCTTAGAGTTTCCATGGTGGTTGTATTAGGCAGGATCTTCCAGAGAAACAGAATCGATGGGATGGATATATAAAAATAAGCATGGTATTTATAGAGATAAATAATAAATAATTTATAAATAAATACAACTGTAAAATAAATATATTTGTAAATATAAACATATTTATATTAATTCTAATATAAATACAAACTATAAATATAAAAATATATTTATATTTTATATATAAGTATATATAAGTATAAAAATATATTAACTATATTCATTAATATATAATTATATTAACTATATTAGTTAATATATAATATTTTATACATGTGTGTGTGTGTGTGTGTATATATATATATATATATATATATATATATATATATATGTATATTAGACAACGGCACCAGGAAAACCCAATATTTTGCCTCAAAACAATGTTTCAGCTTCTTTAGAGATTCCTGGGGAAAGCACAATACAAATACAAAATATTACTGTTATATATTTAAAATATAAATATAAAATAAATATTTATGGTTATATATCAAAATAAATATATAGCATTATATTATATATCATATATAAATTTATAAAATAATAAATATATTTTATATTTTTATATTTTATAATATATGTATAATATATTTTTATACATCATATATACATATATTTAGAGACAGAACAAGAAAGTAAGGTATATTTGTTATGAGCACTGGTTCATACAATGATGAAGGTTGAGAAGCTTCACTATCTGCCATCTACAAGCCAGTTGTGTAATTAAGTCTGATTCCAAAGCAAAGGTCTGGGAGTCAGAAGTTCTAATGCCTGAGGGCAGAAGATGGTTGTCCCATCTCAACAGGAGAGAGAGAATTTGCTCTTCCTCTACTGTTTTCTTCTGTTTAGATCTTCCATGGATTGTGTGATGCCCACATTGGTAGAAGTGGAACTGTTTTACTCAGCCTGCTGATTCCAATGTTGCTCCCTTGCAGAAACAACCTGACAGACACAATAATGTTTAATCAGCTATGTGGGCATCTCTTAGCACAGTCCAGTTGACAAACAATATTAAAAACATCACAGTCTCCACCAATTAAAACTATGAGAATACTTTTTTTTTTTGGCTGTGCATGTAGTGCATTACTTTTTTATTATGATACTGGGATACATATGCAGAACATGCAGGTTTGTTACATAGGTATGCATGTGCCATGGTAGTTTGCTACACCCATCAACCTGTCATCTACATTAGGTGTTTCTGCTAATGCTATCCCTCCCCTAGCACTCCTACCCCCTGACAGGCTCCAGTGTGTGGTGTTTCCCTTCCTGTGTCCATGTGTTCTCATTGTTCAACTCCCACTTATAAGTGAGAACATACAGTGTTTGGTTTTCTGTTCCTGTGTTAGTTTGCTGAGAATGGTGGTTTCCAGCTTCATCCATGTCCCTGCAAAGGACATGAACTCACTCTTTTTTATCACTGCATAGTATTCCATGGTGTATGTGTGCCACATTTTCTTTATCTAGTCTATCATTGATGGACATTTAGGTTAGTTCCAAGTCTTTGCTATTGTAAACAGTGCTGCAACAAACATATGTGTGAATGTGTCTTTATAGTAGAATGATTTGTAATCCTTTGGGTATGTATGCAGTAATGGGCTTTCTGGGTCAAACGGTATTTCTAGTTCTAGATCCTTGAGGAATCTTCCACAATGGTTGAACTAATTTACATTCCCACCAGAAGGGTAAAAGTGTTCCTGTTTCTCCAAATCCTCTTAAGCATCTTTCTAGTATCTGTTGTTTCCTGACTTTAATGATCGCCATTCAAACTGGGATGTCATCTCATTGTGGTTTTGATTTGCATTTCTCTAATGCCCAGTGATGATGAGCTTTTTTTTTCATATGTTTGTGTGCTGCATAAATGTCTTCTTTTAAAAAGTATCTATTTGTGTCCTTTGCCCACTTTTTGATGGAGTTGTTTTTTCTTGTAAATTTGTTTAAGTTCCTTGTAGATTTTGGATACTAGCCCTTTGCCAGATGGATAGATTGCAAAAATTTTCTCCTTTTGGTAGATTGTCTGTTCACTCTGATGATAGTTTCTTTTGCTGTACAGCAGGAGCTCTTTAGTTTAATTATATCCCAATTTGTCAATTTTGCCTTTTGTTACCATTGGTTTTAGTGTTTTAGTCATGAAGTCTTTGCCCATGCCTATGTCCTGAATGATATTACCTAGGTTTTCTTCCAGGGTTTTTATGGTTTTAGGTTATATATTTAAATCTTTAATCCATCTTTAGTTAGTTTTCACATAAGGTATAAAGAAGGGGTCCAGTTTTAGTTTTCTGCATATGGCTAGCCATTTGTCCAACACCATTTATTAAACAGGGAATTCTTTCCCAATTGCTTTTTTTTTGTCAGGGTTGTCAAAGGTCAGATGGTTGTAGATGTGTGGCGTTACTTCTGAGGCCTCTCTTCTGTTCCACTGGTCTATCTACATACCTATTTTAGTACCAGCACCATGCTGTTTTGGTTACTATAGCCTTGTAGTATAGTTTGAAGTCAGGTAGTGTGATGCCTCCAGCTTTGTTCTTTTTGCTTAAGATTGTCTTGAATACACAGGCTCTTTTTTTGGTTCCATATGATTAACGTAGTTTTTTTGTCTAATTCTGTGAAGAAAGTCAATGGTAGCTTGATGGGGATAGCATTAAATCTAAAAATTAGATAGATTTGGGCAGTATGACCATTTTCATGATACTGATTCATCCTATCCATGAGGATGGAATGCTTTTTCATTTGTTTTTGCCCTCTTTTATTTCCTTGAGCAGTGGTTTGTAGTTCTCCTTTAAGAGGTCCTTCACACCCCTTGTAAGTTGTATTCCTAGGTATTTTATTCTCTTTGTAGCAATTGTGAATGGGACTTCACTTATGATATAGCTTTCTGTCTGTTATTGGTGTATAGGAATGCTTGTGATTTTTGCACATTGATTTTTGTATCCTGAGAGTTTGCTGAAGTTACTTATAAGCTTAAGGAGATTTTGGGCTGAGATGATGGGGTTTTCTAAATAGACAATCATGTCATCTGCAAATAGAGACAATTTGGCTTCTTCTCTTCCTATTTGAATGCCCTTTATTTCTTCTCAAAATTCATCCTCCTCTCTGTGAAATGAATTTGTCTTATTACCATGCGGAATAGTGTTTTGAATTTTTTCTTATTGTAGCCATTTTTTCCAAGTTGTGACAATTCAGGACCTATTAAAAATACATATTTGAAAGGGACCTTTGCTGGAACATAGCCTTCTAAATATCCTCTCTCAGCGTTACAGAAAGAGAGACATTCACATACCAATCCTTTTTAATACTGAGAGTTTTAAACAAAACTGTTAAACTGAATAAATATCTGGAGGAATGAGGTAGAGATTTTGTTGGTTTGTTTGCTTATTGTTTTGTTTACCTTTGTTATAAGAAACAGGGATTTCCCACACTTTTGACCTATTGCCATGGTTTTTCACATGATTTTATGTTATTCTCGTGTTCTGCAGCATAATTGGGATCTTGTGTAGAATCCCAGCGGAACGTGTTGCTGCTTTGCCTCTAGTCACCTTTTCCATGTTCTTTCCCTAGGAATTTCTAAAGAAGGGGAGACATTTGTTTTGTGACAGCTTATTGAGTTTTTCTGGTGCTGTTGTCTAACATATAATATCATCCCCAATTTATTTATAAGAACATCCCATAATAGTAACAACTTCCCATTCTTATTTTTGATGTCTCATAATGTGTACTTTCTAATGTAATTGGTAAGTTGTAATTTTGGTGAAAATTTGTTTCCTGAGCAATGTATTGTTTTGCTTTTTTTTGTTAATGACAGATTTGTTAAGCTTTAGTTTAAAAAAAAAAAGAAAAACCTTCAAGAAATTATGATGTCCTAGAGGTAAAATTAATTACTTTAATATTTAAACTCTAACTATAGCTTGGTGTGGGGGACAGAGTTTCTAAAACAGGAACAGCTTCAGTTTTACTCAAAGAAATGGAGAAAGTTTTCCAAAGGAAACAAGAACTGCATAATAAAGTCATTACTTTATGCCCCAGGAATAGTAACACTTTCACAGATTAAAAAAAAGTATGGAATTTATCTTCATGTAATTATCTAAAAAAACTTAGGATCATTGTTATTTGTTAAATGTGGTTCCACAAAAGATGTTCGTATCATAACCCCTAGTACCTCTGATGGAATCTTATTTGGAAATAGGTTTTTGCTGATAATCAGATAATATGAGATCATTAGAATGACCCTAATCCAATAGAACCCATGTCCTTATAAAAGGAGAAATTTAGACATACAGAGAAAATGCCATGTGGAGATCAAGGTAGAGATTTAAGTGATTCATCTCCAAGCCAAAGAACACCAAAGATACCCAGTGACCCCCAGAAGTCAGGAGAGACATGGAAGAGGTTGTCCTTCAGGGCCTTGGAAGGGACCAGTCCTGCAGATACCTGGACCTTTAACTTCTGGTTTCCAGAACTGAGACAATACATTTCTGATGCTTAAGCCAGTGTTTTTTGCACCTTGTCATGGCAGCCCTATATACTAATACAATAATAACATATTTGTTCTTTGCAATTGAATTATGAAAGTTCCTTTGCTATCTGCTGCTGCCTGTTATTGACCAAATCTTTAATCAGATATGGGCACTTCACAATATACTTGATTCTGTACAAGATATCTGCATCTTCTTTTCTCTACTTAATAAATATTGTACACATATATCTCATATTTTTCAAAGATTTTACCACTTTTCAAGTGGATGCATGCTTAAAATCAATGTGATGAAAAATAACAAGCAGGCTATTTATACTCTTAAAATCTATTACATATTGGAGTTTCAAAATTGGTATTATTTTAGTAACCAAGGTATTAAGATTTGGTGGGATAATAAAGAAAATATTTTATTTGCATATACCATTAGGTATATTTTATAACATATTTTGTATAATTATGTTTTACAAGTTTATTATAGATATTAGTATTTTAAAGCAATTCAAACACAAGATGCAAACATATTCCCCTGATAACTGCAAATTGCGATTTTACTGTATATTGTTATTAAATATTAAATAATCAATTAAAGAATATGTTAAATACAAATCAAGATATAAGCCAGGAAAAGCATTCTGATGAATTAATTGATTAATGAATAATGCACATATGCATTTTGAAATGCATAGAAATTAGCTAATTAGTTATTCCCTAAACACTTGCATAAACATGAGTTTGAAGATGAACAAAACACTTTGTGTCAGTGTTTTAATCTGTGCTATTTTAGTCTTCCAAATATATTTGCTAAATCTAAAACTAAACTAGGTTACTAAAGCAACACTGAAGAAGAAAAGGGTTTAAATATCCTTTCCTAATATTTTTAAATGTTTGATCAAACTAGCTCAGTATCTCTATGTACCACCATTTCTTAACTGCATATAATTGTCAAGAAGGGTAAGATTGCATATCAGATATTGTTGTACTTCTGCCCTGCCTGGTGATGAGATCTTATCAGGGTGAAGTTCTTCAATTTCTCTCTCTCTCTCTTTCTCTCTTCTTACTGTAAGAGGGAAATACAATACAAGGTCTTTAGGCCATAAGGAATGTTTTATCCAAAAAAATCTATATATAAAAAAAGAGAAAAATTGTTTCTAGGCATTCTTTTTTTTAGGCTCACCAAACTTCCTATGTTATCTTTAAAACCAAACAAAATTACCTGAACAATGCATGCATAGAGACTTTGAGAAAATAGTTTTGTGGTTTTTCAAGGTTGCTGGATCCTAAATACCCAGTTGAAAGCTTTGTTTTCAGCATCAGCATATTACATCTCATTGTGCAGTGGGCAGAATCAGGGGGTACCCCCGTCTCACACCTTCACATAATGGAAGTAAATCTGGCAGTTTATATTAAATAACACATTTATTCCAGATCCTTTAGAAGGATGAGAACACTTGAAATCAGAGTCACATCAAAGTGTTTGTTGAAGAAACACAACGATACAATCTTTTAGTTGACATTTTTAGTTTTATCAGTATAATCCAGTATCACAGAGAAGTCCAGATATGTGGATTTTAAATACACAAATCCATGCTTCTAAACCCATCTATTTCTTAGTAGACAGGAATCAACTTTTTTGGTTTTTGGTGGCAGGGGCTGGGGTATGATATAATGCTGAATAAAAATCAAGAAGTGGCTTTCATGTCAGGTTAAAAAGCTTGGAGTTAATTATATGAGTCCTGAAAAACCATTAGAAAGATTTAAGTGGAGGAATCACTGGTCAGATTTGGGTGTCAGATCCTTCTGGTGACATCATAGAAGATGGGTTTAATTTGTGTAAACGAATATAGGAGGATACCCTGAATAAAATGATTAAGAAGAAAATTCCAAAATTATATCTCCATATTATAGTATTAATAATATCATATCCCTCTGGATTCAGATATATTAAAATACCACATTTTGCATTTTAAAACTTTCTTTATTCATACTTTCTGAAGATGTTCCTTCTTCTCTATTCCTATTCATGTCGTACATTTTATGATCTCTTGCAACTAAGAAAACATCAGTTGTGTCCTAGATTTTCCCCTCTCCTCCATGTCTTGATTCCAATAAAATTCAGAGATCTTACTTATTCCATCTCTTCAATACATATGCATTTCCTGTTCCTATGCTATCATTCTTTTCTTCTTGGTCTGTTGTAATCAAGTCCAAATGTGTAAACCTGTTACCGCCACTTCCAAACTGCCTTTCATTCCTGACTTTATTGCTAAGAATTCTGTTTTCCCTCTTTTAACTCACATTTAATTATCTCATTTCCCTGCATGAAAACTTTTAGACTGTCCTAAAGGTCCGTTCTCCATCTGTCAACAGTATCCTTCCCAGCAGATGCAGGTATTATACACTCTGTCTAATTATATCACACCTCAACCACTCCCTGAGCTTATTGTGACCTTCCTCACGTCGCCGTGCCTTCAACACACATCTTCTTGTAGTTGGCTTACATACTCCTTCCTCTTCCCCCTTGTAAAATGATCCTACACAGGAAAACTCTAAAGTCATCTTCCATTTAAGCTTTTCCTGTTTTTGTTTTTTCTTTTTCTAGTATGTGGTCCACAGAATAATGAACCCATCGTAATGTCCAAGTACTTTCCCCAAACATGTAAAAATGCCAGGTTATGACAAAGGAAAATTAAGATTGCAGATAAAATTAAGGTTGCTAATTAGTTGACCTTGAGATGGGAAGATTATCCTTGATTATCCCAGCCAAGGTAATGCCAAGTGTCCCTATAGGTGGAAAAGATAGGGAGAGGGGAGTCAAAGAGAGCACAGCGTGAAGAGGTCTTGGCCAGATGTTACTGGCTTTGAAGATGGCAAGGAGGCCATGAGGGGAACCATACAGAAGAACCCTTGAACCTGGAAACAGCAGAAATCAATTCAACTACCAAAGGCTCCAGAAGGTGCTGACACCTTTTTGTTTGGTTTTGACTTAGCCCAGTGGTACACATTTCTGACCTCCAGAAATGTAAGATAAATTTGTACGTGTTTTTTAAGACACTAAGCTTGTGGCAATTCCTTATAAAAAGGATAGGTGAATATTACCCTGGAAAGTTAACACCTGTCCCTCTAAGGTAAGAAAAATATGCACGCAGAAATCATAGTACATGCCTGTTACTGTTCTAGATACTTTCACTGTCCTTCATTTCATCTTTGCTACCCAATTAAGTAGATGTTATTATTCTTATCACTTTAAGGATAATTATTGCTTAGAAAGCTTTGCTCATTTGTCAACATTAAGAAAGTGAGGTGATAAGGCCAGTGATGGGGGGAGAATGAGTGACAATCTAAGTTGGTCTGACTCCAAATAAAACACAATTTTCTGTTGTGTTATTTCAGATTTTTGATTTGCATTCTCATATGTAATGAGTACAATGACTGAGGCTGAGATGAGTTTAGTGGCCTGCTTGAGATCACACAGCTGGTTGTTCAGAATCCAAGCACTATGGCTTTTCCCACCATCTCTATTGCCAGCATGCAAGACCAATTTCTGAAAAGCTGACTTGATATCTATGGCACAGCTGCCTCATTTTGGCAGAGCTACATAGGGAAACAGAGAGTGCATATCTGTTTTACATCATCTTGATGGAAAATGGCTGAAAGAGACACCGTTGGCATGAATTCCTCATTTCTCCATCATGAAGCAATCCTGGACTTTGAATTATTTTAAAGGCAGGCAAACTCATTTAATGGTTGCCCAAGTTTATTCTCCTAGCTGTGAAACATTTTAGTGCAGCTGCTAAAATATTTTGGGAATATGCAATTGTGTGTCCTTCCCTTGGGCATAATGTATTACAGATGCATCAGAAGGTCTTGTCTGTTTTCTCTAGCAATTATTTTTCCATTCTCACTCCCACCTGCATTTTGAAAGGAGGCAGGCAAATATAATAATTTAATATTATTTGTATTTTAAAAAGCATACAAAGGTGGGATAATGGTCTCTCTTACCCCTGTTTTTCTACCAGTAACATTCTTCCCCTCATCCTTCTCAATACTCCCAGTCAGTGGATTGTTCTTCAGAATCACATTCATTGAGAAATCACTTCTATTAGGTTGAAAACATTTGTGTTAGTTCCAACTAGTAAAGAGATATAATAGCTATTATTACTATTAAAAGAAAAGAGGACAGTAAAGTTTTTAGAACTTTCTTGTGCTTGGGAACACCTAGTCTTAGGGAAATCATTTCATTTCTACGAATGAGAGAGAGGCATGTGGAGAGGAAATTCCATGATCATTACTGAGCTAAAAGTGCTAAAAAATGCTGTAATGGAGAAATGGAAGCTTAAAACATCTAATTGTACTAGGAATGTGCTTTCTGTAGCCCAATTTCAATATTTTACCCTTAGGAGTTTACTGGAAATTTTCCTACACACTGGGTAGATAGACAGGTAGATAAAATCAGAATTGGCGGACAATGACTTCATGAGGCAGCCATGTACATGATGTAACATGAATTTAATCAAACTTTCTTGGAAGATAATGTTTGTGATGAATTCTCAAGATGAGAGAAAATAAAACTATACAAATAGGAGCTAAGTGGTCTGGTTTATCACCTAAATCCAGCTCAGATTGATATTGAGCCCTGATGGAGAGATGATCACCCTCAATGTCTGATGAAAATGTTTAGTTGAGATTATTTATGGAACTCTGAGAAAAGCAGTGCTATTTTTTTTTCTTTATTTTTTAATTGCATTTTAGGTTTTGGGGTACATGTGAAGAACATGCAAAGTTGTTGCATAGGTACACACATGGCAGTGTGGTTTGCTGCCTTCCTCCCCTTCACCTATATCTGGCATTTCTCCCTATGCTCTCTCTCCCCAACTCCTCACCCCCTACTGTCCCTCCCCCATTTCCCCCCAACAGACCCCAGTGTGTGTTGCTCCCCTCCCCATGTCCATGTGTTCTCATTGTTCAACACCCGCCTATGAGTGAGAACATGCGGTGTTTGATTTTCTGTTCTTGTGTCAGTTTGTTGAAACTGATGGTTTCCAGGTTCATCCATGTCCCCACAAAGGACACAAACTCATCGTTTTTGATGGCTGCATAATATTCCATGGTGTATATGTGCCACATTTTCCCTGTCCAGTCTATCATCGATGGGCATTTGGGTTGAGTTCTAGGCCTTTGCTATTGTAAACAGTGCTGCAATGAACATTTGTATACATGTGTCCTTATAGTAGAATGATTTATAATCTTTTGGGTATATACCCAGTAATGGGATTGCTGGGTCAAATGAAATTTCTATTTCTAGGTCCTTAAGAATTCGCCACACTGTCTTCCACAATGGTTCAACTAACTTACACTCCCACCAACAATGTAAAAGTGTTCCTGTTTCTCCACATCCTCTCCAGCATCTGTTGTCTCTAGATTTTTTAATTATCACCATTCAAACTGGCATGAGATGGTATCTCAATGTAGTTTTGATTTGCATTTCTCTAATGACCAGTGATGATGAGCATTTCTTCATATGTTTGTTGGCCTCATGTATGTCTTCTTTCGTAAAGTGTCTGTTCATATCCTTTGCCCACTTTTGAATGGGCTTGTTTGTTTTTTTCTTGTAGATCTATTTTAGTTCTTTATAAATTCTGGAGATCAGCCCTTTGTCAGATGGGTAGACTGCAAAAATTTGTCCCCATTCTCTTGGTTGCCAGTTCACTCTAATGACTGTTTCTTTTGCTGGGCAGAGGCTGTGGAGTTTGATTAGGTCCCATTTGTCTATTTTGGCTTTTGTTGCCAATGCTTTTGGTGTTTTGGTCATGAAGTCCTTGCTTATGCCTATGTCCTGAATGGTTTTGCCTAGATTTTCTTCTAGGGTTTTTATGGTGTTAGGTCTTATGTTTAAGTCTTTAATCCATCTGGAGTTAATCTTAGTGTAAGGTGTCGGGAAGGAAGCTAGTTTCTGCTTTCTGCACATGGCTACCCAGTTTTCCCATGGTGTTGGGGAAGCAGTGCTATTTAAAGGAGCGGATAACACTGTGGTCCACCTGTAAGGATAGTTTGCAGTGTAAAAGGATATGACTACATTTTTTACATGTGTTAAGCCTTCTAATCTTCTTTAAGAAATAGACCCTTACCCTCCCCCTGTTTTTCATATGAAGAAAACGATAAAATGATAGGTAAAGTAACTTGTACATAACCCAGTAGCCAGTAAGTCACTAAGCTGGGCTTTTAAACATACCAGCCTAGCTCCACACAGTTACCTATTTTACTTCATTTGCCCATGTCTAAATATTTTCAACCGATGATAAAAAATAAAATAAAATCCATAAAATGGATAACAGTAGTCATTGACTTTTTAGGAATGCTTGTATGTATGCTATAACTAAAAACTCTGATAATCTTTTTAAACTTTTTAATTATAATGCAGATATTTAAAAGAAGTGACAACAGTCTGAAAAAAAACCCATGTAGTTTTCAGTCAACTTCAACAACTGTGAAATCATGGCCAATCCCTACCCACCTCCCACCCACATATTTTTCTGAAGCAATTCCCAGACATTTGATTTCATTTGAAGTTGTAGTTAATGGGAATTTTCTACAGAGATCCAGGTGTGAGATATCTGGAAGTAAGAATAAAGGTTGGCAGACACTGTAAAAAACAAAAGAGAGAGGGAAAGGCTTCCACCAGGATCTGGAAGGCTTGTGAATCAGAGGGCGTATGGCAAAGCCAAAAATAACTGTGGCCAAGTAGGTCTAGGGAAAACTCCATGGGTAGAAGCAACTTGACCTATGTAAAGTTAAGTCACTCAGTGATGAAAACAGAGGTGTTAACGTTTTTTTAACAAATAAAAAAGCAACCATTCCTCAAATAAATTTGGGTGTAGATGATCATTACGCCTCATTTCTCATTTCTCATCTCTTACCAAGACTGGTTTTCCCACTGTGGATCTTCACATTAGCAGACAGCTAATCATGAGATGAATGTGCAGAACTGTAACTGAACTTCAGCACCTGGAACCAGCTAAGACCATAATGAGATAGGTGAACACCTTGCATGCTTCGCCACTTTGGCTTAGTGCCGCTTGCAGGGGTAGAAACAAAGGCGATAATCTCTCTAAAATTCTCTTTCTGACACTTAGAACAAAACGAACTGTAGTTAATGGAAGGTCTCTTTTTACTGTTTCTGACAGAAATTTGAGTGTTATACAGCAGGAAGGGTTTGACACTGTAATTTAAAATGACAAAGGGAAGTGAGCAGTGAGATATGCCTCAATGTGATATTCCCCTTGGACTTTACCATCCCAACATCATCAGAAGCTGTCACATTGTGTGAGGTGCTAAATGTAGATTAAGGTAGAGCAAACATATTTTCACAGCCGGTTAAGAACATAGAGTTCTGGGAATAGAGACCACGTAGGAACTAAGCCTTTGAAATCTATTGATCTCTTTGGGCACCCATAGTTTCCAGCTTCCTTAGTATCATGGTTGAAAAACAACTGTGTTATACCTAGCTGTATTTGAACGCATGGAATAAGTAAGAGGTATACATTTTAGAAACTGGGTCGGAAGTGTGGACATTGTTTTTAAAGCTAGAACATACTTTAAAAAAATGATGAAAATATAACTGTTTTCCACATAAAATGGATAGTTAAAAAAGAAAGTTTAATTTTAAAAACTCAGCATTTAAAACTGAATTATAAAGAAGGCTAACGAGTGAAGTGATGGGGATATTAAACCATGCTAATACAATGTAGATATTTATAATGGCAGCATAATATGAATCACTTTGGTATTTTGACAGATTTTCATGTCAAACCAACTCCAAAATACAATCACCATTTTAAATTTAATGCTTATTTTGAATAGAGAAAGGGAGAAAACCAGTGGGTGGAGGGGACCAATACAAAGATGAGATTTTAACCAAGGAAAGTGTTTCTGGGAAGTGCTTTACAAACATGGTGCATCATTATACTCAAATGCTAACAACACTTCATTTTTTTTTCCTAGAAAAGGAAGGACAATAAAATAAATAACTTAAAATTTGAAATTATGAACAGCTTAAGTTTACCAGAATGCAGCTCGTGATTAATCACTGATGATGAGGATGACAATGACAAGGAGAATTCAGATAATGCAGACAGTGGTGTCCATGGTGATGGAAGCAACTTGAATTGAGGATTGTACAATTTAACACTTTTAGAAATAAATGTGTTTTATTGAAAATATTATTGTTATTATTATTATTATTATTTTGAGACTGAGTCTTACTCTGTCATCCAGGCTCCAGTGCAGTGATACAATCTTGACTCACTATAACCTCCACCTCCTGGGTTCAAGCAGTTCTTCTGACTCAACCTCCCAAGTAGCTGGGATAATAGGCACCTGCCACCTCACGCAGCTATTTTTTTTTTTTTTGTATTTTTAATGGAAATAGGTTTCACCATGTTGGCCAGACTGGTCTTGAACCCCTGACCTCAGATGATCCACCTGCCTTGGCCTCCCAATGTGCTGGGATTATAGGCATGAGCCACTGTGCCCAGCCTATTGTAATGACTTTTAAACTGCTGATCTTGTGGTTTATTTATTCATTACTAAACTTAATTATATAAATAATAAACATTAATGAATTAAATTTATGTTATTGGTTTAAAAATTAAGGCAGTGCTGTCGTATGATTGCCTGTATGTAATATTATTAACCTTCTTGAAGAAAATTTTGTATTCACGAAATAAGCGCTATACAAATATGGCATAGTGAGAATAGATCATCTCATACTGTTAACTGAAGAACATGTTCTTTATCCATGCTATGACTACTAGGGAAATGTTTTTGAAATGTAGGCAAAACATTGGTTTGTTTCTAGTTGTGATCTCATGTAGCCTATGTAATCTTTGGGAGTTTCCCTAGTGCAAAATGAAGTACGTACTTTTGAAAGCCACCGCTAGGGCTGAGATAAATGCGTTTTCGTATAAATATTTAAAGAGCTCTGAAACTTTCATGTTAACAAGAGGCAACTTACCAATAGCTATGTGTGTCTACTCCCCAAGCCTAAAGAAGCTGTTACTAATTGGAGCCATGATAGTGCATTAGAATAAGTGATTCAGGTTGCAAAAAAATAGTTCTGATTTAAAAATACATTATTGTATAATAAAGCATATTCACATCATGATGCAGATTTATGTTCTAAAACGCATCCAATGTTTAGGTTACAGGTAGCAAAAGAAAAAAGAATTATTTGGTTTGCTAGTCATTTCATTATAGTTGTTTCATTGTGTGTGCTTTGCTAGTTTCCATATGAAAATAGTGTAGAATTTGTGCATTCCTGAAAACTTTTCAGCAGCAGAAATTTCATGCCGTAGATTTTTTTTTTATCAAAACTCTTTTATACTTCTTGTTCATATTACAAATAGATGACAAGCAGTTGAGACCGTGTTTACCCACTCACAGGAGCACTAATTTTCAATCAAGCTGTCTCAAAACTGGCTCTCATTTAGGGTTCTACATAGTATAGTTCTGTAAAATTATTAGAAGTAATAAAGAAACAAATTTAATTCACTGTGATGCCATTTTCTAAAACATAAGTAATGCTGATTTGGGATTTGTGAAGATATTAAGCAGTAATGAAACTTGAATCCTCCATACTGGGAAATCTTTTGATTAGCTGAAAAATATGGTCATGACTTTAATGTGTCTCCCCAAAGCTCCTAATTCTATCATTTCCGCCCTTCATTGTCTCTTATTCTTTAACGCATATACTTATGCAAAAATAAAAAAGGCAGAAGACTTCCAACATAGATGAATTAAAAATGTGTTGAAGTTTCAATAGAACAAAGTTCTTCTGGTACTGAATTTAGTATAAAGCAGATTCACCTCAAAGTCAATTCAAAAAATGGTATTATTGAAAGCAGTAAAAGGACATAATTATAGCATTGTCCTGTGGTCAGGACCCTGAGGCCAATTTCAGAGGGAGACTCCATTGAAATATGAAATCAAATATAAAATGCACCTTTTCAAGAGCAATTTCATTAATCTTATTGGCGCAGAAAAGTTTTTTTTTTCTTTGGCTATTATTGCAACTTACTTCAATTAGTACAAGTGACCTTCTTACTACAATGAAGCTTTCTAATGTGATACTTTATTAAATCAAAGGATAAATGAAAACTATAAGTCCATATCTATTTTGTATATCAAATATAAAAGATAATATGTAGTTTAATTAGATTTTAATATCTTAAAAATATTTCTCTTTGCTTCTAACATTGCTGGAAGATTAATTAGTTTTACGAGAAGCTAAGTGATGACCATGTCATTAAGCTGTTCCTGAAATCACCATAAGGCTGTGTTGGACCTCCTCTGTGAGGAACCCTGTATTTTAGCCTGGATATGATCTCCTAAGGAGTGCCGTGGAATTCTACGGCTAATCTCAACCCAGAAAAAAATATTCTGTCACATAACACAGTAATGAACATTATCCAGGAAAATAAATTATTAAAACAGAGGGTGGTTTTCATTACTTCAAACAGAAGATTGTAACTTTGCAAGCAAGTCAATGTATCCAATTTCTCACATCTCTTTACCTTTGACCTCCTGCATATGTGTGTGTTTGTGTGTTTTTGTGTGTCTGTGTGTATGTACTGTATCTAAACTTCTTTCTCACTGCGTGATTTTCTTTTTTTTTTGAAACAGAGTCTTGCTCTATCACCAGGTTGGAGTGCAATGGTGCTGTCTCAGCTCACTGCAACCTCTGCCTCCCAGATGCAAGCGATTCTCCTGCCTCAGCCTCCTGAGTAGCTGAGACTACAGGACCATGCCACCACGCGTGGCTAGTTTTTATATTTTTAGAAACATGGATTCACCATGTTGGCCAGGATGATCTCGGTCTCCTGACCTTATGATCCACTTGCATCGGCCTCCCAAAGTGCTGGGATTAACAGGCATGAGCCACCTTGCCCAGCCCTTTCTAAACAATTTCTTTGTAGTATCTAAGAACACTTAGCATTTCGGCCATTTTGTGGCATTTCATTCTTGTGTTGATTATAGTTGATTTCAATATATGCTATAGGTCAAGGGATAAGTGGGCACAAGAAATCACATATATTGAAGTCCTCAGAACATTATAATAACTTTCTGTTTTTAATTAGGACAGACACCTATTTAGAATTGGTGTCTATATTGCCACTCGTAACTTTGTGATGACCACTCTTTTATATCCAAATTACAATGGGCTGGCCCAGGACCAATCCTACTCAGGCACTGTGTAAAGGTGAGGCTTACTTCTGCTTTTGTGTCTGTTGGCTCTGCCTGTTCCAGAAGCACTGGAGCACCTGGGGCCATAGGACAGAGGATACTGTGTGGGCTCCTACATCTCTTTCCTGAACTGACACCTTACCTAACTGTTTGATGAAGCAAGAGGAAGCAACTCTGCTTACCTACTTCTTGTCTAAATGATTTACTGCATTCAAAGAGCTCTCAGGACATTCTCAAAAGAGAAGTGGTTCTCCTTTATTTTCACTAAGAGCAAGATAAAACTACTCTCTAGATATTAGATTCATATTGCTTTTACATAATGTCATGCATGTGCTCCCAAACTATAAATTTAACTCATAGAGATACTAGAACATGGAAACAATAAATATAAAGTTCTTGGTGAAGCAATATCAATATCACATTTTAACTTCTACTATGTGGTTCACACTTGAGGACCCTTTTCATATAGGGTTCTTTGAGGCACTTTTCCCATAGTAATCACAAAAACACACACTGTTTATGTATTATGCCTGATTTATACAATAAACATATTCATTATGAAACTTCATAATTCCTCCAAAGTAGCAGTGTTGGAACCCTACATGCAACCTCTCAAAGCAGTGTTTTTGTAGTTATTGTTTTGCTTTGTTAATGTTTTATCTTATTTTTCTTCAGGGATGGGCAGATCATATTTTTTTATGTAGCATCTGATTTAATAGTGGCTTGCATTTATGGCCCACATTACCAAGAAATACCCATCTTTAAAAGTAGAATCCCATTTGGCCCTGTTAGCTAGTCACCTGTGAGAGTAATGCAGTAACTGAGCATGACAGGGGACTCACAGAGTCACCCCTGCCATCGTGATGGATAACCAGGAACATCTGTCCATCAAGGGAAATGTTTCATCATGTTTGCCAGACTGTTGAAATCATTATTTTCCCTTCTTTCTCCCTTGTTCTTTCACTTGTCTTCCATCTTATTCCCATTCTAACTTTCTCTATTTTTCTAAAAGCATTAAGTCAATTTAAATGTAATGTAATGCTACCCTTCATATATTTGAACATGAAACATGATTACTCTTTACTGGGCAGTCCCTATCTCTTAGGTAATAAATCATAAATAACTTCCAAGTCTCTAGCTATAGATAGGTGATTGGATAAACAATTTTCAAACATTATTTAGTTTTTCATAATACTCCAATGTGTAAGGTATAAGTAGACCCATTTTTCCAGATGAGGAATCAGAAAATTCAAGAAATCTTCCAAAGTCTGTAAGTATTAGAGCTAATATACAGATTTAGTTTGGCAGAAACAAGTATGTCTTTGTTTTGTCTTGTTTTGCTTTTTATAAATAGTAATTGCTTTTTTAAAAGAAAAGCTAAGTGCAAATTATTGACAAATTGTTATTTCAAAAGTAATAATGATGCACTTTAAAATGCATTTAATATATTCTGACTGTATGCCAGACATGTTTTAGGTGGTAGATATACAGTTAGAAAATAAGCATATATCTACCTTTACATAATTTAAATTTTCCTAGTGGCAGACAAATAAAAACACATAAGTAAAAAAATAATATGTCAGATTCTGTAAGTGCTAGGACCAAATAAATAAAGAAGAGGGGATGGGTCCTAAAGAGGGGGGCGGGGAGAGAGAGAGAGAGAGAGAGAGAGAGAGAGAGAGAGAGAGAGTGAAAATAAAAAAAAATAAGTAGTATGCTATTTCAATAACACCTGTTGTTGAGTTGATAAGACAGTGAACCTTTGTTCATGCAAAGGGGTGAGAAAGGAGCCACTTTTGATTGAGTGCAGCCTGTGTGTTTGCATAACAGCATAAATAGACAATGGGTAGAAAATTGTGCTCAATTTCAAGAGTGGAAGAAATGCATCATAAAGCTATGAAAGGTCATGGTGATGACTTTTCTATTATGCTGAATAAGCTAGGAAGCTACCAGAAGGTTACAAGTGAGTAGTGACACAGTCTTCTTATTTTGAGATAATAACTCTGAGTGCTTTGTTCAGAATAACTATTGATAACTAAGGGGGAAATCAGAGAAAAGAAGTAGGATGCTATTTTAATAACACCTGAAAAGGATGATGGTTTCCTGGACCAAAGCAAGGTTGAAGGATCAACGAAACAGAAAAATCATTAAGGAACTATGGGGGCAAATATTGGAAAGACTGTCTATGTGGATTTTAAGCTTGTCCAAATTTTTAATAAGACAATAAAAAAATAATGAGACAATGATCCAGGTAACAAAATATTGAAATGGTGGAGGAAAGCGAGCTGGAGACTTGGATAATCGTGACAAGATAGCAAGTGGTAGAAAGTGTGAGGGCATGAGCTCGTGTTTGGAGCTGCTAGGGAAAATGAAGGTCTCCACCCTTTCTCCCTTCATATTTTTAGCCCTGTGACAGAATTTCTCAGACCCCTGCAGCTTGTCACTCCCTGTTATCATTTCCCAGGACATCTTTTTGTCCAGATGACCAATTCTTAATCTGATATTCCCTTCACCTGAACTTTATTTTCCAGTCACTTTTCTTTTTATTTGGAGATTTTTCTACTTCATTTTCAGCAATTTCACTTTCTATTTTCAGCAATTTCACTTTCTTTTGTTTCTTCTGAAGAGATATCTGTCTCTCCCCAAAATGTCT
The DNA here is from genome assembly GCF_048565385.1 of Saimiri boliviensis. Taxonomy (NCBI): domain Eukaryota; kingdom Metazoa; phylum Chordata; class Mammalia; order Primates; family Cebidae; genus Saimiri; species Saimiri boliviensis. Next base: position 9,114,818 of record NC_133464.1, on the reverse strand, counting down.
TCCTTACGGTGTTTGCTTTGAGCTCCTTTCTCCTCCATATATTATACTTATTTTCATTGTAGTCAACGTGCTTTTTTCCTCTGCACAAGCTGTGCTTTCTGCAAAAAGACCTGTCCTCAGTTTCTTAATTATTTATTCAGGTAATAACAGGTTGAAGTATGATAATGAAGGAGAAATTGCTACTACTGCTATATTAAGATGTAAATACGTAATTTAGGCTTCTTTGGCTATTTTCCCCCAAGACCCTGTCCTTCTTCATGGTCTCAAATAGCTCTACTTATATTACAAATCCAGTCAACTTTCAGTCAAGTTCATTGCAGGCCACATGGATAATCTTACTTTTTTTCCATGCTTTCCTCTACCTTGACTTTTTCCGTTGCTCTTGAGAAAGATGTAAACACTTTTATTTTCATTTAAAATAAAAATTACAAATTTAAGTCAAATGCAATTATTTGCATAATGGTAAATATAAAACGAATTTTGTTTCATGAGGATAGTAAATTATAGAAAATGAAAGATAACCAGATACTTCTTATTTTCTAATTTGCTTTGTGATTTGGGGCAAATATCTTAGTATCTCTAGGATTCAGTGTCTGCATGTATCAAATGTGTTGGCAAAAAGTATCTCCTTTCCCCAGGCTTCCACGTGGCACCATGAGGACAGAGGATTACTGGTCACCTCCTAACAGGGGGTCAGGGCATGCTGGCTCCTGCTCACCACCTGTGTACGGACTCTGCCTAAAAAACATAGGGAACAGTATAGCCAAACACTGACAGCCTGGCATCCAGCATGTCTCCTTTGCCATCACCTTTATATGAGCACCAGGTCCATACTTCATCTTCTTCCTGTGTTCAGGCAGAGATGGTGCTCGCCATTCCTGAGTTTATTCCACTCCCTTCTTCTGCTCTGAAAGTCTGATGCACCCTCCAAGGCAGGCCCTCCTCCTGGCCCATGGGGATTAGAGGTGGAAACTTGAGTAGAAAAGTCAAGGATTTTTCTGCTGACTCTGCTCTTTCCAGACAGGTTGACAAGTTCTAGATTCAGGGTTTAAGTAGAAAGTGCCTCTCTGGGACCGGGTGCGGTGGTCATGTCAGTAATGCTAGCACTTTGAGGTCAGGAGTTCGAAAACAGCCTGGCCAACATGGTGAAACCCCGTCTCTACTAAAAATACAAAAATTCCCCAGGTGTGGTGTCAGGCACATGTAATCCTAGCTACTTGGGAGAATGAGGCAGAAGAATCTCTTGAACATGGGAGGTGGAGATTGCAGTGTGTCAAAATCATGCCATTTACCAGTTTTCTTGGTAACAGAGTTCTGATACTGAGGCAGAGTATTAGCTCCCCATGTGGCCATTAGGAAAGCTGATATATTGGAAACAATTTAGTCTGTGATGCTTCATTGTACAATAGGAGGCCAAAGGCCAAAGTAGATAGATCAGTTCAAAAGGCCCCGTATTATGCCACTTAGGCAGTATCTCTGGTTTCTACTAAGGAGATGCTTGGTCTACGTATCTTGGAAGTTTGCATTGTAGATCTAATCAAGGACTACTAGCTATTCTGCCTGATTTTTGCTTTGTTTTTAAAGTAAATTTTTTATTCTAGAACAGTTTTAAATTTATAGAAAAAAGTATAAAATTTGTATAGAGAGTTGCCATTTACTCCCTTGCCCAGTTTCCTCACTAGCATTTTGGTTGCTTTGATACCAATATTAAACCAATATTAATATATTTTTATTGAGTAACATTCAGTCTTTATGGATATTACCCTTACTTGTTACCTAATATCCTTTTTATGTTCCAGGCATACCACATTATATATATTCATCACATCTTAGGTGCTCTGTGGCTGTAAGAGCTTCTCAGATTTTTCTTGTGTTTTGGTGACCCTAACAATTTTGAGGAGTACAGGTTGGGTAGTTTGTAGAATGTCCTTCAGTTGGGATATCAATTTTTTTTCTTGTGATTAGACTGAGGTTACGTGTTTTGGGGAGGAAGACTAGAGAGGTAAAGTGTAATTCATATCACATCAAATCAAGGGTGCATACCATCAACACGACATCACTGTTGATGTTGACCTTGATCATCTGTCAGAGATAGTTTTGACCAGGTTTCTCTAGTCTCAAATCAGTCAATTTTCCCTTTCTTTATACTATACTAGTTCAAAGAAAGTCACCATACATTGTGTTATATGGATAGATTAAATGCATGACAGCAATGTTATAAGAGACAGGGAGAAGAATTGGGAATACTTCAGTGGGAGGTACCTCCACTAACCAGGGAGTGATACAGTGTCAATTGATGGTAAATGTTGATTCATGGTAAATATTGTAAACTCAGGAGCAATTAAAAAAATGACATATAATTCATATGCTAAGAAAAGATAAAACTAAAAGAATATATAATACTCAGTTAAAACCTAAGAAGACAAAGAGGAGGGAAAAGAAATCAAATGCAACAAATAGAAAATAGTTATAAACATGATAGATATTAACTCAGTTATATCAATAATCACTTTAAGCATAGCCTAACAATAATAATTAAAAGATAGGCCAGTCGTGGTGGCTCACACTTGTAATCCCAGCACTTTGGGAGGCCAAGGTGGGTGGATCATGAGGTCAAGAGATTGAGACCGTCCTGACCAACATGTATAAGACCTAGTGTTTTCATAGCACAATAGAGTGATTATAATTAAAAATAACTTATAGTATATTTGAAAATAATTACTTATTACTTATTTCTACTAAATAGAAGGTAATTTCTATTACTAATTACCTTTCTGTTTCTACTAAAAATAGAAAAATTAGCTTGGTGTAGTGCCACGTTCCTGTAGTCCCAGTTACTTGGGAGGCTGAGGCAGGAGAATTGCTTGAACCCGGGAGGCTGAGGTTGCAGTGAGCCGAGATCACTCCACTGTGCTCCGGCCCGGTGACAGAACGACACTCAAAAAAACAAAAAATAGTAATGAGGATAACCAACAGATAGAGATGATCATACTGGTTTCTAAAAAGAATTAACTCTCTTTTTTCTACAAGAAATACATTTTAAACTTAAAGACACAGATAGGTTAAATGTAAAGGAATACAGGAAAATTTATAATTCAAATGTAGCAACATTATATCAATATTTTTAATAAATGTACCATATGGATGAAAGATGATATAAGACAGACTACTTGCAGTTAAAGCAGAATTTTTGTACTATCTTTGAAACTTTTCTGTAATACACACCTAATCTAACATAAAATATTTTTCTCATTTTAATTTTTAAATTTGTCTAGTTGCGTAATTGTATTTATGGCATACATGTGATATTTTGATACAAGCATCCAATGTATAATTATGAAACCAAGTTAATTAGCGTATCCATCATCTCAAACATTTATCATTTCTTTGTGTTAAGAACATTTCAAATTCACTCCTCTAGTTTATTTTCAAATATACTATCAGTTATTGATAATTACGATCACCATATTGTGCCATCAAACACTATATTTTATACCGTGTTAGACTATTCTTTAGTGTCTGTTGAAAAATACTACCAGAAAGTCGGCATATGAAATAATGATTGCCCACAGTCAGCACCATGTCAGGTCAGGTAGTAGAAGACTTTTATTATAAATACATTCTGTTGTATTATACACAGGGTTTCAGTTTTTACTATAAATCTCATTATTTTAAAGAAAGCTTATCATTAATTTTAACTAAAATTCACTTCATAATTTACTGAACTAAAAACTAATTATGAGTTATATGAAGAGTTGTGATGCATCTGAACTAAAAGACAAACCAAAATCTTGATTATATCATTAGCACAAAGCCTTTAGCACATTTCCAGTGATAACCAGAAGTTATCAGCTTATTTTATATTTGACTAATGCAAATTTTTAAGAATTATGAGACAAAGGACCAGAAATCTTAGAGTAAAATGGGCGAAAGATATAAAAAAAATTCACAAAAAGAAGTAAAAAATGGTCCTAACATGTGGGGGAAAAGTTCAAATTCATTCATGGTTATAGAAATTCAAACTGACACAACACTTAGATGTCATTTCTCACTAGAGTGGCGAGAGTTAAAAAAGCATAACAATACACTGTGTTGCTGAGGCTGTGAGGAAAAAGGAAATTCACCTACTGCTTATGAGTGTGGACACTGTCGTAACAGTTTTGGAGGGAAATTTGGTGGTGTTTGACAAACTACACATTCACTTACATTTCTACTCACCAGGCCCACTTCTAAGGATTTATCCTAAAGACACATCTCTAAATGATAATGTTTGTAATTGTGGCATACTAGAAACAAGCTAAGTATCAAATGTATAAGGATTTTGATTGAGTAAATTTGGGTACCTCCACACAATGGAGTGCTATGTATCTGTAAAATGAATGAGGAAGATGTTAACAAATTTCTATGAAGTACTTTTCAGAATATTTGAGTAAATCAAAGTGCGTAGTATCTATAATGTATGAACTTTCATGTAAGAAGCAAGGGAAAATAAGAAAATATACATGTATCTGAAAAAGAAATACAAGAAGAATAAACAAAGTGAAATCATTGTTCACATACAGGGAAAGGTGAGAAAATGTGGAAAAGGAGGGAAGAGATACTAGAACAAAAATGAGAGTTTGAAGAGAAACAGTTTATTTGCGCACTTTCTAAAATATTCTTCCCCACATGTGTTTTAACTTTACAAAAAGGAGAAAAAAGGAAAGTTAAAGTTGAGAAACCCAGCAGACATTACCTTTTCTTCTGAAAATGAGATCATTTACGTACTCCTAAATTTTCATCTGTCTTTAAAGTTTGACCCGGAGTCCATGGTAGCTAGCCGTTTTCTAAGATATTAAGAGACAGACAGCAAAATGTGTTAGGAACTGGAGGGACCTGGATTGATCCTAGGCAGTGCCACTCAGAATCTCCAAATACCATGCAAATTACACCATCCCTAAGAGCCTTGGCTGAATTAGTAAGACTATTCTTTTTTTTTGAGACGGAGTTTTGCTCTTGTTACCCAGGCTGGAGTGCAATGGCGGGATTTCGGCTCACCGCACCCTCCGCCTCCTGGGTTCAGGCAATTCTCCTGCCTCAGCCTCCTGAGTAGCTCAGATTACAGGCACGCACCACCATGTCCAGCTAATTTTTTGTATTTTTAGTAGAGATGGGGTTTCACCATGTTGACCAGGATGGTCTCGGTCTCTCGACCTCCTGATCCACCCACCTCGGCCTCCCAAAGTGCTGGGATTACAGGCGTGAGCCACTGCGCCCAGCCAAGACTATTCTTAAAGGCTTCCTTTTCAACATTAAATGAGATACTATAGGAGCTCTTATTTTCTTGTGTAATCTTGACAGCATTTATGGAGTCCTTGCTAGGTGCCAGGGTGGAGTCAGTACTTTACCTATATTTCGGCATATAATTGTCACCACAACCCTCAGTGATAGATGCTATCTTTGGTATCCCCATATACCAAACGAGACTAGTGAAGGTCTAAGAAATTTATAACGTGGCCAAGATTTGAGAACAGGAAATTCAGAAAAACAATCAGACAAATAAAATACCTTAAGATTCCCTTCATTGCAGTTTGATTCCAGAGCTTGTGCTTTCAATTACATAAAAGCATAATAGGTGCTCAAAAAATGTTTGCAGTTTGAGGCAGTCTAGAGGAATCACTGAGAACCTGGGACTCTAAGGAGAGAAAGGTGGGTGTCCTCCCAGCTCTGCGCCTCGCTCACTGTCTCCAGGCATAGTTTCTTTCTCTACAAAGCAGTATAAAAAAGGATACCAAATTAACAGAGCTGCTGTGGGAATTAGATGAGTTAATGTGTGTGTTCAAGAACCACTTAGAACAGCCTAGTGTGTATAATGTAATCAATAAACATCACTAATTACTTTTAGTGCTATTCTTGCATTCTGTTACTGATTTATTCATTCATACTTCTCTTTTGTGATGACTAGATAGAATGAATCCAGTAACAATATGAATTCAACAATTACCTGAGGTACTCTTCTGTGTTTTGGCCAAACATCTGTGACTCTCAGCCTTGTAGGCACATTCTGAGACTCTACTTTCTGACCACATTTGTGGGGGCGGGAGGGAATCATCATTAATTGTGGCCAATGACCTTCTGGGAAGGCACTGCACTTTAACATTTAATTGTCAACAAAATATCATTTTTTTTCCTGCAGTCTGCTAAGCAACTTCTTTTTTTGCCTGGTATCCTGAGTGACTACAATGAATAAATAGGTCCTCCTGACAACTTGCTCAAGAAACAGGGAATTAATGCAGTTTGTAGTTTCTTTAAATATCCTAACCAACTCTCTTGACTGAACCATTGGCTGGCTGATTGAATTGTTAAATAGAGCCAAACATAGCCTAACCTGAATGATACATTTAACTAATATATCATTTGTTACAACAAGAAAATAATTCTCATCCTAAAGCAGTAGTGCTAAAAGTTTCTTCAGCACAGATGAAAGCTACAATCTGTGTGTTATGCTTTAGAAGACCACATTCATTTACATTGCAATTGCTCATTTGAAAAACATAAATGTGTAGCAGTATGAGTTTGGGAACAAATATATAAACTAAGCTTTCACGGAGTTTTTAGGAATACAAATTGTGCAAACTAATGCAAGAATTCAGAGACTCTGGAAGCCAACATATGTAAACATAACTGAAAACATACCTGAACCCCAACAATCAGCCCTCTACCTTCTGAAGTCAGAATCTTGTGTTGTGGTAGAATTTTTTCTCTCTACTCAGTGTAAACTCATTGACACTGGGAAGACAAGATGTGCATTTCAAGCAACTTACATGTTTTAGAATTTATAAGTACAAAACTATAGTAAAGCATATAGTTATATTTGCAGCTGTAGCATATTGTTTAAACTTAGAATATTGCTGCAATATAGAGAATGCACTACACACACACACACAAACTCACAGACACAAATGAATCCTTGGTTCTTATGATTTTTAGATTAATATAGAACAATGTTTTGGACCCATTACTTAATCACATCTTACTACCAATAAATTTGTTGCTTGCTTAAGAACTTAATGAATATCTGTTTTTAATATAACTTTAAGTTACTCTGCCCTCACTCCAAAAGTGCTTCTATTACAGGGCTCTATATGCTATAATGGGTCAGCCCAATAATACTTTTTAATGAATATGGTGAAACACTAACCCCTGTTAATTAAGGCTATGGACACAGCTGTAAGAAATTATATAATAACACCTAAGAGCTTCCTATCAGGTCAGTTATATAAAACAAAATGAAAGCTACTTTGCCACAGGCATATAAAAGCCATATAAAACACCATATACCGGTAGCGGATTAGAGCTTTGTAAATGAGGAACCCAACTTCATTCAATGTGGAACATAAACCATATTTATTTTTTGGTACATCGTAAGAGCCTTGGGATTCCAATCCAGACCTTTCTTAGTATTACTTTCCAAAAATTCTACCTCAGCTATTCTTGAATTTGCTAGTTCAATAAAAGGTAATAGCACCACACTTCAGGTCAGAAAGCTTCAATCCTTTTTCTAGACCTACTCTAAATTAGTGGAATGTCCATAAGTTCATTAAAATCTCTTTAATGAACTAAATGAATCTCTTTAATGAACTAAATCCTGAGGAGGATTTATTTTCCTTCTCTTTAAAATGAAGATTTTGGCTTAGATAACTGCTCATGGTACATCAAGCTCCAAGCTGTAAAATTTTGTTCTAGATTCTCCAATTTGATGTATAAGTGGCTTTATCTGAACTCTGTTTTCTTTCATTATCAGTCTTCTCTTTTTGCCAGCTATAGGTTTGATTCAATGTCCTCTTAATCAGAGTTCTTGAATTAAAAAGTGATTTCCAGAAGACATTTTGCCAAACCCAACTGAGGAAGCTGTCCCTCAAGGCTAAGCTATGAATTAACTTTTCTTCTATGAAGTGTCTTCTGTTTATCTGAGTATTTTTTTTTACTTCTTCTTCTATAACAATGTTCAGCAAAATATATGTATAAAGTTTCTTTTTAGGATACATGTATGTTTATTATGCCTACCTATAAGTCTCAGGTAGATAGATAGATAGATAGAGATATAGATATATTTTGATGTTCTTTTGCGTTCTCAGCACCCTGCAAAACACTTGGCACATATCAGGGTCTCAACATTCTTGCATGAATGTAATAAACATGTTACCTTCAGGACCTCATAAATCAAATAGTTAATTCAGATTGAGAAGACATGAGGATGTAAATTAAATTATTTTGTTGGAGAGGTTGAATTAGAAAAGTGGCATCACACCAAGTGCTTTCTAAGCACGCATTTATTTCTGGGTTGCACCAGGCTGCATTTACTGTAGAAGAGGCACACTGAGCTTCAATGATAAGGGATGCATACTTCTGTGCTGGAGCACTGAAGGCCATACTCAAAATCTGGTGCTTTCGTGCTCTGCGTGCTTTCAACTGAAGAAAATAGAAAGTCCTCAGAAACGAGCCTCAGAGCCAAGCTCCTTCTCTGACCTTCTGCTTTACCCACTCCCTTCTCTGTCTCTCCGATTCTTTCCTGCAGCATCAGGAGGCAGTCTTTATGGAATTTGTCAGACTAAAGAAGCTTCTTTCCAAAATAAACGTGATTGTCTTAAGATTCTGTCCCTAGGAACCTTATCAAATAACCAGGAGAGATTAACCACCAAAGACAGGACAAAAGTGGAGTTCTTACTACACCCAGCTGAGAGGGCAGCTCTGAGAGATTACCTGGGAGGCTTTATCTGATTTAATTGGTAATTATTCTCCTGTAATTCCCAATGCTTATGCACATTAAATACCTTCTGTATGCCTTTTTCTCCTGTTAATCTCCCTATCATCAGTTGATTTTTAGTGAATCTTCAGTAGGCAGAAAGAAAGCTTTCTCTATGCCACTATAGGAGTAATGGTAACATACATGCAATTCGTACTAGAATGGGCCTGAGAGCTATAATAAGAAATTACAGAAATTCATGTTTGTATATTGTATTGGTCTATTCTTCCATTGCTATAAAGAAATACCTGAGGCTGGGTAATTTATGAAGAAAAGATTTTTAATTGGCTCCCCATTCTGCAGGCTATACACAAAACAAATGCCAGCATCTGCTTGGCTTCCGGTGAGGGCGTCAGGAAGTTTTCAATTATGGTTTAAGGTGAAGGTAGGATGGGGGAAACAGGAGGAAAAGAGGGAGCCAGAAAGAGACAGGGATGGGGCAGGTGCCACACTCTTTGAAACAACCAAGTCTTACATGAACTCAGAGCGAGAACTCACTCATTACCATTAGCAGAGCACCAAACCACTCATGACCAAAATACCTCCCACCAAGCCCCACCTCCAACATTGGGAATCACATTTCAATATGAGATTTGGAAGGAACAAACATCTAAACCATATCATTCCGTGCGTGATCCCTCAGATCTCATGTCCCTCTCACATGGCAAAATACAATATTCCCTTCTTAGTAGTCCTCCAAAGTCTTAACTTGTTCTAGCATTAACTCAAAGTCTAAAGTCCAAAGACTCACTTAAGACTCAGAGCCATGTTCCTTCCACCTATGAGTCTGTAAAATCAAACAAGTTATTTATTCCCAAGATACAATGGTGGTACATGCATTGGGTAGATATTCCCATTTCAAAAGGGAGACACAGGCCAAAATAAAAGGACAATAGGCCCCACAGGAGTCCACAACCCAGCAGGGTAGACATTAAACCTTAAAGCTCCAAAATAATCCTTGGCTCCATGCCTTTCATGCTGGACACACTGGTGTGAGGAGTAGACTCTACAGATCTTCCTTGAGTAGCTCTGCCTCTGTGGCTTTGCACGGTGAAGTCCCCATGGAGGCTTTCAAGGGTTGGAAGTTGGGTGCCTGCGGCTTCTCCAGGGTCAATGTTCAAGCTTCCAGTGGCTCTACCGTTCTCAGCTCTGGAGAGCGGCAGCTCCCTTCCCGTAACTCTGCTAGGGAGTGCCCTGTGGTAGCTCCAACCTCACATTTCCCCTCATTATTGTCCTAGTAGAGGTGCTCTGTGGGGGCTCTGCCCCGGCATCAGGCCCCTGCCTGGGAACCCAGGCATTCCTATACATCCTCTGAAATTTAGGAGGAAGGTGCCAAGACTCCTTCACTTTTGCATTCTGTGTGCCTACAGGCTTAACGCCATGTGGAAACTCCCAAGGTTTATGGGTTGCATTCTCCAAAGTAGCATCCTGAGCTTTACCTGGGACTTTTGAGCCACATCTGGAGCTGGCACAGCTGAGAGGCAGGGAGCAGAGTCCTGATGCTGAGCAGCCAGCAGTGCCCTGGGCCTGGCCACCAAATTATTCTTTCCCCCTAGACCTCTGGGCCTGTGATGGTGAGAGGGGAGCAGAGCAGAGAAGTGCTGGGAAGAAAAGGCCAGGGTTCCTGGCAAGGGCTCTACTGCTGAGCCTGTGCCCACAGACCTAAGTGAGAACAGACACTTCTGTTTTTATTCACAAAGGTTGCATTTTCCAAGACCACTCTGGACTTCCATGCCCGCATCCTGTGCCCATAAAAACCCAAGATTGTAGCAGGCTCACACACGAGTGGCTGGATGTCAAAAGGATGTAGCAGGCACACACACAAGTGACTGGATGTCAAGAGGAGCAGAACACATGGACAGACACCAGCACACACCGGCAGACCATCAATGGTAGGAAGATGTGAAATTCGGCTGAGGGTGGTCAGAGGAAAGTCCAGCTACTGGGCCGCCCGACTCCAGGGGAAGATCACCTTCCCACTCCATCCCCATTCTGCCTCCCCATCCACCTTACTGAGAGCTATCTCCACCACTCTATAAAACCTTGCACCCATCCTCCAAGCCTACATATAATCCAATTTTTCAGGCACACTAGGGCAAAAACCCAGGATGCAGAAAGCACTCTGTCCTTGTGATAAAGCACAGGGTCTAATGGAGCTGATTAACAACAAGCCGCTTGCAGACAGCTAAGCTGAAGGAATGTAGTGTAACACATGCCCACTGGAGCTCTGGGAGCTGTAAACAACCCTAGATACTGCAGTGGGGTCAGAGCCCCCATGACCTGCCAGTCTGCATGCTCCTCCTAGGGGTTGAGCAGAGGAGCACTGAAGAAGCCAGCCACACCCCTGCCAGGGGGTTAAGAGAACACTCTTATTTCAACAGGAGATTGCTGCCTAGGAGATTCATTATCAAAATACCTTTGAGGCCTTTTGCTGTTGTCTCGGATATTTGCATGTGGCTCCATTTAGTTAACAAATCTCTCTAGCAAGTGATTTCTCTATAGCCTACTTGGATTCCTCTCCTGAAAGTGGTTTTTTCTTCTCTACCGCATGGCGAGGCTGCAAATTTTCCAAATTTTTATTTTCCAAACTTATATTTGTATGCTTTTTAATTGTAAGTTACAAATTTAAGTAATTCATTTGCTCCTGTGTCTTGCCATAGGTGTTTAGAATCAGTCTGGCTTCCTCCTGAATGCTTTGTTGGTAGAAATTTCTTCTGCTAGATACCCTAGGTGATACTCTTAAGTTAAGGCTTCCACAGATCCCTAGAACATTGACACAATGCAGCCAAATTTTTGCTAAGGCATGACACCAGTAACTTTTGCTCCAGTTTCCAATAGCATCCTAATTTCCATCGGAGACCTGCTCAGCCTGGCCTTCACTGTCCATATTTCTGTCAGCATTTTGTTCACAACCATTTAAACAGTCTATAAGAAGTTCCAACTTTCCCTCATCTTTCTGTCTTCTTCTGAGTCCTTCAGCTGTTCCGGTCTCTGTCTTTTACTCAGCTCCAAAACCACTTTCATAACCTCAGGTATCTTTATAGCAACACCCTACTCCTCAGTACCAATTTTTCATATTAGTCTGTTTTTGCATTGCTATAAAGGAATACCTGAGGCTGGGTAATTGATAAAGAAAAGAGTTTTAATTGACTTACAGATCTGCAGGCTGTACGAAAAGCATGGCCCCAGCATCTGCTCAGCTTCTGGTTAGGGTCTTAGGAAGCTTCTAATCATGGCAGAATGTAAAGGGGCAGCAGGTGTGTCACACGATGAGGGTGAACGCAAGAGAGAGGGAGAAAGAGAGAGAGAAGGAGAGGTCCCACACTCCTTCAAACAACCAGGTTATGTATACTCAGTAAGAACTCACTCATTATCCATCATGAGAGATCCACTCTGATGACCCAAACACCTCCCACCAGACCCTGTCTCCAACACTGGAAATCACATTTCAACATGAGATTTGGAGGGGGGACAAATGTCCAAACCATATCACAGACCATTCATTCTTTCTTCTGTGTATTATTTTTTCTCCTTCTTATATTCTTTCTGTTAATTCCACAAAAGGCTGATTTATCTGGAAACATACTGGTACTTAACCTTTGTAATTCTGGATAAGTTCATGTGAAAAATTATCTAAATAAGTATCTGAAGGGGTCTGTAAGATTATAAACTCCTTACATATCAAGCAAGTCGCAGATTTTATATGTGAAGTCCACATTTCACAGCCTTTGACACTTACTAGATATCCAATATTTATTGGATATCTAAAATCATGAGTGATTTTAAAATTTCTCCAAGGATTAAAATAACTGTTTGAATGTGTTCCTATATACAAACTAATTTAGCAGTACATCTCTATATTGGATCATATATTATATCCTCTCAGAGTCTATAGGGAATATTTATCTATAATTCTTTGATTATATATTTTCAATGAGACTGTTTTACATTATGTAAAGGGATTACTTATTGTTCTTGCATACCCCAAACAAATAGCCAGTATTCTATTTCTGCAATTATACATATAAAAAGATATTATTTTGGGTGTATAAGGATTAATTAACATTACATCCCCCTAAAGACCAATAATTTAGAAATTCTCTGTAATTGGAATCTGGATTGTAATAAGCTCACTTTCCTTAAGCAAAAAAAAAAAAAAAAAAAAAAAAAAATTCAAAAATGATAAACAAATGTGCCACATCCTGAGCTACTTCCTGCCTTTTTGCATATTTATATCAATAAAAGAGCAACATTTTATGTTCAGAGATAAATTTAATCATGACCAACTGCATTAAAAAATATCTGAGAGGCAATATTATTTAACCGTAATAGAAAATTAAATGTTGAAAATCTGGTTTGGGCTCTGTTATAAATTTACTCAGTGACCCTCTAACCTTACTGTGTGTGTCCTTTCATTTGTGAATTGGAACACAAAGCATGCTACTTATCAGAGCAGTCATTAGAATACATTAACATTTGGAACACTGTTTTAGATCTCTCTCTTAAAATGTTTCTTTGTGTGCAAAAAAGACAATTATTGCTGAACTATTCAGGTCTGTAAACTTTCCCTCTTTATTTTGCATTACACTTTATATTTCCATGCTGCATTGATCTAATATATTTAATGATTTCTTGGTAAAAATCTTCCATTTTTCTATTCTTTACTCCATAGGATGTGTAAACTCATTATGTCATAATGCACAATTCTCTTTAGTTTTGGGAGCACAGGAATCTTAGGTTTCCTGGGAGTGCGTAATTATTTTTAATAAAGGAGTGATCCCATGCACTCTAGAATGACTAGCAGCATCCCTGGCCTTTAGTTCTAGATGGCAGGGGCATCTCCTTCACTCTATTTATGACAAAGAGAAATGTCTTCAGATATTTCCAGATGTCCCCTAGAGAATTTGAGAACTACTTCAGTTTTCTTTATGTATTTTCAGATAGAATTTTTATTGAAGTCTCAAAGAAATGTATAAACACACATAGTGGCCAAGGGAAACTTTCCCTTTACCCGCTGAAGGTTTACTGAAAATGAACTAATAGTGTACAGATTAATAGAAGAAAAGGCATACCAATTTACTTAAAATGCCTAAAATTTCAGGAGACTGACTACCCAATAACCCAAGGAAGTAGAGATGCTTGTATACCCTATTCATAGGGGAGAGGGAAGGGGGGGGAAATGTGGGCCATTCTTTTGAAGAGTAAATGATTATTTGGGAGAATGAATGGACACTGGTAGACAGAAATTAAATTGTAAATGTTGTTCCTGGGAATTTGAATGAGCTGAAGAGGTAGACATTATTTTGTGGAAAATTTTGTATGAGTGTGGTTGCCTTCCTCAGTCTTCTTTTGTGAGATGTATAATGAGGAGAAACAGGTTCCAGTTCTTGTTCTGATAGATAATCTCAGAGAAAAATCTCATTCTGTGTTTTGGGAGAGACAGAGGCTTGAGAGGCGGGTGTAGATGGAGTAGAGAAGGAGAAATCAGAGAGATTTTAAGGCTCTTTCTTTAGTTTTAGCATTTCCAAGTGCCATCTTTTTGAAACTGCCTTTGCAAAATTATTATCAGCATGAAGTTTATGGCAGTGGGGGAGATCTGTTATATCCCCACTTCCTCATGGATTTAGCCCCTGAGCTGTCTTTGATTGTTCCTGGGCTAGCTTTGGGAGACACTTAGTTCACAGTTTAACCAATAGCCCTTCCCCCAAACTCAACCACCTTTGTAGAGCTAAGGAGAGATTGCTAGGCTAGAAGGAGCCTGAACCCTACTAAGGTGCGATTATTCTGCCATTATTCCAGAAGTTATAGGATATGAAAATGTTTCTAATTGCTCCTGAAAATAACACCATTATTGCAGAAACCAAGATTGGCCTTTTGAGATATCCTTTCCAATGTTTTTGCATGTCTGACACCCATGGCACCACCAGGACCTGTGACTTCTCCCTGGACCTGCCAACCCTGCTCCTGTGATAGGATGGACTCAACATGCAGGAAGGCAGCTTTAAGGTAGTATGATTTCATCTCTGGCCCAACCAATTAGCAGCAAGCACCTGTGATCTGTGTTAGAAATAAACTTTTGGTGCCACAAAAGAAATAGCAATCTAATATAAATTTTCTCAGCAAGGCAATTTACTTCTATAGAAGAAGAGTGCATCTCGTGGATGGAACAATGACGAGAGCCCACCTGTTTGAACAAGGGAAGGGAAGGGGTTCTTATCCCTGATGCAGGTAGCCCCTACTGCTGTTTCATTTCCCTATTGTCTAGGGTTAGACTGCACAGGCTAAGCTAATTCCAACTGGCTATTTTAAAGAGAGCGGAGTATGAGCCAGTTTTGGTGGGAAAGATGGTTGTGGAACAGGTGACTCAGGACAGAGCAGGTGACCAAGGGTGACTCAGGACAGAGCAGGTGGCCCAGGGTGACTCAGGATGGAGCAGGTAACTAGGATGAGTCAGGACTCTAAATATGTGGGTTAAGAGGGGGGATGCATGAGGGGATGTGCAGTTTCGGTGAGAGGAATAGGTGCAGGGAACCAGGGGGACAGATGTGAACTACTGATTAGAGCTGGCCAAAAGGTTGTTTCCTGGAACTGGGAGCAAGAAGACAAAGAAAATGAGGAAGTTAAACATTAAAATGGAGAACAAAGAACAAGGAAACTGAACATACTGACATAATGATTCTTTGAATAGAAACTTGGAACTCATTGTTTTTGACAGCTGGCTACCCCTACCACTTCCTTCATACTGCTTTTGAAAACCACCTAACTCCTATTAGCTTTGGGGAGACTGATTTGACTAATAATACAACTCCAGTCTCCCATACAGCTGGCTCTGTATTCTGAATTAAAATACTTCTTTTTTCAGTTCCCCTATCTTGATAAATCACATCGGTCTAGACAGCAGGTAAGGAGAACCTGTTGGCCAGTTACATTTTGCTATATCATTTTTTGATCCCTAACACATGACAATAAAAGAATTGTTCTTGTTCTAAAACACAAAATGAGAAAAATGTAACTGTAGTAGGTTTGTTGCGTCAGCGTGCAGCAAGTCAAGACACTGAGATGCCATGCTGTAGCAGAGAAGGAGGTTTAATCGTAGGGCCACAAAAAGAATAGCTAGGAGGAAACTTAAAATCCGTCGCCTAGAAGAGTCTGAGACTAAGGTTTTTAAGGTTTAGAGATGGCTGAAGTGTGAAGATTGTGGACTGGTTGAAGGGTGCAGCATGAAGTCATGGGACAAAGAAATAAATAATCTGTATTCTCCTACTGATTTGGTTCCTCTGTCGGGTCTTCCAACTGGTTGACATCAGCTCTTCCACAGGAATTCAGGGTTTGTTTAATCAAGTCTTAACCAAGAACTTTATGGTTCTAATGTCAAAAATCTTATCTATGCAAATAATGGGGAAACATATGATCAGGCAGATAAACACAGGAGTCGTGTACATGTGCATGTGTGTGTGTTTAGAACATATATGCATGATATATTATATTATGTAATGAGTATGTATAGTCGCATTGAAAAAATCCTCAAAGAATACACTATAAAATATCAACAGTAGCTGTCCCTATTTAGGGGAATTTCACGTGAGTTGGATCCTTTTCTTCTTTTTGCTTCTCAGTATTTTCTAACTTTGTATGCAATGACTTTGTACACATCACTGTTGGTTGCAAGGAAGTAGACCAAAGTAAAGCCTGATTAATTCTTAAACCTAAGTACATTTCTTTCCACAGTTCTGGTTAACCCTGTGAGGACTGCTTCCTTTCCCCCTTGTCTTACTCATCCTCAAACCTGAGGTGTGATCAACAAAGAAGGAATCAAACAATGACCAATCTGGTTGCTTCCTGCTCACAAAGGAGGCAGAAAGGAAGACTATGATCAGAATTTGAGGAATAAAATTACTTTGCAGTGGCCTATAAATTCTCTTGTGTGTCAGGTCTAAGGTGCCAACTCAGCATGACAAAAATGTCAGTGCTTGTGTAACTGGTCCCTGTTATCTGTTAGAAATAGAAAAATATGCAAAATTTGAATAATGATAGTAGCAATAATTTGTAAGGGGAAACAAAGCCAGTTTCCCATTCCCCTGGAAACCACCTAAAAGGATCATTAAGGGGATCAGTGGCATGCATGTCTTGTAACCATTTAGCTTGTTTGGAAATTTCTATTCACAATCAGCAGTATTTGTTTTGGTAGGAGGAAACATAATGCAATTTGATTATTCAGAACTACCTGGATCAGAGAGTTTAAAATCATTCTGCTAGCAGACTTCTTTGGTTCAGCATGTTAATGTTCCATATTTTGGGGTATAGTTTCATGAGCCCCAACTTCTCCCTGTCTGAAACTTCTGTTGAAATTTTACAAACTGAAGGCTGCGTTGGTGGATAAATTGAGTTAATAGCTTGATTGGTGACGAATCCCAGTAGACCAGTCTGCAATTCCTGGACATAGTCCCCTTAAACAGCTACATTTCATTTAAGGAGATAGCATTGCAGGCAAGCTTTCAAACAGAAGGAAAACAAATGTCATGTTTGGAGCAACCTATAAACCAGTTTCCTTAGAGTGGGCAGGCATGTCGTTTTTCAGGTGTCTAGGTGTCAGACTTCTTCAGTTAAAATGAAAGTAGGAGGTGGCAATCGAACAGATTTTTCTTGACTGTAGTTTGTATATCACAAGGTACGCTTGCATTTTCTCAGGAAAAGGTTGTATAAATTTTTTTTTTATTTCAAGTCAAAAAAAATGGAAGAAGAATTTGGAAACATTAGTTTGGAGACATGCAGCAAGGGTGGAATTGACTATTCAGTCCAAAGTGCAGGAAAAAATTAATAGTAAAAACTCAAAAATGATAAATAAGGCTAGAATCTAATAACAGGTATATTAAAGCTTTCTTCTGAAACATATTTTTCTCTCTCCAGTTTTCCATTTTATGCATGAATAAATCATGGTGAGAACAATATATTTTAAAGAATCAGCTTTAGTGTACTTGGCCTGTTTATTTACATAAAGTACAGGAAGAATGTTTTTGGACTAGCAAGCTCTTTTAAAATTGGCTTTGATGGAACTTTTTAATAAGGAATCTCATATTAGACTAGTAAAAGTCTTAAGGCTAAAACCAAAAGTTTGCCATCACACTGTAGTTCCTGTATCAGTTGGGTGAATTTTCTCTTCTCTAGGTCCCAGAATAACTTGTGATTCCTAGAGTCATCAGAAAATAACCCTCTTTTCTTACCACAGGTCAGAAATCTCGTAAAGAAACTGCACAGAATGGGGACTAGGCCAGTGTTTCCAACTGGCTTTCTATTAGTGCTGTAAAGTCAACTTTAATTTTTCAGAGCAGTCTGGTCACGTCAGAAAATATGTCATTCCAACTGAAGCCTTGATAAAATAACCAGTGTCTCCAATTGTATCCTATTACAAAAGAAAATGTCTTCTTATTGAATTTAGCAAATAATGATATGAGCATAAATTAAGAATATTTGCAATTAGTTTCTAAATTCTGGAGAAATCAGGTAGAGCAAAGATAAATAATTCAAATTTTCATGCACAAATGTATGCTTTACCTAATTTGTTGTAAGCTATAAATAGCTCAAAATGCAAAAACAAAATGACATTTTATTGACTTCTAAAAATGACCATAAAAAGAATCAGCAATATATAAAAAAGTAAAAAAAAAAATGTTTTTCATGTAGTTAACTCTTGCACTGCTTCAGAAGGCTTACAGATATTTATGAATGTATCTGCTTTTTATTAGTTCTGAAAGATTTTATCTGCCCTTATGGTATGATTTCCAAAATTATCAGAAACCTATATTCAAGAGTATTATCAGAATCTTTAAAAGGCAGATTTTGGGATGTAGCCAGTTATAAGTTCCTTCCTAAGAAGAACCAGAATAAAATAATATTTTTTGTGTGAGATAAAAGTATTAGAATAATTACAGAGAGGTGCTATTGATAGGGAAATGTGGCTGTATCTGTTTATGAAAATTTAACCTAATAATATCAGCTATTACTGATAAAACACACAAAGGCATATTACAATTTCAGAAACCTTGTACAATTTTGAAAGATATATTCATCAAACCTTTGTACAAATACAACCCAAAAAGCTAAACATTATTCCATATTTGACAGTGCTTCCTATGTTATTTTAGCATACTAAATAAAACTAATATGTCTCTCCTGGACTTCCATGTGACTGCATATCCAAAAAGTTAATTTGAGGTAAAAAAGATGGAATTTAGAATTCAAACTTATGTTTTTCAAATATCAAAGGTTTTAAAACACTTGATATCACAAAATAGGGTCACAGTTTAATGTAAAATAAGTTGTTCATTTATCCGAAGTGATAATTCAAATACTTTAAAATGCAGAAGAAACCTTACTCTTTAACAGACAGGAGACTCCATTATCCAAACAATTAAAATATCTAGTAAAGATAGCATGTGGCAAACTGAATTTATCTCTCCCTTTCTCACCTCTTTTTTTATTCTTGTAGTTTATTCAAGGTAAGCAACAATGTTTGCTATCTCTTATGATAAGTACATAAAAATCTTGTTCAAAAGAGAAAACCAAATTTTATTTTTATTAGCGTGTTATCAATACTAAAGCTAATTTAATAAAATTTTAAGTAGATCTATTCAATACCAACTATTTTTGACCACACAAAATATGATTTCTACAAACCTTTTATAAACTTTAATAATTTTCCCGTTTTCTTTCTCAACTTTTTCTATCTATTCAGTTTTATCCATAATTCCTTTTCTGTAATTTTACAACTTTCAAAACCTCTAAACAAGACAAAATGACTTTCCATTTAACAACAACAACAAAAACCCTACATTTTCATTTCTTTATAGGTTAGCAGACAAATTTAGCAAGTATCTAAAATATAAAACAGCAGTTTCACGACCTTACAGGATGTAGCAGTCAGTATAAACCAGTCTGATTAATAGATCTAGGGGGGAAAAAACAGTCTACATTAAATTTTGAAGATGTTCATATTTTATTTTACCAATAATTTTCAAACTATCATTATTTATAAAAGATAACTAAAATCACATAAACTTAGAAAGAATTTAGGATTTGTAACTTAAATTATGAGTACTCATTTATGTTAATTAGATACCCATGTAGACAATACACAGACACACACAAACATACATGTAAAAATACTGACAAACACAAAGACTTGACAATTTTCATTTTAAAATTTGAGCCATGAGACAGGTAAAACTCACTAGTTTAAAAATATACAGTTGGATTGTTTTATGCCTTGATTAATGGAAAAGGTTAACATTTATCTTTCTTATGTAGCTGATGCTCTCACTGATTTTTGTAGTAAACAATGTAGCAAATTTACATCTCAGATCACAGAGAGAGGGTTTAAGGTTTTTTAAGAGTTTGGTTGTGTTAGAAGAATATTAAAAATGGCGATAATGCAGATAAGCCTAGAGGGAATTCAGAAATCTTTTTTTTAAAAAACAACCAGCTAATTGTCAGAGTGTTCTATTATGAAGACCAATCTAGCTGTGTAGCTGGCTTTTTAATTTGATCACTGGGGTCAGTATGAGCCTACACTGAATCCTAGATTCCTAAAAAGAGAAAATTGCTGTAGAATCAGGTCATATAATACTTTCATGGTGCTTTGTTAGAAAGGTATTTCAGTAGGTGTTTGAACTGTGCCATTTTCTATGTAAATATGGAGAGTAAGCCTCTGTGGTAACAACTATTTATTGTAAACAACTGCCCTCAGTCAGCAATTTGCCAGTCATTACACTTACAAACAAAAAATTTCAATCTCTTTTTCTTTTTGACCTTTCAGATTGTGTATCAGCCTTTAATTTAGCTGACTTCTGGCCATATAGCTCCAGAAAAAAAGAAAATCTTTCAAATCTCACATTATTCAGATTTTAGCTGTGACAAACAGCCGATATTTCTGGCTTTTGAATTTTTTTTTAAACCAGAGGTACTCTCCCAAGTGAAATAAATAAGCCTTAACCAAGGGTTAAGTTTCTGACGTAACCAAAGATGCACAAAACATCTCCAAAGATTTACAAGGCAGTCCACATGAGGTGTAGAACCACCACAGAGACAGCTTAAAAAGTGGAAAGTTTTGCTAGCTGCAAATGGAGTATAACTCACATTCTGCGCACCCATCTTCTCTAGGGTCTCAGCTTCTCAGTGGACCATCTACACACAGAGGATAAAAAGTCCCATATTTCCCCACAGATGGAATAATAAAGAATATGAAAATCTGCCCATGGAAAGGAAAAAAATCAATATATGGGCATCCTCCAAAAATCAAAAGTCACAAATTCCAAAACAAAAAGACTGGTTTCCTGATCAAGTATTGAACCCAAGCTGCAGTGGTGAATGCACATAATGATAAGCAGGCTTCATGATAAATGCCACATGGAATCAAAAACAGGCAATTTGAGCACACAGATTTTAACTTTGTTTTAGGTTAGACTTTCGCACCCTATTATTCGTCTATTTTAAATGTTAATCTTCCCATCAATTGTTCAGATGAAGAGATCTGTAATTTTTTTTTTTAGATTTAATTTAAAAAATCCATTTCCTGGCCATTGACAATTAGAATTTCTAATGATGCACTTAGTTCCTGTAGTGACCCAATTCAATTGCTTCTTTCAGAAGAAGCAATTCCAAAGATGCCTCCACACTCTTAGAAATAGGTTAACAGCAAAAGACGTTCATTGCTAAAGCATTAATCAGGCAACAAGGGTTGAGATGACAAAAAGTCCTTTTAAATGGGGCTTCTTATGACAAACACTCCTAAGAACTTGACACATTCAGAATAAACGTTTTGGGTTCCCAGCCATTTTCAGGCTTCATGACTGATATAAGCACATTTGAAATAAATATTTTAAAAAACAGACCTGATCACCTTTTTTTGTGTTGCTTTCACACACCTTTTTCAGAAGAACAATCTCCTAGAAGTTTTAGTAAATATTGCCTCAAACTACATCAAGGAGTATAACTAAAAATTACAACACTATTATGAACCCTAACTTTTAAAATATCAGAAAAATAGAATATTTACAATTTTCTTAGCAATAATTAATCCATCGTTTTATAATGGAAAGTGATTCAGAAGAACCATAACACTAAAAGTCACTTAACCATTCAGTCATGTATCATAACACACATACAAATCAACACGTTGATTACATTTTTCACAAGCGATTACAAAAGTATGCAGCAGAAATTATAATTGTCCTTGGAAACTCCAGCCACAAGACCACTTTACCCTTTTTCTATAGCCAAGTATTTTCTCATTAACTTAGATCTCTCAGTGCTAATAATCATGAAGTTACGTATTCACGCCATTCTTTGCTTGAAGATGATTCCATCAAGGAAGTAGCATTTTGTGACTAAATTCTCCAGGCTTATTATTGTTTCAACATTCTTCATGCCCATTTCTGCCACTGCCTTTTTATTCTTGATGATTGTCTTCTCTCTTTTTTTATGTTAATAAAAATTTTATTAAATCCCAAATTGTGATATGATAATATTAGGGGGCTTTGGAGAAGCAAAGTGGATAGATGTCTGGGTATATGTGTGGGAAGAGTAGTATGAGTTGTCTTTATATTCCATAGTACATAATGTCTAAAACTTAAGAGTATCAAATAGAAATATTGTGGTAAATAAGAAAAGAAGCAACTTAGGATTTAAAAATTGGAAACAGCTAGGAGTGGAGCAAAGAAGGGTTGTTTTTGATATAATCATTGTAATATCTTGTTAGGTTAATCTTTGTACATGTATTGCTTTGATAAAAATAACAAATTAGAAAAACAGAATATTAGGATCATTTTCACCTGTCCAAGCTCTTCATTCAGAAGTGTTGACTTCTGATCTGAATGAAGTCTTCAGTCTTCATTGTATGTATGCAAATTTCACAAATCCTTAAGACTGGGACAAAGTATGAGGTTAACATTGTGGGATACCCTACTGGCTATCCCAGTCTTCACTTACCTTCTTGGCCAGCCAAATAAATTTAACTGTATCTCACTAAAATAGAACTCAATAATAGTCTATTGTTTTTGTTTCTGTGATAAGTTGCTAACTAGATATTTTTCAGTTGCACTGCTTTATTTTGCACTAAAACACTAACACTGATTCTTACTAAAGTTGAATCCTAAAAATTTGCTTATTAGTTAATTGTATTTTATTTTCTGTAAGTTGTCTGTTCATTTCTTTTTTCCTTTATTAAGGTAAAATTTAAGTGTTGTATATATTTATGGTTCACAGTGATATTTTGATACATGTATATGTTGTGAAATAATTATCACAATCAAGGTAATTAACATTCATCATCCTACATAGATACCATTTTTTGTGTGTGGTAAGAATATGTATGATTTACTCTCGGGAATTTTTAAGATAAGAATTCTGTAGATTATTTCTTCACTCTGTTGATTGTTTGGCCTTTTAGTTTGATGAAACTCAACTTGTCTATTTTTTTATATTGTTGCCTGATCTTTTGGGGCCATAGCCAAACAATCATTGTCCATACCAATATGAAGAAACTCTTCCCTGTGTTTTTTTCTAGTAGTTATACATTTTAAGTTCTTATGTTTATGTCTTTAATCCATGCTGAGTTCATTTTTGTATATAATGTGAGATAAAGGTCTAATCATATTCTTCTCCATGTGGATATCCAGTTTTTCCAAAATCATTTATGGTGGAGACTGTTCTTTTCCCATTGTATATTTTGTTATCCTATCTAAAAATCAATAGATCCAATAGATCATCAATGCATAGTTTTTTTTCTAGGCTTTTAATTCTGTTCCATTTTTCTACCGGTCTGCTACTGTGTCAATACTATGTTGTTTTGATTACTATACACATGTAGTAGATTTTGAAATCAAGCAGTGTTATTAAGTCCAGAATGATCTTTTTTCTCAAGCGTGCTTCATCTACTCAGGGTATTTTATGGCTTCATATTAATTTTAGTGTTTTTTTTTTTACTACTATGAGACATGCCATTGGGATTTTGATACCAATTGCATTGAATTTATAGGTCACATATGTGTTGCGCTCATTTAAACAATATTAATTATTTCAATCCATGAACATAGGATATCTTTCTGTTTGTATCTCAACTTCTTCAATCAATATTTTATAATTTTCAGTTTATAAATATTTTGTCTACTTGGTTAAAATTATTTTTAAGTGTTTTATTTTTAAGTACTTCTTTGTTGATGCTATTATAAGAAAGATTTTTCTGGCTGGTTCAACATATGTAAATGATATGAAATAATAAAGAATTTTAAAATATGTGCTCATCTCAGTAGATGCAGGAAAGGCACTTGACAAAATTTTATGTTAAAAAAATCTCAGTAAATTAGGTATATAAGGAATGTGCCACAACTGAATAAAGGCCACATATGACAAGCTGACAGTTAACAACATACAAGATGGTGAGAATCCGAAAGCTTTTTCTCTAAGATTGGAACCAAGACAAGGCTGCTCTCCTATTGCCACTTGCCAACTCAAATTGAATTAAATATTTAAACGTAAGAAAACATGCAAACCATAGATAGGAGAGGCTAATATCTCAAGTAGATAATAATTAAATATAATCCTACAAGTCCTATTAATTAGGCAAGAAGACTAAATAAACACTATCCAAATAGGAAAAGAACATGTAAAATTGTCTCTGATTACAGATAGCAAAGTCTTAGATCTATATATGTAAAACCCTAAGCACTCTACCAACAAAAGTCAGAACTAATAAACAAGTTATTAACGTTTCAGGATACCATATTGGCACAAAAATTAGTAACATTTTTATGCACAAACAACAAACTAACTGAAAAAGGAGTCAAGAAAAGAATTCTCTACTGGATATAAAATGATTTGATAGTAGGCAACTGTTTCAGAACATTGTACTCTAAGAAGTACTCAGCACAGCGTAATGCATATAAGAATTCCCTCAAGGTATATTCAGTTTTGTTTGAGGGAAATCTAAAACCACTTTAAAGAAACACCCCCCCACACACACACACTCACCCACACAGTACTCCATTGAGTGGTTCCATTTAATCAGACACTAGAATCCAAGGAAGTAAGAACGCAGTGAAGTCTAAAGTAATGGAGTAATAGAGGAAAACTTTGTCAATTAAGGCATCAAGTTATATTGTTAAAGAATGTTAGGCCGGGCATGGTGTTTCATGCCTGTAATCCCAGCACTTTACGAGGCAGAAGTGGGAATATCACCTGAAGTTGGGAGTTTGAGACCAGCCTGACCAACATGGAGAAACCCCATCTCTACTAAAAATACAAAATTAGCCTAGTGTGGTGAGGCATGCCTGTAATCTCAACTTCTCAGGAGGCTGAGTCAGGAGAATTTCTTGACCCTGAGAGGCAGAGGTGGCGGTCAGCTGAGATTGTGCCATTACACTCCAGCCTGGGCAACAGGAGTGAAACTCACCCCCCCCCCCAACCATAAAAAAGGTTTTGCATTCAGGTAAATGGAAGAAAGTAAGTATGCATTAAAATCAAGAGTGTTTGGGATGCTGAAAAGAAGAGTTTCCAGAACAATCCAGAACAAATATGCTCTTCGAAGATTAGAGGCCTAGCATGAGGTGTATCCCTCAAGATAGCTTGCTCTAACCATTTTAAGGAGGGCCGATTTTAAGAATAGCAGGAACATACAAAGAGGAAGCAAGGAAATTGCTAAGAAAAGGTTTACGAGCCGAAGATTTCAGAAACGTCGGAAGAAATTCATGTTCTAAAAGTTAAAGAGTTATCTTTCAGCCCATGGGTTTTATGCTTTAAGTGCTGTGGAAACTCAAGTTTATAGATGGGACTACTGAAACCCTTCTTGATCGAGTTCAGATTGAGAATCAAAAGGCAGAGTATTGACCAAAAAAGAAAAAGTGGTGTGACTTCATTTTTAATTTATGTTTTATGTATTGCTTGGCTAAATTCAGCTGGTATTCACGTGCCTCCAGTTAGGTGATTCATGGGCTTGTTATTTTGTTCTGATAGGGTGCTACTCCTACCATACCAGGTATTAAATATTTTAATATTTAAATATTGCCTTTACATATAGCTGATACCCTATCAGCATACAACACAGGTCTTTTCTTGCTAACATCACAGCTCATAAATAATAATTTAAAGATAATGTACACTTTCCTACCACATTTTTTTAGTGATATGTAAAAAAAGTCAAAATATTGTCCCTCAGATATGTTATTCACGCATATTAAATGATGATTCTTAATGCATATTAAGAGGCAAATTGTTTTTGTTCACCTTTAAAATAAAATCCTGGTTTCCACGTATGTGGCAGGACCTGCTTTTTGGTGTTGTGTGGCATTGATTTATGCCAGTTCCAGCAGCATCATTTATTAGAGCAATTTTTGTCAATAGCTCTTTTTGATTTCCCTCTGAGCATAATATTTGTGTTAACTTAGTGGCTGACTTTACAAGCTTCTAGATAATGCAGTGCCTGGTACTTATTGTTGGGGAAGTGTTGATTTGAGTGATGCCTGAACGATTCTGCTCTCTCTTCCCTACACTTAGTGGTAAAACAAACACTTGGTCCCCTAAATCATGTTTTAGACTTGTTATGAAACAATATAAAAACAATTGGGTTAGCATAAAGAACAGTATATTACAAAAAAGAGATCAATGTATCAGTGACATCAGTATACAATTTGCTAAAGCTTCATAACAGAGCACATAATGGGAAATAGGAGGAAATGGATCATGAATTCAATAAAATCAGTTTTTTCTCTTGTTAATGGTTTTTGTGAATAATATTTCTGTTTTCCTGCTTATGAGAAATCCTTATATTTATTTGTCACTTGTCAATGCACAGTAGATTTATTTCATTTTGCCCTGAAATTTGTCCTTTTTATGTTCATGTTTTACAAAGTTGTAGTATTTATGCTAAAATTTTTATCATTAATTCTATGCACCAGTGATTCCTTTGTGAGCCACTCACAATCTTTGTGACTCAGATGTAGAATGCAACATAATAGTAAAAAATATATATATATAATTTAACAAACAATAACATAACATGGAAAACACATGAAAATGTATTTCCTAAGATGAGTAGCGTATTGTATAAACAGAACATAACTTCAAACAAAGGAAATCCTGCAGAACTTGTAATATATGTTCTACCTAAGGCAATTATTATTATAAATACAAGCAAAAGAATGTATGCACAACCTTGTTTTAATGTCTTTTCACGTTAAATTACTGAAGTACCATTATGGTTTTTATGTTTCAAGAATCATTTCCATAGTAGAAAAGATTAGGAAGGAATGAAAATTGATCCACATAGCATTCATCACAGAGGAAGAAAATGAGCAAGGATGGAATTATTTCTTTTTTTGTTTGTTTCAGTTTTGAGACAGAGTCTTGCTCTGTTGCCCAGGCTGGAGTGCGATGGTGCAATCTCAGCTCACTGCAACCTCTGCCTCCTGGGTTTAAGCGATTCTTGTGCCTTAGCCTCCTGAGTAGCTGGGATTACAGACATATGCCACCACGCCCGGCTAATTTTTTTTATTTTTGGTAGAGGTGGAGTTTCACCATGTAGGCCAGGCTGGTCTCGAATGCCTGACCACAAGTGATCTGCCTGCCTTGGCCTCCCAAAGTGCTGGGATTACAGACATGAACCACCATGCCCGGGGAGAGAAATCTTTCTTTGTGTGTATATGTTTGCTTTTTACATGAATAACTAAAATAGTAAGAACTGAGAAAAAGTGGCAGATTGTTACAAGATGGCCACAGAAATTCCTCTGATCTCTGTATTCACGCTTCTTCACTGTGCCGCTTCGTCGTTCTTCTCCATCAACAAGTGGAGTTGGAATTTCCAACCCTTTACTTGGGTTGGGAATCATTTTGTGACTTTCTTTGATCAATAAAATGTGGTGGAGGTGACGCTGTGTTTACTCTGAGCCTAGGCTTCAAGATGCTTTGTTGCTTCAGCTGTTCTCTTTGTGCGCAGAATGGCTGAGTAAGAAGATCCAGCCTACTTGAGGAGAAACTACGTGGAGCAGGGACAAGGCCTGTCCCCTGAAGCCCATTAGACAGCCAGCCCCTTGTTGAGCCACAAGACAACTGCAGCTTTGTGAGTGATGTCAGGGAAGACCAGAAGAAGGACTGCCCATCTGTGCCTAGCCCAAATTGGAGGTAGGGGTGATGGCATATTTTACATGAGGAAAGGATATGAATTATTGTAGATTTTGGAGATGTTGCTGCTGTGCTGCTTTTGCAGGACAACCTTGATGCTTTTCCTATAAAGGCCACTAGGCTGGTCTGAGGCTATACTGGTGGCTTGATTTGCCCAGTATAATGCAGAGGAAATGACATTCCATGTCTAAGCCTCAGGAGGCCTCTGGCTTCCACTTCAGTTGCTTGTAAGATGGCTCTACTCTGTGTAGAATGAGAGATTGAGGCCACATAGAGCAGGAGCAAGCTGTCCCAGCTGAGGCCTCTGAAACAGTCTCAGTCAAACCTCGGGTGATTGCAGTCATACAAATGACATTGCAGGCACAATCACCATACTCCAAAGGCGGACCCTTCAAAACTGTGAGCCAGTCCAGTCCTCCTAGTTTTGAGCCAAATACCATATAAATAAATATAATAGCTCTAGTTTCAAGACATGATTATAGAACAATGGAAACTTTTCAGAGAGGGTGGGTTACTGCTGTGTTCCCTGGGAGTGGTCAGAAGGCCGATGAGGTTTGAGGAACTGTGGGTGCCATCATTTTCACTTTCCTTTGGTTAGTCAGGTTTCCGTTTTTAATTCTAGAGGAGACAAGGCACCTGAATATGAGCACAATGGGATTGACGATTCTCTGGGGAAAAGGGATTTCATCCTCATATAGCAAGAGAATTAGAGGAAAAGTAGGCAAAATGAAGGGAGCCACTAGGCTTGTGAAATGGTCATCTAGGGAATGTTTAATGGGAGAGGCCCTGAGAAGCTGAGTGGGTGGCAGCACAGGAGATGGGTGCTTCAGTTATGGGATGAAGAGAACCCGAAAGGAGATGTTGAATTTGTTCACTTTAAAAATACAATAGGAGACCAGGTGCAGTGGCTCACGCCTGTAATCCCAACACTCTGGGAGCCTGAAGTGGGTGGATCACCTGAAGTCAGGAGTTTGAGACCAGCCTGGCCAACATGGTGAAATCCCATCTTTACTAAAAAATACAAAACATTAGCCGGGCATGGTGGCACCTGAAATCTCAGCTACTCTGGAGCCTGAGGAAGGAGAATCACATGAACCCCCCAGGTAGAGGTTGCAGTGAGCAGAGATGATGCCAGTGCACTCCAGCCCGGGTGACAGAGCAAGACTCCATCTCAAAAAAAATACAGTAGGATATTTTCTGAACCCCATGTAATTTTATAAAGGTGTTTTTCATTCTGTGATTTTACAGAATTACACTCAATTATAATTGTATTCAGTAGCTTTTCTGATATTTATATGTATTCAACATAATCTCACCTGTAGAGAAGCCGACATAATATTTTTTTAAATGCCTGACTTTTCTGTGAGAGCACACCAGGTATATTCTACTTATCATTTTAAAGTAGATTCTGAATGAGATTGACTATTCTAGACTCCAGGAAACTGATGCCCTCAGTCTTTGAGCTGCATAATTTTTTCGTACCATATTTCTTTCTCATAGACTGTGAAGACATTTCATTTCCGTTTCCTCCAAAGCAGTATTGATAGTAAACTAAGATTCCCTTCAGCAACTTCTGGAGCTGCTTTTTATTTATAGCAGGCAAAGAAATAGGTAGAAACACTATTGATGACAAATGATAACAATTATGTCCACTTTTCTCCATTGAGATTTACGGTATGTATTCAGTTCTGATTTACCTCCTGCATCTTTGGGATGTATGTGAAATTGCCTACATCTACATTTTGTTCCAGAATTGTGAACCTCATCATCTCAGTCACTCTCAGGTTGGTTACATGAGTGCCAGAGACCCTTTTCTTAGGAGGAACATTATTCCCTGTGCAGCATTCTGATTGCCACGGTTACCTGAAACAATTTCATAACAAAGTTAAGGACTTTATTTTATGCAACTTTGTTGATCCTACTTCTAGTGATTTGACTCTCTTATAACCTTCAGAAACAAACAGAAAGACACACACACACACAAAAACAAACTCCGCCTTATTGTGTGTTATATCAACCTGGAACACAAAAGGAAATGTACTGATAGATATGGGTCGATTATCAGTAAGTATTCATATATTGCCTATTTTCCTCAGATTCATTTTATTCTTATAATAACAAGTCTGTCATATGGAGGAAAAATGGGCAAATAATAGATATTACACATTAATGTCTAGTAGTATCCCTTCTGGGAAAATGTAGCATTATATTATTTAATTTCCTGTATAAATCTGCAAGGTAGTTATTGCAGACTATCAATAAGAATGCCATGATTTATAGAATTTAAAATAATTTGTTCAGCCTCACTGTTAGGCTTGAACCCAAGTGTGTTTGTCTCTTTAGTTCTCAAAGTCATTCTCTATTCTCTGTTCATCAGGCTTAGTTGCTGATCACTAAGTTGATTATTTAGATGTGTATACCGTCTATTGCTACACATCTCAATAATTTGCCCCTTCAATTGAAGCTTCTCAAGAAAAAAGACGAGTGTGGTAAGCAGAATCCTAAGATAGTCCCCAAAATTTCAGCCCCTGCTGTGCCTACCCTGTATGATCTCCTCCCAGTGGGACACCCATGCTCCTGTTACTTCATTTTTGACAAAGAGAAGGAATAGTCATTCCTGTGATGGTTTACATTACATAAGATTCCTTCATAGAAGGCTGTAGTGAGGTCATCCTGCTGGCCTTGAGGACGTATACTGCCCCATTTTGGAAGAGCCACATGGATAGGACCCAAGAGTGTCTTTCAAAAGGTGACAGTGACATAAAACTCCAGACAAGTGTAACTTCCACTTGGCAACTGTAGGAACTGAATTCTGTGACTAAAGCTCAGAAGAGGATCATGAGCCACAGAAGAGATCCAAGCTCCCTCAGCATCTAGATTTCAGAGTTTCCACTTTTAGAAATGCAGAGCAGAAGTTTTCGCTGACCCCTGCCCATATTCCTCATTCAAGAACGTACATACTAAATTCTTCTTGTTTTGAGCTTCTATATTTATGACAGTTTGTCATTCAGTAATAGAAAATGAGTATAGCAGTTTTCATCCCCTTTCTCACTTCCTCCCATCCTCCTTTTTTTTTTTCTTTATTCCTCTAAAAAGTACAGATAGTGTCTAGAAGAATGACAGATAAAGTGAGATGCTTTGGATGCTTGATATGATTTGGATCGGTGTCCTTGCCCAAATCTCATGTCAAATTGTAATTCCCAGTGTTAGAAGAGAGCCTTGGTGGGCAGTGATTGGATCAGGAGAGAAGAATTTCCCCCTTGCTGTTCTGTGATACTGAGTGAGTTCTTATGAGATCTGGTTGTTTTTTTTTTTGTTTGTTTGTTTTTTGTTTTTTTTTTTTTTGAGACGGAGTTTTGCTCTTGTTACCCAGGCTGGAGTGCAATGGCGCGATCTCGGCTCACCGCAACCTCCGCCTCCTGGGTTCAGGCAATTCTCCTGCCTCAGCCTCCTGAGTAGCTGGGATTACAGGCACACGCCACCACGCCCAGCTAATTTTTTGTATTTTTAGTAGAGATGGGGTTTCACCATGTTGACCAGGATGGTCTCGATCTCTTGACCTCGTGATCCACCCGCCTCGGCCTCCCAAAGTGCTGGGATTACAGGCATGAGCCACCGCGCCCGGTCCGAGATCTGGTTGTTTAAAAGTGTGTAGCTCTCCTCTTTTTCTCTCTTACTCCTGCTCCAGTCATGTAAGACGTGTCTTCTTCCTCTTCACCTTCTGCCATAATTGTAAGTTTCTTTAGTCCTCCCAGCCATGCTTCCTGCCCAGCCTGAACAACCATGAGCTAACTAATGCTGTTTTCTTCATAAGTTACCCAGTCTCAGGTATTCCTTTATAGAAGTGTGGGAACAGACTAATACAATGCTTAACTA
The DNA here is from genome assembly GCF_048565385.1 of Saimiri boliviensis. Taxonomy (NCBI): domain Eukaryota; kingdom Metazoa; phylum Chordata; class Mammalia; order Primates; family Cebidae; genus Saimiri; species Saimiri boliviensis. Next base: position 9,082,990 of record NC_133464.1, on the reverse strand, counting down.
TTTTTTATCAAGTAAATGTCACTCAGGGTGGGCATCTTTTTGTGCAAGTCAAGGAAGCTTTTGAGTTTTACATAATGATATTATTTTTGGGATTGGAAAATACATTGCGGGTCTACTTATATCCTGGATTTGTCCTTGTATATTTATATTCAAAAGTTGAAGGGACTCTAGCTATGAGAGAAGGGACAGGAAGACAGTTTGGATGTGTGAATGTCACAGTGCCACCAAATTCCCAGGAAAAGGAATTGCCACTGGAGAGTAGCAGGTTCAGGAGGTGGACCCTATGTCAGGAGAGGCTGGAATACAGGAAATGAAGAGAAAAGACAAAAAGAACGAAACAAGTGAAAAACATGAAACATGAATTTGAAAATTTCTGATTTTTTGACTAAATTATTTTTATTTCTACTACCTTGAAGGGGGGAGGTTTTCTAAGACTACTATGTCAATATTAGAAACCTAGAGCTGTATGTGCATCACAGAGATAAAATTACACAGAAGAAATATGCAACCAGAGAGCACTGAACTGTTTCGTTTGGGGCTGGTTGAGCTTGAAATGGATTTTAGAAAATGTCCCATCCCTTACTTTGTGATAGGACATATCTTACACATAGCTGTTAAAAAGAAACAAAACCACATATTTCAATGGCTATCTCTGTTATCCAATAAACATAAAATATTCCAGCTGAATTGTGCATTCTTGACTTACTCTTCATTATCCTTCCAATAGATTTCATGACTATATGAGATAATTACTGAAAAGCACCCCAGAGAATATTTTCTGCAACAATCTTATGTTTTGGGTTTTCTGTGTTTTGCTATTGAGGCTCACACCTGCAGATGAAAACGAAAGAAATTGCTGTCTTGACATTACTTCTGAATGTTGTGAGCAGCTTAGATCAAAGTTTGACATTCTGAGCTGTTTAATTCTCTCAAGGGAAAGAGTTTTCCCAGTTGAGAAGCTTCAAAAGAAAACCTCCACATCCCAAGTTTCTTTGAAACAAGTTTAGAGTCTTGATAAGATTATTTTCAGATACCTTAGCACTTGTATAAAGATGAAGAATAAATTGTTTAAATAAGAACCTCAGGCGAGGATTGTAGCCCAAATCCTATATTGTGTTCTGTGTTTAGAAAACATTGAGAAAGCAGTTATCATACTGTAGAATGTCTGCTGTAACCAATAGAGCTATATTTATACCTATGAATTTTGATTTTTTAATTTAAATTTAACAGTATTCTTTCCACTGACACATTTTTATACAACTTCTTTCCCTTTTCTTATACAACACATTCTTATACTATTTTTTGTTGCTTGTTGATCTTTTATATCCAGAGAGCACGCCCAGTGCCACATCATATTTGTATATGCCTTTTGCATATGATTATAGCTACTTTACAGATTAGAACACTAAACCTCAGCATAGTGAAATGACTACTCATCATATAAAAAGTATGGAAAGATAAATATAAAATTAAATTATTAGCTTAATCTCCGTTAATATTTCAAGGCAGTACTGCTCATGATTGTATCTGTGAAGTCAGGAGTAAGGAATGTACTTGAGCCAAGTAATGAATCATTTTCAAAGTACTGGAATACCAATTAATAGAAAAGAAACAGAAAACATTTACACTTATAGAGATATCAGGAAATAAGCATTAAAGAGCTTAGACAGATGTGGAAAAGATCCCATTGCAAATTAATTAGTTAAGGCATTTTTAGAGATTTTATTGAAAGTCTTCCTGACATTCTCACAATTCTTTTTGCTAAATACATTCATATACTATTGTTGATTTAGTGTAAAAATAATAGCCTGAGTGACAGTCTTAAATAATAATAATAGTAGACATTATTCTTCATTTTTTCATATTTAGTACATTTCTGAATCTTCATAATTATCATATAAAATACATGATATTACTATCTACGTTTAATAGTCAAGGCAATTGAGGGAAAGAGAGCTTGATAATTTAAGCTCTCTTTAACTTGTGATCTCACAGCCAGTTAAGGAGAGCAGAATTTCAACTAGACAAGTTGACATCTGGCTTATTGATTGAAACACTAAATGTCTTTTGTAGATTAGGCTATAGGAAATTGCCAATATTCCATGATTTTCACCTATAAAAACCGTAATTCCCATGGTTTAAATGATAATTAATACCATCATTTTTATATATTAAATGCAAAGTTGCTATTAAATCTATCTCTGTCGTGCAGTATTTAAACTTGTCTTAAAAATAATGTATTGTCTATTTAGTTTATTATTAGTTTATTTAATTACAGCAAAGTTGTTATAGATTGTGGATTAGTCAGTTCAAGTAGTAAGCTGTTAATCATACTTATTATCTTTCTACATATTTAGGACCCCTAAGTGTAGTTTTCTCCCCTTGCTGTCTGTGCAAGTAAAATAAAGACCATGGTTCCTGCAGATTTAAACTTGAATACAATGTGGACCCTTAAAGTCTCAGACTTAGAACTTCAAACTAGGGAGCTTCTTATTCTGAATTTAGAGGATTTGCTTTATTAAATTTCTATTCATCATGTCATCTTAAATGATTTGCCAGTGCTTTTCGAGTAGAATTAAAGACATTTTCAGAAGAATTACCATCAAAAAACTTTTATTTATAAAAACAAAGAATTAGTCATTAGCCATTAATTTGTATCTATTATGGGCTGAGATTTTGAGATATTTTTCTTAAAATTGCATAATATAAACTGTTTTCAAAAATCTTGAAGAGAAAGTGGTCGTCAAAATACTTAAAGTGAAACTTAATGTGTACTTAATTATTTGCTGTATCTAATAGACATACGAACTTTAAATGAAGTCCTACCAACATTAAATAAAATGATATTTTGAAGATTATATTGTTTAATGAAATCTGTAGCTTGGTCAGTTTTTGATTACATGATAGTAAACATAAATAATACTTTATTTAAATAATAAACGTGCTGTAACTCTTAACATCACTGAACTTCAGGACAACAGCTTAGTGGTAGAGCTGATTAATGTGCCTGTCATGTGTGAATTGAAGCAGGGAAGTTAAGCAAACAACACGAGTGTGGGGTCCAAAATGTCATTGTGCAATTTTAATATGTGCACTTAAGAAAGAATAACTTGTTTCAATGATACAACTCAAGGACATCAGTCAGGGCTGGCACCATATTGTAAAAATCACATTCATTAGGTTTGGGCACTATCATTTAATGTTAGACAGGAAACAAACTTATAGTGACACGATCAGCAATGAATGGAAAGAAAGAATTTGTGTTAGTTCAGATAATGGTAACAGAAAATCATGAATGGCTTGAAGGATGGTGGTTATGGAGAAGACAAAGCTGGGAAGTTATTTAATATAGTATGGTTTGCAACTGGGTAAAATATTTTAAAGAGATTTGTCATACTGATGTTATTTTTTCGACAAAGTTTTATTTGCATTCACCAAAAAGAGTTGTATGTGCAGAGATATGGAGTGTTTCATAAACGCTGAATTTGGCTTGCTATCTGATTGGTACACGATATTTTGTCACTGATGGAATAATAACAAAAAAATTATTAAGACAGGTGAAAAATAACCAATATTAACGGACTTTTAATAAAATATTAGCTTTTTTAAAATATGAAAACAAATTTTACAGTGTTGAAAGTTTCTTCCATGTATTTAATAATTATTAGTGATCAACTACTGTTAATTATTAGTTAATATAATTTATTTTTAAACCAATGCTTTTAAGTCAAAATAAATGTGCCTCTAAAAAGTACATTGTATTTTATATAACAAAGCATGTATTTCAAGCATCTCAAGCAAAACATAGTATAAACATTGTTATAAAAGTATAATGTCAATTTATGGAAATGTATAGAAAATGCCAGAATATTCTCAATATGCATAAAATCAAATAAAAAGATAAGAATTATTAGTGTAAAAGCTAATTAACAATAGAAGAAAACAAAGAATTATAAAACAGATGTTATGGTCTAAAACACTTGTAGATAACATGAAATAGGTAATAACATTTCCAAATGCTTCCAATTTATGTTATTGTTACATAATATGGAAAAATATATCAGAAGAAATGTAGCAAATTTTCTGTGCCCTAGTGTGGTTGCTTACATTTATTTGCGTTTTGCTGAAATACAGTTGGTAACATGGAAGTGACAGAGGAGCATCTTTAAGGTATTTCCCCCAACATAAATTATGTTTTATAAACAAATATTTAAGACTTACCTTTAGAGTTGTATTCCATTAAGGTCTTCATATAATAATAACCAATGACTCTTTTTGGTTAATTATATGCTACTGCTATGTCAACATGTAGGATTGGATTGGTTGAATCCACTTCTTTAGAAGCTGGAGCCTCAGATCAAAACTAGTGGTTTACACTGAACTCCAGAAGAGTACTGTGCACTTAAAGACAGAGGCCTGAACTTGAAGTGTTTATTGACATTTCGTTGCCTAATATGTTTTCTGAAACCACTTTCTAAATAATGTCTTAGAACCGAGTCAACAGGAATGTCAGGAAACTGAGGATGGCGCTTGCAAACGACACAGGATGGTTCTGCTGGCATGTCCACCTCTCTCTCCGGTGAATTAAGCAGCCATCACAGTGTCCTGGAGCTGAATGCTCAGCTCCTACCAGACAAAATTGAACACCACGAGCTGCCTTACAGTTCACAGCCTCTCCTTATGCTGCTCATTTCCCTTGTTTTCATATTATTCTTCTTGTCTGCAATCCATTTTTACTAGACATTATAAAAGCGTTTTAGGGTGTTCTATTCCAGCAGGCCCATCCTCTCAGTTACTCCAGGCTTAAAGCTGGTTTTCCATTACATGCATGCTAGAAAGCCACAAATGAATGCCAAAGATGAAAAGAAGTAAGAGAGGGTATTTAATGTAACAGTTAAAATTATTATTAAAATATGAAGGTACTCATTACAATGAAGTGCCTTTTGATGGTGCCTTTTATTTAAATTGTGTAACGTTTTCTCCTTCCTCATTACTAGCTCCTTCTCCCTCACCAAAGACTTGTGTTATGCTGATGCTGTTATTAAGAATCCAGCTCTCTTCCCACAAAGCGTTTGGACTCACTGGACAGCAAGGCTGTAGCTGCTCTGTGTTCAGGAGATGTTGTCCAGAGCTGTTTTATTCTCTATGACTCACCTATGGACTTTCCAAAGGACAACATCCTTTCTCAATACTGTGACTGTCATTTTTATAGGATATAACCCACACTTCTTGTGTTTGTCGGTTGGCGGGGGCGGGGGGGGGCAGGTTGTTAAAGCCATCCATGAGCAGAGATTGCTGGTAATACATCTTTAATAGCAGAAGAAAAGCCATGAACTGACCTAAGCCTTCCATTTAACTTTCTAGCTACCATTTCATTGATCTCAATGGAATCTGTCAGAAGCTCTAAGGCAAGTGCTTCAGCCTGTCAGTTTCTAACAGTTCTAAGAACATAAACTCAGAGATTGAGCTCAATTAGTGATCACATCTAATTTATTCTTTGCTGTGGCAGGCAATGGCTATGCAGTATGGCTGCCTTCGACTGTAGCACTCTATTAATGCGTTCACAGGAAAGAAATGAACCAAGCTGTGTATTAAAACTCCTTCTAGTAAAGTGCTATCACAATTATATTATGAAGAAACACACACACACACACACACACACCCCCTACACACAAGTACACTGAGATCTTTCCTTTAGATGTTAAAAACAAATGTTGTAAGGCAGTGGTCCTCAACATTTTTGGCACTGGGAACCAGTTTCATGGAAGCCAATTTTTCCACGGACCTCAGGGAGCTGGATGGTTTCAGGATAGAACTGTTCCACCTCAGATCATCAGGCATTAGTTGGGTTCTTAAAAGGAGCATACAACCTAGATCAGTCACATGCACAGTTCATGGTAATGTTTATGCTCCTGTGAGAATATAATGCAGGTGCTGATCTGACAGGATGCAGAGCTCAGGGTGAGCAATGGGGAGCATCTGGAAATACAGATGAAGCTTCACTCACTGGCCCGTCACTCATCTCCTGCTGTGTGGCCCGGTTCCTAACACGACACGGACCAATACTGGTTCACGGCCTGGGGATTGGGGGTCCCTGCATAAGCCTAGATTAATAATTGCTTTCTAACTGGCCAATGTTGTACTGATTTATTGGGCTAGGATGACCAGGGTGAAGTTATCCAGAAACCAAGTGTTACCCAGTTATGTCCAAACATAATAAAATATTGGTTTCCATCAACAAAAAATATTGTTTGTATGGTTGGGAGTAGATAGAATGGTGGATATAATAATCTAGCTATTTAAAAAAATTGACATTATGTTGAGCACTGGTATCTAGCTTCCTAATTTCTAATAACAGCTAAAAATCTGATATGATATATTTTGAAGAAAAGTATATTGTAGTAGATAGAAAAAAGAAGGGAAACTAGATTTAAATAATATCATTTAAATAAACATGATGAAGCTATTCTTACCTATCTGGAGCTGCAAAAATGTAGTTCTAGGTTCATGAACTCTCCATATAGCTGCACATGGAACTTTGAGCTACCTGTTCTTTCGTTTTTTAATTTTCTTTTCTTCACCTTTTTAAATTTTGTTTTTTGAGACAGGGTCTTATTCTGCTGCCCAGACTGGAATGCAGTGGCGCAGTTCAGCGTAGCCTCAAACTCCAGGGCTCAAGCAATCCATTTGCCTTGGCTTCCCAAAGTGCTGGAACTACAGGCATGGGCTTTCTCTCCCAGCTGGGTGAGTTACCTATTCTTTTATAATACTTACTTTGTTAAATATGTATCTCTCCCTCCAAAATATGTTGCACATCACTGCTATTTTAAACAAATGCACTAGGGCCTATATATTAGTTTCTTTATGAATAGCAGCAAGTTTGCAGCTGCTCTCAAACACTGGGACTTGAGGAACTTCTGATGAGAGCAAAGGTGTTTGCCCTTAAGTATGACACAATTGTGATGCTTTTTCTTGCATTTGCCTCCATTGTGATATTTTAATCCCCATGGAGACTATCATTGTGCGTGGAAGTGCTCACTGATGTGAGAAATGTTCAGGCTTTTAATCTCTGAGCTTCTGCCTGCTCTTCTTCTTATCTTTGTTTACTTCTATTCATTTATTTTCCCCCATGATTTTCCAACTAGCTGAAAGTTGATTTCGATAGACATCATTGGGTAATAAGAATGTCTATTTGCTTGAACTAGTAAACAAATTAGTGACATGGAATTGAGTGGTTTCACACCTCCAGGGATTCTTGGCTGTTTTGGTCATCATTCATATTTGGAGAGTTTTCTCTTTTTATTAGATTTAAGCTGTTCTGGAGGTTGTTAGTAGCCATATATGTGCTTGATAATAAAATGTATCGTAGTTGAGCCACGCTGGTAAATATCAGCTGCGTTAAAATTAGTAAGGCATTTGCCTTTCGGAAGAGGAGAAAAAAAAAACAAAGAAGCAACATTTATCTTGCACTGGGTCAAGGAACCTTCAGCAAGCCACCATGGGCAGACACGTAGCTAGCCAGTCAGCGAGGCTGGCACTCAGGCAGTTGCACACATGCCTGTCTCCCTCCTTAATTCCCCTGGGAGGGAGTGGAGCTCAAATCTGGCCGCCGCACAATTGGCTGTTCCTCCCTGGATGTCCTTCAAACAGATGCTGTGCTCACTGGGATGGTGTTTCATGCTTCACAGTCGCTGGGAAAAATGTCACACAAGTGAAAAAAGGAAGGTTAATGATACAAAGGGGATGGGGAACAAACTTCTAGAACACATTTTTGCTGAGACATGCACTATTAATTGATCTCTTCTCATTTAATTAATGGGTCTTCATGAAGTGTACTAGTAATAGGCGAATTATATATGATACTCAAAGTGCATAATGTAATATGTGTGTAATAATATGACATAATTCACTTATATATCATTTGTTTTCCATCATGGAGATGAAAAATAAACACTATCATTTTAATCTGAAAAATAACCACAGTTATATATGTAATAGGATATATTCTCTATTATCCATCCCATTGCAAATCAACCTTTGAATATTACTCATTCCTTTTCCAACATGAGTTTTTGGTCATCCAGTATTATCCAACTACGGCTTCAAGTGTTTGGAATAGTAGATAGAATAGAAATAAGCCCCATTTTATAGAAGCTTGATCAAGTAGAAGAGGTAGAATTTAACACAAATATTCTACATAATATTGGACCTAGGAAAATGCATCAATGCTGAAGACACCTGAAATGTTGCAATCATCACAGGGTTAGTGTAGCCAGGAAACATTTTAAAAAATGAGACCTATTTTGCATAAAAATACATTTTAGGAATTTGTAGGAATAGATAGGAACAAAAAGGTTGAGTCTTTTTGAAATGTCAAGTGTACATTGATTTAGTAGGGGGAGAAGTGCTTCAATTTTTCCTCTTTTAGTTTGTTCTCATATTCAATGGAGTTAAGAGAAATCTAATTTTGAAAAAAAAATGTGGCAAGTTTTTTTGTCCTTTCTTCAGAGAAACTTAATAATTGATGTCACAATGATGACTACATGACACAGAAAATGGAGGAAAAGAGCGAATAAATGAAAAAATAGGTGATAATTTTTGCGATGGACAATGGTAGTGATGATACTGATATTTTACAGGGCACAAGGAATTGGGAGAAATTAGCAGCTGCCAAAATTGTGTAGAAAAAAACCTATAACAAGCTGCAACCTCTCTGAGTTGGATTTCTTTTTCTCTTCCCCTTTTACCGTAAGAAGTTACTCCTTGAACTTTTTCTTTTCCAGTTTAGTCCTTATATATTTATTTATTTTTATTGTATTTTAAGTTCTGGGGTACATGTGCAGATCTTGAAAGATTGTTGCATAGGTACACACATGCCATGGTGGTTTGCTCTCTCCATCCCCCGTCACTTACATCAGGCATTTCTCCCAGTGTTATCCCTCCCCAAACTCTAAAGAATTTCTTGATTTGAGTGTATGTGTGTGTGTGTGTGTGTGTGTGTATACATACATACATATATATATATATATATATATATTTCCAAAGAATTCCTTCTTTTGTGTGTGTGTGTGTGTGTGTATGTATATACACAAAAAATGAAATATTCCATGTAGCAGAGACTATTATTGATATTTTTACAGAAGACTTTTTTGTAGCAAAGTTCATGACAATAAATGATTATAGGATTCATAAAGAAATAAAAGCATCAATAAACCTAATAGTTTAACTCTTGGGGCTCAATGCTGATGGCTAGCAAGAAAATCTGGTTATACTTTTGTTTATATGCTACCTGGTAGATTCTAGAATAATTAATGTATTATGTAAAACCGTTACTTGTTAAACTTAAAATATAGATGAACACATTTTTTATTATTTTTAAATAATATAGTGTTTTTATAGTAGCAGTAATAACACTTATGGAGTTATTTTAATTAACATTGTAAAAATATCAATAGTTATAAGGGGCGAACATTTTTCTTCTACATATTTTCTTACCACTTTCAAAAAAGGTAAAGTAAGTAAAAATGATACATTTCTGACAGAAAGTGTAATATTTTTATTTTAAATTATCAACACATGATAATTTATGATCTGAAAACAGCATACTATTTATAGACATATATAAATAGTATATAAATATACATTATGTTCATATGTGCCTATGAATTTATATACAAACTTTTTAGGTTATGTTTGGTTATTTAAAATTCTGGTCACAGATTCAGCATCTTAATACAGATGTCACCATTCACTGAGAATTGAGGGATCTGAGGTTGACGATTCATATTGCTGAGAAGTTGGAAATTGAAGGCCAATCCTCCCAACTTCCTCTGTCTCCATGTTTGTTACCAGTATGAGGAAGGCCCATTCAGGTGAAGATCACACAGATAGGAAAGCCACACAGCATAGATACTTCAGTAAGCCTGATACTAACGTTAATGATTTTCCACAGATATGGGGCTCATGTATTTATTAAAATAGATTTACCCAACATTTTCCACAGTAAACATACTTTTTAAAAGGCTTATTTTAAAGACTACTTGATATTCTAAATTACAATACTGATATATAGTCATTTAAATAGTCTGCTTACATCTTTTTCTAAAAATCCTAATAACAGTTTAAGTAAGAAGCAAAGCCAGCTGGGCACAGTGGTTCAAGCCTGTAATCCCAGCACTGTGGGAGGCCTTGGTGGGCAGATCACTTGAAGTTGGGGGTTTGTTACCAGCCCGGACAACATGGCAAAAGCCCGTTGTTTTTTAGTTCTCTACTAAAAGTATAAAAATTAGCTGGGCATGGTGGCACATGTCTGTAATCCCAGCTACTTTGGAGGCCACGGCACAAGAATCCCTTGAATCTGGGAGGTGAAGGCTGCATGTAGTCAGGCAAAAGCATGCCACTGCACAGAGCAAGACCCTTTCTAATAAATATATAAATTTTTAAAATCTTTGATGAAAATGTTGCAAATAAAGTCAAATTCTTCAATTTGATAAAAAATTATCGTAATTACCATAACATATACATGATTATCCTACCTAAAATGAATTAATTTGATTTGCCCACTAGACAGAATTGTGTAGTTAAAAAAAAAAAAAAAACTACATGAATTTTGCTTATTCAGTACCAATAATTTTTTTAAAAAACTAAGCTGAATAAATAAAGCTAATAAAGCAAAAGTGAAAGTACATCTTTATGCTCCTTTCAACTATGACTGGGCAGGAAAGTTAGCTGATAATGTAAAAGCTGTGACTTTACTTGGAATTGTGTTTCTCCTCTGTGTTTATATAAGACAAGTACTGATGTTTATTATGCCATGCCTCCAATTACCATATGAAGCTGAAACGAGGTCAATGGCTTTTATTTTCTAGTCTTTCAAAAGATGATATTCATGATTATTCTGTTGGGAGAGAGATGACATTAGCCTGGGATAACCTTAGTTTTAGATGCTCATAAATCAAAATGACATGTAATTTAAAAAATTAGTAAAATATTATTTTGTCATTATATTACATACTATGTTATTTAAAACATGTGGACCTTATTAAACAAATGCACTAAATATTTAATCATACATTTTTTTACAGTTCTTAAAAAGCATCCTAAAAAGTTTTTGGAGTCTCACTCTGTTGCCCAGGCTGGAGTGCAATAGTGTGATCTTGGCTCACTGCAAGCTCCACCTCCCGGGTTCAAGCAATTCTCCTGCCTCAGCCTCCCAAATAGCTGGGATTACAGGCACATGCTACCAAGCCTGGCTAATTTCTTTTTTTCTTTTTTTGTATTTTTAGTAGAGACGGGGTTTCACTGTGTTAACCAGGATCGTCTGGATCTCCTGACCTCTTGACCCACCTGTCTCGGCCTCCCAAAGTGCTGAGGTTACAGGCGTGAGCCAATGCCCCCGGCCCCTAAAAGGTTTTTTTTTAAATAATATGTGTCACAAGAACTGGGCCACATCAACTATATAATTTGAAACTTAACTGTATGAATAATCTATTCAAGTTTTGTTTATACAGCATTGTTCCCCTCTTTGAGATATATGGGATATTAGCTCTTTCGTTTTTATGTTACTAGGCAAAGTTTTAGGGTTTTTTTTTAGATTAAATGCACATATAAAATGCCGGTTACTTTGAAGTCTGTCCTTTACTTTTTATTAGTCTCTCTTTTAAATGCCAGAGAACATTCCAACAGGTAAGATTTTAATATTTATTTTTTTAACACCATGAAATAGAAATTGTTCGAAAAGGACTGAGATTTAAGGTTTTCTTTTATGTTTTAAATATCTTATTTTTTAACATAGACCTTTCCCTGTCTTCCTCTTTTCCCCAAATCATTGTCATCATTAACTCCTGCTCTGCTGAGAGGTCACTAGCTGGATGATACCATAATTTATACAATTAACTGACATATTGAGTCAGTGTCTCCTGTGAAGTTAACGTTTTTGATGAATTTTTTTCAGCTGACACTTAGCTTCATTACGTGCATGGCACTGGCGTATTTGTCTTTCTCCTGGAAGTGATTTCCCTGAGTCACATCTCAGATATGTCTCTGCTTTCAGAAACCTTTAAAATGGGAGCTTTGGCCATTGAGACATTTAATTGTGCTCATATTGTGACAGAAAAACCCACATAAAATCAGAAATTATTTTTAAAGGATCAGTATTTCTCAGTCTTGTTGATATAGACAGGATATTTAAGGTTTTATAATCCATCTTTTGCTAGATCACATGTGTTTTTGTTATTCGTGAGTAGAGCTTAGCAAAATGTTCATTACAAACAATCATGAGGCAACTTGGCCAAAATGTCTTTTCTTTTTTTTTCCTCACCTGTGCTGAGCTTTAAGGAAGTCTGGGAAGAATTATGGTTTAAAATTGAAGTTGTATCTAAATTGGTAGTTTAAACCAAAATCCTATGCAAAGCCTATTTAATGTGTTTTATTTTAATATCTAAAGCCTTCAACTAATGCCATTTTCCCTAAAAACATGGAGGAAAAAGCTATTTTTCACTTGCATTTAGTTTGCATATATAAAAAATTAAAACTAAGGGAAAAAATTTGTAGCAGTATATTAAAATCTAAAACATGAATTCCATAGGATATTTCAAATTGTGGTTGGCTTAATAAATGATAAGCAAATATTTTTGATTACTCATAGATTGAGTGGGAAAAAGGAATTATTTCCATGGACTTAAAAGGGTAGTATGCTAAGCTGTTTTAAAAAGAATCTCCAAGAAATGTGAAGTGTAAGGACTACATCTGCTTCTTTAAATACATATTAAATAATTTAATAGTTTTTTCTTGATGTTTTCTAAAAAGAAAAAGAAAAAACAAACACAACATAAAGACATACAACGTTAATATCCCAAAGGACTGTTAAATGAAATATGTCAAGGTAAAGTAGAAAAAAAATACTCAAAACTTTTTAATAAGAAAGCAAGTGGCAGAATTTACTCTGATTAGGTAACAATATAATGATAACAGAGTAAATTTCTGTCTATTTTAGTCGTTATTTGAAGCAATAAATTAATAGGAAACTATATAGTTAGCATAAAATTCCTATATAACTAATGTCTGTTGGGAACTCAGCTCTCAGGGGGTGTTTGGTGCAGGTCCTGAGTTGCTTTGTGCCTTATGAGAAAGAAATGCCTGTATTGTCCATGGTGAGATCTAAGTGAAATAAATGTAAACATTTTTATAGGACATTCTCAAATAGTTCAGATAAATCTGAATGAAATGCCACTTATAAAAGCAGAGTATTTTGAATAGACACACATAATTCATGCACATAATAAAGAATAAAGAGCCAAAACTTGTATTTGAAAGTTCACTTTTCTAGAATTAATTACTGTTTAGCTGAAAGTAATGTATGCTATGTAGAAATCCCCAAATACAAACACCTAATTTTGTTTTGCTACTTTTGTGTGTGTGTGTGTGAGAGACAGAGTCTCGCTCTGTCACCCAGGCTGGACATGCAGCGGTGGCATGATGATCTCAGCTCACTGCAACATCCACTTCCCAGGTTCAACTGAACCTCCCGAGTAGCTGGGATTATAGGTGCATACCACAATGCCTGGCTAATTTTTTTGTATTTTACTAGAGATGGGGCTTCACCATGTTGGCTAGGCTAGTCTTGAACTCCTGGCCTCAGGTGATCCACCCATCTTGGCCTCCCACCGTGCTGGGATTATAAGCATGAGCCACTATGCCTGACTCTTTTGCAATTGTCATAACAATGTTAGAAACTATGTAAAAGTTTAATTCACAAAACATAAGAGACATTTTAAATGAAGAAATGAATGCCCATCTAAGGTGAAAACAATGAGTAATATCTAGGTATCTTATAAAAACTCATTATAATAAGGGCTGCTATTTTTGCCTCAGGTAAATGTACAAGTTAATTTCTCAAGGAGATTTATTTATTATTAAATATGATGATAAAATAATTTTACAGATAATTTTTACTTAAGATGTTAACATTACTTTTGATAAAATAATTTGTATAAAGTCACAAATCCACAACATGGAGAATATGTCAACAAATAGAAATATACAGAATTAAAATGTATTGTAATTTTACAATACATTTTACAATTTTACAATAAATTTACAATAATTACAAATAATTACAATGCATTACAAAAATCCCAATAAATTATAAAAATTTTTAAAATAAATTAAAAAATTACATTTTTACATTTCAAATTTACAAATGATTGTAAAATGTATTTTAATGTATTCAAATGTCGTGTACACAATCGTTTTACCAAGTTAATGATATTAGAAATATTGGCAATTCACATGTAATTTTAAGCAAATGACTTCAGTGGAAAGCATAACACTGCAGTTTTAGTTGTCTCTATTACCATAGTTAATGCGCAGTGTATCAATGTGTTGAACATCAGTGTTCAATGTTTCATTAACCTCTCTCGGTTTAGTTATTTTGCATGTGTAATGAAGGTATGCACTCAGTCATCTAGCAATAAATTATGTCTTTAGGACCCAGAAATTCTGAAATTACCGGAGCATATTCAAACCCATGTGAACCTATTGAACAGTTTAAACAATCTCAGTGCAACAATTTTACTCACATTATTAATTTGCTCAGCAAGTGATATGATCTGGCTCTGTCTCCACCCAAATTTAATCTTGAATTGTATTTCCCATAATCCCCACGTGTTCTGGGAGGCAGCCGGTGGGAGGTAATGAAATCATGCAAGTGGTTTTCTTTATGTTGTTCTTGTGATAGTGAGTTCTCATGAAATCTGATGGTAATATGAGGGGTTTTCCCCTTTTTGCTCTGCACTATTTGCTACCGCCATGTGAAGAAGGATGTGTTTGCTTACCCTTCTGCCATGATTGTAAGTTTCCTGAAGCCTCCCCAGCCCTGCAGAACTGTGTGACAATTAAACCTGTTTCCTTTATAAATTACCCAGTCTCAGGTATGCCTTTATTAGCAGTGTGAGAACAGACAAATACAGCAAGTTTTATGTGTAACTATCACCGAGGCGAAAATACCTAACTTCTCACAATGTCTAATTACTGATGTTCAACCTAATGGACATAGATAACTATAATTTTGGTTGCCTTCTCTATGAAAAAACAAAGCAAAACAAGGATTATTGAGTTTAAGACTTCTGAGATGAGAAAACAAGTGAAAGATCATGAAGAGAGCCATGGATAATCATTCCACTGGGTCACAGTGTTTTGAGTCCCCTGTAGATGTTGTGTTTGCTGCAAAGAATCAACCAGTGTCATTGCTTAGAGGGCTGGGAGATTTCTGTGTCCCTCAGTGTGAACAGAAAACTGTTGTAAATTGTACGTGTTTTTTAATATTGTCTTTGTAGTATCAGGCACTTGCTTAGAAACATTTATGTATATATTATATATGTATATATATATGTGTATATATATATATATATATATATATATATATATATACACATATATAATTACTTCTTGTTGCACCTTTCATAGAAGGTTACACTTTAAACTTTCAATCAATAATTACATGAGTGAATGAATTAAACCAATGAATTAAAAAGTATTGTTTTAAATCATCAGAATCACAATTAGTTTTATATAATGCATAGATTTTCTTCTTAAAGCCCACCAAAAGATAATTAAATGCAGGTCTAAGTAAACTAAGCACTACTTATATTCAAAAGTATTTTATGATTCTTTTCTTCAATAAAAATCAGAGCTGGATTAATAATCCAATTCAATGGATTCATGTAGTAGGTTGTTGAAGTTGTACAAAGAATTAAAGAATGAAAATATTTCAATATTTTTCAAAGAAATCATGCTATCCAATAAACAGTGAAATTGTATAACTATTTTACTAATGTCTTACAGTTTCAGACCTCTCCTGTAAAGCAGAACAGAGTGAAAATGTGGCCATTGCTTTATATTCATACATGACTGATCTACACCTGAGCATTTATTTCAAAATCTCTGCTAAGAATGGGAAAAACACACCAGCTACATCCATCATTGTTTAAGTGCTAGGCTCAGCTTTGAGGAGGCATAGTAGGTAGCTGAAGTGAGAATTAAAACTGCTTAGTTCCTAGAGCTTACACGTTTTTATACTACTCTTCAAAGCTTCCAATGATGGCAGATTCTTTCCAATCTTGTTATGCAATTAGTTGCCTTGATTTTAGTGATTTCAAAAGCAAATAAGGCCTTTATATCATGCTGATAAGAAAGAGCCTTAACAGGACCTATTTTATTTAAATACATGTATGAAAAAAATCAGCACAGAAATGGACATATATGGATTTTACTTCTAGACTAAATGTGAAATTCAGTAAAATAATTAATAGTAACTTTGTGTTAGGCAACTGGAGGTGTTCCCAATATCAATACAATTTTAATTGAAGAATTTATGACAATTTCTACTTTGACAAAAACACAGTAGAACAAAAGGACTCTACATAATGTCTAATAATTTCAAGGAAATCATTGTATTAATTACCTTATTTTTCTTAGCATAGCCTTGTGATGCCAAAGTTTACCTCCCACAGATAATTTTTATGAGCAGTGCCATCAGATATAAAAAGGGAATCATCTAAAAAGATTTATATTATATCAGAGTAATAAATAGAGACATGTATAATACATTTTGAATGAATTATCCAAACACTGTTGGGAAAATGGTTTTGGTTATGTCAATATGCGTGTGAAGTGAGTTTGATCAATATTTAAATGTCTTTCACCTTACTTGGCATATTGTTTGTCGTGAATTCTAGTGTCTATTTGTTTAAAAAAACTAAACCACTTATTTTACCCCAATTTTAAATTTTATCCCAGAACCTTTTCTTTAAAGGGTAAAATGATGGAGAGAGGATTGAATGAAAGATGCAAGAATATGCCCTGTGCCATTCCTTTTACCTGGGAATCCTTCTGTTCTTTTTCAGCCTTTTTTCATAACCTTCTTCACAACCACCATATAGTTGATGTCATCTAATTAATTTTCTTGGCTCATTCCTTTTGACTCTCTCTGCCTCTTTACTCATATCTTTACCCATGCTGATATGCTTAACTTTCACTAGTTTAATGTACGTATGATCATTAATTTTAGTTTAATTCTAAACTAGAATACATAATGCAAGATGACAAGAGTGAATGGCATTGGATTCTTTGACCTTTTGTCTTATTTTTCGTTGTCTCCTTTTTAATGATGTACCCTCTGAATTCTCATCAATTCTGCTGGCATGATCTCTGTGAACTTAGAAAATTGCATAGAAATCTGTTATTTATTACAGTAAATATAAGGACTAATAGTAAAACAATATTTTAATATGGATTTTTATTCCTTATTAATGATAGTATCTCTAAAATGTTTGGATTTGACTTCAAAATATCAGTCTTCTTGTCAAAGCATTGTAATATCATTTAAAACATTTAAAGTACAAATAGCACTTACAGCTGTCACAGTAAATCGTTTTTTTTGCACTTTGGGATGTTAGTATTTGCTGTCTCTTTGAGTGCACAGTGCTTTGTGAAAAAAAGAAATCAGAAAGTAACAAAAATGAAACAAAGAAAATAAAATATCTTAACATTGTGATAATAGTTTTTTTTATTTAAGTAAAATGTGGGAGTCTAATCCTGTTGAGTTCAGCTTAGGACAGCTTGGTGTACTCTGATCAATCCCGAAAGTGAGTGTTCTGCTTTTCTTTGTCACCGTGGCAGACTTTGGCAGAACTAAGAATGTTACTGCGTGAGCACTGCTAGCATGGTTGATTAGCGAGGTCATGTGCAGGAAGTGCAAAGATTAACCTCTAATGAGTCTGAATCCTACCTGTGAAACAAAATGGTTAATAGTGTTGCTAGCCATTTAAACAATATTCTCAATACAGTAGTCTCAATCCATAACCCATCATGAAAAGTCTATTTTTCCATCACTACATATAGGGTACAGCATATTCTTAATCCACATTTATTTTTTATTCCTGGTTTAAAATAGAATCTTAATATAAATAATTGTTTAAGAAAAATGGGGAATAACTGAATGTCTATACAAGTCATTTAAAAATGGAATGTTTAGACATTGCTATTTCTCTCGCTTAGTTATTTTATTAGATAAGATTATGTGTAGAGCTGGATAACTTGATTCTTTCCACCAGACAACACAGTAAGGATTTTGCCCTTTAAAGAAGAGAATATTATCAAGAGTTGAGAGGAATATATATTGGTGGGAAAAAAAAGTAATAAGAAAAAATATGGTTTGCCTTGGACTCTGATTCTATTGTAGAAACCAGTTAATCAGGGAAACTTAGATCTCTGAGATTAAATTAAAAAATAAGTTAGTTTCTTATATAAAATGTGTCTCATAGGAGGGTTCATCTATAAATAATGTATAGTAGTAGTATTTTTTTCTAATTTGCTAAATTTTTTGAAAATATTCCTTAGTATATACACTGTATAGTCTTATTTTTACATGGTTATTTTCATTTCAAAGTAATCCATTATATTTTTATTTTAGTTAGCTGAAACGTTTGCTCATAAGATGTTGAATGTTTCGATTATTGGTGTCTTCAGTGATGAGATGCATTGAGGTAAATAAGACACCTCGATAATGTGTTTTTTCTTACTCAATGATCAGTCTTCTTCATATTATGAGAAATTCTTCAATACTTGTGAATGTACCATATTTTATACTATTTATCAGGGAAAAATCTTCCCTTTGAATTATGATAATTGACAAGGCAATAGCAAGGCCTTGAGTCAAAATACTGTAAACAGAGAGACAAAGAAAAGAAATGTACTGATAACTTATTTCTCATTTTTAAAAGTATTTGTTAAACATTTTTTGTAGTGTTGTGAATACCTAGTTTTTTAATGTTCTGAAGAAAATAATAATAGAGACAGGTAAAGTTAAAAAGAAAGCAAAACTAGATATAAATATGAGATAGATATGTAATATTAGCAGAAAAAAACAGTCAGTACCCATCACCAGAGAAAAAATTGGCAAAAGAGTAATTGGCATGTGTGTGCTTGAAAAGTTAACTGTGAGACTGGAAAGGATATTTACATAAAGCTTGCGCTAGAGATGCATAGGAGTCAATGCTATTTCTGGAGTTCTCTCTACTTCCTCTAAAAGATACGGTCTGGTAATTTTCTTGTTTACAACAGAGAAAATAAAATGTTTGTTTATGTCTGATGAGCACAATTTATGAAGAGAATGTTTTACTTAAAAAAGGCATAATTCAAAAACTTTATATATTTTTGCATAGGCAAATGAGAGTGACCTAAAATCTCCGTGTGACCTGTCTCCTAATGTTACAATATAAATATTTACTGGCTCATCATGTGAAAGTCAACCAGTAGCCATGCTTTTCTTCATCACCATGGCAGACTGTGACAGAACTAAGAATCTTACTGCATGAGCACTGGTGGCATGGTTGATTAGCCATAGTGATGAAGAAAAACTATTAATATTTTGTAGCTCATCATATAAGAGTCAACCATTAATCATGATCACCAATAATCATTCTCACATTAATCATGACACTGTCCAGGTCATGCATGTTAGCCCCTGCTCCTGCTCATGGAGAAATTAACAACTAATTCTCTTCCATTATATATTGGTGATAGGACATATTTTTCTCTTCATGCCTCTATTCTCAACAGTATCCTATAACCGGTTCTCAATTTAGAGTAGTTGATAGGTACAGTGTTTCTAGGACTTAAAACTGGCTCTTCTTACAAAGTGGGTTGGCAGTCCCATACTCAAAGAAAGCTCAGTGCAAATGCTGGCAGTAACTTACCACCACCATCTGATAGTATAAAAACTCCCCACTTACGTGTAAGTGCTCCACCTACCTACATCTGCCCCTCATACAATTTTATGGGAGGGTAGAGGAGACTTACTGACCCATATTATAATCCATCCTATCCCCTTTTCTCAGGGTATCTCCACTACTGTTTCCCTTTCAACATTTTTCTTCTACCTGCATCTTTCCCACAAACCTTCAGTTTTGTTTGTGCTTCTCTTTGTTCTTACATCACATTCCATGAATAGTCTTTCCACTTGATTCTTCTTCACAGTCAAATATCTTGAAATAAATTTAGATGCCTAGTTTCTCCACTTCTCGGCCCAGTTCACTTCTCACCACCTCCCCAACTCCACAACTCAAAGACCCTACCAAGAAGCACTTTGTGAGATGAACAAAGACCTCTCACTCCCTAAATGCAGTGGGAGAGGTCTTGCTAGACTCCTCAACAGCTTTGGAAATTGTGAAATATTGTACAATATTCAGTCAACATTAATTCCATACCCTTTCAGACATGGGGGATATGGTGATAAACAGAACAATTCCCTGCTGTTATGAAGCTTACTTTCTAGCAGGGAGGACAGAAATAAACAGAAAACAAATAAACATGCAAGAAAATAGATTGTGAAAAACTAAGAAAAAATAAAAGAAATGCAGCTGATTAAATTACAAGAATAATATTTTAGTTGGGATGTTGATGGAGTAATTATTTTGCTTCTAGAAGTTCTTCTTCATTGGACCACCACAAAATACATTCCTCATTTTTCACTTCTCTGAGACTCCTTTGAACCTGTTTGTCCATCTCTGCACATGATGATCGCATTCGAGAAGCTTGTGCTGGGCTTTCTTTCTCTGACTACCCGTTAATCCCGGACAATTAAGCATATATAAATAAGCCTCCAAATCTGCATAGCCAGATATGTACTTGTCTCAGAACCTTAGATAGTAATAACTATCTAGCTGTCTCTCTGACATGCATCTGGGTTTCTCCTGGCACTACACTCTTGAAAGATTTCAAGACAAATCTCCTTATTAACGTTGAACTCTATTGATTATCTGTGAAACCCATGGATAGCCAAATCCAGTGGTGGAAGTCAGAAATATGGACGCTTTCTTTTGTCCCTTTTCATCCTCATATTCCGTAAGTAACCCATCATTGTCGACTGTACCTCATAAATATCTTTCAAGTCCATCCATTTCTTTCTGTCTTCAAACACAACTACTGCATGTCAATCTACCATTGTCTTCAGTGGGAGAAAATCATAGGTCATTTTCCCCCAGGATTCCGTCATGATCTGTCTGCCTTTTATTGGTTTATTTTATATTGTTTTTGATTCTCCAAATTATTTTTAAAGTCATCACTTGACAATTTCAAGCTGAACAATTCACTCACTGTTAAAAATGCTTCTGAGACTTAGCTCTGTACACACTGTCCTTCAATTCAGATGTCAGTCCTTCAGGAATGGCTCCTCTAACTCAAAAGGCACATTCAGATGCCTTTATTATATGCTATCAGAGTAGAATGTGCTGTCCTTTAAAATGCTAACAGGGTTAAAAGTTTATATTTACCTGTGTAATTACTTAAACAGTGTTGTGGTCTACTTCCAGGCCACATGCTTTCAAACAAATTATCTTACATCACAGTCCCTAAAATGGAACCCAACGTGTATGAGTGAGTAAATACATGTTGAAGAAAGTTGAGGACTGTTGAAGTAATTGTTAGAATTTTCTATTTGGTGGCCATTTTGTAGATTTAGCAAGAATCTTTTCATTGCAATAATGGACGTATAAGTTAGATTATATAGAGTAGCCTTAGGAAGCAGAGTGAATATAGAATATAGTTTTTAAAAAGACATGGATTAGATTCTGGCTAAAGAGAAATACAAGGAAAATAAAAGATTTGCTAAATAAAACCACATTTTAAGTTTAAGATAAGAGTTATAAACAAAGTTTTATAATAAGGGGAAGGGGCAGATTTTTTTAAAAAGAAATTGATTATGTGAATATAATGAAAAGATAAAAAATGTGTGATGGACCAGAAGGCAGGAGTCTAAAGAAGAGGAAGAGGGAGCAGAAATCATCTGAGATGGAGAAATGTGAATAAGCATGCATCATATGAGGCATTTGGTGTAGTTACTGAAGAGCTTTTAGCACTACGATACTACAGGGGAAAAATGCCTTCTGTCCCAGTGAACCTCATTCATTGAGAAATAAAGTCCTGGCAATTGTGCTTGGGAAAGTACAATGGAATTCTTCTCTCCAGATGTTCTACTGCAGCATTACATTAAAATTTTCTGGTAATGAGCTTCACACATAAAAAACATTGTCACTTTAATATTTATGTCAAAACAACAATGATTTTTGCTATTACAGCACTGTAGTTTATAATTTGAATTGTAAACTTATTGATAATGAGAGATGTAAAGGGCATAGTAATATATGATCCACTTCCCTCATCCTATAGATTAAAAACTAAGCTCACACAGCTAATGAACAATGCTAGAATGATAGCCTGACTCAATATTCCATTAAATGTCATTTCAAAATCAATTCCTAGAATCTAACCTGTCTTGTATACTCCTACAGTTCTTAGGGTAACGTATCTCTGTTTTCTAAATTGTAATCCTTTTTCCTGGCTAACACCTGCAGAGGCTGCTATTTGTGCACTGTACACATCTTTTTATTTTCCACTGAAAGTATGTAGGCAATTTAATGTAATGCAGTTTTTTTTTAAGGGGGTTATCATATAGATAGACCAGATAATAGAATTCTCTAAGGTGGAGATGAAAAAGACCTGCCAGGTCACTTAGTCTAGCTCTTCAACAATGCAGTTTTTCATAGATTATTCTTTTGAATATTTGAGCAGTCTAATTTGAAAGTGATTCCAGTAATGGCAGGACATGTATTTTCACATGGTATTTGTAGAGACTCCTTACCTCTCAGGGGCAAGGGTTTCCTGAGAAGACATTTGAGTTCCAATTTCCTTTCTGGATAGATTTACCTATTCCCTCAACTTATTTCAGCTTAATCCACCCAACCACTGAACCCTTTTCTCTGTCTTCCCTCTTCTGGCTGTAGTGATCTTTTCTCTTTAGCATCCCTTGAGTCTGTGTTTGCCATTTAAGCACCCAAGGCATTTAAGCCTTCTAGGATTTAAGGAAAAAGTTTAAGAGGATTAATTATTTAAAAATTACTTTATATTGGATGAATGAAAGTTTTATTAACTTTCTGAAATTTTGACACTGACTGTAGCGTAATGGATAAAGTAACCTATTCATTTTTTATAGTGATAGAACCGGAAATGTGAAATATACATGAGAAATTGTGGCCTAGGCCCCACTATGTGCAAACTGGCAAATCCACCATCTAGGCCAACTTCTGAGTTTTTTCTTTAAAAAAATTATAATGATTTATTATATCTGCAACTGTTATATCTGCCAGTTAATTTTTGTGGGATTATATATTGACTGGTTATTTTGTGTTTGTGTGGTTGAATTTTCCTGTAATTGCGGAGATGATAGAAGGGGAACAGATAGGAAAAGGAAGTGATGTATAGTTATGTTGCAGCAGTGAAATGGGGGATTTATTGAAATCTGGATCCTTCTTTGCCTGTTTTTGCCTGGTAGTCAATGCAAGTTTGTTTTATGACAACAATAGATTCAAGTGAAGGATTTGAACAAAGTGTACACATTCACAGATGAGAAACAAATAATAAAACATCTACCACCTCTGGTGCAAAAGAAGATTCAGAATTCCATTGCTGTGGAATATATGAACTATTTCTCTGTCAATCCATCTGCTTCCTGGTAAGCACATGCTGAGGCTGAGGCGTTCTCTTTTGAGTTTTATCATGCTCAAATGCAGACGTCAGTAAATTAGGAGCAGCCAGGCTTTGTGGGATGTTTCTGACGATAGTCATTTATTCAGCAAATATAAATTGAGGAGATATAATGTGCTATGCAAAAGAGAAAAGAAGAAATAAAAAATTCTCTGTATTTAAGAATTAAAGTAGCCAGCTATACTGCCAAGAGCAAGATAGGGTTCACTGTTGTGAGACAGGGAGCCAAGAGAAAACTGAGTATTCAGTCCAAATTGTAGGAAAATATTGATAATAAGAACTCAAAAATGATGGTCCACTGTTGTGAAACCAAATTAGTTTGTCTTTATATTTACTTTTTTCTCATTGAAAACAAATGCAGTATGAGCTGATTTTTTGGAAAGAGTAATAAAAATCATAATAACTTGATGTGGGTGAGGAGAAACTGCTCTGTGCTCTGCAGTAATGTCTTGAACTCTCTACTCATGCCCTTCTGAACCCTAAATCCATAAGCTCATAAAACCTTACATATATCCCCTTATCTTCCAGAATCTTGTATGAATTCAGATCACAACATTATCTTTGCTCAGGAGGGATGAGAAGACGTGAACACACAGAGACCTGTTGTACTCAACTGATGGTCCACTTACCTAATCACTTTCAATAGTTCTCAGGTGCTCCTAAGAAAAGGCTTCCTGAAAATTCTCATAGAAATCCACCCTGAAAGCTTAATTTAGCACTTCAAAAAATGAAATGCCTTTAAACAACTATTGCCTTGCCTATCCATATAAGTTACATTGAAAACATCAAGCTTATGTGCTGACAAAGAAACATGATTTTCTTCCTATCCATGTTAATAATTTAATCAACACTGTAGAATTAAAACTATATATGTATATTCCTTAGCAACTGGGAAGGAGTTAAAAAGTTGGGTCTTTTTTTTCTCTCTGGATCTGAATTTTTCTACCAGCTTTTGACCTTTACATATATTGTCCTTCCTTAAAATAGAGTATAATTATTTCAAACAAATTCCAGCTTCATTACAGTTCTAGTTGAACTTGGAAAAAAAGCGAGATACAGATATCTTTTTCAAATGCCAAAATATTCCAAGTGAAAAGAAATGAAATATGATGCAATTTAAATATTCCGTGCTTCTTTATTTGTAGCCTGCTTTGTTCCAGCTGCTTACACAAATTCATATGGTTCATCATGAAAAAGAAAGTGAGCAAATTCAGCCAAATAAGGTAAAATTATGAAAGTAAGTTGAAGCCAGGGAAAAATTATTCATTAAGTGCAAGGTGTGGGCTTGCTAGGTGTGGGCCGAAAACTTGGCCCTGTGTTTCTTACAGATCAAAGCTGAAAGAACAACATCAACACATGATTCATAGTGTCCAATGTAGGGGAACAAAGAAGTAGGTTGCTCTGGAGAAGAAAAGCTCTTGCTGATAATGTTTTCAATGCAAAAAATTCCCCCACGGCCTTTCCTCATAAAGAGAAAATATATATGCAAGTACAGATATGGAGATATATGTTTGTCATAAAAACAGTATGAGTGGCAGTGTACAATGGTACAGCTGCTGTGAAAAATGGTATGGCGATTCCTTAAAATAGTAAATGATTATATAAGGCAACAATCTGACTTCTGGGTGTACATCCAAAATAAGTGAAAGCAGGGAACCAAAGAGATCGTTATATACCTATATTCACTGAAGAATTATTCACAGTAGCCAAAAAGGTGAAAGCAACCCAAAAGTCTAATAGTAGATGATAACTGATAAACAAAATCTGGTCTAAGCATACCATGGACTGTTACTCAGCCTTAAAAAGAAATAGAATTCTGGCACATGTTACGAAGTCAATAAAAATTGAGGTTATTTTGCTAAGTGAAATAAGCCAGTTACAAAAGAACAAATGCTGTGGGACGTCCCTAGAGTAGTCAGATTCATAGAGACAAAAAGCAGAATGGTGGTTGCCGGAGGTGAGGGAGGGGCAGTGGGAAGTGAGTGTTCAATGGTGACAGAGTTTCAGTTAGGGAAGATGAAAACCTTCTGGAAATGGATCATGGTGATACTTGTATGACAGTGTGAACTTATCTAATGTCACAGGACTGTATGCTTAAAATGAGTACAGTGGTACATTTTGTTATGTATGTTTTAACTCATTACAAAAAATACGTTGTATAAGACTATTTGGTATAACATCCCTAGATTTAATCTAATATCATAATGTTCAAAAGGCCATTCACTAGATGCATTTCTGTAAAGGTCGATACCATATCATCTATTTCTGTAGTTGTCAGATGGTCTGACTTACTAAAATGACACAACACAGAGAAGTCAGAGGAGTGTTTTTCAAGCTTGGGAGTGAGTGAGTGAGTGAGTGTTTATTCACTTTTTATTGAAGTACTGTAATAGAGAATGAATTTAAGATCTCTATTATTTGCACACTCTGGTGTGAATCTACGAAACCCAGACTGAAAACTGTTATTCTAG
Organism: Saimiri boliviensis; assembly: GCF_048565385.1. Classification (NCBI taxonomy): domain Eukaryota; kingdom Metazoa; phylum Chordata; class Mammalia; order Primates; family Cebidae; genus Saimiri; species Saimiri boliviensis. The sequence goes on along the minus strand of NC_133464.1, from coordinate 9,056,918 downwards.
AAAGACCGAATAATCATTTTATTTTTCTACATATCATCTTTCCATTACAAGGGACCTTTATCATCAATTATATCACTATGTTTATACTTTCACAAGTTAGCAGAAATTACGCTGTTGAACTATCATGCACCAAGGGTCATTGATAATTAACTTTAGGCTGGACAGAGTGGCTCATGCCTGTAATCCCAGCACTTTGGGAGGTCAAGGCGGGCAGATCACGAGGTCAGCAGATCATGAGGTTGGCTGATCATGAGGTCAGGAGATTGAGACCATCCTGGCTAATGCAGTGAAACTCTGTCTGTACTAAAAATACAAGAAATTAGCCGGAAGTGGTGGCATATACCTGTAGTTCCTAACTAATCAGGAGGCTGAGGCGGGAAAATTGCTTGAACCCAGGAGGCAGACATTGTGGTGAGCTGAGATTGTACCACTGCACTCCAGCCTGGGTGACAGAGTGAGACTCTGTCTCAAAAAATATATATAAATAAATAAATAATAAACTGAAAAGAACATTAACTTTAAAGTTTTAGGTACCAGATTACTAGCTGAGTTACAGAGCGACAACCCTTTAACTTATATCAGAGCTTCCCATGGAGCAAATAGGCTATGCGACAGGTAATGGCTCATATAAACCATTACCCCTTGACTGGGGCAGAGCAGAGTCATCTCTGTCTCAAAACCACTGACATTTTTTATTTTCTGAAATACATGAAAATCTCTTCAACATGATGGCAATATCTATTAAGTAAGAATCTAAATATCACACCAGCTGAAAAGGAACAAACAGTATTTTATTATGTACGCTCTCATGTTTCCAAAGCAGAGGAAAATCAGGGAAACATAACTTTAGCCACCTTCTCATGTATATCTTCTAAATCCCATGTGCTATGAGAGTAGTCAAAAATGTCAGGTCAAACACTCCCCACACGATAGCACACACTTACACACGTCAGCAACAATAGGATATAATCAGGCTCTGGGTTTAGGGCAACAAATTTCACGACTGGTTTTCTTTGGGTCCCTATGACATATGCTATCTGATTGACGCAGGTTTTCTGATATAGTGCATGATTCTAATCAACATTTTCATGGAAATTGTGTATTAAACATATTCTTGTTTTTTAGTTATTTCTTCCCTGATCCCTAAACAAATTTTAAGTAGCCACTTGTTAGATCATCTTAGGATCCGCTTGTAACCTATTTGCTTAATCAGTAATTATAGTTTTTAGTGGTTCCAATTTTCCATTGTATGTCTAGAGACCAATTTGTGGCACCTGCCATGAGAGCAAAATGCTTTCAGCCTATTAGGTATGACCAAGTTATTAGAAGTCTTGGTGCCCATTCACTTGGTACCAGGCTTCTAGAGGCATATGCAAGTGAGATGGAGTGGAGTTCTCTCAGAGGCATAGGAGCCAGTAAAGGATCTCTGGGCTTGGGAATATATTACACACTTTCCAACAATTCCCAGTAAAATGGTGAACTGTTCAGACCCCCGCATGTATTAGTTATCCTTAGAGAATTTTACCATCATGTGAGCTGTTCCCTTCATTGTAAAAGGGGATGTATGAATGCCTGGCTTTTGATACTTAGCTGCAGTGCTACTCCTGGACCTGTTTGTCCAGATGCAGAGTTTCTTTTGTGCAATTTAACATAGGGTTCTGGAATGAGAGGTATGCCTCCCATATTAGAGAACAATATTATTTCACATAAACATCAAGGCTGATTAGTCACAGATGGCCAGTAAGCAATGTCAATATTTTTATTGGTGTAAATGGACTCCCTCTTTTGGTGCATCAAATTGTCTGAGACTGCCACTCCCAGAAAACCAGAATATGGTTGCAATTACTGCTCCAAAGTGAAGCTGGCTTTCTATATTACCACGTTTCTACCATAGATATATGCCGATTGAATAAAAAAATTTACTGAACTCTGTTACAATTGAATAGTAGATCCCTTTACTCACCACATATCTCATCTTGTCCCACAGTCATTTGGGTGCTTCTGAGCAACATACTGGGCAGCTAGAGTTTTAAGTACCCAGATGTTAACTTCTCTCAGTACATGCAGATAAATGTGTGCATCCTCTACACACTCAGTCCTAATTCATTGTCCCCATAGCAGTCTCCTGTAATCTCTCCTCTGCTGGGGAGATGAGATCTCTTTTTATTCTTCCTCCTGTGGTTGATGACAGGGAGGAGTTGCTAATGACGCCAGTTCTTTTATTCCATGGATTTGGTGTTAAATAAAGGTTTTCTAAATGGCTCATACATTTCCATTAAAATCGCATTTAATCCACTGATAACTAGATTAACTCTGAATCTAGAACACTGCCCACTGCCACCACCATCCTCATCTCTTGTCTCACAAATCTGGAGCTCAAATGGAGATGTTCACACCTTCATGGGGAAACAGTATGTTACTTTAAACCGATTTCTCTAGGTTTCGGTGGGCAAGAGAAATACTGTAAAAAGATTGTTATTGTATTTGCTGTTTCTTTTTTTTTTTTTTTTTTTCTTTTCTACAGTCTGATTCTGTCGCCACGCTGGAGTGCAATGATGCCATCTTGGCTAACTGCACCCTCCACCTCCAGGGTTCACATGATTCTCCTGCCTTAGCCTCCTGAGTAATTGGGATCACTTGCTGTGTGGAAACGCTGTTTCAGAATACATAAAACATATCCAACATAGAGTTCCTTCACCACCTGCTTAATAACAAATGAGGCTAGGCACCGTGGCTCACGCCTGTAATCCCAGCACTTTGTGAGGCCAAGCCCAGCAGATCACCTAAGGTCAGGAGTTTTAAGACCAGCCTGACCAACATGGCAAAACCCCTTCTCTACTAAAAATACAAAAAGTAGCCAGGCATGGTGCTGGGCTCCTGTGGTCCCAGCTACTCGGGAGGCTGAGGTGGGAGAGTCCCTTGAACACAGAAGGCAGAGGTTGCAGTGAGTCAAGATCGGGCCACCACACTCCAGCCTGGGAAACAGAGTGAGGCTCTATCTCAGAAAACAAAACAAAACAAAACAAAACAAAAAAGCAGTAGAGGCTGATCCTATCCTTACAATTCATTTTCCCTGATTCTACATTTTGAAGGTTTCGTTGGTTGTAAATGCTCATTGCTAGTGCATTGCTTCTAAGAAGGCTAGTCTTCGAAAAGACATAGCATTGTTATATCCTTCCTGCTGCATTGCAGCATAGGGATAATAAGGCTGGTTGAAATGTCACACAATGAGACTACATTTTACCCAAATCTAAATGTCATGGGCAGAAAAGCATGATTTCTGGTAGGAAGCAATAGTAGCTGGAGTTCTATAAGCTTTATTAAATTATCAGCCTAAATTGTTTAATCTTGACTGCCAAGATCCAATAGACAGTAGTTTTCCTTTTTTTTTTGAGATGGAGTCTTGCTCTGTCGCCAGGCGGGAATGCAGTGGCGCAATCTCAGCTCACTGCCACCTCCACCTTCCAGGTTCAAGCAAGTCTCTTGCCTCAGCCTCCCAAGTAGCTGAAACTACAGATATGTGCCACCACGCCCAGCTAATTTTTGTATTTTTAGTAGAGATGTGGTTTCACCAAGTTGGCTAGGATGGTCTTGATCCCTTGACCTTGTGATCTGCCTGCCTTGGCCTCCCAAAGTGCTGGGATTACAGGCGTGAGCCACTGAGCCCAGTCACTAAAAGCTTTTACAGTCCTTGTTGAAGATACATAACAATGAGCCTGTTCAGATGTCTTAGCGAATTTGTTCATACTTCTGTCAAAGAATGACATATTCTGATGACAGCTATCCCATTGTTCTCCTCACCTTACTCCTTTTAAGACAATCAGTTCATTTTTTGTAGGGAAGCACGGCCTTTCTAGCTTGCGTATTTAGGGTCACACCCTGTTACCTCTGTGGGGTGTGTCAAGGTATTAGCTGGGAAATTACATTGCAAACTAAAGGCAAGCCATTTCTGTGAACTTTTGGGTATTCTTGTATATCTCTAAAATATACCGCATCAGATTTTATTAGATATGCATAGACATGCCTCTTAATACCCTAGCTCATGTCTTCTAAAACTCAGGCAAGTCAGCAAGTTTCAGCCCCTTATTCGAGGGAGCAGTGTAAAGAAAGACAAATATATAGTAGTCCAGTAACAGGACTACTAAGATTTCAGCCACTGTCCTCATTCTCCGGGATATATATTAACATCCCACCTGCCACAGGAACATGGCTGATGTGTTGACTGTCCTATTGGTGCACTGCAACTTCTGCTTTTCTTCTTACTGTGAGGTCTTAGTGGTGCTCAGAACAATAAATCCTCAAAGGCCAAGTAACTAAATGTTTTTACATTTCCAGCTTCTTAACCTGAGTGGGCTAGGATTGGGACTACTCTGGTTATACTATTGATCACTAATTCCTGAACTCAGCCAAATTTATTTTAATTTACCTGTTGTTTCTTGAAAAACAATTGAATTGGAAAAACATCCTTAACTACCAGTAAACTGCTTTTCAAATAGACCACTACTCTAAAAGCCAAGTGCTATTGATAAGGTTTGAATATTTGTATGCTCCAAATCTCAGGTTGAAATGAAATTCCCAGTGTTGGAGGTGGGCACTGGTGGGAGGTGTTTTGGTCATGGAAGTGGATCCCTCATAGCTTGGTACTGTCCTCACAGTAGAGAGTGAGTTCTCATGAGATCCGGCTCTTTGAAAGTGTTTAGCATTTCCCCTGTGGTTGCTCCCACTCTCACCCTGTGAGATGCCTGCTCTCCGTTTACCTGCTCCCATGATTGGAAGCTTCCTGAGGCCCTCACCAAAAGCAGATGCCAGCACCCACACTTCCTGTAAAGTCTGAAAAGCCATGAGCCAATGTAACTTTTTGCTTGATAAATTACTCAACTTCAGGATTTTTTTCTTTTTTGTTTTTTTGTTTGTTTCAAGACGGAGTCTGGCTCTACTGCACAGGCTGGAGGGCAGTAGTGCCATCTCGGCTCTCTGCAAACTCTACCTCCCAGATTCAAGCAATTCTGCTGCCTCGGCCTCCCAGGTAGCTGGGCTTACAGGCACCCAACACCATGCCTGGCTACTTTTTGTGTTTTTAGTAGAGATGGAGTTTCGCCATGTTGCCCAGCCTGGTTTTGAACTCCTGACCTTGTGATTGTCCCACCTCGGCCTCCCAAAATGCTGGGATTACAGGTGTGAGCCACCCTGCCTAGTCAGGTATTTTTTATAGCAATGCAAGAATGGTCTAATACAACTATCAAAGTGTCATTCCTCTCCTGTAAGGACTACTGTGAAATCCAAGTTACTAGGTTTCATCAGTCCAAGCTTTCAAAGTTATTGGACTCTGATGGTTGAAAGCCCCAAGGATAAAGTAAATTGCAACACTCGTTGGATCTTCTCTGCATCAGAGTCACATTCGCCCACTATTTTTCTGCTGTTACAACTGCCAAATCACTTTTGAAGCAGTTTGGGATCTCCTGGCATCTCCTGTACATAGAGTCAGTGGGTTATATAACTAGGATGGTGTTAATACCCTTCAGGTCAAATGACTCTTCATCTTTTTGCCTTGAAGCTTTTGTCTTTTACCAATACAATATCAATTACCAATGTATCATTGGCATCATTGCCCCAATTTCTGCCTTAAGAAAAAGTCTGCCTTCCTGTAATTTTCATATGAAGCAAGATTACTGTCTGAACTCCATTAATCAGATTTCTATTTGTGTATCAGAATTTAGTTCTCTTCAACTTGACACAGATGGTTTCTGTTACATGTTAAGTTATATTCGCCCAAAATGTATATGTTCAAGTCCAGACCTTTAGTACTTCAGAATGTAAGCTTATTTGGAAACAGGATAACTGCCGATGTAATTAGCTAAAATTAGGTCATGCTGACGTAGGGTGGGCCCCTGATCCAATATTAACGTTGTCTTCATAAAAATGGGAAATGTGGACACAGACATGCACATGAGGAGAACACCATGTGAGAATGAAGGCAGGGATCAGGCAAGGAACACCGAAGGTTGCCAACAAACCCCCAGAGGCCGGGAGCGGGCGTGAGACGCATTCTCCTTCGCAGCCTTCGGAAGAACCACCTCTGCTGACATCTTGATCTGGGACTTCTAGTCTCTAGAAATCACTTAGTAAATTTCCCTTGTTTAAGCTTCCCAGTTTCGGGTATGTTTTTACAACCACCCGAGTAAACTAATACAGTCTACATATGGTGTAATCCCAGCTGTCTGATTTCCAGACAGCAAGCTTATCTCTGGCCTACCACATTCTCGTAAAAAGATGTAATAGTTTGAATTTAACTCTAATTTTTATTCTTTATATTCCTCCTTTCATTAGTATTCTCCAAGAATCCTATCCTTGAGTGACCTACTACTGTTCCTTAATATATGCCTAAACTAAAATTTTAAAATGCATATATTATAGAGTAAAATTGAAGGAACAGTATTTGGGCTTCACTGATAAATGTTTACCTACTTAAAGAAACAATAATGGTATAGTTATTAAATCTTCTTGGAGAAGATTTATGAAATCCTACAAAATTTTTGCTTATCGTCTAATATGAAACACTTACAGGTTTAACAGTTGGACTATTCCACACTTCTTACTCATGATGGATTTATATTTTTATGTTCTTGACATGGTATAAATTTCTATATGGAAAAATAGCTCAAATTTAGGTTAATTCTGATCATGTGAGTAGCCCTTAAATTGCTCAGAGTTTGGTCTTTTGTTGTTTAGTTTCCTGGCTGGCAACCTTGTTCACTTTGCAAAGTATTCTGTAATATGAGGTTGCATAATTTTCCTGTATCCATAAAAGCAGTTAGTCAACACAGAACCAGGATTTGTCTGTTAATCCACTTCATGAATGATTTCTGTATTTAAATGATATAAAGAAGTTATTGAAATGAATTAAAATCATAGAATCCATCAATTTAGTATTTATTAGAAAAATATAACAATTATTGGTTGAAACTTTCACTAATTAAAAGAAATGTATACAAGTGTAGCTATACATTTACTTATCTATCTGTAATGATTTGTGTTGAAACATTTCAAATTATTCAACATCTATATGTTTCATTTCCTTTTTCCTATTCCAGTTGCTCTGTGGCTCATATATATGAATGGAATATTAATGCTGGAATGAAATTTTTGAGATACAAAACTCTCTAAGTTAAAATGTGTTGAGTGAATTAGGCCTGGGATGTCAATGGAGAATACTCAGGCTATTTATTTCAAACAGAGCAGAGATTCTTTCTTGAAGTTCTTCTTTCTTCTGGTTTTCTGGTTGTTCTGTGACTCAGGCATACCCCTTGCATTCCACAGAACTTGCTGGGGCCAACAAGTTTTCAGGGGCCACTCTAGGAGCAGAACACAGATGAAGTCAAGTCCATGAGGCTCTTTATTGCTACATGTGGCAACTGAGCAGCTCCATTTTCATCTTTTCTGTATACAGTTTTGTATACTGAGATTATAGAAACAGTGCTATTCCCCTATTAGTTTTAAATAAGTTTGTTTTTGTTTTTGTTTTGTTCTTGTTAATTTGAGATGAAGTTTCACTCTGTCACAAGGCTGGAGTGCAGTGGCTCAATCTCGGCTTGCTGCAACCTCCACCTCTCGAGTTCAAGCAGGTCTCCTCCCTCAACCTCCCAAGCAGCTGGGACTAGGTACGCACCACCACATCCAGCTGATTTCTTTAAATATTTTTAGTAGAGACGGGGTTTCACCATGTTGGCCAGAATGGTCTCCATCTCTTGACCTTGTGATCTGCCTGTCTAGGCCTACCAAAGTGCTTGGGTTACAGGCGTGAACTTCCACGCCCTGCCTATAAATAAGTTTTTAAAACAGTAGACTTCATCTAGTTTTCCCAACCGTCATTTCAATATGAAAAATGCTTTTAAAATATTTTTAGCTTTCTTCTTTGCTGTATCTAATGTAAAGTTACCTCCACGTATCCCCACACACAGGCACACTTAAGCTTTTAGTTTGCAGGATTATACTGTTGAGTTCCACATGGTTTAATTGCAGATATGACATGCTCTGGAGATATTTCTAATGGTTTGTGTAATTAAATAATTTACATTGGTATTTGTTCCCAGAAAGATAGTATGTTTAATTCATTTATCAAAAAAGTTCAATTAGCTTTTCCCACAAGAAATTTCTTGTTAATTTTATTTACATTTCCTAGGAGAAATAATATTTTTGAGTAAAGTTGATATATACTTAACATAAGGAATTCAAGCAATGTGAAAAGCATGAGAAAATAGAGAAAAAATCCTGTCTTTCCAGCAGAAATATGTAGGTTAAATTTAAGTATGCCTCCTTCCTAAAGTCCTTGTATAAATATGCACAAATGAATGTATATAGACAGTAAAGGAGACAGATAGATAAAAGTTTATTTTAATTATCATCATGAAACATATGACATTTTAAAACAATGCTTTGCATTATATTAAGGAATCATGTTAACTTTACTTAAAAACTGAAAGGAAATGAAATTATCAAACCTAAAATATTTATCTACTGAGATTATTTTCTGGTGTTAAAAAATTTTTCTTAAAGACATTGAAAGTTTATAATCATTGTGTATTATTTATAATCACGTTTCAATATTAGACTCTGCTATGGAAAACAAGGGCATAAATACATTCACACTTCTTTATAGCCCAAGTCTGTCAATTATATTAGCTTTCACATTTTCAAGGTTTGTAAAATTGTTATTCAATTCTATAACTATAGTTCTCACCATTATTTAGTACTGTCTTATATTTAAATTGATTCAGTACTTAACAGAATTCATTTTATTATGGGTCTTCAATTCTTGTTTTTATTTAACTGTTCTTTGACCAGACTCCAGTGACAGAAAACAATTTCTTTCTCTTGGTGGTTCATATTTGAGAATGTTGGCCTGTGCGTCTATGCATGATTAAGTTGGCAGAATATTAAGTCTTTGTTCCAGAATTATTTCCTAAAGATCTTGTTAGGCAACATTATTGCATTGTCTTCCAGCCCTGTCTGAGACAAGCTCAGTTTTTCTGCTTTTTAAATGGCTTGCCAGTATTGCTTAGTGAATAAAGAATTATGAAAAATTAAAAAGCAAATGTTTACACTTTAGTTTAAAAATAACATCTAAATAGCTAACCTAATCTTATTTATGGTGTAGTATTTATTTGTAGTCTGACAGTAGATCAAAAGTCAACTTTAAAAAATCTATAAGGTGTGCTTTTTAAAACTTCAGATTAAGTCTTTTCTTTCCATAAATATTATTCATTTGCATATTTTATATGGTTTGGCTGTGTCCCCACCCAAATCTCATCTTTAATTTTAAAGCTTTAAAGCTTCCATAATTCTCACATGTGTGGAAGGGACCCAGTGGGACATGATTCAATTATGGTGTCGGTTTTCCCCATACTGTTCTCATGGTAGTGAATAAGTCTCACAAGATCTCATGAAGCCTTGGCTTTCCGTTGGATATTGAAAATACAGATCTAACATGCCTGTGATAAGTTAATTGGCCTAACTCTGAGCAGTTAGGTTGGGGTATTTCTGTATCACTATATTTAAAACCACCTTGAAGTATACTGCTCTGGGAGCATCTAAGAAACAAGTGTTATACATTTACGTATTTTTAAATGATTACCTCTGTTTATAACCTATAGTATGTAATAAATATTTTATAAATTATTAGTATTCCTTTCTATCTGATTTTATTAAATGCATTCATATATAAATTGATAAACACTATAATTTTTTTTTACTTATTCAGCCTTGTTATTGTCAGAAAACCATGGGCTTTCCTTTCCATATAGCTGAAGTCAGAGATACACACCATGTGAAGGAGAAGGTTGCTTTTTAAGTGAATTGACAATGAAGTCATTACAACCTACAATTAAACTAGTTTTATTATCTAAATGACCAGTTGAAGTGCTGGTTAATTAAACTTATTGAGTATTTGTCAAGTTTTCTCTCTATACTATATTGGTTATGTTGCATAATAAGAATGAAGTACAAAAATGTAGCAAGGTACATAAAGGAAGGGAAATCTCATTGAAACATTTCAGAAAACAATGTGCAAATTTATTACAACTATCTTCAGATTGAAATTTGAATCCGAATGATCTATTCAGAAACCACAATAGATTGGCCTATCAACTTTAATCTTAGCACCATACATTTTCTTTAAACAAGCAATTTATAAAATAGTGATAAGTATTTAAGTAAACACTTTAACCAACTTAAGTTTAAGTAAACAACTATGTCTATTTTATCAGAAGAATATTAAGGTACACAATTATTGAAAGCGGGTATCGGGCATACAGGTTTTCTCGGTAATAATATCTTGTAGCTGGGAGTCTGGCCATTCAATCAAAATAAACCATTAAAACTTACCCTACTTATCTAAATTTAAAGCATTTTTTACACATATCCCTAATTGAAATGGAGTCTTTACATTTGGCTAAAGTTTTTCACTTATGGTGAATTCCTTTACTATTGTATTTTGAAGAGAGTCTAAACAGCCCCTTCAAATACCTTGTCTTGATTTTAACCTGTTTTTGTTATTGTTCAAGTCTATAGAGTGTTGCTTCCTACAGTCCTTAATGAAAAGTTCCATCTGTTGTCATTGGTTACCCTACTTCTGGGGTTCACAGAGTAGTCAAATAGATATATCTCCATGTGTGGTAAAACTAACAGAGCAACTTTAGTGTGATAAATATATGATCCTAAAGATCTATGTATAGATTTAGATAAATCCAGTCATTAACTGTAACTTAAATGTATACATACAGATATGTATAAAATCTACTTAAAGAATATATTGTTTTTACAATATAAAGGAAACTGAATAAATCACATGTAAAATAACTGACAGTTTCACTTTGTAAGATTTTTTTTCTCCAAATATTATATGTTCATATAAGCTAAATAGCACTTTTTGGATATTCTAATAGCAAAAATTGTGTAATCACGTTACATTTGAAGACAGAGAGTATGTGGGTATAAATTGCCCCTAATAGCTCTGTATATTTAAAGTAGAATTGGCATTGAAGGTTTCTGATTTCTTTTGGAAACAATTTCAAAATTGCCCAATTTTCAGGGTTTCTTGAATTTTTTACACAATTTGGTTAAAGTTTTCTTATATAATTATGTTATAAAGCATAAAAATATAATAATCCCTGGAAGCTTCTGATACAACTAAAATGTTACCAGTAACGGCCTCTGCCTCTAACTCTGTTTCCACTCACTTTCCCACAGTGCAAAGCCCTTATGCTAAATTTCATCATATTTATTATTAGCCTGCTAATATATAACATGACTTACTTATTAATATATGTAAGTATGAGCAATGCATTGTTTTCTTTTGCTGCTTTGTATTATAGGAATATTATGCGGTACTCTCCCTTCTAGGGTCATATTAATTGATCAAGAAATAGAAAGTAAAAATGAAAACAAAGCAATAAAAAGCCAAGCACTCCAGAAGGCATTTTCATATACATTCTTAATGACTTTCTCTGAAATGTAACCACTATTCTAATTCTACCTACAGAGATTATCTTTATATCTGTTTGAGATATGTATATAAATGAAGTGATTAAGCATATACTCTCCTGTGCATGGTTTCTCTTATTCTAAGTTTACAGTATTCTTTCAAGTCACTTCATACAGCAGCATATAATTCTTAATTATTGCTGTACAGCATATTCCATTGACCCTGTTACCAAACCACCACCTTTCAGCTCCAAATTGACCCTTCTCTTCTGCTTTGTAACACTGACTGCTGGGCTCCGTTGAAATTTTTCTTTTACTAACTGATCTATTATGCTTTGTCAATAGAGGGCACTAGAGAGGCTTCTAATGCCTTTGCAAGAGGAAAGAGCTTCCTTTCCTGCCTCCAGGGTACTGTTCATGAAACACACACACACACACACACACACACACACACACAAAAACAAAAAAAAAACAAAACAAGAGATGAAGAATAAGTAATTCAGTATTTCTCATCTAAGCAGCCCCTGTGGATCAGGTCTGGACAGCATTCTGTACCAACATTTTAACCAGCTGAGAGCATGTTTCTGTGACAGCTACGTATACCTTCTCCAAAGCGTTTGGCTCTTTGCCTTGGAGAGGTAGGGAACTTAGCATTTCTAGTTTTAAGTTCCTCCTTTGTTCACTCTCCTTAAAAGTAGATGTTGCAAATATTGTACCTGTTATTACTTAACCACATTAATACTTGTGAACATTATTTCTATTATGTTTTCCCTGTTTAAATTACTTCTGTGGGACTTCCACTTCCTGCCAAGATGGAATAAATAGGATAAGATTCATGACCCCACCAATAGAAATAAAAACAAAAATTAGACAAAAATATACAGAAGACTAGTTTCAAAATACTCAAAAGAAGCAATAAAAGGCCTAATTATAGTGATTCTTGAGAGACAGAAAACAAAAAACTGAGGAGGATTCAATTAACTTCCCCACCTTTTATCCTCAAGAGAATTTCAAGGTGGTGGCTTATGGAGAGGAAACTCAGGAACAGCCCAGAAGATTCCCTAGAATGAAGAGGCTGGAACTGAGAGTCCTGGGCCCCCAAAGTAGGTAGTGTTCACAGGACACAGTGGAAGAGAGAGGGAAAAATCTGGAGATATGCAGAAGTACTTTTAAATGTTCGTCAAAGTGCTGATTAGCACATGTGTGTGAGCAAAGTACGTCAGGCTGAGAAAGAACCATGCAAAAGCTGAAATCAAACATTGCCCAGTATGCATACAAGGGCAGGCATAAAGCCTCTTCCGTAAACGCCACCGTAAAACTGCCATCCAAAGCATGTTGAGTGCCCAAGAAGTTCTCCCCTTTTTAATTTGCAAAATTAACCCTTGATGTGGCTCTACTTCAGAACCATCTAACAAACCGTAAAAGCAGGACCCAAACAAGTCACAGGGTTTCCACTAACTGCATGGCAGAACAAAGTTCAGGAAGTTTAGCAGGATTTCCTTGGATGCCAATAAACACAAATACTCAGTACTCAACACAGTAGAGTGAAGTGCCAGGCATCCAATCACAGATGATCACACATGCCACAAAGCAAGAAAACAAAATGAGTGGGAAATTCAATCAATTGAATTCACTGAAAACTGACACTGACCTTAGAAATGGCAAACAAAGACTTTTGGGCAGTTCTTAAAATGGCATTTTCTGTGTTCATAATGTTAAGCAGACACTCGGAAGATATAAGAGAGGCAAAAGTTGAACTTCTAGAGGTGAAAACTATAATGGCTGAAAAGTAAAATTTGTTGGTTGTAACTAACAGCAGATTGAACATTGCAGAAGGGAATATTAGTGAATTTAAAGACATAACAAAAAAAAAACTATAAAAAATAAGCAACAGTCAAAGTATGATGGCTCACGTGGGTAATTTCAGCCCTTTGGGAGGCCGAGGTGGGGAGATCACCTGAGGTCAGGAGTTCGAGACCAGCCTGGCCAACATAGTGAAACCCCTTCTCTACTAATATACAAAAAAGTTGCTGGGTGTGGAGGCACACGCCTGTAATCCTAGCTATTGGGGAGGCTAAGCCACGAGAATTGCTTGAACCTGGGAGGCGGAGGTTGCAGTGAGCTGAAATTGCGCCACTGCACCCCAGCCTAGGTGACAGAGTGAGACTGTCTCAAATTAAAAAAAAAAAAAAAAAAAAAAAAAAAAAACAGAAAAAAATGATTATATAAAAAGAAGTATCAATGAACTGTCGGTGAACCTCAAGAAATGTATTGATATCATGTGAATAATCAGATTCCACAAGGTAGGGAGGAAGCCAGGCCCAGTAAATATTTAAGGAAATGATGATTAAAAAGGTTTCAAACTTGCAAAGTACAAACCAGAGATGCAAGAGGCTTGAAAATCCCCAAGCACAAGAAGCAAGAAAACTGTATATCACAATCAAATTATTGAAAAGAAGTTATAGAGAATCTCAAAAAGCAGAAGAGAAAAAGATATGTTATATACAGAGAAGCAAAGATAAAGATTCGAGTAGATCAGAAACAATACAAGTACGCACACAGCCAGTGGACCAACATTTCAACATTTTTAATGTTTTAAAAGGGAAATTATATATATATAATAATATATATATATAATATTATATATATATATATATATATATATATATATAATTTCCACCTAAAATCTAGAAGTGCATGCCCAGTGAAGTAGATTTCAAACATGAAGGTGAAATACTTTTTCAGACATATAAACCTGAAAAATTCATGTCATCAGACCCTCTCTATAAGAAATGTCATTTTATTTTTTTTATTTGTATTTTTTTCTTAGATAGGACCTCACGCTGTTGCCCAGGCTGGAGTGCAATGGCACAGTCACGGCTCACTGCAGTCTTGAATTCCCCAGACTCAAATCTTCCTCCCACCACAGCCTCCAGTGCAGCTAGGACCACAATTGTGCACCACTACTCTTGGCAAATCTTTTTATTTTTTTGTAGAAACGGGGTTTCATCATGTTGCCCTGGCTGGTCTCAAACTCCTGGGCTCAAGCGATCTGCCCTCCTCTACCTCCCAAAGTGCTGGGATTACACGTGTGACACACCACACAAGGCCAAGAAATGTCTTTAAATACGTGAAATAACTCCTTCACACAATGGAAATAATTCAAGGTGGTAGTGTAGATTTACACGAAGTAATAGCGAACATCAGAATTAGTAATTAGATGGCTCAGTATGTATGAGCTTTTCTCTTATTAATTAAATATCCTTCTAGAAGTTTGAAAACTGGTGATTTACGTTGGTCCTCTCAAGGTTTGGCTTTTAGGGTTGTCTATTACACAAATTCCTCTAGCATATCCTGAATAATACCAGCTTATTTTGTGTTTTGTGTCTAATGATTGCAAACCTGTTTTTCAGTAGTATTACAGATTATACAATTATTTTGAAATGATCTTTTTAGCTTTTGTCATGATGGATGGCTTTTTCAAATATGTAGTGACCTTTTATTACTTGTATACATTCATTGAAACTTTGTGAGTGGGCTTTTAGAATGTGTTAGGACTGATCTACTTATTTTTACTCTTACTCTTAGAACATAGTTTATTCCTGCCTGTAGTTTTTCTTTCTGGGTCCCAGCCCTTCTGGGGCTTCAACAGAAAACCTGGAATATTGATCTAAAACATTTCACCTTGGCTGGTTGTAACCTCCAGGACTGGATACTGAAATTGCCTTCAGATGCTTATTCTCATGACTGCTGTATTCTCTCAGGTTTCCTGGTGACTTCGTTTGCACCTTTACAGCTTAAGGATAAGCTAACAACTTGGAGAAAATCCAAATATAGATTTTTTTTGGCTACTTCTCTTGTATTTCTTGTTCTTTGGGTTCGAGACATTTTGTCAGACTTGGAACTTCTATTTTTGTCTCGTGGCCCAGTAAGACAGCACCTTTCACTTAGGCTTCATTCTCCCATGCCTCGATTTGAAAACCCCTTATGAACAATGCAGCTAAATGTGCTAGTCGAGGAATTTAAGACTTTGCTCATTGCTCCGTTATGGAGCCAGAGACAAAAATCCTCCTCCAGTAACTTAGGGTTGATACTTTAAAATACAGCAATGTACTTTCCTAAACCAGTCTCTGCAAACAGAAACCTTGCACTGGGCTCCACAGACAGGAGCTCCAGTACTCTGCCCTATCATTCCTTTCTCTGTGCTACCGACTTTTATATTTTATTTTACTTTTTATTTCTTTTTTAATTTTTTATTTTTTAAGATAGGGTCTCACTCTGTCATCCAGGCTGGAGTGCAGCAGTGCGATCTGGGCTCAATGCAAGCTCCACCTCCCAGGTTCAAGCAATTCTCCCACCTCAGCCTCCTAAGTAGCTGGGACTACAGTTGCCCGCCACCACGCCCAGCGAATTTTTGTATTGTTTAGTAGAGATGGAGTTTCACCATGTTGGCCAGGCTGGTCTCAAACTCCTGACTTCAAATGATCCTCCCTCCTTGGCCTCCCAAAGTGCTGGGATTACAGGTGTGAGTCACTGCACCCAGCCATGACTTTTAAATTTTAAAGTTGCTTTATTCTGTATAGTGAATGTGTATTATATAAAGCTCAACGTGTATCATGTTGAGTAAAACTGAGATGAGGAAAATCAGACAGATCTACTCACTATCTTCTTGGTACTTTTGTCTTTAAAAACACATCCCCAGGCAATTACTTGAGTATGTTTTCCAGATGTTCTGGTAGCTGTGAGTGGTTTAACTAGCCTGAACAATAGGGATAAACCAAGAGCGTGTACAGTTCTCACTATTTGTACTCTGTAGTCTGATGACTTAAAGCTTCACGTGCCATCTTCAATCATGCAGTGAACTTGGGAGTAGAAATTATGAATTAGAAAATGAGATGTTTGGAGAAACCGAGGTCCCTGCCACTATACACTGCATCTGCACCTCTGGTGTGATTACTTCAGAACTAGGTTCATGTGATACAGGAAACTTTATCTTGTTCAAAATAGTGGGTTTTTATTTATTTATTTATTTTTGCTACTCATAGCCACATTGAAATCTAAATTTTACATTCTTTCATTCAGGTACTATATGATGATTTATTTGTAAGCCTGCATTATTCAGATGTTGTATTTATGAAGACCTAGATATCAAGCAACTGGGAAGAAAAGTTTATAGTCATGAATTCATTTTTGATTCTTTCTCTGAAAGCAATAAGTATTTACACCTGTGATCCCGGGAGCCATAAGTACTAGAGATTTTTAATAATGTCAGTAGTTTAATGAGAGAAAAGGCAATATTAAAATGAGTGAGGCAACGTCAACGTCTCGGTGACATGCTCATGTAAAAAGGCGTGTGAATAAAAAGAGCACATGAAGTTCTAAGTCAGATAATGATTATTTTAGGTGCCTTTGTAAAGTTATAAAAATGTAATATGATTGATATTGAGCTCATTTTAAAAATTAAGTAAATATATTCACCTTTTGTTTCCATGTACTGTTTTGGTACATATTTTTTCTTATCTTTAAGCCATTTAATTCCATCCCTTCTAAAACACTTTAGGTGATTATATTTCACATAATTTGCATTATCTCCAAATGGCTGAAACACCTTGGTGAATTGGCAATGCAACAGATTATTCTGTCACACTGCAAATTGATTAGATTTGAGGACACTCCCTTTGCATAGTTAAAATGACTTTCCTGTTTCAGTAAAAAACAACAGATTTTACTCTGAAGGACATCAGGGATATGCAATTAAATTCTCACTAAGCATTTGCTTTTAGGTGACATCTCCCTGGTTTCTACAATCACTTGTGTGTGTGTATGTATACATATATATTTAGTTTGAATTATAGAAAAGTTATGTAAATTTCCTATTTTTTAAGATCTTATTGAGATACATGCTTTTCAGATGATTCACGGTGCATTGCAGTAAGCATCTGCTGAAATTGCTGGGAGCACATTAAATAGAAAGTGAGCATGTGTGCCTCTTTAAGACATTAGAAGTGACCAGCTGTTTTATATTCTCAGAACCTTTTCAATAACAAAAAGCTCCCAACTAGCTTCCAGTTTGGGGGTTTTGGAGAGATGGCTGGTGGGGGACTGGCAGGCTGGGCTTGCAGACAAGAAGCTCTAATAGTACCACTCAGCAGTCTTGCATTGCCTATGGCATTCCGATGACTGTGGCCCCAGCAGGTGGGCATGGCAAAGGCCAAAATCCATGTCTAAGAAGGCAAAACAATCTACAGACCCTGTTCAGTTACCCCTTTGAAACATATGAAAAATGACATGTTCACTCTGATGCAATGTAGAAAAATTCAGTTACATTGAGGCTATATTATGAATCATCTTGAATACACATAGGAAGAATCCTGTTGTACAGCAAAAGAAAGCTTTTAACTTTACTGCTCTAACAGCTGGTAATTACAATAATTAATTAAGCTCTTATAATGTGATACCCCTGCCAACATCACTTGCTAAAGTACCCACTCTGAAAAGGTCATTTATTCATTCAATCCCAAAGTACACAAGACCAACGCCGTGTAGTTCTTGCAAAAATTTATAGAAAATATCAACTGACGTAATAGATACCTAATCAGGATATTTCTAGATGGCAGTGAGTCCTCTGAAGATGAGTGTGAATGGTGCCAGGGTCGGTGTCTGCCTTAAGGCACTGTCAAATGGACTTCCCTGTTTGACCCAGGGGCACACACCTGCTTCCAGCTATACAATCCAGTTCTCATCCCCAGATTCAAGAAATGCAGAATGGAGAGACATAAAGCCTGGTGTCACTTATTCAGACTCTCACAAAAGGCAGAATTTCCAAGGCAAAATCCATGCATTCCTATTGCTGATTTTCTGATATTTTCCTGGATTCTTCAACAGCTTTCTGCTTCACTGAGTTCTTCTTTTAATTCCATGAACTACTGCTGTGCTCCCCCACCAAAATATTAGTAAGAGTTAATTTCTGTATTTTGCAATCAAGAAAGCATTACTAATATGTAAATTAGTATATACTATACCTCTTATCATTATTTTGAGCCACTATCCTTCTCTCTACTGCTTATGAATCTCCACATTTTAAAAAACTTCATTCTCCTTCAAATCTGTACCACCCAGGGTGACAACAGATTTTACGTAAATAAAACTTTTAACTATTTATAATTGCCTTCTTTTAAACTTTAAGAGAATATCTTCTTCAAATAAGAAGAATGGAAAGGAATACATAATTGATAGGATATAGATTATAAGAGGTTGTCAAAAAAAGAGAGGTGCATCAAATGTAATCATATAAGGCATTTAAGCACAGAGATATTAAAATGGAATTGAAGTACTTGGGGGTGGATTTAAACACAAACAGGTTTACATTTCTCAGTGGCCAACAGCTGTCAGAGGAGCAATGGTAAATGGAAACAGGGTAGGAATCTGTTGTAGTAACCCGGATGAGGAATGTGGGTGGCTGAAATGGCTGGGTGGCTGGTGGTGTGAACTGTGAGGGGTGATCACATTTGAGAGAGAGGTTTAGATAGCTTTTCAATAACAGAAAGCTCCCAAGTAGCTTCCAGGGCTTTGGAGAGATGGGTGGTGGGGGACTGTCAGGCTGGGCTTGCAGACATTAAAGGACCCATCATTGGGAACTAAACAGTGAATATGTTAACAGAAAGGGGTCCCAAAGACCCAAAAGCGCGTTCTAGGACCTCCTGCAAGGAAGAACTCGGGGTCAGTCCACAGAGTAAGGTGAAAGTAAGTTTATTAAGAAAAAAACAAAATGAAAGAATGGCTACTCCATATGCAGAGCGGTGACATGGCTGCTTGACTGCGTATACTCATAGTTATTTCTTATGTGCTAAACAAGGGGCAGATTATTCATGAATGTTATGGGGAAAAGGCGGGCAGTTCCTTAGACTAAGAGTTTCTCCCCTTGTTAGACCATATAAGGTAATGTCCTGCCATTGCCATGACATTTGTAAACTGCTCTTACATTATAATGAGCAGTGAGGACCGTCAGAGGTCACTTTCATTACCATCTTGGTTTTGATGGGTTTGGGCCGGCTTCTTTACTGCATCGTGTTTTATCAGCAAGGTGTTTGTGACCCGCATCTTACGCTAACCTCCTATTTTATCCCATGACTAAGAATGCCTAACTTCCTGGGAATGCAGCCCAGTAGATCTCAGCCTTATTTTACCCAGCCCCTATTGAAAATGGAGTTGCTCGGTTCAAACACCTCTGGCAAGTACACATGGACCTAAAGATGGGAACAATGGATGCTGTGACTACTACAAGGTGGGGAGGGTTGAAGGTCGAAAAACTACCTAACCAGGTACTAGGCTCACTACCTGGTGACAGAGTTAATTGTACCCCAACCTCAGCAATGTGCCATTCACCATGTAACAGACCTGCACACACACACCCCTGAACCTAAAAGAAATTTTTTTTTAAAAAAAAAGACACAATGCTTGATTATTTATCAATCATGGGGTCATGGTGAGGATATGAGGATTTGGCTTGCACAGGATGAAATGACGATAATCAAGAATGGATGGAATAGCAATTTGGGGATGGAGAGAGGAACTGAGATGATAAATTCAATTGTAGACACAGTTTGAAGGACTTGCAAGACCCATGAGTAAAGGTGTTCAGAGTGCCTCTGGAAGATTAGGATTAAAAACTGTTGGGTCGAAGATACCAGTTTGCAGGTGATTCACACAGAGATGACAGCTGGAGACTTGAGAGTGGATACAGCTGCCAATGAAGAAAATGCAGATGCTGAGAAGAGAGGACCTTGAACAGACCACTGGGACATGTCAGATTACAGGAATAGAAAGAGGAAGATGATAGTATTTGTCTGCAAGGGCTACCATAACAAATGATGACATTCAGGGTGGCTTACACAACAGAAATGTATTTTCTTACAATTCTGGATGCTGGAAGTCTGAGATTGAGGAATGGGCGGGTTTTATTTCTCCTGAGGACTGTATTCTTGGCTTGCAGATGTGGCTTTCTCACTGTTTTCTCACATGGTCTTTTCTCTGTGCACTTGAATCACTGATATCCCTTCTTCTTAAAAGGTCACAGGCCGGCCAGGTGCAGTGGCTCACACCTGTAATCCCAGCACTTTGGGAGGGTGAGGCAGGTGGATCACAAGGTCAAGAGATCGAGACCATCCTGGCCAAATTGCAAAACCCCATCTCTACTAAAAATTTAAAAATTAGCTGGGCGTGGTGGCGTATGCCTGTAGTCCTACTTACTCAGGAGGCTGAGGTAGGAGAATTGCTTGAACCCAGGAGGTGGAGGTTACAGTGAGCAGAGATGGCTTCACTACAGTCCAGCCTGGTGCCAGAGCAAGACTCTGTCTCAAAAAAAAAAAAAGTCAATTGGATTAAGGCCCCACATATATGGCTTCAGAGGAGACACAGATCAGTCCGTAACAATGACAGAGACAAAAGTTCCTTTGCAGCTGCATCTGAAAACAAAGAAAAAAACTCAGGGCAGCCCTGAGCCTGGAGGCCCAGGGAACCCATAGTGAAAGATGCAGGCCAACAGGTCAGGTTCATGCTAGAAAACCTGTCCACCCAGCTGAGGAGAGCTGCAAAACGAGAGACACTAAGTTTAGAAAATCCTTTGTTCGAGACAGGGTCTCAGTCTCTCACCCAAGTTGGAGTGCAATGTCGTGGTGACGGCTCACTGCAGCATCGACCTCCCAGGCTCAAGCGATTCTCCCACGTCAACCCCTAAGTAGTCTGAACTATGGGTGTAGACACCATGCCAGGCTACTTTTATTTTTTGGCATTTTTGTATGTTTTCTAGAGACAGAGTCCCACTATGTTGCCCAGCCTAGTCTCAAACTCCTGAGCTCAAGAGATCTCTCCATGTTGACCTCTCAAAGTGTTGAGATTACAGACATGAGCCACTGCATCCAGCTTGGAAATTCTTTCCCACAGTTTGTCTCTGAAAGGGAGGAAAAGCGAGAGTTTGCTGAAAGAGAATTCAATACTGATTAAAGCATTTGTTTTGTTAGGAGAAAGTAGAGCATATTTAATGCTGCTGAGAAAGGGGTATTAGAGTGGAAGTGTGAGGATTGAAGACCCTTGATAATCTCTCCACACATTGTGAGAGGATCTGTACTGGAGCAGAGGGTTGAAGGACTCCTATGTTGCCAACTACTGTCTACCAGTTCTGTGAATTTTCCCGGGAATGCCTGGTAGCCTTGTTTCAGATAGAGAGGTGTCAGTGATTTTCTTTTTTATTTCAAACTCCGGACCTTCTTGAAGGGAGTGTGATAGAATAAATTGAATTTAGGGAATCAGCAAAGGAGTTGTCAGGGTTCATGGACCATGCACTCCAAAATTCATGGGGAAGACAGTTTCTATTCAACAACATTTACGTAATAAAGCTTATAAGGTTCCAGGCTGTATTCTAAACACTTTACAAAAATTAACTTATTTAAGCAATCGTGGAAGGAGAATGAGAAATATGAGAATTTAGAGTGTCAAATGGGACCTAAGACAATTGAAAAAAATAATTACTTGGACCAAACTAGAGAAGATGCTAAACACTGATATAGCGCCATGTGTTTTATTCTTCAGATTCTTGGGAACACCGTGTAAACCTATAACCTTAAGTAAGCTGATATTAAAGTTCTCTTCTGACTCGAGGATTATGTGTTTAGATCTGAAACCAAAGACTTTATATAGTTCAAAATTCTTATCATAAAAAATTCACGGTCTTTTTATTTGACAGCTTATTAAGTACAAGAGTCTTGGGTCCCTTTCTTATCCTGTTGGGGAAACTTCAAACAGACATTTTGGTAGACATGGTAAGCCTGATTGGATTTGCAGTTTTCTCTATAAATTATTCAGTCCATCTTCTGAATGTAGGCAAGACAGTCTGCTCTTAACTCATGTTAATCTCTATTAGAATTTTGTTCTAATGCTCAGGTTCACGGATTTTTAAAATGTGTTTAATATTTTTCAGCCAGAAAGAAAAAGAGGACATTAGATCAGCCTGTATACATTTGAAGTTACTTCTTCTGGTGCTTAATTGTATATATTTGTGTGTGTGTGTGTGTGTGTGTGTGTGTGTGTGTGTGTGTATGTGTGTATACATGTTTTAATTTTCATTTCTACTATTACCGTTTTTGAGACAAAGTCTCACTGTATCACCAAGGCTGTAACACAGTGGTGCAATCATGGCTCACTGCAGCCTCCATCTCCCAGTTCAAGTAATCCTCCCACCTCGCCTTCCCAAGTAGCTGGGACTACAAGCATGCATCACCATGCTTGGCTGATTTTCTCTTATTTTTTTTGTAGAGAAGGGTTTCACGCCTTTATTTTTTCTTCTGATCTGTATCCACCATCCCTTGAGCCATCCCTCTGCTCATTTTGAATTGACTAAAGCAAAATTATGAAGTGCATATCTAGGCTGCTTCCAAACTCTATCTTAAGTTTGAGTCGCTACTGATAGCTTTCTATTTCTTGCCCTTTGTCTTGTTATTGTCACATGGCTGTGAATCCCATAGTGTTCCTGTGTGTGCTCTAGGTATTTTTATTGTTTTCTCATCCATGTTGGAAAATAAGAAAAGCACATTCTTCTATAAAAACATCACAAGATGAGGGACCTTCAAAGGAATGTTGACTTAGCGTTTTGGGATTTTTTTGTTGTTGTTTACTTGTATATGCAAGTGTAGGATATCACCACATTCAGAATCTAGCAACTGTTTTATTTCAAGTTTTTAAAAAAATATTCTATCCACTCCTTGAAACCTATACCCCTCTTTTCTGATTCAGACTGATTTATTTTTCAAAGATTCTTACTATTTACAGTTTTTAATATGGAATTTTGGAAGACCCTTTGTTCTGAAATCTTGGCAAACTAAATCTGATGAATGATATTTACAAATGCAGTGTATTCCTTTGATCATATTCAGAGTTCCATCATGCTAATGCTCACAGGAGCTGCTATGTGAGATTTATATTTAAATTTAATACCGTCTGAAATGAACTTGAATTTATTTATGGAATTATTTGTTACATTAACTTACAACTATTAACTGTGCTATAGACTAGCATACCTATAGTCTTAAATACATATAATTGAGACAGGGAGAATTTTAAATTCAAAGTGTCTTTAAAAGTTTTAAGACTTTTGAAACAACATGCAAAGATATCTTGTCCCAAACTTTGAGATCATGATTATAAGGCATTAGGAAGAATTATAGAGATGTTGCAAAACAAATCCAAGTATCTACTGTTACCACACTCACTGCCTCCCTTATACCGAGGTGATAAATAACGGTACCGAGCTGGACATGCAATCCAGGAATGAAGGGCTTGTTGGGAGTAGTCTTGCCTTTGTGTTGTACCTATCAGAAAGCCAGACTCAAAACTCAGTTGAAACCACTAAATGGATTTTATCCATAACTCTTTCTTGAAGATTGAGAAAGAAGTGATTTTGTTGGTTGGTTTGTTTTCATATTCCAGAGCAGACTCGTGGTCAGACTTTCTTTAGAAATGATTTCTTTCCTTTCAAGTTCCATTCCTTCCACTAAGTTCGTCTCTCCTCTTCCTTGGTCAATGCATAGATGCTAAAAGTGCTGTTGTTGGCTGCAACTATGTTTGAATGTCCAATCTCCATCTTCACTCTGTGAACCAACACAGTTCCTGACATGTCCTTTGTGGGTCTCACCTATTCCTAACCAATCTTTATGCACAGCGACTTCTGAATCGGCTCCCTCGGGGGCTGATTTGCTCTACTTCAGAAAACTGCAAACCTCAGCATTTCTTCTGCTCCAAAAGTACTGTGTAATTGTTAACAAATAAAAGATTCTATATTTTATAAAGCTTGAAACACATTAAAATATGTTTAATGAACATGGTAGCATTTTATACAGCTCAGGATTTTCTTTTTGATGGGGAAGAGGTCAGAAAGCATGGTGTCAAAAAGCAGTTATAAATATGAATATTTTGATGAATGAGGCTAGAAGGGAGGTGCTGGAACAGGAGCTAGTTTTTCTATGAATAAGAACATTTTCCCACTCTCATCACAGTTTCCTAATATACACTGAGTAAAAATACTGCGTTGACTTTTCTCTTCTTCGATGTGTTCCCAATAGTGAAATTAGTTGTAACAGCAACGTGGTATAAAGGGGAGGGGAGAAAAAGCCAGTGTTTCAGTTTTGTTTGTTTTGTTGTAGAGCAGAAACAATGACAGGTGGACCCAACCAATGAAAACTGCCTTTGTCTGTCTCACGTGGAATACCTGAATAGCAGTGGACAATTTGGGAGGGGGAGGGGAAGAAGAAAAAACACACACAGAGACATAAAATCTCATGTTTCTGTCAACTGCCTTTCATTTCTTACATTATGAGATTAGATCAAGCAGGCAGACCTCCAGACTCCAGTCCCTGGGAGAATTATGGTTCACACTTAGAACACGCTCTGCTGTCAGGTGTTACGACTACTGGCCTTTCCACTGCTCCTTTTTTCTTCGCTGTTGCCTAACACAATATCCCTAAGTGAACAATAACGTGCGGTCTTGGAATTTCAATTCCCATACCAACTCTGCCCCTAAATAAAATCTGTTTTTTTTTTTTTTTTTTTTTTTTTTTTTAGTAGTAATTTAGAGCTAATGTACTTTGCAGAGAGTCTCCCTGTTCTGAGGTTATTCATACCTGGACTGAAACTCTGAAATACCCAAAGAGAGGGACTAACTTTATCCAGCCATAAAACTCCCAGACTTCCGTATTTGACTTCTAATGATACTCACAAGCTCTTTCCTTCTCTCCTTCTCACTCTTCCTTTCTCTCTCCCTTCCTTTCTTCGTTTTTTATTTAAACATCTAAATATTTGATTTGGTTAAGTGCACTGCCCTGGATATTTGTACATTGCTTAGTGAAATTTTATTGATCAATAAATTATTAACTGGGCAAAGAGCTGGTTTATATATATATGTGTGTGTGTGTGTGTGTGTGTGTGTGTGTGTGTGTGTGTGTATATATATATATAAACTCTTGGAAGAGTTAAACTGATGTAAAAATAGCTGTGGAAAATAATTGCAAGATAAAATTGCCTTTTAGTAGTATTTCTAGTCTAGGATATTTCAAGAGGGTAAAATGTGTGCTAAAGTTGAAATTCCGGAATTTGTCTCGGAATATTATTTTTTAGTAGATAAATGTATAACCCAAATCCAGGATGCCAGATTCATCGCACTCCTTTGTTTATACAGGTTGAGTATCCCTTATCCAGCATGCTTGGGACCAGAGTGTTTCAGGTTTGGGATTTGTATATATGCAATGAGACGTCTTGGGGATGGAACCCTGTTCTAAACACAAAATTCATTTATGTTTGATACACATTTTATAAACATAGCCCAAACGTAATTTCATATGTTTTAAACAAAATATGTGACCTCTCACATCCAGTTAGGTGTGGAATTTTCCACTTGTGGCATTATGTGGTCACTCAAAAACTTTTCGATTTTGGATTTTCAAATTAGGAATGCCCAACCTGTATATTTATAATCTTGAATGATGCACAGGTTAGAATAAGGTAAAAAGGAGGATTGAAGAATGTACCTATTTGGTTTGTTCTTGAGCAGTTTACCAAACCTTCAGCCTAGGGCCTTATTGCCAAGGTCATATATGTTAGTTTTGGAGAAAAATAGGCTTGATATATATATCCAGGTTCACCAAATTAGCAGCTGTGTGACCTCAGGAAAATTAAGCCACCTCTGCATTGTGATCTTCTAATATCTAAATTTGTGAGAATGATAGGCCCCTTTTGAAGTATTTTGTAAAGATTCTGTAAGATAATGGATGCAGAGTTCAAATTAATAATAAAAATATAACTTTGCTAACAGAATAAAATTTTACTACACATGTATACAAAAAATAGAATGTGGAATCTTTCCTCAAAATTTGCATATTTAATCCTACCTCATTTTATCTTGTATCTTTAAAATTTCCCCTAACATTCATAGAAATTATGGCTAAATTATGAAACAGAACTGAGGGTTTTTCTAATTAAAGAAATTAAGAAAAAAGCCTAACAGTTTTTCTTTGTAAATTTATTTTATATGACAAAGACTAATGATATATACTTACGATGCACAACATGATGTTTTGATATATGCTGTGCACTCCATGGCCTTGGGTACTGCATTGGGCAGACTGAACCAATTACACATCAAAAATATTTGAAGGAAAATTTAAAAAAATAGTACAACAATAAAAATAATACACTATAACAGCTATTTACATAGCATCTGCATTATATTAGTTATTATAAGCAACATTGAGATTGATGTTGAGGACATAGGTTACTGCAAATATTACACCATTTTATGTAAGGGACTTAAACATTCCAGGATTTTGGTATCCACAGGGTGTTGGAACCAATCTCCCATGGCTGTCAAAGAATTACAGTATGCATACATGTTAGAATATTTAAATCAAACTGATCACTTTTCTAAGAAAAATTTTAGGGTGCAATCTTACAGCTTATTTTTTCAACACAGGGAGATCTAAATTGGGCTCATTATGTGATTTATCCTTCTTGCCTTGATAATTCATCTGAAGTAAGACTGTGGAAGCCACTTTACCAGCTCCATGGAGAATGGGGTAAATCTCCACTATCCCTCTCCAGCAAGACCCCTTACTTTCCTTCTCCTTGGCCATAAAAGAACAGACACACAAACAGACATACATAGAGATAGACAGATGGTTAGGATGGATGGATGGATGGATAGGTAGACAGACAGACAGACAGACAGATGGATAGATAGATAGATAGATAGACAGATAGATAAATTTAAATGTTTGAAATCATTTAAATTCAATATTTGGGCAGGTATTATGAATAGATTGTGTTGGCTTATAATCAGGTCAATTAAAAACTGAAGCTATTTTTACTTTAAAGCACTAGCATATTGACACAAATTAAATAGTGAGGCATTGTAAGTATCTGAGGCAATATTCTAATTTCTCTGTCTTATTTATTTGCTTTGAGACTAGTATGAATTTTATAATCACTTTATTGCTTATCCAAGAAGTTGAAATGTTGTACTTCTAAAAAAAATGCTAAAGTGAAAGTTTTCTCCATTTGTAAATCAAGAAGTACTTAGAAGGTATGTAAGAAATATATAAAGCACTCAGACTTTAGATTAGAAAACCTACCTGAACCCATTATCACTTCTAAATGGTAGGAAAAAAAACAACAACATATTTATACACATCCAGTTAATTATGCCGTGAATTTGCTCTATAGAAAACATACACAGGAATGAAAAAATGTCACCAAGCTATTCATAATTCTTCTTGTGTCAAATATAAGGGTTTGAGTTCATTGTTTTTTTATGAAAAATTATCAAAAGTTGATATTTGAGACTTTTGATTGTTCCATTTCATTTAATTGAGGTAAAAAAACATCAGGAATTTATTTATTATACTTTAAGTTCTGGAGTATACGTGCGGATCGTGCGGGTTTGTTACATAGGTATACACATGCCATGGAAATATCACTATTTGACACACAAACTAAAATATTTATGGAGCACTAAGCCATGAGTTGAGGTCTTGAATTCATAGTTTTACATTTATTTGTTTTTCTTTCTCATTGGCTTTAATAAAAACTATTAAAATTTCCAAAAAAAAAATCAAGAAATGGAATATGTCTCCCAAGAAGGCAATACAAATTCCGCCACTTTATAAGAAACAACAACTTTTTGGGCATGTAGCATAAAAATTATAGATAATTTATTAGAATATTATATAAACTTTGCTTCTGGAGATCATATAACATTTAGGGCAATTTCACTTTTTCATCTTCAAAACATGAAAAACTTTTTTGCTGATGAAAAACTCAGTATGTCCAAGTGTCAGAGAATGTTTGCTCATTAAATATTTGCTTGTACGTTTGAAAAATGCATCTTGTAGGTGTCATATGCTTGGTTATTCCAGGAAGCACTATAATTACTGTGAGGCTCTATACTTTAAAAGACCATGCCCTCTATTAGATAGTAAATGCACTCAATCTTCAAAAGAGTTGACAAGTGCTTCAATAAAGAAGTCTTCGTATCCTCTAGTGTAAAAAAAAAAAAAAAAAAAAAAAAAAAAAAAAACGCCAGTTAGAAAGCATGTGCTGTTTAACAATGGCAAACAGATGATTTTTTGATAAGAAACCTGAGTATTTCTCCTTGCCTAACCAAAGTTTGTGAAAAACAATAAAAAAAGTATATTGCAATATTTAGATATCAATCATCAGATGTTGTCTGCAAGACTGTCATTTCTACGAATTGGATACCACACTTGAAATTTATAAAGAAAAACAATTAGCCGGGCGCGGTGGCTCAAGCCTGTAATCCCAGCACTTTGGGAGGCCGAGACGGGTGGATCACGAGGTCGAGAGATCGAGACCATCCTGGTCAACATGGTGAAACCCCGTCTCTACTAAAAATACAAAAAACTAGCTGGGCGTGGTGGTGCGTGCCTGTAATCCCAGCTACTCAGGAGGCTGAGGCAGGAGAATTGCCTGAGCCCAGGAGGCGGAGGTTGCGGTGAGCCGAGATCGCGCCATTGCACTCCAGCCTGGGTAACAAGAGCGAAAGTCCGTCTCAAAAAAAAAAAAATAAATAAAGAAAAACAATTTACATTTTCTGCAACTCTTGCCCCTCAGAAACAAACCCTATGAGGGAAGCCTTTCTAGTTATGTTTTGGCTTTATCAAAATGTTATTTCATAACACTAAACCTGTTTGTTTTGTTTCATTTTTGCTTATTTTGTCACTACAGCCCAAACTAGAAATCCTGGTTTTGAAAGAATTTTGTGCCTCTGCTTAATCCCTGGTCATTTGCTTTCCTTTATTTCACATATTGCTCTGGCTTCACCTTCTTCGCCTAATCATCCTATATTTTTAGCCCATACTTCACCCGCTGTGCCATCTGGAAATATTATTAGATGAGTAACAATTACATTTCTGCTGAAAGTCTAAGGATTATCCGAAACATTATTTGATGATGTATCATCCTACAGGATGTAATACTAAAACTGTCACATACTATATCACACTAGCACCAACTGTCCTACCGCACCTGCCTAGGCCTCTCCATCAAGTTCTGATTACTGTCAACAAGAGGTTAGTGATGGAGGAAGAAAGTGAAATTTGCAGAATAATGGCATCTGACATGTCTCTGCAGCTGGCAGAGACATGCAACAGATGAAAAGGTAGCACATAATATAACTTTCATTTCTCAGCAAAGGCATATACTCTACTGTGGAACATTTCAACAACTGCTTATGACTTCTAGATTTTCCTTCTTCTCCTAAAATGCAATTAAATACAGGAAGGTTGTGCTATATTTTGTATAAATATTTGTGACAATTTGAAATGAACACTTCCTAACTATTCACACTGGAGTGAATTTTTTCCTTCTTGGGCAAAATCACCACTTCTTTTGCATGGTCTGAATTTCCCTGTTTGAGGTTGAAACCTCTTTGCCACAACATCTCATGTCAGTCTCCTAACCTCTTCTGTCTCCTCTTTGTGCATTGAAAATGAGATATTTCTGCTTAAGTGTGAGCTAAACAAAGGAAAACAAAATCCTTTTGTATAAGCCCCAAAATTGGGCTGCTGGCTGCCTGCAAATTTCCAGTTGGAACGCTCTTCATAAGCACAGAACCTCTCCCTGTACTTGCGCATAAATCCCTCCTTGGGATTTAGTAATAGAATGAGATGGAGGAATGTAACGCTTCCTTTGTTTATGAACTTTCATTTTCTGTTTTTCCTTTTTCCATAGAGAAGACGATGAATCAGAATGAACTGATGCAAAATATAAGAAACTCTTGGGACCGGGCGCGGTGGCTCAAGCCTGTAATCCCAGCACTTTGGGAGGCCGAGGCAGGTGGATCACAAGGTCAAGAGATCGAGACCATCTTGGTCAACAAGGTGAAACCCCGTCTCTACTAAAAATACAAAAAATTAGCTGGGCATGGTGGCGCGTGCCTGTAATCCCAGCTACTCAGGCGGCTGAGGCAGGAGAATTGCCTGAACCCAGGAGGCGGAGGTTGCGGTGAGCCAAGATCGCGCCATTGCACTCCAGCCTGGGTAACAAGAACGAAACTCCGTCTCAAAAAGAAAAAAAAAAAAGAAACTCTTGTAACCCGTTTCCAGAGAATGTCTTATGACTATGTACATTTAATATTTACATAGATCTGTAATACAAGCTCTTCATGTCTTCCGTGACTTTCCGATTGCCCAAATATTGTTTGGAAGCATAGATAATGAATAGCATTTTATCTCTACAATTATTCATAAAGATATAGAGTTTCTGCAAATGGGTTTGCATTTACACATGTGAAACATTGTTTGCTTCTTCTTTTTTTTTTTTTTTTGGTTACAGAGTCTTACTCTGTCGCCAAGGCTGGAGAGCAGTGGCATGATCTCGGCTCACTGCAGCCTCTGCCTCCTGGGTTCAAGCAATTCTCTGCCTCAGTCTCGAGTAGCTGGGATTACAGGCACCCGCAGCCATCTGGCTAATACTTGTATTTTTAATAGAGACGGGGTTTTGCCGTGTTTACTAGGCTGGTCTTGAACTCCTGACCTGGTGATCCTCCCACTTCAGCCTCCCAAAGTGCTGGGAAGACAGGCTTGAGCCACCATGCCTGGACAACATGGTTTCCTTCTTAACTGAAAGTTTCTTAGGAAGAAAAATTTAGAATATATCAGATTAAAATAGGATGCTGAATCCTATTTTAAAGTATCAATGACTTTGACTTCAAAGTATCTCTGTTGTACAAGGGACTCATATGTGTTTATCCATATCCTGTGTGCTAAACATTTGGCAGTGGGGCTTTCAGTCAACAATTGAACCTGCAAAATGACTTATGATTTTATTCAATACAACATTCAGTAGTCAGACAAGAATGTGTAGACATTTAGTTTTAACTTTTAGCTCGGTCAAGTTTGACATATTTGGGGATGCATAATAAAAGTGTAAAGGGTCTTACTAATTACCATGCATGAAAAAGTGAAGATTTTGCTAAAGAATGTTAAAGTTATAAATTTGATTTCTTGCAGGCTTATTTATACCTGCTGCAATAATCTGTACTGGGTAGGTGTGCAATAAATATTGGCAGGCTGCATTCATAAAGTAAAACAATCATTTCAGTATTTTAAACATGGTTTATATCAAAGCCTTAAATGTGCAATTTAATGTTAGGAAGCACTGGTTAAGATTCTAAATATGCTATTAATATAGGCCATTTTTTTGGCATGTGATTTTATGCTCTTGAAAAATAAAAGAAAATAAAAGAAAAAAAAAACAGAACTTTACCTCAAAGAAGGGCTTCAAACATTACTGGAAGCATTTATGACAGAAGCTTTGATCTCTATGTACATCCAGTAAATACAAAACATTACTATGTTTTAAGGATGTGCTTATATGCCCACATTATTACTTTAACAAATGTTTTAAACTACATTTTGAAAGTTATTGGTTTGGTAAAGTTCCAAACACATTTCTTCTTAAGTTACCAACACTAAGCCTATGAGCTTCAGAGTTTGATAATTTTGCATATTTCAAGGGGTTATGCATGCAAAATCGACTCTGTTTCACAGACATACTGTGTTGTGTTTCAAATGATGGAAGTGCAAGGCAAATAACTATAAAAATGAATGCACACACCCAGCAACTTTGATATGAGCACTGTTATAGACTAGCTTTGCACATGAGAGCTGAAATGAGGTTGGAATACAATAGGGAATGCATTATAATATTTATAATATTTCAGTGATGCTGTGATTTTTCTTTTGAGATGGATTCTTGCACTGTTGCCCAGGCTGGAGTGCAATGGCGGGATTTCAGCTTACTGTAACCTCCGTCTCCTGGGTTCAAGCGATTCTCCTGCCTCAGCCTCCAGAGTAGCTGGGATTACAGGCACCCACTTCCATGCCCAGCTAATTTGTTGTATTTTTAGTAGAGACAGGGCTTCACTATGTTGTCCAGGCTGGTCTCAAACCGCTGAGCTCAGGCAGTCCACCCGCCTCAGCCTCCGAAAGTGCTGGGATTACAAGCATGAGCCACCACACCTGGCCTGTAATTTCTGTTTAGCTCCAGTATGGCTAAATATTTTATACAAGGATGAGATAATGCTTTAGGACATATTCTAGAATATCACTTTACTTCTTCCACAAATTTTGCCTATCACTAGATACTGTTAACTGGTGATTCTCTGTACAATGTTATAGCACTGGTCTGACAGGTAGACATGTGTGGTCATAGATAAACTAAGAAAAATGAATTTACTATTACGCAGTTATCAGTATTACTGCAATAAAATGCCCTGAACTATTTAGAACATTGGAAATACAGATCAGGTAGTGGTATATACCAACAAGTGGACATTTGCCTGTTAAAAATAAACCCTCAGTTTTATTGACTAAAAACTGTGTAGAACCAGAAAAGACTTTAGTGATCATCTGATGGTCATTTCCAATTGTACTGGGCAGAGTCTTTGTCCCTTACTGTAGGGTGTCAAGGACTGCCAAAGGACAGGATATGAGAAGAACAAGTGTATAGAGTACCAACTATGTTCATTACCCTTCACTGTTTATTGGGGGATCTGTGCAAACTTTTGTTTAAGAGAAACGCGGAGGAGGAGGTGGAGAGAGAGAGAGACAGATCTATCAGTGCTTAAACAAATGAAACCAATTTAAGCCACATTTTTCTTTTTAGAGATGAAATATACCAGTGCTTTACAGGGAGGCACAATGATTTTTTTTTCTTCTTTGCTTAATTGTGCTTGTTTATTGATATTTTACATTTCAGTTGCTTTATACAGCTTTTGTTGTTTTGAACCTATATGGACTTGTAACAACACTGGTTGTTGTTAATATAAATATATCACAACACATCAATCTGTTCCATTTTAAGCTATATGACATTTTTAACTTATTTGTTATTAGGAGTCAGAATATAAAAAATGTTATACTGTGTTTTTGATGTGTTAGTTCATTTTGTGTGTTTATTCAATCAGTGAACTTTCAAGGAGGGCCTCCTTTTGATAGGTGTTTGGAAATTAACTATAAATTGGGAAAACCTACAGGTTAAGTATGTGATCATTAGAAATCATTCAAGGATCATGACAGAGGTGTCTGCCAAAAAATAGGAGGAAAACGAAAGAGAACCGGTACCTAGGGACAAGTCAGGGCAGGGGAGGGAGTTCAGAAACTTCCCTTAGGGAGACGTTGGTTGGAACTGTGAACAGAACTTGGAATGGCCCAAGTATGTAAAGCCAAGGCCTTTTTCTTAGATGTCTTTTGATGAAGACAGTTCTTGCTGGAACATAAAAGTAAGGGAAGAATGTGACAGAGAGTAGAGGGCTGAAGCCCACCTTCCTGAGAAACTGCTCTCTGCAGCTTCAGCTCCACCTTCGTCTTTTCCTTTCTTTCTCTTTGTATCTTGGACCTTTCTTGCATGCCAGAGGCTAGGGAATTTAGAATAAAGTAGCTGCAATTTTCTTGCAATAAAATGCTGCCGTATATTGATGAACAAACTTGATAACATATGCTTACCCAATACAGCAATGTGTGTAATATGAAATGCTATTGGATTAGTGCATATTATAATAGTAGACAGTAATAAATTTTATATAGTTTTTGGTAATTTAAGGAAATATGTCGACTCATCAAAGGAGATAATGAATCCAGTGTAAAAAAGGAGCAGGTAAGCAGTAAGTATTGGCTAAATTTGCGGTACAGGAAGCCACTAGCAGAGCAAAGCTGAACAGAAGGGTTCAGTCAAGGAGCAGAGGCCGGCTGGCCAAAGAATCAGGCAGGAATGCAGCTGTCTTACAGAACAGAAGAAAATGGAAGGGCCACGTCTTCATTCAGACTATTGACTAGTCAGGAGACAGAAAGGATTACTGTGAAAGGGTTGGATTTGTACGTGTCAAGTAGCATTCTTAGCTAACATTATTATGATTTGATATGTGAACCACAGTGGGAGAAACATCTCATTCAGAGATATGAGATCTTGTGTAATTAAACCAGAATTAAATGTCTTGTGTGTCCTTTTTGGCTACCTCTCCCTAACCTGTTCCCACTTACATACATTTGTTTTCTTTTTTTTCGTGGCTTATTTCTATTAAACTTGCCACAACTCCCATTTGAAGTCCTGGTATTTCCCTTTACCTCATCTCCTACTTCTGTCATTTGCATGACGTGTTGATTTAAATATCCATCGGCTGACTTTTATCACCACCCATTCTCAACCCAATTCTGTGCCTGAGAGATTGTAGGTTTGCCATTTTCATGTTCCAGAAACACTTGGAACAATAAAGTGAGCACATTGGTTGAACTACAGATGGGACGGGCCTGAGGCACAGCTGCCTGCTCCTCTCCTGGATCTTCCTAAGGCAGGACCCACCTTCCTCTCTCTTGCTTGATATTCCTCCGACAATGCTTGTGTTTATGTGGCTTTGCAGAGGACTTAATGCTGCCTTTCACATTGTAAATATGTGACATTGTGGCATCCAACCTTAGTTGTTGGTATTTTCCACAGTTCCAGTAAATTTGACTTTTTATTCCCCTGAAGCCAAATTATTTCACAATAGATCTAAATATAAATTAAGGGATTCTACCACACAAAGCATTTAGATAAATGAGTTTCCCATGATATTAACTTACTTGGCC
This sequence comes from Saimiri boliviensis, assembly GCF_048565385.1. Taxonomy (NCBI): domain Eukaryota; kingdom Metazoa; phylum Chordata; class Mammalia; order Primates; family Cebidae; genus Saimiri; species Saimiri boliviensis. The sequence goes on along the minus strand of NC_133464.1, from coordinate 9,021,756 downwards.
TCCATGAAGCAGGAAGCACAATAGTGGTAGGAAAACCGTTTTCATGTGGCAGAAAGGGACTGAACTTGGAAAGAACACCTTTGAGTTTGATTCCAGGCTTGGGCAAATTTCTTACAGTTGGACCTCAGGTTAAGTAAGGATAGGTAAGTTGGCTCTCGAAGCTTAAGTTTCCCTAGCCCCCACCTCACTGATTTTAAGTAATAATTAAATGCTAGGAATAATGTAAAAGTGTCTAAACACATAACACATTTAAGCACTCGATGCCCATTTATTAAGAAAACAAAATGTTGATAATCAACTGGGAAGCAACACTGCACAAGTGGAGTATCTTCCAAATTGATGTCAAATCATGGATGTCTCTTGCTAAATCTCACTAGTAGGATCTCATAGGTTGTAAAATAAAAAATATAAATGAAAGACTGTGTGATATTGGATCCCAAGTGTGATAGAGATATTTGAGTACAGCCTACAAGGTCCAGATGAGATAAATGTATCATTGGAGACAAGTAAGGAAATTTGGAAATACAAAGCCATGCGAGATTTTGCCATAGGCTAATGCATCTGCTATATAATTTTTGCCCTTCAGATCATCACCCTTTCAGAAGTTTATAGCACATCTTAATTTTTTGTGAACTTATCACCAAAATCTGTACTTAAATCTTTGGTATTGTATATTTGGGAAGTAATTCTCGTGACTTTGATTAAAAAGTAATGTTTACATAAAAATTAGATGAATCATTGCAGAATAATATTTGGTAAGTGAAGTTATTAAAACAAATTAAAATTTTAATGATCTCCATAATTTTATTGCACAAAGTTTTAAAATATATATGTCTTTGAAAATTAGAAGGCTCATACGCTGAGAGAGAGGGAAAAATTATTTGTTTAAAGAGATGATGCTTGGAAATTTTCACCAATTTAGATATATTTGTAAAACCAACTTGTGAATGATTTCCATTTGTACTTCCCTATAGTTTTTATTTTTGTCTGCTTATTACATTGTCATAAGTGGATGAAACCACCTTGATTTTATAGCACCCTTTCTAAAGAAGCTCATGTTATGTAGATTGAAGAACATGCTTAATAAATACTCTGATGCACTCAGATGCTGTTTTATAGAAGTCTTCAGTTATTTAACTGATGTTTAAGACCATTATTTTTAGAACTGTTTTAATCAAATGTTTCAAATGTTGAAGCAATGTGCTTCTGAAAGGAAGTATTTTATGGAATTATTCATGTTGATGTTCTTTATCCAAAGACTATGCCATTGACTTCAGGCAATAGAGCATGTCTCATGATTGTTTTCTAGTGAAACCATTAACACAACAGCCCTCAGCTCTCACGGACCTTACTTAAGATCAAAGACACATTAAGTGAGCTGGTTAACTGAGGCCAAGAATTCAGAAAATGTCTTGCTAAATAAAAAGGTATTTTCTCAGCCAGAATGAGTGAGCATACAACAGGATAACATGTGGACACGGGTGTCATTAGCTTTCTTTAGGAACCAAAAAACGGGTATTTTGTTCTGTGCTTAGTTTCTCTATGAAGACGTAGTAGAACCACTGTGTTTTGGTTCAGTGTAAGATATTTCTTATCTATAGTTGTTTTTCTCTTTAGTGAGCTCATAAAAATTTTGAGCAAGAAATTTTGCTTTTGTGATCCTGTCCTTTGAACTATAGGAGATTTAGTTCCACTGTTTTCTTACTGCAGCCCAACAGACGCACATAAGTTTTGGTGCTGAAAGGTGGGGTGTGGCTATGCTTAAAAATGTGAAAGTGGCTTTGGAACTGAGTGATGGGCAGAGGCTGGAAGTGTTTTAAGGCTCCTGCTAGAAGAAACCACCGGTTGCCACAAAGGAACAGTAGATAGAAGTGCAGATGTGCAGCACTGTTCACTGTAGCAAAGACATGGGACCAACTCAAACGCCTGTCAGTGATAGACTGGATGAAGAAAATGTATTTATATGCCATGGAATACTCTGCAGCCATAAAAAGGAATGAGATTGTGTTTCTTGCAGGGATGTGGATGTAGCTGGAACCCATTATCCTCAGCAGGCTAGCACAGGAACAAAAAACCAAACATCACATGTTCTCACTCCTAAGTGGGAGCTGAACAACGAGAACACATGGACACAGGGAGGGAACAACACACACTGGGGCCTTTTGGGGAGTGAGGGCGGCAAGGAGAGAAAGAATATCAGGACAAATGGTTGATGCATGCAAAATTCATACCTAGGTAATGGGCTGATAGGTTCAGCAAACCACCAAATGGCACACATTTACCTGTGTAACAAACCTGCACATTCTGCACATGTATTCCAGAACATAAAGTAAATTTTTTTTTTTAAAGGGAGGTGAAAGGTCATTCTGTTGAAATCTTAGACAGAAATGAGGAATAAGTTATAGGAAACAGGAGAAAAGGCAACTCTTGTTACAAAATGGCAGACCTTGGTTAAATTGTGTTCTGCTGTGTTGTAAAAGGTAGAACTTGCAAATGATAAAATGACATATTTAGCAAATAAGATTTCTAAGTAATTGGAGGTTTGTCTTAGCTCCTCCTTACTGCTTATAGTAAAATGCAAAGGAGAGAGATGACTTGAAGATGCAATTGTTAACCAAAAAGGAGTGAGAATTTGGACGTTTGGAAAATCCTTAGGCAGACATAGAGCAAAAAATGGGCTGTTTGTTAAGAAAAGAACACTAAGAGTGTAGCAAACAACTGTTTGATGGTGAGACTCGTGGCAGCCTGAGCAGACTAATATGGCCATAAACACGTGTATGCACCTTATAATTTAACTTCTTATAATTTCTTGGAATCCATGCTCCTTCATTTCCTGAACTGTAATGTTATCATTGCCTCTAGTATTTTTCTTTTTGGAAATCTCTTAATCCTTCAACGGTGATTGAGATTTCTCTAGTATGAAGATTGTTCTTAACTGACAAGGTATATATTAATCAGTAAACTAGGTATTTATTCATTGATTCATCAAGTGTATATTTCGTCCTTTTTTTTGGCAACCACTGAGATAGACATTTTACTTTCAGTCCTCACACAACCCATCAAGGTAGTCTGTATTCTGAATAGCTATAGACACATAGCTATTCAGACATAAAAGACAAGGCTCTAACTCATAATCATTGGAAAATAAAAATTTCTCCTCTTTCTACTTTTGAAGGCAGATGAAGGAAGAAGAAAAGTAAGGCTGACACTTGTACATTTTAGCCAGGCCTTCTGTCTGCTCTGTGTGAAACTTGTGGATTTTTATTAATGCAAGGCCAGGCCTGAATGGAATGTTAAATTTTCTGCCTAATAAAATGCAGGGAATGTGGGTTCTTGGAAGGATCTAAAGGGAAATAACTTAGAGAATGAAAATCTGAGAGTATTTCTTTGAGGGGAGTTAGGGAAGGACTCAAATATCACAGTAAGGAGGAGTCTGGAACCTACAAGAAATGTGACAGGTGAAGAATTGTCATAGTAAATGAAGGTCTTGCAATGGGAGAGATGTCTGCTTTTCAATTTTGAGTTGTTTGTGTTGCTGTCATTTTAAACCTGTGAATCACTTCAAACACTGTATGAATGGTTTACCCAGAGACCAAGGAATGTGGACTTTTTCCTTTTGAGAATTAATACAAAGCAGGAAGTGGAGCAAAGGGTTGTCTGTCATCTTGGATCCATGTGACATTTTCATGGAGATAGGTGATGCGGTTTATCGGAATCAGCACATTGGAACCAGAAGGGCATTGCATGTGGAAGCTCTGGGACTGTGGCAGTTTGTTAGGGCTGACGTAACAAAGTACCACAGAATAGGAAATGCAGACAACAGAAAGTTACTGTCTCAGAGTTCTGGAGGCTATAGAAGTCCAAGACCAAGGTGTTGGCAGAGTTGGTTCCTTCCAAGAACTGAGAGAGAAAGATCAATTCCAGGCCTATTTCCCTGAGCTGCAGATGGCTCTCTTCTCCCTGTGATTTCCATTAACCTCCCCTATCTATGTGTCTGTGTGCAAATACGCTCTTGTATTGGGACACAAGTCACATTGGATTAGGGGCCCAACCATAATGACCTCGCTTTACCTTAATTATTTCTTTACAAAATTCTGTTTCCAAATAAGATTGCATCTTGAGGTACCGGGGATTTGGATTTCAGCATATAAATTGTGCAGGTACCAAACTCAGCCTATAACAGAGAATTACAAATATCTTGGGATTGCTTTTCCTGTAGGAGATCAGAGAAAAATACGGATCCAGTGTCTAGTCTCAAAAGATAAAGTGGCTTCCACACATCTTGTTGCACAATCATTTTAAAGATTTACAAAATGACATTTAGTGAAATTAATTATATATGACCTAAGACTCACAGCTTATAACCTAAGACTATACATAAACTAAGAGTTAACTTTGAAACTAGGTAAGGCAAAGTCTTAATGCCTAACTTTGTTTAATCTTGTGGCAAAGCTAAGATTCAAACCCAGGTCTCTGATTCCAAAATGCATGTGCTGTCAAATCTATCATTCTGCCTCTAAGTCATACTCATAAAAAAAATCCAGTGTATGCATTTTAGTATGTTTAAGCAACATTTACAACCATTAGTAAAAGCTAATATATCTTCCAGTTACTTAAAGTCTTTGAATCAAGAACAAATTACAATAAGAAGCAATTTCATCCTTAGTAATTTCTAGCAATAGTTTTGATCTCATAAAAAGTAAAGAGACTTTACAAAAAAAGAAAGGGAGCACTCTGTGAGTAGATAGATGTCTTTAATTTTTATTCATCACTGAAAGTATGATCTCACTTTGAATATATGTCTTAAGACACATTTTTAAAATTTTAAAGAAGCAATGTTCTTACTTTTTTCTTTTTCATCTTAGCATTGACATTTATTATTGAAAGTGTTAGAACGAAACTGAGTCATGATAATATGAAGAGAACTGATACATTTCCAAATCACATTTATTTTCTACTAGCATTGTAAAGTTCTGTTAGCTCAATTACAAATAACAGAAAATCCTATTATAAGCCATGGTTTCAAATTATAATCTATTAAGAGACAAATGAATGTAAATACACTAGTATCAGGAACTCTATTTTCAGAGAATTTACTTCTTGAACGATAGTTTTTATACTGAGTTACCTGGAATTCTAGGAAACCTAAAGACCCGACGGCTTTAAGAGATTCTGTGGTGGGCTGGGTGCGGTGGCTCACGCCTGTAATCCCAGCACTTTGGGAGGCAGAGGCGTGTGGATCACGAGGTCGAGAGCTCGAGACCATCCTGGTCAACATGGTGAAACCCTGTCTCTACTAAAACTACAAAAAAAAAATTAGCTGGGCATGGTAGCGCGTGCCTGTAATCCCAGCTACTCGGGAGGCTGAGGCAGGAGAATTGCCTGAACCCAGGAGGTGGAGGTTGTGGTGAGCCGAGATCACGCCATTGCACTCTAGCCTGGGTAACAAGAGCAAAACTCCGTCTCAAGAAAAAAAAAAAAAAAAAAAAAAAAGAGATTCTGTGGTCAATTATGCTTGGTAAATAAATGAATAGAGTTAAAAGGATTTCTTTACTGTAGAACTTATCAGAAGCCAAATTCACTCACATTTTAAAAGTCTCCAAAAGGGTAATATGATACAGCACATGTTGCAAATAGATACATTTATAAAACTCATACATTGAGGGTCATGCTCCATGGGGAAGGTTTTTTTAGTATACTCTTTCAAAAATGACTCTGAACACATCACAAAGTAGTTTCAGAATCAATTCACTTCAAGAAGTGTTTATTAAGGGCTCTTTGCATTCGAAATACCAGACTTGGTGTTAGAAGTTTTAGTTTGAGAATAAGGTACAAGTATTATGCATACAAACATAAATAAGATAGGGTATCATTAGAGGTTTATCGGTGTTTGAAGGTGTTTGAAGGTTTAGTTTGAGAAATGGGAAGAATTTTATGCATACAAACATACAGGTTATGGTTATCAATAGAGGTTTATTCTCTAATGGATTCATTTACTCCCGTACATTACATTATTAAGCAGCAATTATGAGCAGTTAAAATGTCTTATATCTGCTATACTCATAGCATAGTACATTGAAAATTATTGTTCACAATGATTGTCTTCAATCAAGAAAGAATGATAATACAAGAGATAAAACTACTTCTGCTATAGTTTTAACATTAAATGAACATTATTTCAAGCTATTTGTTTTGTTTTGATTAAAGGAATAGAAAAAGCCAGCTAAAATGTTTATTGTTTACTAACCTATAATCACATGCATTTATAAAAAATAATGTGACATGAAAACATATATTCATAGAAAATATTAAAAGAGAATTTGTATATGGAGATTATGATGTGTGAATTCAAATATTTCAGAATGAACACAAATTTTCTACATATTTTGGAGACATCATAGCTTACTGCAGAATATTCATTTTAGAGTTATCAAATAAAATTCTGATAGATAATTTGCTCCAAAAAAATGTTCTCAGGCCAGTCTCATAACAAATTTCACATAGCTTTTAGCTAATGAAGCATTATTTATTTTCTACTGGTTTGCATTATTTTGAAAATCAGAAGTATTTATGAACATTTGTAAGTATGCCTTTTACATCTAGAAATTGTTGTAACAATGTAGTCATTATAATTTGAGCTGTACTTTAACTTGGTGAAAGGAAGAGGAACTGAAATACAGGAAATCAAACCTGAGAGGCATAAAGCAGCCAAGCAGAGCAAAAAGCATGGCTGAGAAATCCTTCAAGCAAGAGCATTCTCTCAAGAAATGAGAGAAACAGATGGTCTCTACCTTGACTGCAAAGACTTTGGGAGGTGCCATGATACGGTGGCAAAGATCAAGGGTTTGAGATCCTGAGTTTGTGTCCTGTGTCTACCACCCGCTACATTTATGGACTTAGTCAAATCATTTCATTTGTCTAAGTATAAAAGGTCCTTATCTGACAAATGAGAGCAGTAATCTTCACTCCGTAGGGTTGGAAAGGTCAACAAGGACTAATGCGTGCTTGGCATTCAGCACAGAGGCCAGTACACAGGACTCTGCACTGTTATACCTACTGTGCTATCTCTGAAAATGAGCCAACTCTTGGTTCAGAATTCAAATATTATGCATTTTCCTACACAAGAGGCAGTTTTTATTACCAATAAAACAGTTCTAAATATCTCAAAAGAAAGTTTGGAGAGAAGTATTTCCCCCCCTAAAAGTTAGAATGGGGTTTTACCTCTAAGTAAGAATACTTAAATTTAGTAGGAAATTTTCTATATACTTCCTACTTGGAATTTTACTTTGTATATACTATTTCCTATAAATGTGGACATTGTCTCTCTATTTTTATTGTTCATAGAGGTTATCAATTGTCCTCTTTGTAGTTAACCAAACTGAAATTCTGTAAAGGGGGAATAAATCCTGTTATCTACACAAGCAATCCGAAAACCGAATGCCTAGATGTGTAGAACAAATATGCTCTATTGCTTAGAGGCAGAACTAGGTAAGATCTAGCGAAGATTTTTATTAAGTAGCTTCATTAATTTGAGCGTTCCTTGGAAAGCCGTATAGATAGCAAACCGAGAGTCGATTAAAGTCTACTCAATCCACGTGAAATGATCTGTGAGTCTGGGATCACCTTTTCATTTACGTGCATTTCTCAGTCCTTGTAAGCAGCTTGTGAAAATCTTGTCTGACTGACAGCTGTGAACTGTCAAAGGTATTAATGAGGATACTATCATGCAGCTGCCAGCAGATCCCGTGTAAAAGAGAGACTGAAAACCCAGTTTTGAATCTACTAATTAGAGGACATATTTTGTTTTAAAATTGACTTTGGCTAAAAGCATGTAAAGTATTGTAAACTAGTAAGACATGAGAGATGGGTCCACTCTTCACCTCATGCCAATACAATTACGCAATTTAGTACTCAGCATCTTAGGAAACTGTGACCTTTATGAAAGCACAAAATTTAACGTTCACACAGTCAGCTCAGTTTGAAATATATCGATTACTCAAAAGTTTCAAGCAGAACACATTTTTTTTTACATCTGTAGATATCAGGGCAAATACGTATTTGATGCCTGAATTACTTGAATAAAATACCTACTGTTTTCTGTTTTTCTGTGAGCACATAAACATCTCGGAAATCACATTTTTACATACCCGCTCACACACCCACACACTATTGTCTGAATCAGTTTTCAGCAATTATATTGAGAAAAAACCACTGGCATGGAGCCACTGTAATATATATTTGAACGAAGCTCATAAGAAATGAGGATTTGGGTCACGCTCCCAAGGGAGATATAAGAGAACAGTAGAATGACAGCATCCTTGTACTTAGCAGAGTGGATAAAAACGTGCATAAATTTACAACAAAACTATTTTCAGTTTGCACTGTAATATTTTCTCAGATTATTTATTTTTATTGCACTATGTATTAGACTTACAATAGGGTTCTGTGACCAAGACGAGGTAATGGACAGTGTCTGAGGAAACGGATAACGAGGATGAAGGTAACACAGGTGCACTCATGCAATTGAACCATTTATTATGTTTATTAGCTTTTTTATTGCATTCGCCCATACAAAAGCTACATTGAAATGGGGGGAAAGTTCTGGTGCAAGCCAAAAGCAAAGAAATGAAATGTTAAGGATGCACTTTTATTTTTGAATTACCCCATTGGAGAGTATATATAGACATAAAACACAAATTTTATTTCTCTAAAATGAAAGAGCGGACTGGGAAATTGAATGAAATTACCTCCACAAAAGATGAAGTCTATTCTTGAATTGTACAAAACTGAGCTACAGCTTATTTCATTTAAAAATAAATAATGTGATATATTTACGCTTGATGTGTGAGATCCATTTCAAGGAGCCCTATTTTATTTATTTTATTAATTTAAACAAAGTGTCAGAAATAATTTTCTAAATGGCCTTTTGGCCTAAATCGGGGTTCTGCAATGTACCACAGAGGCCAAAATGACAGAAAAGGTGATTTTGAGTGGCAGGGCCAGGGTAGCCTTAGGCAAAATATTGAAAAAAGGTAGAGATCGTTGTCCCCCCTCAAGCAACCCCATTAGCACAGTGCTTCTCCATTCACAAAGCTGCCGGACCTTAACCCCAGGCCCTTATCCTGGATTCCAGGCCAGCCTCTCTAAAACTTCAGAAGTTCTTGAACCAGTACAGGTCAAACTGAAGCCTTTTGCTAGCAAGAAGGTGCCTGCATCTCAAATCTTCCTCACCTAAAAGCATCTTTCTGATGCCCATTTCAAATCCTGACCTGAATATTGAGCCCTTTACCTACATCTGAATAAATGAAAACTAAACACAGTATCTCTACAAAGGAGCCAACTCTTGGTTCAGAATTAAAATATGATGCATTTTCCTAAGGTTTACTTCAAGCATTGTGGTCTGAGTCTAGTGAGACATGATAGGTGAGTCCATTCTTCGTATCATACCAATACGTGATATGCAATTTAGCACTCAGCATTACAGAAAACTCTGACCTTCATAAACACACAGAAATTTAAAGTTCACACAGTCAGCTCAGTTTGAAAATATATCTATTACTCAGAAGTTTCAAACAGAACACAGTTTTTTTTCAAATCTATAGCTATCAGGGCAAATACATATTTGGTGCCTGGATTACTTGAATAAAATGCAATTTTATTTTATACAAGTACATTGTTGTATTTGTCCATGGCACAACGGATGGGCTGAAAAATCAGTACGTCCTCTGGGAGGACCTATGGAGTGACTTCCACATAGCAGTTATTCTATGAATTCAACCTCTTCAAGTTCTGTGATCATCTCTGGGAGAAGTTACATTGAGCTCCTCCTCAAGTCAATCTATTGCAGTTGATACCAGGTACTCAATAACTGTAGCGTGTTATTTACTACTACTGTGGGTTCTTGATACATGTTTTTGGCATGTAATTCAAAAATTTTTTTTTCTGGTTTTCTTTTTTCCTGCAACAGTCGATTGCATGTCAACATCATTTGGTACATATATAATATGCACAAAGTCATCTTCACACAATTATTTTTATAGGAAGGACCTTTTCTATGTACTTGTAGCTGATCCTGCACCTTGGAAAACCAGCTCGTCCATGTCTACAGTTTTACCAGTCACCTCTTCTAATTCTTAAACTGCAAGCGGCATCCCTCATACAATTTTTATTCTTTATTTCTAAACACCTACTAAGCTTTCCCACATGCATAGTAAAGAAGTTCTCTTTCATTATTTTTTTAACTTTTGCATTTTATCTGTAAAATATTGTTTATATCTTCTTTACTTTCTTAATTTTGAATAGACAAAGGTAGAAAAACAACTGTTTGTTACAGACCCTAGCTAGGTGGCTGGCCTAAAGATCCCAACGTTAAGAATTGAGGTACCAAGTTTATGATCAATGAAAAAGGACCAATTTCCATTTCTATATTCATGCATTCTTTAATGTTTCATAGTAAACATAAAATGAAAAGCCTAAAATGCAAGGCTTTTGTGGGTGGTTTCACAGTGGTTTGCTAATTGCAGTTTGAAAACGGGCACTCTCATCAGTTCAGGACCAGTTTACAGGTCTTTGTGGGATTGTTAAAACAAATTTCATTACCCTTGCATCAGGACACACTTGTCAGTTGGGTTCAGTCAGGGTCTGGCCAATGAGTTGCTCACAGTCTCTGGATCATCACAGATGTAGCTGGTGAGGACGGTTGGTGTGAAACACGGCTCCCTGTTACCTTCTAGGCAGTGTTGCCTGATGCCAGAAAGGCATGGTAAAAAAAATGAATAAATAAGTGAAAAGGAATGTAACACCAAATTGTTGAATCTAAAATATCTTATAACATGTAAGTTCCTTTCCTGATTTCTGAAAAAAACGATGCATTGCAAGTATTTGAAAAACATAACAAATAGAGAAAATGTGTCAACTCCGTCTGTCATTCTACTTCCATTGATGACTATTGTTATCAGGGCATTGCATAGCTTATAGTTTGTATACATAGAAACATAACGATGCATCATTTATAAATAGTTTTCTTTTACAAAATTGGAAAAATAGTGCATACTCTTTTATCATCTGTTTTTTTTTTTTTTTTTAAATGAAATCTCGTGTCACCCAGACTGGAGTACAATGGTGCAATCTCGGCTCACTACAACCTCCGCCTCCAAAGCTCAAGCGATTCTTTCGCTTCAGCCTCCTGAGTAGCTGGGACTATAGGAGCCTGCCACCACACCCAGCTAACTTTTGTATTTTTAGTAGAGACAGGGTTTTGCCATGTTGGCCAGGCTAGTCCTGGACTTCCGACCTCAAGTGATCCATCTGCCTTGACCTCCCAGAGTGCTGGGATTACAGAGGTGAGCCACCATGCCCAGCCTTATTTTACATCTATGTTAGTTTAGCTATATACTTTAGACACTTCAACATATGTTTAAATAATCAGCATCAAGACTTTTAATGGCTACACAGTATTCCAGATCATGCGTTCATAAACTATAGCTCATGATTCTACCCAGCCTGCCACCTGTTTTTAGTAAGGCCTATAGACTAAGAGTGATTCTTAGAGATGAATATTTGCAATTGATTTGATAAGGAACACTAAATTTGAACCTTACTTGAACAAAATGCTATCCCCCCGCCCCCCCCCCCCCAGAAAAGAACAACTCCATTCTTTCATTGATAGACCTGTGGTATTGATAGAATTCCAAAGATGCTCCTCACCACCATTCCCAGTTTCGGGTTATTCAATCAAACACTATTGTAGACACTAATGGCAAGGATCTTTGCAGATGGAAGATACTAAGCTGACCTTAAGACAGGGACATTATCCTGGGTTATTCAAGTGGAGCAGATGTCATCATGAGAGCTTTTCAAAGCAGAGAAGTCATTCAGACACCAGCATGGAAGAGGAGACAGGAGGAATGAGCAGAAGGGGAGGGCAGAGAGATCTGAAAGCACCAGAGGGACTCAGCTTCCACTGCTGACTTTGAGGATGGAGGAGGAGGCTTGTGAGTCTCTAACAGCTAAAATGACCCCAAACTGGCCTGCAGCTGGCAGGAGAATGGGGGCTTCAGTCCTATAATCGCAATGAAGTAAATTATATTAAAAGCCATAATGATAGGAAAGCAAATTGCCCACTAAAGGTTCAGGAAGGGAACACAGCCATGCTGACCCCTTGAGGTCTTGATGTCTGCCTTATAAAACCCAGTGCAAAGAAACAGCTGAGACACATGGTACCCTCTGGATCTTCTGAACCGACATGATGGTGAAAAAGTAAATGGGTTTTGTTGTAAGGCATTAATTCAAGGTAACTTCTTACAGCAGCAATAGAAAACTAATATAAAACCCATATTATTTCAAAAAATGCCCAATTATTATATTTTCAATTTTATTAAATATATGTGCAAAATTGCTGTTTTGTTACATAATAGAACTATCTACAGAACTAATCATATTTTCCTTTTGACACAAAAGCCTAAATGATTTATTATCTGGTTTTTTATAGAAAAAGTTTGCCAACTCCTGCTCTGGGTTATATTTTTTCAACAGTATGTGTAATGGTTTTGTTATTCCTAAAATGTTAATTTTCTGGTCTTCCATCTCTCATTCTAGTTGGTTGCACTTGGATTTCTCTTATGACAGAAACATAGAAAATCCTATGAAGTCAACTCAGGTGTTGTTTCAGGGACACACTGACTCACAAAATAATCTAGCATTTTGGGGTATTGTTGCCGTGTTTTTGTGAAACATGTAGACTTAACAAGGTTGCCAAGATAAGATATATTATCGGGTTGACTAGTACTAACTTCAAAGTTGAGATGGTCTATAGATAACTCATTGGGTTAACACCAATGACACCTTTCCTAGTTGCACAAATAGTCTCAGATCAGCTCTTCAGTCAGACATTGTGGACACTTTAAGGTGGCTTAGAGTATAATAATGTAATGTAATGTTGGGGAAAAACACATCTTAGATAAGAATTTATTTTCTTCAGTCAGACATTATTACACACAATAATGTAACTTTGGGGAAAAATATATCTTAGATAAGAATTTATTCTGCCTCTTAAAATGATAAAACAGAACAATTCATATAACATATAACTGAGTATTTTAATTAATATAAATTTGAGAAAGTAAAATATGTTGACTCAAAATCAAAGACAAGTAACTAAAAATACAAAAGAGACAGCAAGTAAAGGAAAAACTCAAGAAATATTAAATTTTTAATGTTTAGACAATTAGAAAAGTATCAGTTACACAAACAACTTGAAAAATCTAATTTTTAGAATTATGTATTTATAATTTTTCAAGTGTGATATATGATTGAATATATGTTTGTTCTTTCTATCAAAGAAACATAAAAGAACTTTTGGAAACTTTTAATTAATTTACTAAGTTATAAAATAGGTAAACATAAATTTTCAGAAGAAATAATGAAGGTTTTCAGTGCAGAAGTGCAGCTGGTGGCTGCTCATGGACTCAGACACTTAAATATAGCATAAAAATTTCACTGTTTGTAAAACAGCATTGCATTACTTATCAATAACCACAAAAATGCCCATAATAACAGTGACTCAGTTATATCATGTTTAAGATATTTTAATACATTATTTTGTAGAAATCAGCCAAAAAGAAAAGTTAGAGAACAGTCAGTAAATGTTGATAACAGCATTATCTCTGTCTGAAGATAACCAGATATCTAGGCTGAAGGATGAAGTGTTCCTTATACAAATTTTGGCTAAATAACAAATTATGTGTTGAAATTATATTGGCTCAGATATAAGATTATTTTAATCAAATACTCTTTAGATCCAGCAATAAATCTAAAATCTTATCAAGCAAATTTAATAGTAACACAATTGTATTATTATAATTTCACTCCTAAAATTTTTAGAAACTTTCTGAATAATCTATGCTATTGTTCATTAATTTTTTTCTAGAATCCAATATATTAAAATGTTTTCATCAATGTTGATGCCTACTCTTAGTCAAGGTCAATGGTAAAGAAAAATTAGGGCTGGTTGAGGGGATAATACTCTTTCTACTACCTACATTTTACTTTTACATACTTTTATATATAGACTAAAGATACTTTATTATGGATTTTATTATTTTATTTTGCAGTTTTTCATTGTTACAAATCTTCAGATATCAAATACATTTTTTTGACTAACTCACTATGTGAAAATTACACAAAAGACATTTTTTCATGACTCGTACCCTAAATGGAATTTAATACATGAAAATTCAATGCAGTTCTTAAAATTTTTTCAGTGAAATATTATAAATGTTGCTATCCAAAATAATTTTACAATAATAAAAATTATGGTAGAAACTAAGGTCTATCAAACTACTTTGTATTGTAATTTAATTTTTTTGCAAACACCTCTTGCCTCAAAAATTCCTAAACTCATATTTCTAACATAGCTTCACAACTTTCATATTACCTGTCAATCTTTACCTCATTTATTTAATTAGTTGAAATCCTTAAAATTCGTTTGTGTGTGTAAAATTTACAGCTTTCACATAAGCACTAATTGCTGTAACATTTTAAACTTACAAAAATAATTGTACATTTAAACTGCTAAACTGAAAGGCTTTCAGCTTAAAAAGCCCATTAGAAGGTATTCACTCCAAGCCAGCAGAACCTTCACATCCATTGATGTAACTGTGTTGCTATTTACACTACATCTAGTGGGATACCTGCATCTTATTACTGAGATTGAGAGCCTCACTGGATAAGATGGTGCCAGAGAGGACAAAGCAGCAGACGTTTGGCAATTGGATTTTCCAGGCTGAGGCTAAGGAGAGGGTGGCCAGCAGATGAAGGCTGATGTTGAAATCTCTAGCACTTTCAGGGCACCAGAAACCACACCTGCTTATTTTAAATAAAAATGAGGTTACTTATAGGACTTAAAGAAAAAATGTGACCAGTCTTGGAAAATGATCAGAAACCAAGTTAACTCCAAAGTCCAGATAAGAACAATCCCAATGAGTGTCGCGGAGCAAGAACTGTCCTTTCCCATGTGGCACCAAATCCTCAGTGAATTACACGTACCTCACTGTCATCCCTGACTTTGCATAACTAGCTTAAGATCCAAAACTCGAAGACATAGTGATTAAGAAAGTCTCAGGGTTGAAAGAACCAGGCTCTTACGTTGGGTCCTTTCAAATCCTACAATCTTCTGGAAATTGCCTGAGAAGACTTCCGATAGCGAGAGAAAGGAAATTTCTCACAGGGATATTGGGAAACTATTAAGAAGTATTAGATTGTTCTATGATCCATTTGTTTTGTTGTTCTAGCTAATGTGTTGCAGATAGGGCAGTGAATGAAAAGACTGAATTTCTGCCATGACGGAATTAACATTGGAGTGGAAGATAAAATCAATAAACTAGATAAATGTTAGGAAGGACAATGAGACACAATATGGAGATTAGAAACGTGGGATGCAGAGTCAGTTTAGACAAGGTGGTCCTGAAGTTCTCACTGTTATGGCAGACCAGGAGCAGAGACCTCCGTGAGGGGAGAAATTCAGCCACGAGGTGGCTGGAGGAAAACGTGCTGGGTACAGGAAATGGCAGGTGCAGAGGCAGGGTGCTTGATGTGATTGAAAAATAACAAAGAGCCACTGTGACTAAGGTACAATAAGCAAAAGGGAAATGGATTGGCGGTAGAGTCAGAAGTCACATCACTTAGGGACTGGGGCCTTGAAAAGAACGTTGGATTTTATTCTAAAAGCAGTAGGAAATTGTGAAGTTTTAAGATAGAAAAAATATGGTCTTAGTTTCCCAGAAATCGCATGTGATAAGATATTATACTTCCAACTGTAACTTCCCATGGAACAACTTCAGAGACAACACAAATGTCAAAAAACAGAAATGGTCATGTGAATTTGTGGTAGAGAAATGTAAGTAGAAATTATATAGCAATTATAGGAGAATTAAAGGACATGAAATTATATAGGAAACTGTAATATTAAGGTGAAAAGATGATTAAATAGTAAGTAAAATATATGTGTATTAGGATAAGGTACAAAAGAAGGTAGTCGTAATAAAATACTCTGATTATATGGGATTAAAATTATTAAGCAGTGTTTGTTACTTTTTCCATGTTGTTAATGCCTATAAATCTTTTTTGCTAACTCATAGTCTTCCAACCAGTATATTTGGTACACACAGGTGTATTAAGAAGACCAAAGGGCAATCTGACCTACTTCCAGTCTCTTAACCTCCCATTTTCATAGATTGTCCCACTGCCAGCCAAACTCACTTCTTCTGTTTAACTGTTCTTATACATATGTCCCTACTTCTAGCATGCCAAAGAGAAAATTATCCTTGGGCATCTTATCTTCATTACATGATCAACTAACTCCAACTCATACTTGTGCAACGTACTTTTTGTAATCTTTATGGTAACTTTTGACATGATAAATTGGAATTTCACCGTGCTATAACAATTTAGAAGTATATTGCAGAAATTAAAAATAATGTTTAGTGTGCATAGTTTGTCAATACACATCTATAATTTTATAAGCTAATCTGAATAGTTGTGAATGCAGTGACTATATTTTTAAAAAAAAATTTAATGGGACGAGTAACCTCATCTAATCTCTATGGATGTTTCAATGAAAGTCAGAAATGGAAATAGAAGTACACTGGCATATTACTTCAGGCCATGGTGATCTTCAGTAGAATAATTAACTAGTTCAGTGTTTATAGGCCAATAAGCATTACGTTGCTGTCATCATATGCCTTCAGAAAAGAAAGATGAGAGTATTGGCATTAATGTCAGACCCCATGAGGGGAATCCTGCCTTTGTAATGAATTGCCTTTGTGTCTATGGCCAAGTTACGTAACCACTCTCAGTGTTAATTTCCTTGCCTGAAAACTATAGATAGTAATATTCTATCTATAGGTATGAAAGTATGAAAATAAACATATACTACGTGAAATATAATTAGCTTATTTCCTAATTCAGCATAGAATTTTTCTTTAATACCACTATCATCACAACCATAACTACAACCAAATCCACCATCATCACACAACCATCTTTCAACCCCCGTCCCCTTCCTTCTCAATAAAGTCAAATATAGAATTTATAATTGCAAGCCCTAAGTCCCTCTGGGTTCCAATCCCAGCTCTGCCACCCACCAACTGTCGATTTATTTGTCTTTTCTTTCATTTAGTCATCTTTTAAATTGAAAATAACTCCTATATTATAATATCATTGTTACTATTCAAAAGCTTGATGTAATGTCCTTAGAACAGTGTCTTAAACAAAATAAGAAAATGTTAGCTTTTACTCACTTTAATGATTTCCTTCTTTGCACAGCTCAAATTTCAGATTTTGCATTTCCACATGTCTGTTTTTATAAACTTTATGTGTCATTATCATTGCATACTTTCTGCTCTTTAATGTGATTACTAATAATCTGAAACTTTCTAAAGAAAAATTAAGAAAGGTAAAAAAAAAGTTATTCTTTCCCGAAAATTTAAGGGAAAGAGCAGCACCTGAATTTGTTTTAAACTCTCTGACTTAAGAAAAAACCAGAAACTGTGGTAGCATAAAGTTCTCGGTAAAAATTTGCTAAAATGGGTCAAATGATATGGATATTTTTCTACTTATAGGAAACTGTGTAAGTTATATAGGGGCAAAGTGAGTTCCAACTATTCAGGACTTTTGACAGTTAAGCTATAAATAATATTTTACATGCCTGTTTCTCTATACACTGTCTAGATAAATCCCCGGTCTACTATCATCCATGGTACTTTCCTGTCCATCTCGACTTTTCCAGGTATAAACCATACCTTAGAAAAGGCTGTGCACAGCAGCCCTTGGGAATGGTGTGGACCTGTGAATTTACTGGTAGCAGTGAGAGAACAGTTGTCTGCATGCCTGCTGACCAGAAGACTGTTGATTTAATTACACCATGCAGCAGAGCCAACTTTTTAAGGCTATGAAAGATGGGGATTTTTCACACTCTTGGTTTTTTTTTTTTTTATAACCTGCCTAAATAAATCATTTAAACTACTAATATAATTAGTTTTACCATCACTATGGTCTTCTGTCTGAACATTTTTTTAATGTAAGCCTGTATTAAGGAAAATAATTAAGTATCTCTAGCTCACTTTAGAAATTTGTAAAGCCTCATCACCTCTGTAACAAATTCCTGAGCACAGAGCCATGAAGAATTGATATATTCAGAGGAAAAATAAGAAAATTAATGCTAAACCATGTGTGGCCAAATGCATGTAAAGTCTACTTTGGCTAAGTCATTGGCTACATTTAACAGGAAAATTTTATGTGACTCACTCTTGACAACCATCAGTAAATTTATTCAAAATTTAAAGCAAGGCTGGGGGCAAATTCTGTCAGGATCAAAACCATTTGACCACCCACAAGTGTAAGAGACAGATGAAAATATTATTTAAACAATTTGATCCAAACAGAGTTAGTGAAGGATAAGGAGTGAAAAAAGATATCTCTCTTACTGACTTCCAACGTGTCTATACCAGAATTCTTTTCTGATAATTTAAATAATATCTCAAATAGATTTCAAAACGTTTCTGGTTACCCTGAACTATTAACACTCATTCTAATGTTCAGGCATTAAGAATACTGTTTGGTCTAATGTAGAACTGTCAATCATACATCCACTTCAAAAGTCAGCGATTAATGATTTATGCCTCTGCACCTGCCATTTCATGTATCCAGCATGCTCTTCCTCCAGCCACCTCATGGCTGAATTTCTCCCCTTGCTGAGGTCTCTGCTTCCAGTTCACCACAACAGTGAGAGCTTCAGGACCATCTTGTCTAAACTGACTTTGCATCCCACATTTTAAATCTCCATATTGTGCCTCATTGCCCTTCTTATTGTTTATCTATTTTGGATATTATAATGTAGATCTAGTTTATTGATTTTATCTTCCACTACAGTGTTAATTCCATCATGGCAAAAATTTGGTGTTTTCATTCATTTCCCTATCTGCAGCAGGTTAGATAGAATAACAACAAAATGAATGAATCATTAATAGATGTGATTTATTATTTAAATAATATTTTAAATAGATTTCATAACTTTTCTAGTTACTTGGAAATATTAATACTCATTCTAATATTTAGGCACTCAGAATCCTGTTTGGTCTAATGTAGAATTGTTGGTCACACACCCATCCATCTACTCCTTCCCAGTTTCTGCTCTGACTCATGATAGGCTTTGGAGAAGAGAAGGAGATGCTGGCTTTCTGCATGGTTCTTGTTGCAGCCTTCCTTGACTTACCTGCTACTGTCAGATGCTCAGCATTGGGGCAGGCATGGGACGCAAGACAGTCTGTAGATCAGATGAAAGCTAAGGTCATTGTGAGACAGATACCCCAGTTAGGGTCATAAGCTGCAGTTAAACACCAACACAATGATCTTTCAAGAAAATACGCAAACATAAAACAATGAATACACCCTTCTGACTGGAGCCATGGTAGGTGTTGAAGAGAAGAAGAAGGTTCCTGCTGTGCCTGAAACCCGTAAGAGAAAGTGAAGGAATCTCACAGAGATCTGCCTGAGAAAGAAGCTTGCTCAAAAGATGCTTCAAAAGGCAGGTGGAAGTTTATCTATGAAAAAATGAAGCACTGTCGCAAGGAATGTGGGTAGATATGTGGAACTAGAATTCGAATGGCAAGGATGGCAAGAAAAGCTGGCAACTACTTTGTACTTGCAGAACCCAAATTGTTTGTGATCAGTATCAGAGGTATCAGTGGTGTGAACCCGGAAGTCTGAAAGGTGTTGCAGCTTCTTTGCCTTTATCAAATCTTCATTTAAACCTTTGTGAAGCTCAACAAGGCTTTAATTAACAGAATCGTAGAAATGTATATTGCATGGGGGTTACCAAGTCTGAAATCAGTAAATGAACTAATCTACAGGTGTGGTTATGGCAAAACTAGTAAGAAGTGTATTTTTTTGACAGATAACACTTTGATTGCTTGATCTCTTGGTAAATACGGCATCGTCTGCATGGAGGATCTGATTCATGAGATCTATACTATTGGAAAACGTTTCAAAGAAAAAATAACTTCTTGTGACCCTTCAAATTATATTCTCCACTAGGCAGAATGAAGAAAAGGCCACCTATTTCGTAAAAGGTGGAGTTGCTGGCAACAGGGAGGACCAGATCAACAGGCTTCCTAGAAGAATGAGCTAAGTAAGTGTCTATCATGATTATTTTTCTAAGCTGGTCAGTTAGTAAATAGCACCTGCTCTCAAATGGAAATTTAAAAAATTAAGACAAAAAGAATGAAAGGATAAACTAGCAAATATGTATATGTATATGCATAAGAATGGAATCCAAAAATAACAAACATTATCCACTAAAGAATTTCTAAAATAAAAGAAGGAATACTGAATGATAATAATCACAAAATAATGTCATTTAATGTAAAAAATATTTAATGTTAAAAACATTCTTGTTTTATCAGTAGATGGAAGTCTTGATATTAAATACCAGGGAAAAGGAAGAAGAGATACATGTTAAAACACTCCATGGTGTCACCTCCGGAGCAATGCAAAAGTTTTGATTCGATTTTGACATAATTACTTTTAATATGTGTGTTAAAAGTTTCTGTTATAACCATTAAAATAATAGAGTGTACAACTCTCAAATTAGAGAAAAAAAGGAAAGAAAAATTATGTCTAGAAAATAAACAAGGAAAAAGAGAGTTAAGAAATAATATAGAAAATTTAAGAAGGCATCAACAAATGAAAATACATCTATAATCTCAGTCAACACTGTTTACTAATTTATATATTAAAAATACTACATATATACATACAGTTGAATTTTTAAAAACAGAAATTAGCCAATATCAGGATTATCTAAATCATGCATAACACAAAATAACACCAAAAGATTACAAATAAAAGAAAAGATATAACGGGTAAAAGTGCCAAAAAAGAAAATCTGGTATATAGGCCGGGTGTGGTGGTTCACTCCTGTAATCCTAGCACTTTCAGAGGCTGAGACGGGCAGATTATGTGAGGTCAGGAGTTCGTGAGCAGCCTGGCCAACATGGAGAATCTCCATCTCTATAAAAAATACAAAAACTAACCAGGCAAATAATATCCTTCGCAAATAATATCCTTTGATTAAAGGTCACTTTGTTCTAACATTTATGACGAAAAAAAATCAATTCCCAGCCAGGGTCTCTGTCTGTGTGGAGTCTGCACATTCTCTTTATGTCTGCATAGGTTTTCTCTGGCTTCCTCCCCCATCCCAAACATGTACATGTTAGGTGAATTGACACATGCATGTTTGGGATATGCAAATAGGGATGAATTGAATTGACGTTTTGGATGGGTGAATTGACATGGTCCCAGTCTGTGTGAGTGGTGCTGTGTGTGTGAGTGTGCCCTGGGAGGGAATGGTATCCTGTCCAAGGCTGGTTCCCAGACTTGTGCCCTGAGCTGCAGGGAGAAGCTCTGGCCTTGAGCCATTCTGAATGGGAATAAGCAGGTTTGAAATGAGTGAATGAACAAATACAGGTTATTGTACAATAAAAATATGTATTGCTGTTGATTTCACTGAATTTTATTGACTTTCTGTATTTTCTTTGATTTGAAATGTAAATTTTAAAAATACGTCTCATCCAATTGAAAAGAAAAAGACCTGGCAGAGGTGTGCAAGATTCTCTCTCAGGGTCACTGTCAGTGACATAACTGTAATGCCTTAAGGTCACTATCTTGAAATGACAATGGTAGATGCCTCTGATTTAAGCACAGATGGAATCAGATGCGTTAAAATTTTGTGTTTGTTTTGCAGGGGCTTCAGTCCACATGCTCCTTTTAAATCCAGTGACAAAATCAAATTTCTTCTGCCAAAGTGTTCACAAAACTGCAATCTGGTTTTAAAGTTTCCAAATTATATCAAAGATAATTTAAAGCATTACTATGCATAAAAACTTCTAATTAGGAAAACCATGGGTGCTGGACTAAATCTAGGCCATTTACTTATACTAATTAAACATGTTAATTATATAATCCCATTTGCAATTTACCAATGTAAGTAGTATGACAGATATTCATAGGAAACCCTTTACTGTATTCCAGTATTGTTGGAGGGATTGTTTTATTTCACTTTTCTTTTATTTGGGTACAAATAATGTTCATTAATTTCGCATAAATAGCTTATGTCATTTCTTTTTCTCAGTTTAAGACACTGACTCTTAGTATAACCCTAGTCCTGTTTCTTTTGCTACCAAAAATAAATGACGAATAGCCAGGGTTTTGTTCCTCTTGTCCTTCTGCCAAATTTTTGACATAATTTGGCTAAATGTCATTTTCTCTGACACCTGGTCTGGTCTCTTTCTCATTTTTTCCATTTATGTCTGATTTTCTGGTCACCCTCCCTCTCCTTTTCCTCATTCCTCAATTGATTTGGTTCCCTCGCACCAGCCAAGAATGCATTATACTTGTTTTTATAAATCCCCTAAAATTTTTTATCTGTAGATTTTAATGTACATTCCAGAAGGTCGAATGCCCAAGGCATATCCATATAATCTAATAGAATTAACAGCTGTAAAAAATATTAGAGTTAGTACCTTATCTGTTTCTTCGCATTGGCAGAGTAGTTATTGGCCAGGAATAACCTGATTTGATAGAAGTCAAAAGTGTGGAAAGAGTACCAAACACAGGCTAATCACTGGGGAGGGTGCATCCAGGATGAAGAGCCATGGAAAGCAGAGAGTCAAGATTGGGGTTCTGATTACAGCCCAGGCAATCAGCTCAGCATGTGCAGCAGGAGAAGGGTGGACCCTAAGCGGAAGCTTGCTGATACGTTGGACCATAAAGGCTACTGCCATTCCAGTAGGTCCCTTATATCAGCTACGTAGTGCAGTCTCTAAGACGTGATTGTAGAAACTGCCCACAGCTGGATGTTGCCAAATACTAATTTTCCATAATGTAAACAATTTATTTAAAAGTACTATAATTCATGAGACTCATAAACATATATACGCTTACTCCTTTACAGCCCAGAAATACACAAACACACATTCATAGTGCTTCTGGTTGAAATTAAGACATATGTACATACATGTCTTAATTTTCTCATATATATACATATGGAGGAAATCAAGCAAATTTATACCACCAATCTAACAACAGCAAAAAGAAACATTAACCTTTGAGTCAGCTGTAGTGAAGCTGGTGCATGGTCCTTTTCTACAACATGACATACGTTAGCAAAAATCTGGATCCTGCATTAGAGTTGGTCTTGGCATAGAAGCATAAATTTTGTAATCCCACCTTAAGCCTTGGGTGTTCTGTATCCCTAATTGAGGGAAGGAACTCAGGCATATTTTTTAACTTAGTCCAGTTGAATGTGTTTGCTGCTGCTCAACCATTAGTCTACTAAGTATTCAATTTCAGACAGGAATTTTATTAATGTGTGCTTATTAACACCTCTGACAACTTCATAAATAACAATTATAAGTTGAAAAAAATTCAACCTTAGACTGTAAGAAATAACTAGCTCTTGGAAATGGATAACAAGTTTCACTGTTTCAACTAACAGAAGCTTTTCAGTACACAGGAGTAGCCAGCCTCAAATCTAAGACAAATTTTGAAATGAGCATTTATTTTTTTATCTGAATACTACTTTCCTTAAGTGTTATTTTTCATCAGCCCAAACAGAAATAGCTCAGTCTCTGAATTGTTTATTGATAAAGTTGTTCATATTTGTGTCTGTAAAATTAACTGAGTTTTTCTTAGAATGATGAAAACACAGTCCAATTTAACATGCCAAAAGTTACTGTAAAGATTACAAAAAGTAAGTTGCAGAAATATGACTTAGAGTTAGTTGATCATGTAATAAAGATAAGAAGCCCAAGGACAATTTCTGTTTGATCCCTAGAAGTAGGGACACATTTGCCAAGAACAGTTAATAGGAGAAGTAAGTAAGAACCAGAAAGGTAAGTTCTATACCTCTAAAAACGTTTTATCCAGATGAGTTAGATGCATTTAATAATTATATTTCTGAAAAACAATTAGAACATTTATTGAGAAACATTAGATTGTTTTTTTTTATATCCTTGTCTAAGACTTCCCATTTTAATAACTGTTAATATGGTGTGTCTCTAAAAATTTGGAGAATTCGTAGATGGAAGAATAAATGCATTATAGATGAAAAAAATACGTTCTCCTTTCTCACACAGTATGGGTCTGGATACAAAGTCCTTTGCAACCACATGGCTGGGAACTGATGAAAAGGCCATAGGGCAGAGGAGGAGTGACAAAGTGTGATAGACCAGAAGGGAGCTCTGATTCAGAGAGAAAATATGCATTAGGGGCAAATAACTAGAATCTCATATTCTCACCTTGCTCAGATGTTGACCGAAGGTTGCCCTAAGATGAGTGTGACCTTGACTGGAAAGCTGAGAAAAACCTTGAAGGAGCAAACAGCTACCCATGCTCCTCAAAGTTGGGGAAAAAGTCTTTTTTGGGGAGGGGAATATAAGTAGTGAACATACATGAATTCCACACTCCTTTCCTTGGTGTATTTTATTCACTTCTTTATAGAATTTGGGGAGCGACTCCTCCATGGCCATGATGAGCCTTTCTTCCTGCTAGAAGAATGGAGCTTGAAAGAGGGAGTTATTCCCTTTGCTGTTAGGGACACAACTATTGCTCATTGATTTCCTCCTCTGCTATTCATTCTAAATTTCCTTTGCTCAAAGATACCAACCCTGTTAATCTAGGTGGCTTACCTGATGGTGTGACCCAATCCCTTATTCCTAAAAAGTCTGAGTCTGACTGTCCAAGAGGATTTCCTGAATTTCATACATAATTTTATCCACTCTCTTAATAGCAACCAAACCTTCTCCTGCTGACCATGGTCAGCTGCCATTGATGAGCTCATGACTCCTCTTGCTACTCATTCTTCCTTAAACACCAGGTGCCAGTGTTCCCAGGTAAACTGTAGGTATACTTCAATAAATACTTTGCTCTGTTACTCAGACACAGTATCACCTCCTGCAATTTGGGACAGTATCTCCAACACTACAGAGCTCACAGCTAAAGTGAAACGGACTCCATAGGCTCATGGAAGTGCTTGTAAGTAGGACCACTTTTGCTTCTGTTCCTTGGTTCTCAGACCCAGCTGCTCTTCTTAATGGGAATATACCTGCATAAAAATTACTTTTATCTAATGCATGTTGGAGAATGGTTTCCTCCTCATAGGATATTCCTTCTTGACTGAAAGTTTCAGTGGTAACTTCAGCAGGTCATTCCAATCTCTATCATGGTGTACAGGCAATGTAATCACTATACCTCATTTCTGGAGTTGCTTGGTATATAGCAAATGAAAACATGATATGTTGTTTGTGATGTCATGACTATGGATCATGCATTCTACAATCTTCTGTTCAGTGGCTGCAGTCCTGAGAGACTCCAAAGGCAAACCCATAACCAGAACAGATGTCTATTCTATGAGAACAAATTTCTATTTCTTTCAGAGATGAAGGAACCCAGTGGCACTGATTTTGTACCCAGTGACCCAGATCTCCGCATGCAATAGTGTGTTGGTCTCTGCTGCTGGCATGTTGGATGAAAAGAAGCAGTAGGAGCTAGACCAGCCTTCATATGTGGGAGCCTGAAGTGTGGCGCCTATGCAGAACTCTTCTCTCTACCTCTGTAGCCACTTTGTTTATGTGCTGCTTAAACATCGACTGGATCAGTTACTTTGTCTACTTGGTTACTTGTTGCCACTTTCATGCCACATGCTTTCTTATGGGTCTTAACACGGGATATAATGGTTTTCACACTTCTGCTCAATTCATACCTTCTTTCACATGCCTTTAACTCAAATAATTTTGACTTATATCTTTCAGTGTTTTCCCTTTCTGGCATCTAATCTTCCAGACAGACCATTGGTCAATTCTCATGAGTCAATATATACCCTCACCTGGGGTCTCTCTTCACTCTCTGTGATGAGCAAGCATACTGTCCACAACATTGTCCACTGAGAATTTTTTTCCTTGCTACTGTATTTCAAGTTCACCTGTAAATGAAGCTGGAATGCATTTGCCATCCATTTCCTGAGTTTACATTACACCAAGTCAGCCTTTCTATAACATGAAGCTGGATTTTCCCTCCTTCCTCAGTTGGTATAGGAAACATCCCATATGATGATAGATGTGAGTTCAAGGTGAGGGATGGTCAAATCAGATGGGAGAAGTGAAGGTCTAGGCTATCATCTCATGCATTGGTGTGTGTCCTCTGGTTCCACTTAATTCTGTATGTTCTATTTCTGTCTTGCAAATAAACAGCTGTTATGCCTCCCATCTTTGTTACCTGCAGGGCCAGAGAGGACTGCAGTGCCAGAATTGCTCAGGATAAGTTCTTCTGGATGTCTGGTCATCTGGTATCCCTGGTTAAGTGTCCAGTCTTTACCAAGTTTCAGAAGCTTACCTTTTTTCCCCAAAGGCAGGTAGTTTTACTGCCGTAGGTTGCTTAGCCAGAAAACTGTTGTCTACACTGTGGTTCTCCTCTTCAGACTTGCTACAAACTCCAGACTGCATTTTTGTTCAACATTGTTGCTTCATCACCATAGAGTCTGCAGATCACACAGCTCATGCAACAGGTCATAAAGCCCTTTTTTTTTTCCTCAGGACTCTGATCAGGACAATCAGACTTCAGTTTCACCTGGCTTATAATGTATATCAGCATTCTTAGGTTTTGACTTAATTGCTTCCAGGACTAGAAGTAATGCAGAGTCTTTTCTGCTTTGTAGGAGGAGATGAAAAACACAGCAATCAATCTTCACCTTTAATGGCAATGTCCTTGGATGCCCCTGACCTTGGGATCTATAACATCTTTACCTTCCAGCCGCTGCAAAATGTGTTTTTCAGCAAGGCCTCTATCATACATGCCAACTCATACTCACCTTGCCTGATTGGCATTATGTAATCAATACTTGATGTTCTGCAATGGTGTTCAGATACTCCAGCTCTTTTCAGACTATATTGCCAAATAAGCAAAGCAGTTAACATAGTGTTAAGGTATTTTATTAAGTGCACATTGTTTTTTGCTCCATACAATTGAGACATTTTTCAGGTCCTCTTTCTTGGTTGGGATGGAAAATAACTCATTTGACAAATCAAGGGCCATTTGGTTGAGTTCTAGCCATTCCACTGTCACCCTCCAGCATCCATCTGGTTGTTCAGGAGCCAGAGAGGAAAATTAAAGGAAGATATGGTAGACATCATCATCCATGCATTTTTTTTAAGATACTTCATATGAGCTTATATTCACCATTTTCACCAGGATGTGATGCCGTTTCTAATTTATTATCTTGGCTAGGAAAAAAGGGAGAAGGTTCGGTGGTTTCTTGGGGCCTTACTTAGAATTGGAAATGAGAAATTAATAACATATTAATATATAATTTTTTCACAGAAAATTAGTAACTAAAGTGTAAGCAAAAAGAAGCTGAACAATTGGGATTGATTCAAAGATGGAATCTTTCTCAAGATCAGGAGTTCTAGATAGAAACTAAAGGCTGTTTCAAGTGAGGGATAATAAAATATTTGATATATATGGGAAGAAATAAAGACAGGAAGTGACTAGATATTTGAGGAAAATGTAGAATCCTCAAGAGACTGAAGTTTTTAAGATATTTAAGAGTTAAGGTGGTCATAGTTGAAAGACTTGGAAGAAAAACTGTTTTTGGTCAGAGAGTGGAAAAATTAAATTTAACATGAAGCATTTTCAGCCTGAATAAATTGATGTGAACCCACAAGGAATGGCATCCCAGAAAACCACTGTGGGGAGTGGAGTCTGGGAATTACTTATAGATAAGGTGGTTTGGTGTCTATGAGGGGGAAGAGATGGAGAAAGAAGGAGGAATTTTCAGTTGTGGGTTTAGGGGGCATGAATGTGCTTCTGTAGTTGGGGTGACAGGGACACTCCCATTAAGGGGAGTGTGAAGAGACATGTGTTTTCCATGTATGCAGAGCATCACATAGGAAGCCACTGACTTGTTGCAGAATCTGCATATTCCAAGCTCAGAGTGAGGTTCTATGTGGCTGTGCTTCAGGGACCTAGTGGTTAAGAGTAGAAATATTGAAGAAACCAAACTGCATTTGTCAAACTAAGGTGGCTTTATTCTTTCTCTCAAATGAAATAGGATTGCTAGAATGTTTTCTAAGAACTTTGCATTCTATAATGGCTATCAATTTACAACCTAGCTCTTATTCCATGAATAGGTGTCTCGTGGATGTATTCACACTTAATAGCAGTACTGTCAAAATTTCATGATATGTCCAAATGAGAGGGACAAAAAGGTCCTACGTCTTATATTAAGAGCATAATATTTTCGCTCTCATGCAATGCATAGTTGTAAGAATGAATATGGCACCATAACTAAAATTTAAGAACCACTTTATTAACAACCTCTTTATGTTTATTGTGACACTGTTGACAATAACAAACACTTGGATCCAGCCCAAATACCCATCAATGATAGACTGGACAAAGAAAATGTGGCACATATACACCATGGAATACTATGCAGCCATATAAAAAGATGAGTTCATGTCCTTTGCAGGGACATGGATGAAGCTGCTGAAAACCATCATTCTCAGCAAACTGACGCAAGAACAGAAAAACGAATACTGCATGTTCTCACTCATAAATGGGTATTGAACAATGAGAACAGGTGAACACAGGGAGGGGAACGTCATGCACTGGG
The DNA here is from genome assembly GCF_048565385.1 of Saimiri boliviensis. NCBI lineage: Eukaryota > Metazoa > Chordata > Mammalia > Primates > Cebidae > Saimiri > Saimiri boliviensis. Next base: position 8,993,033 of record NC_133464.1, on the reverse strand, counting down.
GCCTGTTGGGTGGCGGGGGGTGATGGGCCAGGGGAGGAATAACATTGGGAGAAATACCTAATGTAGATGACTGGTTGATGGGTGCAGCAAATCACCATGGCACATGTATACCTAGGTCACAAACCTGCACATTCTGCACATGTGCTCCAAAATTTAAAGTATAATTTAAAAAGAAGAACCTCTTTATTAAGAAGCAAAATTCTGTTTAAAAATATATTCATTGTCATTTACTATGGACTCATCATTAAGGTAGTAACAAAACAAGCTTTTTCAGGCAAGCAGTAATTAGTCTATTTCATAATGACTTCACTTTTTCCCATTTGACAAATTCTGTCTATTCAAAATAGAAATACTTAGTATAGAGTGGACATATTCTACTAAACCTACATCTTATTTTTTGCTAAATAAGCTATCTTAATGAACAAATTCAAGCAGTAAACAATGTCCTAAAAAAGTGAACTGTTGTACAAAAATCTGAACATCTTCGGGAAATTCAAAATATAAGATTCAATAAAGTCTAAGGTGAGTGAATCTCATATTTAAAAATGTGCATCTAAAAGAAATAATATGATGAGATTTAGTGACCAATGGAGCAAAGTTTGACTTGAATTTGATTTAACCTCAGAAGCATTTAAGGTTAGGAAATCAAAGATATGAACTGCTCCAGGCTACATGCAGAATAAAAATAAAGAGATGGCTAATAATGTTTCTAATTAAAAATGCATTCTTCTCATCATGTTGCCCCTGCTCGGTTGAAGTGTCAGGGTTCTGGATTATTTCCTGGCTCTGTCTCTAGCACTAAGGGGCAAATACTGGCATATCTCAGCCAATACTGTCAGTGTATGTAACTCTCATAGGAACTGGCATGTCACACAGCCTAGTCAGCGGGCTATGAGGGAATTCTACTGGAATCTTTTGAAGATCCCGCACAGTTAATAAAGTGAACACGAAGGAAGATGGATCTTTCTTCTCATGATGCCCAAATTTCGAGGCCACCTTTACCACCTGATCAAGAGACCTGCTTTAAATACCTCTTTCTAATTGCTGAGGACCTTGCCAACATATGAGAATGATGCCAGTGGAAGGATTTGTGTTCTTGATGCTGCCGTGGAGACTGAATTAGCCAACTCTGGAATAGTCCCTGTCCAGGTTCCTTGTTACAGAAGATAGTAAAGCTCACAATAAAAGCAAGACCACTCCACTCAGATTTTCTGTATTTGAAGCCAAAAGCTTATACATGTTACTGAATTAGTATAGGTTGAATTATGAGGGAATTAAGGAACTGACAACTTTCAATCTGGGACTGAAAGCAAAACAGGCAAGAAAAGAATTATGTGGAGCTAAGAGGAAGATGCGTGCATAACAAAGAATTAGCAAGAAAGTAAATAACCTTGATTTCTCACTTTGCTATATAAGCATTTTGGCACTTACTATATGGTTTATGGAAATGCTTATTGAGCACAGATGTTATCTTTTTGCTTCCTTTACAACCTGAGAGCACACTATGTAAAATCATCGAATTGTAATTTCAGAAGCAATTTTAACACATCGTTTCCTCAATAGAATATGTGTGCATGTGAATAAATCTTTAAAATAATATTGTATTACCTCAAGCAATTATTCTTTTTAAAATTTATAGACCTCGAGTTGATTGTTTTTCTTAATTTACAGTTTATAAGAAAATTCATGTTGAATAATTTTAGCTGGGACCATTCCTAACTTCCAGCTATAGTATGGACATAAATAGACAATCCTAAGTTTAGAATAAATAACATTTTTGGTAACACAAAAATGTAGGGCTAGAACATAATCAGAGGGACGGAATTTCCACATCAGAGCAGAACTGCAAAAATAGCCTTTTTTTTTTTTTAACCTACCTTTCCATTAACACCTAACACTGTTTTGTCTACTCTTGCATAAATCTCAGGATTCCTAGGCATTCCTCATTCTTTAAACCCATAGTCTTCCTGGGTTATCTCATCTGCCCTCCTTGCTTCAGCAATCTCCTGTGTCTTTTTGTTTTTTATTTTAGAGATAGGGCCTCTAGATGTTGCCCAGGCTAGAGTGCAGTAGGTGTGATCATGGCTCACTGCAGCCTTAGATTCCTGGGCTTGAGTGATCCTCCCACCTCAGCCTTCCAAATAGCTGAAATTACAATTGCACACCACCACACCTGGGTATTCTTATTTTGTTGTTTTTTAAATGAGGTTTCACTATAGTGTTCAGGCTAGTCTCAAACACCTATCCTCAAGTGATCCTTCTGCCTCCTGAACCCTTATCTAGCCCAGATATCTCTCTAAAAACTATTTTCAGCTATATTCAGATATTCAAATTCTTTACAGAAACAGAACCAGTAGGGTATAAGGTGTGTGTGTGTGTGTGTGTGTGTGTGTGTGTGTGTGTGTGAATATGTATCTCACTAATGTTAATGTTGGATATTCCTTTAAAGTAGCAATGCACATTACATCCTGAATTACCTCAGATCTACCTCTTTCTTCTCGCTAGTCCTCATACCAACTGGCCTACTACAAAGCTGTCTCAGTATATCCTTCTCACATGACATTTGCCGAACATTGGCAGATTATTACTTAACATCCTTCAAGAATCCATTCCTGACCCTTCATCTTCTCAAAAATCTGAGGGAAAATCCAACTTATGTGTTCCTAGAATATTTCACTTCCAACCCTTGCAAGTTATTTGTAAATTTTGCTTATTTTTATTTGTTCCTTAAGCAACTTGTTTAAATGTCTGGCATATACTGTATACTTCAATTTTAATGAATGAGTCTCAGGCAATTTTAATGATAAATGATTTTGGACTTTGGGATATTTGGCTGCTATTTAAGACTGTTTTTATGGCAGATATTGAGTACCTTCTATTTCCAACGAGCCAAATTAGGCACTAAAGAGCCGAACATAGTAGTTATTTTCTCTTAATGTACGTGACTGGCAGAAACTGCTCTATGGAAATTCTCTCTGAATTTTAGCATATGTGCTAAGAGTTTGCCAGTCACAATTACTTAGTATGTTAGTCACATTTATGTAATGATTTTATATTTTAATTTCTTTCAGCACATACCACATCTTGTAAGTAAAGCTGAGCAAATATTTATTATGATTTCTGTTTAATTGGTAAGGAAGTGAAGATTCAGAGGGTTAAAAATTGCACACAAAGCTGCAAGACTAGTAAACAGTAAACCCGGGCCTTAAAACCACATAAAACCACATACTTTCAATTAGATCACTCTCTCTCAGCACTGATACATCCAATTCACTGATCTATCCACTCTATAGTTTGCAGACACTTTTCTAAAATGCACTGTTCTTTGAATTTATAAAGAGAAGAAACCATTGAGTCATCTCCAAGTAAGCTCCCCAAGGATACTCAGATGCCTCAGTGAAAAAAATGCATGTGGTGTTAGAGAACGGTGCAACTTAGCTCATCCGTCAATACTAGACCTTAGATTTTGGCCTTACAGGAACTCAGGCACTCGTGACCAGGCTATGACTAGATTTATTAATCTCAAATAATGTACATAATTGTATGATCAGCTCTATTCGCTACATGATTTGAATGTTAAGTTAGAGTTCATCTATCCAATACCCTAGCTACGTCTCAGCCTTTGTAGCATGGCTCACATGGAGAAGCACTGGAACAAGTTTTTTAATCCTTTATGTAGAAACTGATCTATGGAGCCTTCAGGAGATTGATCTCAAGAGACGTATCTGCCTTCTCAGTTGGATTGTCTGCCTCTCATGTTTAACGGATCGCATTTCAGGAGCCAGCAGGTTGATTCATCTCATCCTCCAGTATCGTCTTACAGGCTCGTGAGCCACACGAAAGTCACACATGCCAGTTGATGGCTTACTTTGATATTGTCAAATGGTGGATACTTCGTCACAGTTTGAAATGACAATATACCTGGTATGCACCACCTTAGAAGGTTTAATTTTTTTTTCAGGGGTTACAGAAGAAAATTATGTGATAAGACAAGGTCAACCGATGTGTTTAAAGTTCACATTTAAATGTACATTAATTTTTGTGGAAGAATACTGAGAGGAAGAAGCAGTGAGGAATGAACTAACAGGCTAGAGTCAAAGAAAAGAAAACACGGCAACAGAATGGGATGGATTGAAAAGAAGACAACCATCATGGAATTAGGATGGGATGAGCTGAAGGACAGCCGGAGGAGGCTGAAGCAGAGACAAGGGAAAATGTCTCAGGCAGGCCTGCCATTACCGTTTCCTCAGGTGAGAGGACAGAGAGGCTCACATGCCCCTCTACATGTCAATGTCTAAAGGGGAGGCACAAGCCGAGCACAACACAAAGTCAATTACAGTTTGTCCTTCCCCCTTGACAAATAACATCTGTACAACAACAAAATTGAAAAAAAAAATGAAACTAATGCATTTGAATTTTACTCGTATCTGGGTGTTCTGTTGATAACATAGCAGTGTTTAGATAAAAAGAAAAATAGAGATGCGGATGTTAAAATTGTTAAATACTTATTCAATATGATTTATTTTATGCTTATGCTTCAGCAATATTACTAATTCTATTATTAAGATATTTGTTTGATAAAAATAATTGCTAGAATCAAATGAAATGCCAAAAGTGCACAAAACAATAATATATTTTCATATAAATTAAAAATAAACATAAATAATCATAGGTAAAATAAGTATATTTTGCAAACTTTTTATCTTAAAATATTCAAAATTATTTATGAGCATAAATATTTAAAATCAAAGAATATGAACATTTAATTAAAGCTACATTCATTATATATTATTTTAGAAATTTGGTTCTATTTTAGTTAATTCTAAAAATTAGAAGTATATTAGTCTAGTACTTAATGGTTTATTTCATTGTTCAAAGTCATGAATTAGTAGCAACTTAACTGTAATATTAATACAAACTTAACAAAACCACAAATTGTTTATCCCTGTGTACAGCTGTTGTGAAGAATGAGCTAACTCCAGAATTCCTATGGATCCAAAACTTGGAACAGGAAGGAAAGTGACAAGATGGCTGTACTAGGAACAAATACCTATCTACTATCTGAGATGAAGGAATTGCCAGGTAATGAATTTGCCTTGTCATTGCATAAGTTGCTCAAATCCTCCTCAGGCTCCAAAGCACTGGCCATCTCCCATGTCAGCGGCAGTGTTCACAACTCTTCCTGTAATCCCTGTGAGGCTGCCTCTCTTCAAAGGTGGAGTTAATACCCATGGGACAATTGCTATCACCCTAGGGCTTGAGCAGGTTTACAGGCAGCACTTGAATGGTGTACCTTGGCGTTATTGATACCAAGGGGTACTCAGGTTTTGGTAATATGCATGGCTCTCCTAAAACCCCTTTTCTCCCACTTGAATGTGTCCCACATCACTAGGAATATGACAGAATGCCGATTGTGCTCCTGTAGATTTAGGGGAGACTGGAGGAGATTGTGCATTTTGAACTAGCCTTCAGGTGATGTTGAGGCTGCTAGTCCCAGCTCTTCACTTCGAAGGGCAGGGATGTCAAGTTGATGTTTTGAAGGCAGGGACTTTTCTCACATAAGCTGTGCACAATGGTAAAGTTTGTTTCCGTTTTTTGAATTGAGTCTTTTCCGATTCAATAGACTTAATTCTCAAACACGCTCAACATTATATTTTAAAGAAAAACAAGTAAACATTTATATTGCTCTTTCTAAGTGATTTACGCGAAATCTTCACAAAATGCTAAGGTAGGTACACTGCTCTTATTTCCTCTGATTTTATATTTAAACACTGTGTTGCAGAGAATGTTTTTTACTTAAACATTGTGTTAAGAATTTTGCCCACAGTCACCCCACCAATTAAATCCAGAGATCTGACTCTAGAACTCAGGCTTTTCAGCACTGTACCATGCATCTTTCCCAACATGAGAAGGAATGATAAGTTTCTCTTGAGAATCAGTACTTTCCAGTACAGAAACTGTTGCCATGACAAAAAGGAACAATTGTTTCCACGTGTACAATAATATTTTCTACCTTCTAATCCAATTTTTTACATCAGCTACTAGGACTATTTGTGTTAGAAGTGTTCTCAGTCTAATAATTTCATATTTATTTTGCCCATAAACAATATCTGGCTTACAATGTCATGGCCAAGTAAATAGCCTCACAAAAACTTGAATCATTCCTTTAAAAAAGAAAAAAAAAAAAGCTTATCTTTGTGTACTTGATTATGAGTTTAGGTTGTCATGGTTTATTGGAAGGCAATTGAAGAAACAGATTGCTAGGACATTGATTTTTTGAAAAAAAAATATTGTGAACTTCTGTGTAACTATAATGTTTTAAAGGAAAAGAAAATGTATATGTATGTTTTACACATATATTAGGTGATTTTACCATTTAAATTTACTTTAGGTTTTATTTTTATTTTCTTTTGATTTTGTGTTTTATTTAATTGTATCTAAAATGGTCACTAAGACCAATACTTTAATCAAGCTACAATGACAAAAAATAAATATTTAGTTGGAGGTCTTAAGTGCCCAAATCTGTACTCAACAAGTAGATTTTTAGGTAAGTAAAACTGCATAATGATGGATTCATTGTGTTACTTCCTTATAGTTAGAGCACATTACATGAATTGAAATAAGCTCATCTATGTATGTTATTTTTGTTGCTTTAATTTAGAGAACACAGGATTTTGCTAATAAGATACAATCATTCTAGGTAGAGTAGTCATAGCAAGCATATTTTGACCACTCTAAGTCTCAACCTAGATGAACTTTATGCATTTAGTAAAAACTCACAGTTGCCTTTGTTGTTAGTGAACAGTAAAACTTATTTCCTTTGAACTTTTTTTATTTAATCTAACATTTTAAGTATTTAGGGCAAGGGTTAAACAAATTACTCCCCTTGGCTCAAATTGACCCACTGCCTACTTTTGTAAATAAAGTTTTGGTTTTTTTAATCGCATTTTAGGTTTTGGGGTACATGTGAAGAACATGCAAGATTGTTGCATAGGTACACACACGGCAGTGTGATTTGCTGCCTTCCTCCCCATCACCTGTATCTGGCATTTCTCCCCATGCTATCTCTCCCCAACTCCCCACCCCCCTGCTGTCCCTCCCCTATTTCCCCCTAACAGACCCCAGTGTGTGATGCTCCCCTCCCTGTGTCCATGTGTTCTCATTGTTCAGCACCCATCTATGAGTGAGAACATGGCAGTATTTGATTTTCTATTCTTGTGTCAGTTTGCTGAGAATTATGGTTTATAAAGTTTTATTTAGGCCGGACGCGGTGGCTCAAGCCTGCAATCCCAGCACTTTGGGAGGCCGAGGCGGGTGGATCACGAGGTCGAGAGATCGAGACCATCCTGGTCAACGTGGTGAAACCCCGTCTCTACTAAAAATACAAAAAATTAGCTGGGCATGGTGGCGCGTGCCTGTAATCCCAGCTCCTCAGGAGGCTGAGGCAGGAGAATTGCTTGAACCCAGGAGGCGGAGGTTGCAGTGAGCCGAGATTGTGCCATTGCACTCCAGCCTGGGTAACAAGAGCGACACTCTGTCTCAAAAAATAAAAAATAAAAATGAAAAAAATAAAGTTTTATTTAAACACAACCGTGTTTAATTTTTATATATCATCTATGACTGTTTTCATGTGAAAACAACAGAAATAAGTTGATGTTATAATAGTTGCACAGCCACTGAAGACAAAAATATTTATTGTCCAGTTATTAAAAGAAGAAAAATGATTGCCAATTTCAAATAAATCATTTTTAAATTATTGTGTAAATTTCTAAATGTTTCATAGCTCCTTTGAAGACACACACACAGAACATGCACTTAACATCATTAAGAAAAATTACATAGTATCAACTATAACATACTAGCAAATTAAATACCACATACAATTAAAATTTATAAAATAATATTTATTCAACAGTTATTTATTGAGTGTAATAGGCAACTGATACCACTTAATAGAGGAATAAAGGGGAAAAGGGAGAAAAAAACTTATCAGAGGAAGAAAGGGGAAAAAGGAGAAAAGATGGGAAGATTAATTCGTAAATTATTTTATATTTTAATGGTTTGCAAACCAACATATGTATGCCTCAGAGGAAAAACATCATAATCAGAAATTGCAGCTGAGATCTGGCTCATGATGAGCCCTTTGCTCTGAAAAATGAAGGAGAGTGAGTTTGTCTGGTCCATGAAGAATGAGCAGCAGAGCACCTGAGAATGCAGAAGGGAGCAGAAACCAGGGATACTCAAGCAGCCAGGGTCACTATTTCAGTGGCCGTCAACATAACTGGTCATTCTATGTTTGCCAGGTTGCCCAGAGAGAAATTCCGGAAATTCTGGCTCAGATAAAGTAGTATCAAAACAGAAGGCTCTGCAAACTGGGCCACCTCAGTCACGATGGAAGTAAAGGCTCAGGAAACAGCCTACCAGAGAGGCAGATGGCAAACCAGAGACACATGGCTTAACCAACAGATGGGTGCTAACCCCTCTCCAGAATCGTAGGCACATGCTTTTACCCAGCCAGTTGTTTCTGAGGATCAGGCAACTTTTGAACTCCTGTGTCTATGGGGATGTATATGTTACAATTTTTTTTCACTTAAAAAAAAATGGTAGCCACTGAAGCATGTAAGTAAGGAAGCGACATAATCCAATGTGCTTTATTTTTAAAGAAAGATTCCTAAGACTGAAAAGAGAATAAATTGAGTGGCCACAAGGAGCCTGTGACAAAAGACCATTAGGAGTGATTACACCAAATCTGTTAAAAATGAGAGAAAGTTGTAAAAAGAACAGTGCAACCATCAAAGGTCAGTGTCAAGCAGGAAACTTCTATGGTTCTTCCATGAAAAAACAAGTGGGACAGAATGTGTGAAGAGAACTGGAACTACTAATGTGGGTGTTGGTATTCTATAGTAACATTGTCATTCTTCTGGTATTGAGGGTCTCTAGATAGAAAAACCAGATTTCTGCTCTTCATATAAAAGCGAAACAGGACTGATTTCAAAATCCACTGGCATCCAATAAACTGTGAGTCAACCTTTACATTGTGTACACCTGTACCTGTGTGCCATCATTCTGAGAAATAGCAACACAGCTAAGGTTCTAAGTGGTTGGATGTAATCTTTTAATTTATTGTCTGCCTCTCCCTAATGTTATTGAATAAAAAGTTGAGTATTAGAAAACAACCTTCAATGTGTGGTGGTATAACTGATGGAATCATGTCTGTTTCAATTACTTTACCAGTAAGTTTCATAAAATTTATGTATAACTTGATGAAAGCTGACTAAAAATGGGCTATTTAGTGATGGCATATATTTATTGTCAATCAGTTTTGTGTAACTTCATTCTAAAATTATCATCCTGTTTTAACTCTCTGTCATAAATATTTTTCCAATTAGTACTCTGCTTTGTTGAGCAAACTGTTATGTATATGATATACTATATGCCATATATATAAAATACTTTATATGTTATATATTTTATGTATTATATATGCAAAATGGACTTTCAATTGTAGAAATACATATTTGATTCTATTTTCATGTAAATTCCAAACTTATGCTCTGTCCTTTAATGGCAGACTGGAGAAAGGAGCCTGACTGATAGTTTAGCAAAATTTAGAAGATGAAAATTCATGTTCAAAATGTTTTTTAACATTGAGCATTATAGAGGAAACATTCAATTTAACACCTGGTTAATTCTCAACAAAAATTAACATTACCCAATTAAATAATTAACAACAGATCTGATATCTATGATATTGATAAGCAAATTAATAACTTAGAATTTTGAAACAAACCAGCATTTGTATGAATTTTTAATAAAACTGTAAACTCTTTTCAGATCTAAAAAATAACCTCTAAAAAATTGAGAAAGTAATTGTATTCTGGACAGTAAGTCTAGGCATGACAGAATAAAGTAAAAGTCTGGCATATTTGAAGCCAAAGCATTAAACACTCTTTTGTGCAGGAAAAAAAGAATGTTATTATGACTTTACTATCTTTAAAAGTAATGAAATGTCTTTGTTCTATCAAGAACTTAGTGGTGGGGAACACAGCTCACATGAAGAAATACACCCAGGTCTGTTCTATAACTGAGGTCTGATAGTTACAAGACCTCAAACTTGGAGGAACTTAATGTAAGCTCTTTCATTATCCGTGGTTACCTCCGGGTAAAAGGCGGGGGACATTCTGACATATTTCTTCCAATAAAAGGCAATTGGAGAATGGAGAATGAGGAGGAGGTACAGACTGCACTCATTAGGCTTAAGAAGGTAAGTTGCAGGGACTGAAAATATACATGCGACTCTGGAATCTTAACTAGATCACATTTCATTCACATCAGCCTTCAGAATTCCTAAAGAAAAGTCAAAGTTAATTGACCCTTTTCACAGATGCCTAAAGTAACTGAGCTGAATTCAGTCAGATGGCTGTGAGCAATGTCTACGTACAGACACAGGTGTCATACAAATACACCCCTATACTTCAGATAGCCTATTTTGGGGAGAAAATCTGAAATTCTGAACTCTGAAAGTCCCTAGAATTTTATTTATTTTTTGCATATACAAATGCTTCATCAAAATAGTCTCTTGTATGCAAAATAAGCATTTCAAATTTAGAACAAAAATAATAAAACCATGCAGTATTTTTTCTTCATCTCATAACCTGCATCCAATACGTTGCAATTTAGTTAGTTCTACCTTCAAATAGAGCCTTATTCTCACCATTGTTTTCAGCTTTCCAGCTCGAACTTTGGTCAAAGCTATCATCACTTGTGACCTCTACTGTTGTGAAACCCTCCTAACTTCTTCTGTTCCTGCATCCAGCCTAATGCAGTTGACTATCCAGGAAGCAGAGAGATTTTCATAGCATAAATTCGGTTTATTTCTCCCTTGCTTACAACTCACCAGTGACTTCCAAATAGTAAAATAAAATTAAAATCACCTACTCACACTCAAAAGGTCCTATATGTAATGAAAGCTGGTAGTAAGATTTTATAAGTTGGTTATAATGGAAAGCAATCCATCTATAAAGGATTCTCTAATTAAAACTCATAGATACAGTCTTGAGATAAGTAACTGAGATACTTTGATTGATTTGTTTCTTTTAGATTATTAAAATCTGAAAAAGGAGGTGGGCAGCTGATACCAAAGAATCAAGATGTCCTTATTGTCAAGACTTCCTGTGATCAAGACTTTCCTAGACTCTTATTGCTGTTTATTAATTTTCTTGTCCTTATTAAATGTAAGTTTATTTTCTTTTGAAAAATATAAAGTTACTCACTATCATTAAATTAATATATAGTACCAAAGGGCTTAGAGAGAAATGTAGCAAATTTCTTTTGCCATTCTCCATCCTTTCTTGCTCCCCAGAGGTAAAAATTTGAAGTATTATATTAGTTTCTTAGGTACTCACTTTTGTGTTTATAAATAATTTACATGATTAATTCTTGAATTCTCACTGTTATGATTTGGGTAAAGATAGTATTGCGCAATTCTTTTTATATGTTAGCCTATGAAAAAAAGTAGAGAAAAATGTAAAATGCTGAAACCCCAGAAATATAAAATGCTGAGAGCCCAGAAATGTGTGCTTCTAGTATAACAATTTATTTATCAAGTTAATATTTATTAAAATCCAATTATGCACAAGCTATATTTTTTATTATATATACAAATGGATATAATTAGAATTTTAAAATATCAGGATTGTTCTTCACTGAGAAAATACATGAATATAGAATAGAAATTATATCATTTAAAATGTAATACAACAGTGTAACAACATAAAAACAAAACAGTAACTAATGAAATTCAATTTGTTATCACAGAAATAGAAAAACAAAATTCTTAGTTTTCTTAAAATTTCTGTTCCTAAACTATAACTGTGACGTGAGTCTATTTTCTATTAATAAATATGTGTAGCAATCACCACAGAATGAGTAAGCATCTTACAATTCTTTTCTTTTGAAAAATACTGATTACAGTTATGAGCTAACCTTAAAAATAATAAATAATACCAAAAAAGCACCATAGTACATTTTATTATTAAAATAATATGTAATCATTACTAAAAAGTATACAATTAAGAAAGAGATTAACTAAAAATCTGCTCGAATGAAGTCTTTTTAACAATGCAATTAAAAAACATGAAGAATACTATTTTTCTAGATTAAGTAGTATTACAGTATTTAAAGAAAATGAAAAAAATTCAGCCACATTTTATACACTGTTTCCTCTAAGTATTATAAGTAAAATGATGCATTTAAATTAATTGTAGAAATTTAAGAGTAGCAATAACTTCATGCAGAATATATTTTATGGACTAGGATCTTTCATTCCTTAAATACCAAATATTTTGCACACATTATTTCATTGATCCTAGTTTTAAACTTAATTTTAATGAGACTTAAACTTGTATGCATTTTCTGTAGTTGTTGACTACTTAATACATAGATTTTATTTCTCGTTCATAACAATTGTTCAGATATCCTTTGCACTACCTGAAGAAAGCAACGTAAAATAAAATAGCAAACCAGTAAAAAACAAATTATATACAGCATGTGTTAGGAGTTAACTATGTTAAAGCTAGCCTGAACAATTGGGAGCAGTCATTTGATATGAGATTGTTTTTAAAAGTCGTAGTGTCATGGTGTTGATTTGCTCTAAAATTATGGAGTGGATAAATTAATATGACATTGTGTCTTTTTTATTTCCTGGCACTGAATTTTATCATACTTACGTATTGCCAAATCTAGAAAAGTAAGATATTCTTTACAGTATTTCTTTTTCATCACTGAGAGCAAATTCCTTGCAAAATCTAATTGCTTTTAATTCTAAACACAATTGATTTTCATTATTCATGGTTGTTATGTTTAATAAAGTCGCCATGAACACTGAATTAGCAAATACACAACCATGGCCCCTAGGGGAAATACAAGGTTAGGTTCCTGTGAGTCTCTGTTCTCAACATCTTCAACCCATCAATATATATCTTTGTTTTATGTATGTTTATGTTTAAAAACCTCCTATTTAATATGGATTAATGAGTCATTAACATGTAACTCACGCCCAGCAGCATTAGAACTCATGCCTGAATGAAGCTCATTTTGTGTGTATTTTCTCTAGAAAGTTCACGGCAGCTTTCTTATGCTTAGGGGACATTAGACAGCCCTTCCGCATTACGCTTTGGGCCATTTTAAACAGCAAAATCACTGACAAAAAGCACACAAGTTTGACAAATGTGGTGCTAAGTAGACCACAAAATGACATTTGCTTACATTATGAGTGCTGAAACAGGAAGGCAGAGTACCCTAGATCAGTCTTTGTGGGAAATGTTTATGCCTGGCAACTTAAATTTTTTGCTGTTCTTTGCACATTTGAGAGTGATTGCGAAAGCTTTGTGAGTACAGATTTTGGTGTTACAAATAAATTTTATCAAATAGGCAAATTTGCAAATAGAGAACTGCAGAAATGAGGGTCAGTTGCATCTCTTGACTGTTTCTCTCCATTCTCTTCCAATTAGCATCATTTGCATTAGCTTAGTAAGTAGTGACTCATCCACCCCATCCACCCATCACAAGCCTCCACACTGCTCCCAAAGTGACTCCTTAAACATATTCCTGCGACCCTTCATTTAAATCAAATTAATGGCTTTCTACTTCTAAGCTGTGGGAAAATGCACACACAGCTTTAAGGACCCTGCCTGGTCTGGCTCTCTTCACCTCTCCTACCATATCGCCCTTCTTTTATTCTCTTCTTGTTATAATCCTTCCTTATATATAGGCCCTCCACCTAGACACCTGGTCCTTCCTCTTCTTAGCTAACTCCTCCTCACCCCACAGATTTTACCCTGGATTAATTTCCTCTGTCAAGGAAGCCTTCTCTGACTCTTGGATAAGACAGAGCCTCTTGTCATTAGGTCAGTAAACTCTCAAGAGATCACTCAATTTCAGCATCACCAACAGTAGTCGTTTAGCATCTGCTTGTGTGATTATGTAACCAATGTCTTCTCTTTCCTAGTCTGTCGATTTCAGAAGATTAAGAGAGGAAGCAGATGAGATTTTACTGCCTTCTGTGTTGCCAGACTGGCACAGTGCCTGGTCCCCAGGACATGATTAATAAGTATTTTTGTACATGAAAGAAGACAGGGAGGGGAGGAGGAGAATTGAAGAAGGCAATCAAACTGAACTAAGACTTGAGAATGGCGTTTTAAGAGCAGGTGAAGGAACAAGACGAGAACAATGAAATGAGACAGAAAGTGATTTTGTCAGAAACTGGGCCCTGGAGTCAGGACACATGAGGTGCAGGGCCAGAGTCACCCCTAACCAGCTAGACAGATTGTGTTGTGTTTCTCCATTTATAAAACAGTCATTGAAGATTCTATTCTGGTGTTCTTAGGAGAATAATTGCTTTAGGATTTGAGGACATTTTATTTTATTGTAAAATTTACATGGGCTAGACATAAGGTTGCCCCATGAACAAAAAGAGATCTAGTGAATCAATACAAAGGAGTTACAGAGTGCCATTTAAAAAAGCAAACAAGATATGATATACCATGAATTCATGGATGTTTTCTGATACGTTCTCATCTCTATTCCCAGCTCTTAGCTTCAAAATGTGTCTGGCTGCATATAGGCCACTTCCCTTCACTCCTGTATGTAACACATGTGTGCCTATCTGTATCTTTTGAATACAGATAATTGAAATGTAAGTATTAACTTACTTAGCTTCACCTTACAGGATTAGTCTAGATTGTAAAGCATTTTTAATTCTTTTATTTGACTTTTTTCTGTGCTTTCCGTATTTCATTTATATTACAATATTAAGTCTTAAAGAAAATGGATAACAATATGAAAGATCTTGCTAAATTTGATGTTGAGGTAACATTACTTTGTTTCTTCATGGTATATGACTTGTTATGTATCTTAGGATTCATCATTCATGCTTCCCTTCACCCCCATATGTAACGTGTGCAAATCTGTATCTTTTGAATATAGATATACACATACACCATGCTACATTCAGCATTTGTCATGTATATACATATTTATACATATTTATACATCCTATGACATAGGATATGCCATTTCATGTCATATGAAAAATGCTGAATGTAGCAGAACAATTAGAGACAAATAAAATATGATAGTCTTTTTTTTTAAATAAAAGCTTATACTCATGTGAAATCCGGTTCGACAATCTGTGAAGTTTGAATGTCATAGTAATTCATCAGGAATTCAGATTTCTAAAACATACTTGTATGCGCAACTGTTATGAGGCATAGTGTTTTCTTACATTGTCTTGGTTTTATGAAATGTACTGCTAAAGCAGTGTTGGATAGGTTTATAGAAAAATACTTCTGCATACAGATTGGTTGCCTCAAACACAATGGTAGAAAATGCATGGAAATGGGGGAAGTGAAATTGCTCCCCAAAGAAGGAGCCTCTGAGATTGTGGCTACTTTGTTAGAGCTGAACACTTAAAGGAAGATATGACATTTGCATATCCTGCATTCAGGTGCAGAGAGACTAAGAGGTATTCTTATTTCCTGTTTCTGGGATACTCCTGATACATTTCACTTAGTCCTTTACATGGCTCTTTCTTGAATAAAAACCGAATATGAGGAAGCTATTTATTTTATTTAAATGTATTTTTTTTTCAAAGAAAGAAATGTATGACCTTCATAAAACATTTTCACCAGCTTTTTATTTTCTGTACATCAGAAACTTATGAAAATGGATGGATACTAATGATCTGTGGTCACTAAAATTTGTCTTATTGAATGTCAGTACCGCAATATATGCATGCATACAAAAGAAGATTTTTGTATACTTGCAATGTCTCTGAAACATTTTCTATGTGAATCACAGGAGATCTTATTAAAATATGGATTTGGCTTTGGTACCTCTGGGGTGGAGCCTAAGTTTCTGTATTTCCAATAATTTCCCAGGTGTTACATATGGTGCTTGTCTTTACATCAAATTCGTTAGTGACAAGGAAGTAGAGAACATGTAGAAATACAGCACTTCTATTTAGATTTGCACTTTCTTTATAAAGGAAAAAAAATACACAGCCATTAAACTACTATTTATACTGTAAATATATCTTCAAATATCCTGTGTATTTTTTCTCTGTCTTTGCTGGATTGATTTTGTTGGTTTGATATCTGAAAGCTATTTTTATACATTTTTTTCTAATATATAGTTTTCGTGGCTCAAACAATACATGGTAATTAGGAGACTAAATTGTGTTATTCTCATGGGAACGTGAAAAAACCAACATGTCCTCTGGTTTCCAGTCTGGCATGTAAGAAACCTGGAAGTCATCACTTCATCCTATTAACAAGTAAAAAGCTGCACAGACTGAAAATCAATAACCTTTCCTTAGATCAGTGGAAGAAATGAGGTCACAGGGCAAACCTCAAATACAGAGAATCAAAACTCACATGAACGAAAACCCAGCAGCTAAAACCTCCACGGAAACCAGTGCTGGGATAGGAAATATGTAACTGTAACTGATGAATCACTGGAGGCTCTGTATGGATGAATCGGAGACACAAAACCTCCGAGGGGACCCGGTCATCGGAGACGCCGAATTTGTGAGTTCTACCTCTTGGAGTTCTACCAGGTTCTCACAGTGAATATCAAAAGGAAAAAAATCAATCTCATTGTGTTTCCATGGGGAGAAGCAAAAAGGAAATATCTTAAAATACACCAGAGAATTCTATTATTAACAAGATCTGCCCTTAGGAAAAACTATTTAACCAGAGTCTAACCTACTGGGGAATTACCAGAGCCTCACTCACCTGGGAGAAGGGAAATACGCAATTCCAGCCAGTTCTAACTTTCCATGTGGAGGAAGGGAAGTAAACACCCAACTTTAGCCAGCCAGTCCCACCTGAGAGGAGGGCAGGGATCCTGGGAAGAACCAGCCAAGCTCGCAATCCAGGGGCACAGGCTCTGCCAAGACTGAAACCTGGTTGTGATACTCCCAGGTCACTCCCCACACATACACACCTTGCCACCATATTGCTGCAGGCCTGTTTATAGCAGTTCCTTTCACTAAGTACAGCGTGTCTGGTTATCAAGCCAAATTTCCCAGGTGCTGTGGTCTGAATGTCCCCTAAAATTCATGTGCTCAAATTTAATACCCATTTCCCAGGTGCTGTGGTCTGAATGTCCCCTAAAATTCATGTGCTCAAATTTCATACCCATTATGGTGATATTAAAAGGTGAGGTCTTTGGGGGAGTGATTAAGTAATGAGAGCCCCACCTCATGACTTACAAGGATGAGAACCTTGTAAAAGAGTTGTGGGATATCAGCTTCAACTTTTCTGATCCTTTTGCCCTTCTTTCCATTCCACGACGTGAGGACAGCCTTCCTCCCGACCAGGGGATACAGCTACAAGGTGCCATCTTGGAAACAGACAGCTGCCCTCACCAGTCACCAATCCTGCTGGCGCCTTCACTTTGGATTTCCTATCCTGTAGCACCATGATAAATAAATTTCTATCATATGTAAATTACCCAGCATATGGTATTTTGTTACAGAAGCAGAAACAGATGAAGACACAAGGCAGGCCAGGCGTGGTGGCTCACATCTCTAATCCCACTTTGGGAGGCAGAGGCAAGGAGATTGCTTGAGCCCAGTAGTTCAAGACTGACCTAGGAAACATGGCAAAATCCTGTCTCATCAAAAAATGCAAAAAGCCAGCTCTGATGGCACATAACTGTAGTCGCAACTACTCAGGAGGTTTAGGTAGGAGCATAGTTTGAGCCCGGGAGGCAGAGGTTGTAGTGAGCCAAGATCACATCAGTATACTATAGCCTGTGTGCCAGAGAGAGCCTCTGTCTTGAACAAACAAAAACCACCACAGCAACAAAACCAACAAGACACAAGACACATTAAAAGGCAAAATAAACAATTTGAAGACACATAGCAAGCACCAAAACCAAACTCAACAAAACCAACAAGACACAAGACACTAAGGCAAAATACACAATTTGAAGACACAAAGCAAGCATCAAAACCAAACTCCTAAGTCAGGGATATTGAAAGTATCAAACTTGGTCATTTAAAACAGCTGTGATTAGTAAACTAAGAACTCTAATGGGTAAACATAAATAGCAGACAATTTAAGCAGAGAGATGGAAATTCTAACATAAAACTAAAAAAGAAAAAGCTAAAGATCTAAAACCCAGTCACAGAAATGAAGAATGCCTTCGATGAGCTTATTATTAGACTGGGCATAGCTGAGCAAAGAACATATAAGCTTCCTGATATCTCCACAGAATCCTCCAAAACTGAAGCCCACTTTGCAACTAATGGAAGTCACCACTGTGAACATTAAAAACCAACTTTTCTTTAAAACATTTACTTTTCTCCATATAAATATTATTGACTTTCATTCTTATTGTGCTACTTTTATAAAAACTACATATTTCTAAAGCCCTTGTGAAAGGTGTGGCAGAGATTATCAAGAATGAGGTGGAAAATATACATGTGTTGCAGCAGAGAAAGTATGTTTCCCCCCAAATACCCATACACTTGCAGATAAGTCAGTAATGTTCAAATATTAGATTGTGGGTGGCAGAATAATGCTTTGGGGACAATGAAAGATCAAGGCTGATATACATGACATTGCTAAAGTATTCAAACAAACAAAGATACTCTGATGCATAGATATTCTCATCATGCTGCACAGACATGGGAAGTTCCCATAAATTCTATATTTATAATTAAAACTATATATCTTACTCATTTACTTTTAAGTCTCCACTAATTCCATTATTTTCCAAGGTGGTTGAAGCATTAGATTACCAGCAGATAGGACAATTTGTATTAAGGAACTTCTGAGAAACATTTTGCCTTTGAAATTTCATCTCTACTTCCCCATTTCACCATCTAAGCAAAGACAATATTGAACCCAAAATCTCAGTAGCCAGAGTCCTTGTATATCTTTTGCTCCTAAACCATGGATAAAATGACTCCCTGTTCTGACTTATTAAGCTTATTTTCTTACTATGCCCAAACACACTCAAATCTTCCGGATATCTACGGCTTCTGGGAAGACAAGGAGCGCAGAAAATGTTTACAAGGATGCTAGGTGAATTTCTGCACAGAGAACATGGAGCCCACCATGAGTACCTCAGTAGGAAAAGCCAATCTCAGACAAGAACAAAGGAAAAGAAGTAAGATGCAAAGGGGATGCCTCTATATCTAGTCAAGTCTTGGGAGGGGAGGAATAAACATTTAAGGAAATAGTGAGGAAGATAAAGGATATTTCCCATGATTTTCATCATGTTTTCTAACCCAGAATTTGTTATACTCCTTAAATTTTTTTTTAAAAAAGGTGTGTATTAAAATATTTCTAGCTAATCCCAGCACTTTGGGAGGCTGAGATGGGTGGATCACAAGGTCAAGAGATCAAGACCATCTTGGTCAACAAGGCGAAACCCAGTCTTTACTAAAAATACAAAAAATTAGCTGGGCATGGTGGTGCGTGCCTGTAATCCCAGCTACTCAGGAGGCTGAGGCAGGAGAATTGCCTGAACCCAGGAGGCGGAGGTTGCGGTGAGCCGAGATCGCGCCATTGCACTCCAGCCTGGGTAACAAGAGCGAATCTCCGTCTCAAAAAAAAAAAAAAAAAAAAATGTTTTTTAGACAAAATATGTGGTCATGTAAAGAAAGTACACTTGTTATAAAATACAGCTTCCCTTCCTGATGCACTGTAATTAAAGAAGGATTTAATAATATAGACATTTGTATCAAGAAATATAAATGACATAAAGCTGCCGAATTACAAAACTATATGCCAAAAAGTTATTTATTCAAATTTGCTGGCAAAACTTAAGAAAATTTAAAAAGAAATAGATGAAAACTACATAAACGTGATGTAAAACCAAACTACCAAAACACAACATCGAGATCTTAATTTCTTCAATTTAGTTGAATAATATAATCTTTTAATGAAGTTAGAAATGAGTAAAGCACTGTAATTCTAAAGCTAGTGATGGTAAAATATTGGCATTGAAAGGAAAACTGAATGGAATGTAGAAGCTAGACAATCAAGTAAGTTCACAGTTTTGCATTGCGCAGCTGCATTGCAGAGGTTTTCCACCGTTCCTCTGTCATCAGCCTGGAAATAACGAACTAACCTTAGAAACAAAAGCCTACTTGGAGAACATGTCTGCCTCTGAAAGTCACTGCATTGTACTACACATTTCTAAGGTACAATATCCAGAGCATTTTAACTTTTTCATTGTGCTTTAGATATCAGTCTACCTGTGAATGAAGGAAAGCTCAGATAAATATCATGGAAGATTATAACTTTGTACATTGATATTGAGGATACTTTGCCAGATATGAAAATGCTATGGATACAGCTTAGCAAATAAAAAAAATATAAGGGCTTTAAGTTTGAATATATTTTTACGTATACTTCCTTTGTGTCTCCCAAGAGGGAAAAAATAGTATTAGAAAGTGCACAAACTTTTGAAAAATGATTTTGGGTGTCAATTCATTTCATAAGAGTTACAAAATAATCCCTAAGTTAACATAAACATGACTAGACTGTAAGTAGGTTGAAAATTTAGCTCAATTTTAAGCATTCTTACTTTTTCATTGTAAAACCAAACAGAAGTAGTATAAAAATTACACTGTTTTCTTAACGTGCTATTTATTAAAAACCACGAGATTTGCCCCCAAAAAAAGATAAAATAAATCATTCAAAGATTTGTGAGTGAAATCTGCCATTCACCTAGACGTCCAAAGTAGAAAACACTTGGGCTATAACAGAAACAGAAGTAGTTGTTTCTTTTCTTCCCAAGGAAATAATTTCCTCAGGTTATAAAATTGCAAATTGCTTTTAACTGCCTTTTATACTCAATAGGAATAATCGAAATAATACTGCCTGAACTGTGTTATCATTCACAAAGCATGCCCTTAATACTAATACTTTTGTACTTTGATACAATTTAAATCCCAAGGATTCATGATCATTAACATTTATTCATCTTGAAAGAATCTACAGAATATGCAGGTAACAGATACCACTGTAGCTTAAAAAACAGGAAAAGAGAACGGAGCCTAAGAAACAACAAAATCAAGTAAGCCCATTTTTATGTTGATGTGATGGCACACAAAGTATTTTTCCTATTTAAGGTAGTAGCTGTGATATTTGAGAGGGTTTACCACTTATTTGATAAGTCACACAATAATACAGTGGCAGAATTTGATGATCATATACTTAGATAATAGTAAAAATGTGGAGAATAGGGTCATAGTTTAAGTGATAAAATATATGAAACTTCATGATATATAGGAAGAGTCAGGTAAGGGACAAGAATGTATGCGGAAATAATTTGAGTATATTTCTGTATTTTCAGCATTCTTAAGCCACCTACCTTCCTAACCAGGATAGGTTTATGAAGAGCAGTGTTAAAATTATTTTCATGAATTTCTGTACCCTCTCCACTCTAATCTCCACATAATGGATACCTCAGTCACTGCATGTGGTTTTAGCCATTCCTGTACCAATTAAGAGTTAAGAATTAAGTGCCAGTGTAATGAAGCCCATTCTAGTGATTTATGCAGCTTAGACCCTCTGTGAAATTGTGGTCCATTTCCAAGTACCCCATAAATATAATGCCTCTAGGAATTGGATTTCACACTTGCTTTTTTACAGCAGAAATGCAAATTTGATAACCTTATCTCTAAACTACTTTAGCTTACTCTTAGGAATCCTGATCCTAATTGTAGCCAAATACAAAAGACTACATGTATTTTCAAACCTCGCTGAAGGTGCATCTTTTTATGAGATGAAATTTCTACACATTTTGATTTTAAAAACTTCTTAATAAATGAAGGTATATACCATGTTCATAAATTGAAAGACCTAATATTATAAAGATGTGCATTCTCCCCAAATAGACCTCTAGATTCTGTGCAATTTTAATGAAAATATCAATAGATATTTTTGTTTTGGGTAGAACTCAACAAATTAACTCTAAAATTTGTGTATGGATTCCAAGACAATATGTAGAAAGAAAAAAATTAGAGGGCTTTCTCTAGCAGTTGTGATGAATTGCATCACATCTCTATTGCAAAGCAATAGAGATTAGCAAAGTGTGGTATTGCCACCCAATAATATGTGTATTAAAGATACACATTGACAAAACCGACACAGACATAACATGTAGCAACTTGATTTAGAAAAATGTTTGATTCTGAAGATCAGTGGAGGAAAAAAAAAGTGATATTTTTAATCAATAAATCTGGGTCCACTTTATATGCATGTTTTTATATAAGAATAGTTATCATATCCAAAAATAAATTATAGAGAAATAAATTTGAAAGAAAAAAATACATTTTTAAAGAAGTCATTTAGGAAAAGATCTCAAGTTAGGGAAAATTCTCCTCAATAGGATACAGAAAGATCTACCCATAAAGGAAATTAATCATATGTTTTATTACATTGATATTGAGAGTCTCTGTTCATCTAAAAACACCATAGTAATTGTTTAAAGTAATGTATATAGAATAGGAGAAAGGCTTTACCATACAGATAAACAAAGAAGCATTTATAAATGTGTAAATAAAAACAAACAAAACACACAAAAATCTCTACAAATCAATAAGAAAAAGTCTGACAACCAATAAAAACAGGGAAGAGACTATATAACAGGCATAGCCTAACACAATGATTACAAAAGGCTTCTAAACATACAACAAAATGAACTACTTGCTTCATTAGTTATCAGGGAAATGCAAATTTAAATCAAAGAGAGCTGCTACATCAATGACCCACCAGAATTGTTAAAATATAAAAATAAACAGGGAGGTAGAACAAGATGGCCAAGTAGAACACGTCAGTGATCTTCCCCCTGGCTGGAACACCAAATTGAATTACTGTCCACACAAAATAGCACCCTTATAAGAACCATAAATCAGGTAAGTAATCACAGTGCCTTGTTATGATATTATATCATGAAAAGAGACACTGAAGAAGGAAGGGATCACTGTCTTGAATTGCCGGCACCACCCTTTCACCATTCCCCAGCAGCGGCCGTGTGGTGCAGAGAGAGAAGTTGTGCACTTGGGAGAAGAGAGCCCAGTGATTGTGAGACTTTGCTTTGGAACTCAGCACTGCCCCATCACAGTGGAAAGCAACACCCAGCAGACCTCAGCTGGTGCCCATGGAGGTCACATTTCGACCAGCCCGAGCAAAGGTGAATTTTCCATCTCGGTGGTCAGAAGCTGAGTCCTGGCAAGCCCTGCCACCCTGGGCTAAAGTACTGTGGGGTTCTAAATAAATGTTAAAGGCAGTCTAGGCCATAAGGAATGCAATTCCTGAGCATGTCCTTGTGCTGTGCTGAGCTTAGAGAGCCATTGGGTTTGTGGTACATGTGGCCCAGTGAGACACCAACCAGTGTCACCAAGTGGGTGCTGGTAGCAGCCTTCCCCCAACCCCAAGCGTCCATGAAGCTGTCAGTTTCCTCCACTTGAGGTGTGGTGAGGGGAGGGTAAAGAGGACTTTCTTTTGCTTGCGACTTGAACACCAGCTCAGCCACAGTAGGATAGGGCACTGGGTGGAGTACTCATTCTTGAACCTAGCTCTCAGACAAGTTTTTTTTTTTTTCTTTTGAGCCTGAGTTTTGCTCTGTTGCCCAGGCTGGTGTGCAGTGGCAGGATCTCGGCTCACTGCAACCGTTGCCTCCCACTTCGTGATTCTCCTGCCTCAGCCTCTTGAGTAGCTGGGACTACAGGCACTTGCCACCACACGCAGCTAAGTTTTTGTATTTTTCATTGAGCTTGGGTTTCACCATTTTAGCCAGGATGGTCTCAATCCCCTGACCTCATTATTCACCCGCTGGGCCTCCCAGAGTGCTGGGATTACAGGCGTGAGCCACCGTGTCTGGCCCCAGACAACATTTGTAATCACACTGGGCCAAAAGGAATCCCACTGCCCTGATGGGAAGGATCCAGACCTGGAAAGATTCATTCTCCCCTAACTGAAGAGCCCCTGAGCCATGAATATTAGCAGTGGTATCCATGAAGTACTTGCCATAGGCCTTGGATGAGACTAAGAGCCCTGCTGGTTTCAGGTGACCCAGCACATACCCAGATGTGATGGCTACAGAGACTGACTCTTTCTGACTGATGAAAGGAGAGGTAAGAGGAAAGAAGACTTTGTCATACAGGTGGGGACCAGTGCTGCTACAGTGGGGCAGAGCACCAAGGGGCTCTTTAGGTCCTTGCTTCCAGGCCTTGGCTTCTGGACAGGTATTTCTGAACCTGCTCTGGCCAGAGGGGAGCCCACTTCTCTGAACAAAGAGATTTGGGCCTGGGAACACTCACTACAAGCCAACTGAAGAGTGAACCTTGAGTCAGCCACGGATCTTGAGTGAACATTGGCAGTAACCAGGCAGTACTTGCCATGGGCCTGGGGTGGTAATAGCCACAGGGAGAGATCTTATTATTTTTGTTTATTTACTTGTTAATTTTTTTCAGATGGGTCTTGCTCTGTCACCCAGGCAAGAGTACAACGACAGGATCATGGCTCACTGTACACTCCATATCTTGATCTCAAGCAGTCCTTCCACCTCAGCCTCCCATGCAGCTTGGACTACAGGTATACAAGTCATAATGCTTAACTAGTTATTTTTCTTTTGGGGTTTTTTGTTTGTTTTGTTTTATTTTTGGACTCAAGCAATTCTCCTGCCTTGGCCTCCCAAAGTGCTGGAATTACAGGTTTAAGCCACTGCACCTTGCTTAAGACTCCTGTTCTTGAAGAAAGGGGAGAGAAGACTGGGAAAGACTGTCTTGAAACTTGAGTACCCAGCTCAGCCACAATAGAACAGAACACCACATAGATTCCTCCAAGACGGACAGCATCTTTGGACCTGGCTGGGGCCAGGAGGAGCTTGCCACCCTAAAGTGAAGGGCACAAGCCTGGCTGAGTTTATCACCTGGTGACATTAGAGGCTATGGGCCCTGAGTGAACGTAGGCAGTAGCCAGGCAGTGGTCACTGAGGCCCAGTGTGAAAGAGAGGGAGATGTCCTTTTGGATAGAGAATTCGAAACAGTTGTTTTCAGTAAACTAAATGAAATTCAAAATAACAAAGAAGGAATTCAGGATTCTATCAGGCAAATTGTTAAAAAGATTGAAATAACTCTTAGGTTGTTGCAAACCTAATTGTAGTTTTGGATGGTGAATTTTAAATTATTATAACTAGGCTGAAACACATCTTTATTAATCAAAATAGGAACATTGCAATCAACAGTTTTTGCCAACAAGAAATAAGTTTGTCGATTCCCGTAGAGTAAAAATCTGTGCTTCAGGATTCGACAAACTCTTGGAAAGCATTTTCTGCATCCTGCTGGTTATGAAAGTGTTTTCCCTGCAAAAAGTTGTCAAGATGCTCGAAGAAGTGGTAGTCTGTTGGCTAGAAGTCAAGTGAATACGGCAGATGAGGCAAAACTATATATCTTGATCCATTCAATTTGTGAAGCATTGGCTGTATGGTGTGCAGTCAGGCATGGTTGTGAGGAAGAATTGGGCCCTTCCTGTTGACGAATGCCGGCTGCAGGTGTTGCAGTTTTCCACTGCATCTCATTGATTTGCTGAGCAAGGTTCTCAGATGTAATGGTTTTGTCAGGATTCAGAAAGCTGTAGTGGATCAGACAGACCATCAAACAGTGACCTTTCTTTTGATGCAAGTTTGGCTTTGGGAAGTGCTTTGGAGCTTCTTATCAGTCTAACCATTGAGCTGGCCATTGCCATTGCAGATAAGATAGTTTCCATTAGAAATTAATAGCAAATAGAAGAAGACCATTAGTAAGAGAAGTTCACCAGAAAGTGTAAAGCTTAAAAGAAAGGGCTACTAGTAACTGGTGTTAAGTTCACTGTTTATAGTAGAACTCTCAACAAAATTAGGATATACTAAATTTAATAAATATATGAAAAAAATGAAGAAATACATAGTGATTGTCAAATAACAGGAAGGAGAAGAAATGCTCTCAAGTTAACAAAAATAGTGCAAATTAATACATTTATCAAAAGTTAACAAAGGCATTCCTCTTCCTTTCTTAGTAAATGTTAAAAAAATAGAAAATGCTAAGTTCTAGCCTTCAACATAATATATATGAGAGTATTCCCATGTAGCCTAAAATCCTTGGCTTCAAATACAACACTTCGCCCTTCATTGGAAAAAATATATATAAGATCTAAAAACGTAAAACCCAATCAAGGGCATATGATGTAAGCTTAAAAAAAAATTTCACCCATGTTGGTAGTTGCCCCCTGACCCTTTTGTTTGGGTACTGAATGGGTTTTTTGTTTTTTGTTTTTTTTCAAATTTATTTTTCTTTTTTATTTTTTTAAACTTATACTTTAAGTTCTGGGGTACATGTGCAGAATGTGCAGGTTTGTATTGGAAGCTGGCCAGGGCAATCAGGCAAGAAAAATAAATAAAGGGTATTCAGTTAGGAAAAGAGGAAGTCAAATTGTCTCTCTTTGCAGACAACTGAGTGTGTATTTAGAAAACCCCATCGTCTCAGCCCCAAATCTCCTTAAGATTATAAGCAACTTCAGCAAAGTCTCAGGATACAAAATCAATGTGCAGGAATCACAAGCATTCTTATACAACAATAATAAACAGAGAGCCAAATCATTAGTGAATTCCCATTAATAATTGGTACAAAGAGAATAAAATGCCTAGGAATACAGCTAACAAAGGACATGAAGGACCTCTTCAAAGAGAACTACAAACCACTGCTCAAGGAAGAAGGAGGACACAAACAGATGGAAAAACATTCATGCTCATGGTTAGGAAGAATTAGTATCGCGAAAATGGCCATACTGCCCAAAGTAATTTATAGAGTCAGTGCTATCTCCATCAAGCTACCATTGACCTTCTTCACAAAATTGGGAAAAAAAAAAAAAAACACCTTAAATTTCATATGGAACCAAAAAGAGCCCACATAGCCAAGACAATCCTAAGCAAAAAATAAAAAATAAAAAAGCAAACAAAGCTGGAGGCATCATGCTATCTGACTTCAAACTATACTACAAGGCTATTGTAATCAAAACAGCATGGTACTGGTACCAAAACAGAGATACAGACCAATGGAATGCAATAGAAGCCTCAGAAATAATACCACATACCTACAACCATCTGATCTTTGACAAACTGGACAAACAAAGCAATGGGGAAAGGTTTCTGTGTTTAATAAATGGTGTTGGGAAAACTGCCTAGCCATATGCAGAAAGCTTAAACCAGATCCCTTCCTTACACCTTATACAAAAATTAACTCCAGATGGATTAAAGACTTAAACATAAGAGCTAACACCATAAAAACCCTAAAAGAAAACCTAGGCAATACCATTCAGGATATAGGCATGGGTAAGAACTTCATGACTAAATAGCCAAAAGCAATGGCAACAAAAGCCAAAATATACAAATGGGATCCTTAATGTTTTTTTACTTTGCTGCAACATACTGTAGAAAGAAAATAAAGATTTCTGTTGCCCTACTCTAAGAAAATCTCAGGTCAATCACTTTTAGGGAAGAATATGCTTGGAAATTAGCAATCTGGAATTCTCCTGAAACTATCTCATTGGTGGCTCCCTTGAAAAATATCTGGATACTCTTAGAATTTGCATGCCTTAATGCACAAGCCACTGCTCTAGGACCTGGCATTCAGCCCATGGCCTCAAAGCAATACTGTTTTAGATCATTTCAAATTGAACCATCAAACAAATAATTATTAAACATTTACCATATGCCAAATACTGTTCTAGGAATTGAAAAGTAAAAGCACATCAAGTACAAATCACAAGAATTTCTAATATAGATATCTATATTTTAAATCAGGAGGTAATTTCTGATTCCAGGCATAGGTTTCCATTGCTTTTGTTTAACTGAAACTGCCTTTAGTTCTCACTCACTCAAATACTATTGTAATATGGTATATATAATCTTGACTGTGTTTTTCCCCAGCATTTGGAAGTTATTGTAACATTGTTTTCAGACTCCCATTCTGTTTGCAAACTGTCTCTTTGCAAAGCCCGCAAATAATTTCTATCTTTTGTAAATAATCCCATTTTTCTTTTTGAATGTTGTATTTTTCTCTGGTTTTTATTCTGTAGCTTCACTGTAAAAGTGAAAATTGTTAATTTTTAAAGTTGTTATTTTATTTTGCCAAAGAATCATTATATTTTTCCAGCTAAGAATTTTATTTTTTCAATTCCAGAAAAATTTTCATCCAATATCTGTGAATTTTGCCTCTTTGTTGCTGCTCTCTCTCTCTTCAACACACATTAGTCATATTATCAAAAGATTACTAGTCATAACCTTTTCATTTTATCTTCTTTGGGCTCTTAATTGCTCTTTCACATTTTATATATGTATTGTATTTTTATTGTGTGCTATGTGGAGGTGATTTTCTTCTATTCATGTTATTTGGTTAATTTTCATTC
Organism: Saimiri boliviensis; assembly: GCF_048565385.1. NCBI lineage: Eukaryota > Metazoa > Chordata > Mammalia > Primates > Cebidae > Saimiri > Saimiri boliviensis. The sequence continues at coordinate 8,964,564 of NC_133464.1, read as the reverse complement.
TGCATATCTACAAACACATTCTTATAATAGAAGTAAGAAATCTACTACATGTAAGAATATGTTGAAGTAAGTTATACTTTATCTTTTAAAAAATTTCCATTTTACAGTTTTTCTAAAAATCCTTCACCATTATATAAATTTTAAATTTCCATAAGGTAAATAATTATCATGCATATGCAAATTGACTTTCATTTATGTTTTAATGTTTGAAAAATAAGCATATTATTGATATGTGCTTAATTACCACTTGAAAATACATAATTTTTAAAAAGTATCAATTATTTTGTAATAAATGTCTAATCTACATAAAATTTTATGCTACATCTAGAGGAAAAAACAATATTAAGATGCCAAGTACAGTAGCTCAAGCCCTGAATCGCAGTGCTTTGGGAGGCCATGGCGGGAGTATTACTTGTGGCCAGGAGTTTGAAACTGCAGTGAGCTATGATCATACCACTTCACTTCAACCTGGCAATAAAGCAAGATTCTGTCTCTAAACATATATATGGATAGATTTTTTTCAGAATATATATATTTTTCAGAGCTTTCTCTCCCTATCTATATATTATATATATATATATATGTATATCCATTATATATACTTGATGTATATATACATTATATATACTTACATATGCTATATATATAAATCTGTTATGTATATTTGTGTGTATGTATATAATAGATAATATATGTTATATGTATATATATACACACATACATAATATGTAATATATGTTATATGTGTGTGTATATGTGTCTGTGTGTGTGTGTGTGTATATATATATATATATATATATGTATATATATATATATATGTATATAAAGAGGGAGAGAGCTCTGAAGTAAATTTTAAATTAAAAGTTTCCCCCAGGTCATAAACAGGAAAATGTCTGCTTCTCAAATGCATGAGTAATGAAGTAAAATGCAATGAAAGAAATAACCTAAGCCAACAAGTTTATCCATGATGAGGCATTTCTGTGACAAAACTGTGTAAGTCATAATTTTATATTTTTCTTGTCAAATACATTACCCATTTATTATAAAATACAGTACCAGAATAATGTCAATAATGATTTTAGGAAGCTAATATGCACAATTTTATGATTGAACTTTGGTATTGAATATAAATGTGCTTTATTATATTTTCTTCAATTAACACAGAGCAGAATTGTTCAATAATACATCATGTTTCTAAATAAAACCTGATACAGAAATTTGAAGACAGTGAAGACCTCAACAACAACAAAAATATCCATTTATAAGTAAATAATAAGAGACTTATGTGCCAGGTTCCAAATACTATGTTTGTTAAAGATCAGAAACAGTCTTGGTCTTCTGGGAATTTTTTTTTTTTTTTTTTGAGACGGAGTTTCGCTCTTGTTACCCAGGCTGGAGTGTAATGGCGTGATCTTGGCTCACTGCAACCTTCGCCTCCTGGGTTCAGACAATTCTCCTGCCTCAGCGTCCTGAGTAGCTGGGATTACAGGCACACACCACCATGCCCAGCTAATTTTTTGTATTTTTAGTAGAGACGGGGTTTCACTATGTTGACCGGGATGGTCGCGATCTCTTGACCTCGTGATCCACCCGCCTCAGCCTCCCAAAGTGCTGGGATTACAGGCTTGAGCCACCGCGCCGGCCCTTCTGGGAATTTTTAACTCATTAGGGAGACAGAGTAGACAAATGACTGTATAATTACAGATAAGGTTTTAACTGTGACAAATGCTAACAGAGAGATGATGAATGTTGGGAGATAGTGGATAGGGCTATGTAAGGTTAAAAACAGATTCTTCAGTGGCATTTACTTGAGATCTACAGGGTAGATGAATATTCAGAGCAACAGTGAAGATGGGCCTCTCAGGGAAAAAAAAAAAAAACCCTGTATTTAGTGCCAGTGCATTAGAAAGCAAGGATGGTTCAAGGCAGGGAATGGAGTTCGAGTCTGGGACAACATGATGATGGGAATTTGAAATGGGGCTGTAGAAGCAGAAGAGTCCTGAGATACCTTGGCACTACTGCCATAACCACCCAGCCTTTAACTCAACAACTACAAGGCAGAGTTTGGAAGTCAGTTAGGTATACTTTGGCTTTGCTTTGCTTGTTGCTGTTGTTTTGGAAAGGGGCTTTGTAGTAAAAGTTAAACATTTTTACTAATTTGTGAGTTCAAAATTCATCAGAGCATTTCTCTATTCCTTCTTATTCTGTCAGCAATCAAAAAAGGTATGAGAGCAAATGGTTGCAATTTATTAAGGAAATTTTCTTATAATTTTAAGAGAGCTCAAATCTAGCACACATGGACAAAAATATGAGAATAACAGACACCATGGACTATTAGAGGAGGTCAAGGGAGAGGGCCATGGCTTGAAAATCTACCTATGTGGTACTATGCTCACTAGCTGGGTGTTACATGGGGATATTGCGTGATGCTACACCCCTAACCTCAGCATCATGCAATATCCCCATGTAACAAACCTTCACATGCACTCCCTGTATCTTAATTCTGTGAAGATGACATCATATTTTTGGTGATGCTTCAGTTTGGGTAACATTAAAAGCTCTAGAAGAATAATCTCCACACTGGTCCCTCTCCAGAAGTTCCCTGATACATTTACCCTCTTCTAAGACAGCCCTTTTTATGGTTTCCCAGGGTTCTGGAACTTCAGATGTAATTATCTTCAGGTTTTCCTCATTGTCTCTTTATACAAATACATGAATTCAGCACATATGCATGCACAGACACACACACACACACACACACACACACACACACACACACACACACACACACACAGTTTTTGTCACCGGTAGAGCTGGAAGAAACACTTAAAAGTCCACGTAGTTTAACAAACTACAGACTGATTTTGTTCATCTCAAGGTAGTGAAAGCTGGTTTTAAGCAAGTCTTAGAAGTGAAGGAATCTTTATGTCTGTCTAGGAAAAGATATTTTTCTTCCTGTAATTGGTAGAGTCCCTCTAATGAATCAGATCAGTGCAGGACGGGCAGATGGTGGATGGGGAGGTAGAACACAGTGAAGTTTCCATATTGAAACTGGTTGAATATTCACATTTAACTTCCTTTCCATGATGTAGTTGTTCTTGGTAATTTATATCTGAACAAAATTGATGCTGGTATTTGATGGAATGAAGTTTTTTTGGCAGAGAAGCAAGTGATTTGTCTGAAAAATAAACTGTGATGCAGAAAACAATTTTTTTGCTAAGTTAACGAGGAAAAAATCTGCTCAAAATTTTTGGCTTTAGTTTAGAGTTGTATCAGTCTGTATTTGATCAAAAAGAGGAACCACTTTCAGTATTTATAAACGAGATTTACTGTTGGAATTAGACTTTGCTCAGTAGTAGAAGGAGGTGGTGTGGTGAAGTCGGTATAGAGAATTTGAAGGACTGGAGAAGTCTTGAGCAATCTCTGCGAAGCACTGTGATGTGGAGAATGGACAAGATGAGCTTGCAGAGAAATATGTGAAGCCAGGCATGTGCAGCAGCTTCAATATAATTCTGAAAGGGAGCGGATGCCTATGAGTGTGTGTCAGGCTCTGCATCTAGCAGTGGCCTTGCTGTTTCTGTTGAGCAGTGCAACAGGGGTCCGAGAAAGAGCTGGGCATGGAGGAATGCACAGCAACGAAGAGCTGGACTTGGTCAGCACCTCTGTGTCTCGTCAAAGAAACCCTCAGCATATCATGATTTGCTGGTTTGCTTCTACCTTCCAAACACTGGACATTCATTCATTTCTGGAATCTGCCCATATTGGGTTCTCCATTAACATTAACATAGAACATGGGATGATTAAGAGACTCCACAGGGAATCATCTGTATTCCAGAAATACTTCTCCCTCCTGCATGTTTTAGTACCAACCTTACTTAATTTTACGAAGCCAGTCCCCTTGTCCAGTATAATCACCCCTTTCTATGCCTACCATCTTGGGAGTCCAAGGGGACCAAGTGGCAACTTAAGTTTCTAATTTAATGGAGTCATTACTCAGTCCACTAAGGGGAGGATTCTGCCCTTAGAAGCTAAGACCTCAAACTGGCAAAGACCCTAATATTCATGAAAAGGAATTTTTTTTTAATAAATAAGCAGGCGTAATATGAAGAGGACCTACTCCCATTTTCCTCCTTTGATTACCAGACCCTTAAATCCTGGCTGTGGAAGAAATATAAAGGATGTTTCTTTATGTCCGGAAATGTTATCCTGCTGTCACTATTATCAAGTGATCAAAAGGTCAGCTCTTTATTCCCTCAAGCCAGCTGCTTCGAGGTCACATGAAACATGAGTCCAGTGAATTCCACATCCCCAAATCCATTGTCATACTTTTTATTTGCAGTACAGTGAATTATTTGACCAGAAGCAATGCTATGATAAATAACATGACAGTGATTCTCTGCCATTACCAGGATAAAGATTTGCTGATTTCTTTCTACCATCCAAACACTGAACAAACATTTCATTTCAAGAAGATCTTGGTAGATATTTTGGTAGGTACTCTTTGGTAGAATAGTGCTGTTGTAAATCTTTGGATGGTGATTTCAGCAGGTACATTATAAACAGAAAGACAAATCTGTACCCAGAGTGTCCATTCCCATGTGAACAAAGCCCTGCCCCTCTTTTGATGAAAATGGTCCACTGCAATCAACAGTGCTATCAACTTAGCTGCATATTTTCTCAGAGAATGATGCTGTGTAGCACAGGTTATTCCTCAGAATTTTTTGTCATCAGTTTCCCAGTTGTGTTTCTTCTAAGTACGTATTCATATAAATGAATAGCCGCTGCCCATATATTGATGTAGATGTATTTTTAGGTGATGTCTCTTTCTCTTTCTAGGCAAACAATAGGTTCACTGCTCCTAGTAATGCCAACTGGGAGGATTTCCTTTCATCACTGTTCTTTAGAGCCCCCCATGAGTAGGACTGTCATCCTGAAACAGTCCTCTTCTGAGTAGTGCCCATATGTCCTGAAGAAGTGCCTTCGCACCAGGTCTTATTCTTCTTTCTCAAACAACTCTTCACTGGGACTATACAACAAACATGTTGCTAATACAACCAGCATGTGTGTGCCTTCTGGGCCTACTCATATCATATTTTTCCTACATGGAGGACAGTAATCATGGAGTACTACAGTTCACACCTAAATTGACTCTGAAACTGTGTCATTTAAAAAAAAAAAAAAAAAAGTAAGTCTTCAGACGTATTTCCTGGAGCCTTCTTGACCAGCATTTCCTTGTGCACTCCTGAGTTTAGGTTTCTCTACTATTTGATTACATTTGCTTCATTGAAGGACAATCACAAATTTTAAGTAAAAATTTAGTTCTGCCGGTGATAGACTTGCTCATGACAAAAGTGTTGTGATCTTCATTACATTGCATCTAATAACTTCTTTTCATGGTCACTGTCTAAACCAAGTGTAAGAATAGCTTCAATTTTCCTTCTAAGAGGAAGGTCAAGTTATTAACCTGATCATTGTTTCCAGAGGGTGAAATTCAGCCAATATCTGTCTAATACTTGTCTATTCACTTGGATCTGTAGAGAAAGAGAATATCAAAAAATAAAATTTTCATGTTGTAGGTGATACTCTTCAGAAAAGTTTACCATAATCTTTCAGTTAAGAATTTTTATTTTCTCATTTTATTTTCTAATGTAGCATAATTTTAAGTTTTCATAATTAACCTATTACCAGTGATGGACAGAAGTTCAGTGTGTATGTTATATTTGGGATTGAATAGATATCTTTTCATGCAGATATAGTTATAAGGCAGACATAAGCACATGATCCTTTGCTTATATTAATTTCACCAATATTTAAAATGCTGTTTACTTATTCTTGATTATGTCTTTTACAAATGCTAGGCAGGCTTTCTAAAATTAATAATTTAAGATGCATTAAACCTGGTTAATTTTCTATCTATAAATACAGTAAAACTAATGTCAACAGCATGTTATAATCATATAAAAGTTTATATGTGGTTATATAAATAGATGCAAATATAAATGGTATGTGTATGTATTCACATGTGTGCATATGTGCACATATACATTTTTAATATCAACATTTAAATCAAACATCTTCTATTTATAAAACAAAGTAATTTGTAATATATGATATTTAAAAATATATTTTTGAAACATATATAAATACTTAAAGTGTCATTTTCATGAATATTCTTGAAGCATAAGTGTAGTTTCGTTTTTGGCAGATAACTTTTAGAGCAATTTTAAAATTAGAGGCCGCCAAATGTCATTTATTCCTTTTTACAAGGAAAATAAAAGTAATGGATAATAGAAAACTTGCTTCAGTTTTTAAAGTATTTAAATTATTTCTTCATCAAATAGAAAAACTGGTCCATTGAATTTTATTATATTTATTTCCTTTTAAGATGGAGATAATGAATTTGGAATAGTAAAATGATAGGTGATTAAGAAAAGGCAAAAATAGATTAAAACATTAAATAATATGTTAGCTGAATATTAATTACTCAATATCAAAAGTAGGATTGGAATAAAACTTCATACTATGTCTGTATAAGTGTTTGCAAAATGCTTCACTAAAAGAATAGTCTTGATTTCTGAAGCATTTATTGTGGAAAGTAACTTTGGTAACAAGTAAAATAAATTAAGTCTAATTTTCTCCTTGAGTTTTTATCCATTTAAATCTACCAACATAATTGCTCCTAATCCTACTATAATTTATTTCTAAAATATCTGAAAAATATTTTAAATAAAGAATTGACCTTTTATATGTTATCTGGCTAGGAATAATCACAAGTATTTACGCAAAGAACAATGCAGAAAGCTTATAGCAATTGCATGAGCTTATGGACCTGGAGCATGGGGGTCTATTAGTTATGTCCACGATTCTGCCAACTCACTCTGAAGCTAAGGCTGACATAGAAGATGAAGGATACCTAGAGAAATCTATAAACAACAAATCACGTTGTGTTAGTTCATTTTCACACTGCTGTAAAGAACTGCCTGAGACTGGCTAATTTATAAAGGAAACAGGTCAAAGTGACTCATAGTTCCGCAGGGCTAGGGAGACAACGAGAAACCTAAAAGCACAGTGGACGGGAAAGCAAACACGTCCTTCTTCACAGAGCGTGGTTCAGGAGACTGGCAGGGAAGTGCTGGGAAGGGAAAGTGTGGTCCCTGGAGAGGGCTCCATCCTGAGCCTGTGCCCAAGGACCTAGATGAGGCCAGGAACTTGTGCCTTCACGCCCAAATGTTGCATTTCCCAAGCCTACCCCGGCCCACCGTGCTCCCGTCTTGTTCCTGTAAAACCCCCAAGTCCCTAGCAGGATTATCGGAATTATAATTCAAGATGAGATTTTGGGTGGGGATACAGCCAAACCATATCGCCTGTTTGACTATAAATATGCCGTATGCAAGATTTGAGACATCTCACTAAAACTTGATTAAACATTCTGTATTTTTTGTAAGATCTGATCTATGTAAGCCTTATTCTTTTTTTGTTAGTCGATCAGAGATGTTCTTGAGAATAAAGACATTATAGCCTTGTCTTGTCCGGTTATTCTTAAGTTATGCATGCCCAGATTCTCTGAGTAGAGTATTAACATTTACTTGGTTCCTCTTAACAGAAATTCTTTTAAAAGAATCCTAGCAGTATCACCATAACAAGAGTTTTCATCATATGTAACATTCAAAATTATGCAGTTTTGGAATAGTTGTTCTTATTAGAAAGAGATACCCTTGGCCGGGCACAGTGGCTCATGCCTTTAATCCCAGCACTTTGGGAGGCTGAGGCAGGTGGATCATGAGATCAGGAGATCGAGACCTTCCTGGCTAACACAGTGAAACCCCGTTTCTACTAAAAATAAAAAATTGGCCAGGCATGGTGGCATACACTTGTAGTCCCAGCTACTTGGGAGGCTGAAGCAGGAGAATCACTTGAACCTGGGAGGTGGAGGTTGCAGTGAGCTGAGATTGCACCACTGCACTCCACTGCAGCCTGGGTGACAGAGGGAGATTCTGTCTCAAAAAAAAAAAAAAAAAAAAAAAAAGAGGAGATACTGTTATCTGTACATGTGACTTTTTTTTCTACAAGGTATCGATATTTCTAATGTCTTTCGATTGTAACTCAGTGTTCAAGAAGGCAAAATAGATATAGAGGAAAGACAAAGGCAAAATATTCTTATGGAGAGTAACTATCTTTCTGAATTGGAATCACCTGATAACCCACACAGCTAGCTCATTGACTACATGATTAACAGCTGACAGGTTAGTGAGTAAATGCAATAAAGTTGATTGGAAGTGACAAGGTAGGAGTTACTCTATAAAACATAATGACAGGGTTTTTGTCTATAAAACATGAAACTATTTAGACTCTTAGCTCTGTGGAAATCTAATAAGCCATGTTTACTTTATTTAACCCATCCCAAGTAATTTTTAGACTGCTTTAGCCATTATGTGGTTTCTCCAAGAACCACTGTGAAAAGTGATCACATTTTATTTCTACTGACTTCGATGGTTTTGTTCTGCATTTATTACTTAAAACGCTGCCTAAAGATAGGAAAAGATACCTTCTACAGTATAATTATCTAGGATGTCTTACATAAATGGTCTTAAAATAGATCTCTGGTGTGACAATCTTCTAATGTTCTCTTTTCAGGTTCTCATAGAACATGCTATACAGAAATTTTCTTTTTATAGTTAATTGCGCTTTCATGACAAAAGCCAAAGAGATAGCTAAAAACAAGCAGAATTCCTTATGAATTCTATGAATTATGCAGAGTAAGTTTCTCTCTGTTAAAGTAAAATTTGTTTTAGTAAATACGCTTCTGCTAAAATATCTTTTACTTATGTCTTATTTTCTAAATATGATCTGATTTTTTTTGTATATTTGAGAAATTGTCAGCTCCAGTTTTTTTAGTCATGCTTATTCAGTGTTCACTCGGTCTTTAACCATTACCATTAGTATCTGGCACATAATCTAGTCATTTCCGATATTAATTTCCACAAGTTAGAAAGGGAATGCCCATAGTGTGAAGGGCAGTTTTCATTTTATGAAGGTATATTTAAGGAGAAATATACCTTAAATATACCAAACAGAAAACTGTACTTACCATCTGATAATAAATGTGAAAGCAATGGGTTTCAACCCTAGCTTTCACATTTATAATCCGAAAAGATTTACCTAACCTTTCTGAAATTCGGCTTTCTCATTCATAAAATGAAACAGAATAGATAATTCAAATATTTAATATAAAGATGAAAGTCATTTAAAATATCAACTGGAGTCACTGATACTCAGTGGACACAGCAATGATTATATCTGAGCCTCAAGTCCCCTGTGGGATACACTTTTTTGTGGATACTTCTCTAATTTACCAGAGAAAAAACTAAAATGAATCAAATGGAAATAATTTTTTAAAAATTCAGCAATCCTGTATGGAATTGTTGCAGAGTGTTCAATAACACGCCAGGTTTCAGATGATTTTCGTCCTTTTCTCTGTGTGAGTGGGTGTCGACAAGCTTGGGGACTATCCTACAGCAGAACGCCCAGCTTTGCTGAATTGAGAGGCCCTGTCCCATCCGAATGACTCATTCCACTTTCTCTTTCTGGAAACATCTACCATTTGGGGGGCTGCCTATATTTTCAGCCAATTTTCTCCCTCAGCCTTACACCTGGCAGACTTGGGTTCTTCATCAGCTCAGCCCTGATATTAGAGCAGGTGATTTTAATGTCTTTTCTACTTTAGAGCAAGTGACTTAAAAGGTAAATTGTTCCAGAATCCCACGTAAACTCTCAGCTACAATAAGTCAAGCAACATAGATGTGATTTCAAGGAGTTAGAACTAAAATTGCACATTAGTTTTAGTGTTTTTCTAATTGTAATCCAAGGTGACTATTCCTTGTTTATACAGAGTGGGGAGATATTCCCAGATTGATCCAATTTATTGTGAGTAGAAACTGACCATTGGTTTATTCTGAAATAACTCTTTTAGTCATTTTACTTCCTGTTCAGTTAACTTCCCAGCATACGCTTGAATTTCAACATGCTGTCAGACTTTTGACTTTATACCATCTTTAAAAAAACTAAATTTTAAATTGATATGTGCTTCACATAACAATACCATTTTCGATTGTAAATCTTATGGTTTTTTAGTATGTTTACTGTTGTAGTACGATTATAACCACTAGCTATTTCCAGAACTTTTCATCAGCCACAAAGGAAACTTGTATCTATCAACAGATAGTTGTAAATTTTCTCTCCACACATACCAAGACAACCACAATTGATTTTCTGTATCTGTAGTTATGCCTGTTCTGGATGTTTTATGTAAATGGAATCATATAATAAGTGGCCTTTTGTGTCTGACTTTTATCGCATAGCATAGTGTTTGAAAAGTTCATTCATGTTGCAGCATGTAAGAGGGATTTCATCTTTCTATGTCTGAAAGTCATTCCATTATATACCACCCTTTTTACCCATCATTATTGTTTATAAATGTTTCTCTTGCCTGCTTACAGATGCTCTTCAGCCTTTTTAGTGAATTTTTCATTTTAGTTATTGTAATTTTCAACTCCTCAACTTTAATGTTGTTTCTTTTTATAATACTTATCTTTTTATTAATATTCTCAGTCTTGTGAAACACAGTCTCACACTTCCCTTTAGTTCTTTGGACATGATTTTCCTTAGCTTGTTGAATACATTTAAAACAGCTGATTCAGATTTCTAAGGCATGTCCTCCGTACTCAGCCAGGCAGTTTGCAGCAGGGAAGATACAGCCATTTTGCTCCCAGATGGAGCCTGATAATGCAATTAACAAGGAAAGGAGCAGAGAGAATGAGAGAAGCCAGGTTCTGATGATGCATTTTGAGTCAGAAGCCAGAGAAACCTTGGTTTTCTTCAGTTACACAAGCCAATAAACTTATTTGTGTGTGTTTTCTGATATCTGCATCCAAAACATGCCAAAATGATACAAACAACCATACCTTTCACAGCATCTAAACAGAATAAATGGTATCTTTGTTAATGTCATCAAATTTGATTCACATGCTCCTATATATCCAGTTGCTTTTCTTGGGAAGACCCTATTTATTCTGTTGAGTACTAAAATGAGAATTTTTTCCAGTCATTTAAAATAGACTTCATTTTAGCAAGTTATTCACAGAATTGATTAGGATTGATTAAATGATAATTCATGCTGTGGAAGTCACAATGGATTCTAAACATTATTGACTGTGAAAAAAAAAATGATTATTTCATATGCTCCTAGAAAGAAATATAAACATGGGCCATTTTCAGTGAAAAAAACCACGATGAAAAAATGTATTTCACATTCAGAAATGTTAAAAATGATGGAGACATTCAATGCTGGACTTATTCCTGGAATAATCCATCTTTTTCTTCTTTCTAATCATATCCATACTTTATTAGGGGTTTTGAGAAATATAAACTGATCCTGTTTATCAGGAACAGGAATGCTAAATTTTGACCTTTTTGCATAATTTTGACATTAGGTAATTCCAAGGAGAACAAGAATATATTAATTTTTTTTGCCAATGATTTTTCCTTCTAAGATTCATATGTCATATATAAGCAAAGGTAATAATCTGAGGCAAATTAAATATTGGCTTGATATCAAGACTTGAGCCTTTTATCTTAATCTAACTTCATAATTCAATAACTTAGGTGGAAAGGAATAGAGGGATTCTTTTGTCCAAACTTGTATTCATCTACAGATATAGGCCCTCCCATAAGTAATGATAGTCCTGTTGATTTATGAGTATTCTGATTTTTGTTGTTGTTGTTCTTGCTAATAAAATTGAGGAACAGTCTTCAGTTAGTCCTTAGATTTTTATCAAGATCTGACTCTTAAGAGTATAAAAACCAAAACACATGACAACTGTTTCATCTAATATATGAGGAATTTTTTAAGAAACATCTATAATTCTTTTCCTTTTTATTTACATGATATGAAGTATTTCACTTCACAACCACACATTATGTAAGTTCCACTTATTTAAAGTGGGACTTTAGTTTCTGAGCTGTATATGTATCTCTGTATATGTACTCGCTGGATGAAGCTCCTCACCTACAAGAGAGCCTTAGGTGAGGTAGCTTCTCAAGTAAAGTAGGAGCCAAGTCTGGAGATATCTTTGACTCTTCCTAACTGTCCTTTGAAAATCTCACTAATGATCAGTTTTATTTCACAAAAGAAGGGATTTCTTTATCATCCACTGTGACTACAAAGAGAGCCTCATCAGATGTAACTGACATACATGCCTATATTTTAACTCACTGGCTCTGTGGAATTAAAAATAAATTTCCCAGGACCCAAGCTTCTGACATCTTTCATACAATTTTTTATTGTCCCCAGTGTATCTGTTTCTCTTTATGTCTTGAGCAGATCTTGGAGCAAGTATTTTGAAAGAGACCTAGAATGCTTTTTATTTAGCATAACTATATATGTAGAACTCAAAAAAAATTAACTTTTTAAAACATGCATGTACAATATTTTTAAGATAATAGCTCCTACTGGTTAATGTTGGTAGACATGGAAGCCTACCATGGACATACTGTTTTGCATGAAATATTTTCTTTCTTTTCTCCCAACATTTTATAATGAATTTTTTTGCTAAGATACAAAAAAGATGAAGAAGTGATACAGTAAGCATTCAGAAAGTCTCTACCCAGATTCAGTTTCAATGTTTTCTAGCATTTTACCTTGTCCCCTGCCACATCCCCCATCTTCTGATACTCTGCTTTTTATAGCACCCCTGGAGCTTGTCTGAGCTGGGAAAATTGGCACTTGCTAGGATAGAAGGGGTGGGATGTGAACAGGCAGCCATATACCCAAGCTTCCCTATGCCTTCAGGGGAAATCAGCTTGGTTTCTCAAAGCTTTCCCGATAGGACTGTGTCTTAGTTGCCTGCAGCAGTAAGCTGACAGGTAATGTAAATTGTATTGGTCTTTCTCTATTTCCTCTCATATTCTTCCTTTCTCTCATTTGTGCTTTCTGAGATCTTCTTCCACAGAACCTACATGCACGCAAGACCTATTTCAGGGTCTGCTTTGAGAGAGACTTCGAATATTTTTTCATATGCCATTTAACTTATCCCTTATTTCTTTTATTTGTTAAAAACAAGAAGTTAAGTTACTGAGGCTGACATAAATTTGGCAAAGTAAAAATGTGAGTTTCATGCTACATCACATCCGGAGACTAATATCACTTTTCTTAATACTTGTTATGAAAATTTGACCCTCAATTATTAGATAAAATTCTGCAGAAACCTAAATAACTACATATATATATATATATAAACAAGGTGAATGTAAAACCCGAATTTGGTGGCTCATCAAGAAGTGATAATTATTTGTTTATATGCAAGTGTTCTAAGAGAGATTTACTGAGAATCTGATCAATGAATCCCTCAATATTTACCCAATCAAAGGGAATCTAATTATATTTTCTTTTGGCTAGTGGGAAAAAAAGGTATTATTTTTTCATTATTTTTAGAAACTGTAAAAAGGTAGAGAAAACTAGAAAGTAAAATCTGAAAGTAATAACCATTCAGTCTGTTTTAAGGATAATGTCATTTTAGTAAAGATTTAGGAAGAAAAGTGAAAATAGGACTTTGAAGTAATACTTTGTGTGTGTGCATGCATGAAAAAGATAATGCTGTTTGTTTACTTTTTTTTTCTTGGCTCACGGAAAGATTATATTCTCCAGCCTCCCTGTGGAATAATGGGGCTAATGGACTGTTCTAAGCATGAAAATGTACAGGAAAGTAGGTCTGTCCCTTTCTAGGCTGGCCCTCTCCATTCACATCCTCTACACTCTCTTTTTGCCTACTTGATGCATGTAGAGGTTGAAAAGGAGGATTCTAAGGTGCAGAAGGCTGTGGAGTTACTAGATTAAAGGGATTTGAATCTGTCCCAAAGCTCCACCCCACTCAGCCATCGATACTTATATTGGAATTAAAAGTAATGATGATTAAAATTGTGTTTGTTTAGCCACTGAGATTTTAAGGATATTATTATACTAATTAGCACTCCCCGACCAACTTTATTAGGAAGCTGAAAAAGTAAAGTGTGTGATAAGAGGTGGTTTTGGAGAATATCACTTCCTAGCTAGAAAATATATTTAAACAAAAAACAAAAACCTAATACTTCTAAGGAAAACACTCCTGGCTATATTAATTCTAGCATAGAAGGCGACAAATAGAGTCACTTATAAAAAAGTGGAGTTGCATTCTGAAGTGAAGGATGAACAACGGGATTGACATTTATACCCATATACGATTTCACACTTGGAAACCTCTGAGAATGGCTTTTCAGTAGTCAATGCCTCTATGCCATTCCAAAGCATAGCGCTTACCATTTATCCATTGGTTAGTATCATTGATCAGTGTTATTGAACTGTCAGTGTATCTGTCATTATAATAAATCATTTTCCTGGAAATTGTTGCAATCAGACTTATAAGAAATAAATCAATTTTACCCTTGCAGTATCCAATTAGAAAGTATGTCAGAGACACAAATCACCTATATAGATACAGATTTTGATTCTATATCAATGTATCTCTATTTCTGTCTATACATTTCAACAACTCGGTATGTGGAATGTTGGTAGACTGCTTTCAAAATAAATATCTTGTCACTTGTGACCAATTTTTATGTTATAGGGTACAAAAAGGATCATTAATCTGAATCAGATTAACTGGGCCATGAAATAAGGCTGACATGAGGGTTAGAAGAGTTTATTCAGAACTCCCTCAGACACTCCAAGTTTAAAGCCCATAGACAAAATTAAAGTGGTTCTACGGCTTACAAATCCTGTAATTAATAGTGTACAACTAACCATTGTGGCTTGCAGTTTTACATTTGAAACACTTATTATTTTCAGCATTCTTGTGCTTTTTTCATAATCCTAATGTGATTATAGTTTTTCTTTGTTTATCATCACTATTGTGCTTTCTCGTGCTTTTTCTGAACATTCCAAATTATATTTACCTATATAAGATAACACTGCCTCTTAATTAATCCTCAAGTTATTTTTAAAATCCACAAACTTCTAAATTGCATTCACCACTTTATTCAATTAATAATTGTTGTGACTTAATAGGATTCTCTATAATGTATTATATTTGTTCCAGATAGTTTCGATTTTGTCATAGATAACTTTGGAAAGTTTTAATTACATGGCAGGTAGCATATATTTTGTAGTAAGATTAAAGTGATTTAGATTACCGGTTGGTGTACAATGTTACACATGATTTAAAATGGTTTGCTACTTCTTCCCCAGAGATGACTAGTTCTGTTTTATAGGTTCCTCTGCATAACAGCACAAACAACAGGGAAATTTGTTTGGATGAGATCAAACTGCAAATAGGTAGGGAGTATTGCATGGAGAAATGTATCTGTCTTTGTTGTGGTTCTTAATCACTGATTTTCTGATGAGCAGCTGAATGTTGAAGCAAGTGACAAAACATTAATGAAAAGGCACACTGGCACATTTACAGTGGGGAAAGCAATCATTTTAGTTCTCATGAAACAGAATAATCTAGGCACCCTCCACAAACATAAGCAAAGGCAGGGCCTAATTACTGATGTTTTTCCCAACTCATTGAGGAATCATGGAGTTCAGAGACAGTGGGCAATTCCTGAAGTCGATCTACATCCGACTCAAGTATTCGAGGAGGGCCCCACCAGCTCCTCCTGTCTTGGCTGTGATTTGCAGCATCCTGTTTCTTCATTTCCTCAGTGGAGGTGATGGGGCCAGGCAGAGCATGTGGCTGGCCTGTTGATCAGTCAAATAAGCAACAGGAGCTGGAGGAAAAGGAGGAGAGCCGCTCAGCCAGTGGGCTTGGCTGCGGTGCGTGATTTCCTTCATGCTGTAATCCGAGGGTGGAATCCGTCACACCAAAGTGGTTTAGGCTGTGAGAAACTAATGACACAGGGTGGCAAGAAATTCCTCAGCTAGGATAATTATATTTTCTCAGAAAAAATCAATAGAAAATAGATACAAACAACTGGTTTCATTATTAAAAGTCTATCTTTGGGCCAGATACAATCATTTTCTTTAAGTAGCAGAGAAGATTGTCATTTCCTGTAAAGCAGCCTTGCAGATGGGTTCAAAAAAAAATCTATCAGCCTGAAAAAATTCATGTGTCCTTCCCACATCTATCAATGTCACACAGCAACATTTCTCAGGCTTTTCCCACACTCATCAATGCCATAATGACATTGCAGTGAACTAGAGTGGCCTTAGGATATTGAGTACCAATTTGGCATATTTTTTAGTTTATGTTTAATGATTCCTTCTAGTTTTTTTTTTGTATTGTGTTTTATTCTAGATATATCAGCACCTTCTGATTTTTAAAAAAAATTTATACACCAGACCCAATTATTGCCCTGTAACAAAATTTGTTTCTCAGAGACTAATTTTGCAAAAAGAAATTAATAAGATAGGCTTTCAATTTATTATTTGATTCAGTTGAAAATTCAAGCTAAATAGGGTTGTGAGAATGTTTACCAAGGGTTTTATTTCACCTCTGCTGTCCTTTGGTGTGATCTTAGATGTGGAATTTAATCCAAAGAACTTAGGATTTAAAGATATAGATATTTAAAATAGATACTCTTGTAGTTAACATTCAGTTGTAAAGTTCCATGATAATTTGAACTAACCCATTTAATTAAATACACATAAAGAAAAATAATCACTCTACTCTAATCTTCAGTTCTTGATAATTGGCCGTATAATATAAATTCTCAGTAACAAGAGAGTTAACAAGGGGTTTTGTTTGAATAAGAGTCACATTTTTAAATTAGAATTTAAATTTTATACTATGTTAGTTTTAGGATTCAGCTAATTTGAGGAAGTTTTAGCAGTCTTTTGTCATATAGTGCTGGCATGTTTTAGAAATGGAATCACAAATGATAAAGTTCCTTTACATTGGCTATTTGCCAAAGGTTTGTAAGTTTCTGTATCCATATAAGCTTTTAAGTATCTGTTTGCTTTGAAAGTAATTAGATTAATTAATGTAAAGTCTAAGAGGGTAGATTTTAAGTCAAATCAAAGAGCAAAGAGGTCTAAAGTGCTCCTAAGCATTTAAAAGAATGTACATGCTCCAAAGGAACTTTTTCAATAATTTTTATCTGGAATGGTAGAGACATTTTCCCAATAACGATAAATGGGTTTTCCAGGATTTTCTAAATCTTAGTAATTTATGGTTTCTGATTTTTATTTTCCTCTGTGTAAGCTGATACAATATTATATTAAAGTCAGGATCTTTGGATTTTTATTTTTGTTTTTTATTTTTTTTTAAATTTCTTTCATAAGATGTATGACTCAATGGACCTTTGGTTTTTATTGGGACTACATATCCTGTGGTCATAGATTAATGTTCTTCATCTTTACTTGCAGCCTTTAACAATCCCAGAAAATTTATTCAAGTTTTTAAAATTAGGAAAGGAAAAAAAATGTTTTTGTAGAAAGGTGTGCAGCATAAAAATGGAGGATTCCACAACATGGGCCAGTCCTTCATCGTCTCCATGGATTGGGCCACAGTAGCATTACACTGTTCCTCTCACTTGAACTCAGGCCTAGCTGTATAACTTGGATTATTTTTCCCCATTCAACAATTGTGTATTGAGTGTGATGATGGCAAGTAATACTTTTTATTCTAGATGCCTGTGGATTAAGAGCCATGTCTCATGAGACATATCCTAACCTGATGAAGATCGCAAGAACTTGGCTTCTAAGCCTGCCTTTGCAAGTGGAGGAGATTTGGGGAGTTATTGTGATAGGGATGAAAGCATGGGAATAAAGTGAATAATTATGGCCACAGGTCGAACTGTAGTATTATCAAAATCTTGCTAAATTGAAGTATCAGAAGTTCAGTTAACAGATAAGCCAGAAAGTTATTATATGTAGAAGAGCAATTATAAAACTAGATTAGTCTAAGTAGGTTAGATACTCTTACACTGACCCTGGATTTGAAAATTAATATACTGTGTCTAGTACCTGAGAGTCTGAGAGGTTGCTTAATTGAAACCTGAGGATGTGGTTCCCTAAAGACAACGAGTTTGAAATACCAGAATATTTCTGGCTAATGTTGGAATAGATAGATTATGTGTAACCAGCACGGCTACTTTCTAACCACATTATCCTCTACCCTATGTAGTCTGGAGATCATGGAAGGAGACACACTGTGGAATTTGGCTCTCTGATTTCAATGGAAGAAGAGTAATAAAGATCAAATGGCAGTTCCTAACAGTGAAAGACAGAAAGTAAGCACTCTTACTGTGAAAAGTAATGTAGACTTAGAAATAATGAAAGCATTGTGAAATTCAGTGATTGCTTGTATCTAATTAATCCCTATGAATGGATCCATAGGAATGAAATCTATGGGCAATTTACTAAGATAACTCCTGCCTATACAAGCAAAAACATTCGTGTTTGGTGAGGAGAAATCCAAGCTGAAGAATTGCAGTGGGGAATCGCAGCCTCTTACCTATGTGTCAGACAATGTGTTTACAGACTTGGAGCTCCTTGATTGTTGGAGAGTTTGTCTTTTTTGCAAGAAAAAAAAAAAAATAGAAGCAAAGCCACATGTCTACATACTGAATTTTCAGTAAAACATTATTAGTGGATGTGGTGGCCATTGATGAAGGTGTCAGTACTTTGGTAGGAGAAATAAACAATCTATAGAGATCATTAAATATTAAATCTGAACTAACATTAATGCCTGAAGATAAAAATCTTCATCAGTAAAGGCACAAAGTAGTCACTCTGTAATTTATAAAGGTTGAGTGAGAGTCTTGGCCTGAGTCCATTCTATGGTTTTCTTAATCTCATAGTACGTAAGGGAGATGTGAATACACTTAATTATGTACAGACACTCACAGGCTTCCTTGATCATGGAGTGAGGACTATTAAGATAGAAATAATTGCTTGCTAACCCCTCATTAAAACACTAAACTAAAAACAATAGTGCATCTGGGAGGGATTGTAGATGTTAGCCCCACTAACAAAGACTTGCAAGGTAGGAGGGTAGAGATTCCTACTGCATCCTCATTGTTAAGCTCTCTATTTGGCCAGTGTAGAAGATAGTGAGATCTTGTAAAATGAAATTGAGTATTTGTCCCCTTAATCAGATTCTGATAATTTACCATTGCTGTTTTGATGTGATATCTTTGCTCTGCTTGCTGGGACTCCGTATGCATCTATTCACCTAAATGAATCTGTTTCTACCAACATTCAAGGAGATACTCAGAATCGATTTGTCATTATTTCACAGGGCAGCAGCACAACTTCAGTATTTTATTGCAGATCTGTTTAAACTTTTTTGCTCTCAATAATGATGCGGCCTTCAGGAACTTTTAAAATTTTCATACTCTAACAAACATTACAACATTTCAGGGATGATACTGTATTTATTGGATCTGGTGAGAAGGTACTAGCAAACAACTCAAATACTTCAGTTGATGGTAAGTATGCTGGAAGGTTGCTTTTCACTGGAGGCATCACTATGAACTCATGATACACATGGACACTGTAAGGCTTAATGCAAGGATACAGGAGTAATGAGCATACCTGGTGCCCATATATTGATTTCCCAATGTTCATTTCCACTAAATGAACCAGAGACTGCTACTTGGAGAAATACATGATTCTAGGTCTACTGTTTCCATTTTCAAGTGAAAATGCAAGCTTCATTTATTTGTTTATGGAAATGAATAACACAGTAATGTGTTAAACATATTTAACACAAAAAATCGTGACTATCTGATAAACTTAAGAGGTTTATACATAGAAGAAGAAAAGGAAGAAGGAAATTTTTACAGAAAATGCCAGGTAATAAAGAAGAAGCGATACAGTTGGAATGTCTTCATTTTAGAACTAACTTGCAATGTCAAATTCCTTCAGGCAGGGATCTTCAATTGGGTGACAGGTGGTTACAGAGCAGAGTACAAAGGTCTCAAAGTGTTCCACCAAAATGAAAGTATCAGTTTCAAAGTAAAATATGTTCCTTTACTGTGAAACAATCTAACGGTGACCACATTCATGCAAATTATGGCCTCCTGAAATGTGAACACAGGAAATGCCTCCTGACAATATGTGGTGGGATAATACTTATGGTATATTACTATGAAACATGTAACATGAGCTGGTCTCCAAGAAACACATCTACATTTGATTGCAGTATATTTCAACAATGTAACTGGAATGAGAATCATCAAAGGTTTCCTTACCATGGAAAGAAGAGCTAAAGAGATTGTGGAGATTAAAAAAAATAAAAAGAATTTAAAAAAAATAAAGATAAGCAACCCAGGTAAGTGTGTAAAAGTTGATTGAATTCTAGATAAAAGACAAACCAACAGAAAGTCATGAAAGACTCAGGAGAATAGAAAAAAGTTAGAATTCTCCAGCATATATTAGATTATGTTATGGAAATAATGTTAATTTTCTTCAACATCGTAATGGTATTGTGCTTATATAAACAATGTCCTATTTGTAGGATATTTGTGTCAAAAAATTTTAGAGATATGTATCATGTACACCATATTTTTAATGGTTCAGAAGAAAAAGAGAAAAAAATAGAGCTGATCTGAGCGCTACTTTATCTGAATGAAGTAAACATCATTCTCAAATCAAGAAAAGGAGATACTATTCTTTGTAACATATTATTTTGTATGTTGATAGGCATAAAAATTTACTCAGAATGTAAGTGCATAGCATGTAAAAGGCAATTTAATGTTCAGTTTTGTCACCTTCTAAATGTGTACAATCAGGTGTTTCTTAACAACAGGGACACCTTCTGAGAAGTGTGTTACTAGGCAGTTTTGCAACCATCATAGAGTGTACTCACGCAAACCTAAATGGGGTAGCATAATACACCTAGGCTTTCTGGTATGGCCTATTGCCCCCAGGCTACAAACTTGTACAGCATGTTACTGTACTGACTCTTGGAAGCAATTATAAAAGAATGGCCAGTATTTATGTATCTCAGTATATGTAAACATAGAAAAGTTAACAATAAATATACGGTAGAAAAGGTTAAAAATGACACACCTGTGTAGGACACATAGCATGAATGAAGCCTGCAGGGCTGGAAGTTGCTCTGGGTGACTCAGTGAGTGAGCAGAGATTGAATGGGAAGGTCTAGGAGACTACTGTATACTACTGTGACTTTGTAAATACTATACACTTAATTTATAAAAAATAATTTATCTGCTGAGCACAATGGCTCAACCCTGTAATCCCAGCACTTTGGGAGGCCGAAGCGGGTGGATCACAAGGTCAGGAGATCAACACCATCCTGGCGAACATGGTGAAACCCCGTCTTTACTAAAAAATACAAAAATTAGCTGGGTGTGGTGGCGTGCACCTGTAGTCCCAGCTACTTGGGAGGCTGAGGCAGGAGAATTGCTTCAACCTGGGAGGCGGAGGTTACAGTGAGCTGAGATCGTGCCACTGCACTCCAGCCTGGTGCCTGGCAACAGAGAGAGACTCAGTCTCAAAAAAAAAAAAAGGAAAAAAATATTCTCTTCAATAATAAATTAACCTTAGCTTCTAGAACTTTTTTACTTTATAAAGTCATTAAGTTTTTAAACTTTTTGGCCCTTGTAATAACACAGCTTAAAACACAAATGTATTATATAACTGTATAAAAATATTTTTTCTCTTTATACCCTTATTCTATAAATTTTTCTATATTTTATCTTTTTATCTTACTTTATAAATTTATGATTTACCTTAAATTATAAATTATATATATATTTTTTTCTTTTTTTACTTGTTCTTTAGGTTCTTGAGTACATGTGCAGACCATGCACGGTGGTTGCATAGGTACATACATGGCAAGGTGGTTTGCTGCCTTCATCCCCCCATCACCTCTATCTGGTATTTCTCCCCTTGTTACCCCTCCCCTTACTTTATCTTATTGTTGTTAAAAGCTAAGACAGAAACACACAAATTGGCCTGGGTCTACACAGCGCCAGGATCATCAGCATCACTGTTTTCCACCTCCACATCTTGTCCTACTGGAAGGTCTTCAATGTCAAAAACACACATGGAGCTGTCCTCTCCTATAACACTATCTTCTTCTGGAATACGTCCTGAAGAACCTGCTCAAGGCTGTTTTACAGTTAACTTTTTTATAAATAAAACAAGTACACTCTAAATGGCAAAAAGTATACTATAGTAAATATATAAATCATGAAATATAGTTATTTATTATCAAGGATTATATACTGTACATAATTATATGTACTAGAATTTTCAGTGCAATCAATTTGTTTATACCAAAGTCACCACAAAACATGAGTAATTCACTGTGCAATGACTTAGTATGGCTACAATATCACTAGGCAAGAGGAATTCTTCAGCTTCATTATATTCTATGAAAATACCGTTATATACAGGGTCTGTTGACTAAAATATTGTTACGTGGTTTGGACCTGTGTTACTAACTATTCTGCTGTAAATTTCTAATAATATAAAATATTTCTCATCTGTTAAAATTTGTACTATAAGTTTCTCTCACTAATTTATTGTTATTCTCAGTGAACATATGTCACATTCTATTTTTTTAAATTTTAATGGTGTTGCTGCCTTTTAAGTTAAAAGATTGAGCCCTTACCAGTTACTCAAAACTAAAATTTGGTATCTAAATAAAAATACAATTTTTGGAACATTGACTTCCTGAATATAACTGGAATTTATAAATACACTGCATTAGATAAAGGAAGCACATGAGCTTAGAGACGACAAAATCAGTGAACTGATTGAACAGAATGATCAGCTAGATTATTAGTATGTTAAAATAGCATGTTGATCATAAATGATATGGATATCATCAAATGACTTATCCTGAAGTGTATCAAGTGATTTATACTGAAATGATAATAGTGAAATAGATGGCAGCCATTAGGATTTGAATATATTAATGTAAAAATAATATATTCCTGTGATTTTATCTTACTATGAATTTTGATTAGCTGTTTATTTTCAACATTGATAAAGGGAATTTGAAACATGGATTTATTATTATTCAGTTTAAGCATTTATATTTTTCTCCCTTCTGAATATTTTTCCTTTTTGATTCATCTTAATTTTCTTTATAACTTAATGACAGTTCCCTGCATATTAGATGCCTTCAGCAGTAATATTTCACTTTCATGTTTTCAGCAAATGCAGAGATGGTTTATTTCTTCTAAGTACAATTAAGCTGAATTTTATCGTGTCCTTAATGTAGTTATATAATCACTCAACAACTTTGCTTAGAAGTAAATAAGTCATGCTTAAGATTAAACCATAAAATTTATAATTTTTATTAAGATCTTTAATTTTTTGTCGAGAAGTTCTTTAACTTCTTGCTTTCTTCAAAAAATTACTTAGAATGCTATGGTATAAAATTACAAGCTACAAAATCTTCAAGTGTTTTTAAATGCAGTGCATTAGGTCTTTTACAGTTTCCTCAAAATTATCATGAAAATCACCACAGAACTCTACTTTCTTTAGTAAGGAACCTTTCTTTCCCCATAAAATCTGTGATTTATGGAAACTAAAATGAAAATAACACAAATTCTTAGTATCTTGTTAATACAGTGAAATAATCAAATCCATAGGCCAGACTTAGTCATTTCAATTGAAATGGTTGATCCTGATTTTGAGCAAAGGAGATTTTGTGATCTGTGATCAATCTTTAAAACCTGCAACTGCAAATCACGTAACTTTACTTGTTGTATTGCATTAGCCTTTTATAGACAATGGAGACAATTGACAGTAATGTTATTATTTCTACTGGATTACAACAGCGATTTCCAAAAATGCCAGACAACATTGAGAGGCCTAATAAAACCAATGAAAAACTCAAATACATGTCAAAAGCAGAAATATTAGTATTAAATAAAATGCATTTGTTATTTTTTCTAAATATTCAGAAACTAGTATTGTTGATTAGGTGAAGGAGGAAAGAAACATTTTCTTTGGAAGATTATAGAGAGGTGATTTAGGAGTTTAAATTTTTTCCCATAAACTGCATGTTAGAATTAATTTTTTTTTGTTTTTCGTTTTTTTGGTTTTTTTTTTCCTATTTCCTTTTTTTCTTCAACTTTTAAGTTCAGGTGTGCATGTGCAGGATATGCAGATCTGTTACGGAGGTAAATATGTGCCATGGTGGTTTGTGGCACACATCATCCCATCACCTAGTGATTAAACTCAGCATTCATTAGCTATTCTTCCTGGTGCTCTTCCTCCCCACTTCCCTCTCCAATAGGCCCCAGTGTGTGTTGTTCCTCTCCATGTGTTCTCATCATTTAGCTCCCACTTATAACTGAGAACATGTGGTATTTGGTTTTATATTCCTAGATTAGTTTGCTAAGGACAGTGGCTTCCAACTCCATCCATGTCCCTGCAAAGGACATGATTTCGCTTTTTAATGACTGCATAGTATTTTATAATTTATATGTATCACATTTTATTTAGTCAGTCTATCACTGGTGGGCATTTAGGTTGATTCCATGTCTCTGCTATTGTGAATAGTGTGGCAATGAATATAAGCATGTATGTATCTTTATAATGGAGTGATTTATATTCCTTCAGTGATATATCCAGTAGTGAGATTGCTGGATCAAATGGTATTTGTGAGGAATCACCACACTGTCTTCCACAATAGTTGAACTAATTTATACTCCTGCTAACAGTGTAAAAGCACTTCTTTTTCTCTGTAGCCTTACCAGCATCTATTGTTTTTTGACCTCTTAATAGTACCATTCTGACTGGCATGATATGGTATCTCATTATGGTTTTGATTTGCATTTGTCTAATGATCAGTGATGTTGAATTTTTTTTTCCACATGTTTGTTGTCTGCACATATGCCTTTTTTTGAGAAGTGTCTGTTCAAGTCATTCAGCACTTTTTAATGGGGTCATTTGGGTTTTTTTTCTTATACATTTGTTTAAGTTCCTTTTAGACTCTTCATATCAGACTCTGTCAGATGGATATATTGCAAAAGTTTTCTCCCATTATGTAGCTTGTCTGTTCACTTTGATGATAGTTTATTTTTCTGTGCAGAAGCTCTTTAGTTTAATTAGATCCCATTTGTCAATTTTTGCTTTCTTTGCAATAGCTTTTGGTGTTTTTTGTCATGAAATTTTTACCCGTGCCTATGTCCTGAATGGTATTCCCTAGATTTTCTTCTAGGGTTTTTATAGTTTTGGGTTTTACATTTAAGTCTTTAATTCATCCTGAGTTAATGTGTGTGGTATAGTACTAGGAAGGGATCCAGTTTCAAATTTTCTGCTTATGGCTAGCCAGCTCTTTCAGCACCATTTATTAAATAGGGTGTCCTTTCCTCATTGCTTTTGTTAGGTTTTTCCATAAATGCAATAAAGGCCTTGGATAAAATTCAACATTCCTTCATTTTAAAAATTGTCAGTGAACTAGGTATTGAGGGAACATATCTCAAAATAAGAGCCATATATGACAAGCCGACAGCTAATATCAGTCTGAATGGGCAAAAGCTCAAAGCATTCCCCTTGAAAATCATCACAAGACAAGGATGCCCTTTCTCACCACTCCTATTCAGTATAGTATTGGAAGTTTTGGCCAGGGCAGTCAGACAAGAGAAAGAAATAAAGAGTATTAAAATAGGAAGTGAGGAAGTCAAATTATCTTTATTTGCAGATGGCATGATCCTGTATCTAGAAAAACCCATCATCTCAAGCTTCTTAAGCTGACAAGCAACTTAGCAAATCCCAGGATACAAAAACAATGTGCGAAAAATGGCTAGCATTTCCATACACCAACAACAGGCAAGCAAACAGCCAAATCATGAATGACCTCCCATTCACAATTGCTACAGAAGAATAAAATACCTAGGAATACAGTTAACAGGAGATGTGAAGGACCTCTTCAGGGAAAACTACAAACCACTGCTCAGAGAAATCAGGGAGGAAACTAACAAATGGAGAAACATTCCATGCTCATAGATAGGAAGAATCATTATTGTGGAAATGGCCATATTTGCTGTTGGCTTGCCATACAAACTAATTTATAGATTCAATACTATTCACATTAAACCACCATTGACATTGTTCACGGAATTAGAAAACCACTTTTTAAAAATTCATATAAAACCAAAAGGCTTCTGAGTAGCCAAGACAATCCTAAGCAAAAAGAACAAAGCTGGCAACATCATGCTTCCTAACTTCAAACTACACAACAAGGCTATAGTAACTAAAACGGCATGATACTGGTATAAGAACAGATACATTGACCAACAGAACAGATTAGAGAACTTAGAAATAAGACCACACACTCAGAACCCTCTGATCTTCTACACACCTGACATAATTAAGTTTATAATTAAAAATACCTGTTGCCTTGACATTTTCTTACCATTTGATTTCTTTTTTATTTAAACACTCATAAACCACACTCTCTTCTGCTTACAACATTTTGGATTTGTGGAAGTCAGCCCAATGTCACAGATTTTTGCATGCTAATGAGAATGCAGATGTGTCTGTAAAGTTGTATTTTCTCAATTTTTTTTCACTTATTGTGCAAACATTTGGCAAATTAGGAACATGAGTTTCTATTTAAGTGCAACACAGTTTTTAGTTAGTTTTATTCAATGTGATAATTAAATACAATTGCCTGAGCATAAGTGAGGCTGATGTACATACTGTTTTGATGTGTATATACAATAAAATATAAACTGAAAATACATGCGTTAATAAATATTTCTATAATGAGGATAAGCTACCTCTGAGGACTGTTAAGGGGATCAAATGTAAAAATGAGGGACACCTTGTAAATTGTAAATTGATGTCTAGGTGGTAGTTACGTTTTTCGTTTGTGATCTAATGATAAAAGTACTCATTCACTTTCATGACATCTTTCTAGATTATCCTTTTAACATTTATCAATATCAGTTATAATTGATACTCTAAATGACAGTATGAATACATTTTAATTAGCTGAATATTTTTAATTATTAAAAGTATCGATTCTTTTTACCTATAATTGGAATTCTCTTATATGCAAAAATAATATCTTTACCAAAAATGAATTTTAATAACTATCTCTTTAGTAAAACCTGATTATCCCAAATAAGACAAAGTTTCTGTAAGTTATGGCCTAAGAGGAACTGCAGGTGTTTTTTACATTTTGTATTGTTGCAAACAAAGCTGCTTTTATCATCAAACAATCATGACTGCTTTGATATCATGTTAGTTTGAGTAATGGACCTTGACAAGTTCTTTTCAACACAACTTTAAAATATGTGTTATGGTGGGTGATTTATGTTTGATTCACTTTGCATACTGTCTTACTACTAATACACATTTCTAGGTAATATTGAAAATTTATGGGGGAATGTAAAACATTAAACTCTATAATCCAAGTTGAAATGTGTATTATTTATAAGTGAAAGAAAATTAACTTTAATGATATAATTAAGAAATTATTATGCTACCCTTAATATCTTCCTTAAACATTTATTTTTAATATATATTTATTTTTTCATTGTGAAAGTAATTTACATTTAACATGTAAAATTTGAAAATACTTGTTTAAAAAATAGATATCACTAAAGTTGGCCAATGTTAATATCTGTATAGCTGGAATTTTAGTCTTTTCTTTTTGTGGAATTCATACATAATCTCCAAATTGGTATTTCAATATATGTCTCCATCTTTGTGTCCCTCTGTCTACTTACCTACATATGGTTTTATGTTCTTTAAACTCTTTACTAAGAAGATTTAAATACATTAACACAAGTTATATCATAATATATGTATCAAAATTTCAACTGAACTTGTATTAACATTAAATTTTTAATTAAAATGTATAAAATAATCATGTCAAATTTGTTTCTTAATTTTGTTTTCATGTTTTATTCTTTGATAATTATGTGCTTCTGGGAGTAGAGTTATTAAGTTAAACTTTATATTAAAAGAACTTTTAAGAAATACCCAACTATCTTTTCACAAAATTTGCAATACTTACATCAACAACATCAGGTAATGAGAGTGCATATATTTATTGAACCTTAATGCATTGGATACATTACCTCTTATTTTTAATTATGCAGTTTGATTACAAAAACTATTGTATAAATTGGCATATGTTCAGTCAATATTTTTAGTTCTATTTTGAAAAAGTCTTAAACTGTGTATTATTTTTTCTTTTAGTATGTTAGTATTAATGCTATTTTTTAAAAAATATTTAATTGTACTAATGCTTAGTTTATGAGTTTTGTTCCTTGCAAAAACTTTTGGTTTATTTTCCAGGTAATCAATTACACTTCTTTTTCTTCGCAGTATATTACCTTGCATTTACACTTAAAATATTTTATGATAGGTCAATGACATATTCTCCTATATTTTTCTAGTATTCTATATTTTACTCAGGCTAAGCAGAATGTCATCTTTTATCTAGTTATTTATGATAAATACTTTTCCTCATAAGTTAAGTTTCTAACTCCCTAATCTATGTCTTACTCATCTCCAATTATCACTAATCCCAAGATTTCTTCTCCACTCCTCTGTGATATCTTTTTTATTTTTTACAACTCTCCCTGGACAAGGATTTGTTTAAAGTCGACTATCAAACCTTCCTTTCTTCCTTTTTTTCCTTTTCCCTCCCTTTCTTTAATTCCTCTCTCTCTCTTTTTTTCCTTTTCTGCATCTTTCCGCTATATGATTTGGCTGTGTCCCCACTCAAAATCTCATCATGAATTGTAATCTCCATAATCCCTATAACTCCCATGTGTTAAGGGAGAAACCAAGTGGAGGTAATCGAATAGCGGTAAAGTTTCCCCCATGCTGTTCTTGCGATCCTGAGTTCTCACAAGATCTGGTGGTTTTATAAGTGTTAGATATTTCCTCCTACATTCATTTTCCTTCCTGCTGCCTTGTGAAGAAGGTGCCTTGCTTCCCCTTCACCATCCCCCATGATTGTAAGTTTCCTGAGGCTTCCGTAACTGTGCTGACTGTAAGTCAATTAAACCTCTTTCCTTTATAAATTACCCAATCTAGGGCAGCTCTTTATGTTGGTGTGAAAAGGGACTAATACATTCCCTCTGTTTCTTCCTTTTTTTCCCTTCATTGCTCTAGACGTAAGAAAATTTTTTTTGATTGTTCTTGATGCAATTTAGAAAAATTGTACCATGCTGTCACAAAATAAAATAAAACAACAACAAAATAATTTTATTTATTGGATGATCATTAATTTAGAAAGAAACTTAACTTTGTTCTTATAATATTTAGTCTCCTTATTTAGGAAATATGTCATCTCTATACTGGATTTCATAAATAGTGTTCATGTCTTTCAATAATTTTTTTGCAGTTTTTGCTCATCTGGACTTTTATATTTTTTAAAATTAACTTTATATGACTTTCTATATCCAAAATGTTATTGTAAATGATATATATTTATTATTGTTCAAACTAGTTACTGCCATATTTTGCATATGTATTAGTCTTTAATTTTTCTTCATGTGAACATTTTATTGCACTCACTATTTTTATGGTTTATTTTCTGAAATATAATCTACTTGATTATTAACACAAGAAAAATTTGCTCCCATCATTTTTACTAGTTTAGGTCCATACTTCTTTTTATTATTTATGATTTTCCAAGGAATCTAGGAAGGATATTAAATAATGGTGACAGTAGATTTTTTATGGAAACATCTCCAGTATTTTACTGCATATATGAGAGGAGTGTTTGACTAGGGTGGACCATACACTTGATTCTAGTTATGTGTTATTGAATACCTTTATTCAGTTATTGAAATTATCTTTCAAAAATTGATGTATTAATAGATTTTCTAGTACTTTCCCTTATAACTTGATAATGATTTTCTTAAGAGTAGATGAGCTCAGGTTGTGACATTTTATTTTATACTCAACTTAGGTTGAGTTTCCAGGAAGAAAGGCCTGAGATGGGAATGAGGTGCAAGAGATTTATGGAGGTAGTAATTTCAAAGAAAAAAAGGAAAATGTAACTGCAGGCAGATCTCCCAGGGAGCTCTAGAGTACAAATTGCAACACAGAGCTTGTCCTGCTCAGATACTGTTCTGTGACCAGCATCTGTAACTCATGGAATTGGAGGAGGCCCTGGGAGTCGAAATTGGGGGCATAAACTTTCAAACATCTCAGGGATAGGAAGCTTCTGTCAGGCAAGGGTAATGCTCCAGAGAAGGATGTAGCTGGAAGTGATTAGCATCCAATCTATAGAACAGGTTGGGCATGGGTGCACCTGCTCTGGGATGGCTTCTGATTTAGGTACCAACAACAAGCTTTATAATCCCCTCTTTCTTATCTCAGAAATGCTTGTTTTTCACATTATGATCACTTTATGTGGTCATAATTTATTCAGGGTTCTGGTAGCTTACAATTTCTGGGGGAAAATAGGATTTGTGAAAGAAGCTATAGTTCCTACTGATGTAGTTCATCCTGAAGCCGTAAGTGAAACTCATTTCCCTCCTTTCTCATTTTTTCTAGGGTCTCCTCACAATTATCCACCTAGATCCTGAACCTGGGGTGACCTGTGCTCCTCTGTAGGCTGTCATTGTTGTGCTTATCCTGGTGAAGTTGGAACTGGGCACGAAAATACCAAGGGATAGCCCACTTGGTGCCAAACTTCTTCTTTGTCTCCATCATATAGCAGTAGCTGCAACTCATTCTGATGATTTGGATCAATTACACCTGCAACAGTCCCCTTTTTAGTTTCTTCATCAGCTGATCTACAGACCTGCAGAGCCCAAGATGAACTAATAGCAACCACGGCTTTAGATTTAGTGAAAATTAGGTGGAATACCTACCCAGGCCTTCAAGGAAGAGTCCTCCCACAAAGCAGCAGAACCTTAAGACCCACAGAGCCTGAAGATTCCTGCAGAACGTTGCCAGCACAAACACCTTGCTACAATTCGTGGTAAGTGGAGCCACTCCTACTATACTTTTTGTCAGTTTGTAGTATCAGAGTTATGCTAAATTTGTAAGACCATGAATTAACCTTTTGTTCCAAATTTAGCTGTATATTTTGTTTTGATATATAGCATTTCCTGTTTTTATTCCATAAGAGGCATACATTTTCTGTAGACAGTTTTATTTTTTTGTCCCAACATGTATCTTAATAGTTTTCAGAAATTCTAAATGATTAATTTAAAAAACGAAATTACATTTATCTGATTCTTAGTCTCCTTTGAATTGTAGGCAAAGACTAATCTGTATAGTTTTCATCTTAAGGAAAATTTATGTTGAATAGAATATGGCAAATTGGACAAATGCTTCACTGATGGTTTTAAGAAAGGTATGTTAACTGTTTTGAGAGTATGTAGTCTATATATTTCAATATGATCCATTCTCAAATTCTCATTTTTAGTTGATTTTTGAAAGAGCACTATGTAAAAGCCCCTCCTAATAAATATTTCTCTCAATTTCTCTTTACATATATGATAAACTTTTAAAAATACATACATAATGTGCTATATATGCTCATATGAGTATTTATTCTGTGCAGATTGTATCTTTTACAAAATATCCTCTACATCTCATTTAATGTCTTTTCTTTTTAATTCCTATATTCTCATATGAATATAGCCAATCTTAATTAATTTTGCCTGGCATATATTTGCACAATTCTTTACTTTTAAAAATACGGATGAAGTTGGAAGTCATTATCCTCAGCAAACTAATGCAGAAACAGAAAACCAAACACCTCATATTCTCACTTACAAGTGGGAGCTGAGTGATGAGAACACATGGACACATGAGAAGAAAATGACATACACTGGGGCCTGTCAGGTTGGTGGTAGTGGGAGAGAAATCATCAGAGTGAATAGCGAATGAATGCTGAGCTTAATAACTAGGTCACGGGATGATCTTTGCCACAAACCACTGTGACACACGTTTACCTATGTAACAAACCTGCACGTACTGCACATGTACCGAGAACTTAAAATAAAAATTAAAAGAAAAAGAAAAATTCTTTATTTTTTTATTATACTTTTAAGTTCTGCGGTACATGTGCAGATCTTGCAGGATTGTTACATAGGTTTACACATGTCATGGTGGTTTGCTGCATCCATCCCTCCTTCAACTACATTAGGTATTTCTCATAATGCTATCCCTCCCTGACCTCCACACCTGCTACTATCTCTTCTCTGTCCCGCAACCACCCAACATGCTCTAGTGTGTGATGTTCTCCTCCCTGTGTTCATGTGTTCTCATTGTTCAACACCCACTTATCAATAGTAACATGCAGTGTTTGGTTTTCTGTTCCTGTGTCAGTTTGCTGAGAATGATGGTTTCTAGCTTTATCAATAACCCTGCAAACAACATGAATTCATTGATTTTTATGGCTGCATAGTATTCCATGGTGTATATGTGCCACATTTTCTTTATCCAGTCTATCCTTGATGGGCATTTGAGTTGGTTCCAGGTCTTTGCTATTGTGAACAGTGCCACAATGAACATATGTGTGCATGTGTCTTTGTAACAGAATGATTTATAATCCTTTGGGTATATGCCCAGTAATAGGATTGCTAAGTCAAATGGTATTTCTATTTCTAGATCCTTGAAGAATCGCCACACTGTCTTCCACAATGGTTGCACGAATTTAGACTCCCACCAACAGTGTAAAAACATTCCTATTTCTCCACATCCTCTCCAGCATCTGTTGTCTCCAGATTTTTTAATGATCACCATTCTAACTGGTGTAAGATGGAAGATATCTTAATGTGGTTTTGATTTGCATTTCTCTAATGATCAGTGATGATGAGCATTTTTTTCATATGTATGTTGGACACATAAATGCCTTATTTTGAAAAGTGTCTGTTCATGTCCTTTGCCCTTTTTGATGGGGTTGTTTTTTTCTTGTAAATCTGTTTTACTTCTTTGTAGGTTCTTGATATTAGCCTTTGTCAGATGAGTAGCTTGCAAGATATTTTTCCCTATTCTGTTGGTTGCTGGTTCACTATAATGATTGTTTCATTTGCTGTGCAGAAGCTCTTAAGTTTAATTAGATCCCATTTGTCTATCTTGGCTTTTGTTGCCATTACTTTTGGTGTTTTAGTCATGAAGTCCTTGTCTATGCCTATGTCCTGAATGGCATTCCCTATGTTTTCTTCTAAGGTTTTTATGGTGTTAGGTTTATGTTTAAATTTTTAGTCCATCTGGGGTCAATTTTTGAAAAAGGTGTAAGGAATGAGTCCAGTTTCAGCTTTCTGCACAAGGTCAGCCAGTTTTCCCAACACCATTTATTAATCAGGGAATCCTTTTCCCACTGCTTGTTTTGTCAGGTTTGTCAAAGATCAGGTGGTTGTAGGTGTGTGGCATTACTTACAAGGCATCTGTTTTTTTCCATTGCTTTATATATCTGTTTTGGTGCCAGTACCATGCTGTTTTGATTACTGTAGCCTTACAGTATAGTTTGAAGTCAGGTAGCATGATACCTCCAGCTTTATCCTTTTTGCTTAGGATTGTCTTGGCTCTATAGGCTCTTTTCTGGTTCCATATGAGGTTTAAGGTGTTTTTTTCCAGTTGTGTTAAGAAGGTCAATGGTAGCTTGATGGGGATACCATTGAATCTATAAATTACTTTGGGCAGTATGACCATTTTAATGATATTGATTCTTTCTAACTATGAGCATGGAATGTTTTTCCATCTATCTGTGTCCTCTCTTACTTTCTTGAGCAGTGGTTTGTAGTTCTCTTTGAAGAGGTCCTTCATTTTCTTTTTAGTTGTATTTCTAGGTATTTTATTCTCTTTGCAGCAATTGTAAATGGGGGTTCACTTATGATTTGGCTCTCTGTTTGTCTGCTATTGGTGTATAGGAATACTTGTGATTTTTGCACATTGATTTTGTATCCTGAGACTTTGTTGAAGTTGTATAGAGTTGTTTGTAGTAATCTCTGATGGTAGTTTGTATTTCTGTGGAATTGGTGGTGATATCCCCTTTATGACTTTTTATTGGATCTATTCGATTCTTCTGTCTTTTTTATTAGTCTGGCTAGTAGTCTATCTATTTGGTTGATCTTTTCAAAGAACCAGCTCCTTAATTTATTGATTTTTTTTGAAGTTTTTTTTTTGTGGCTCTATCTCCTTCAGTTCTTCTCTGATCTTATTTATTTCTTGTCTTCTGTTAGCTTTTGAATTCGTTTGATCTTGCTCTTCTGGTTCTTTTAATTTTGATGTTAGGGTGTTGATTTTAGAACTTTCCTCACTTCTCAATGGGCATTTAGTGCCATAAATTTTCCTCTAGATACTGCTTTAAATGTATCACAGAGATTCTGGTACATTGTGTCTTCATTCTCATTGGTTTTGAAGAATATCTTTATTTCTGCCTTCATTTCATTATTCATCCAGTAGTCATTCAGGAGCAAGTTGTTCAGTTTCTGTGTAGTTGTAAGGTTTTGCATGAGCTTCTTAGTCCTGAGTTCTAATTTGATTGCACTGTGGTCTGAGAGACTGGTTGTTATGATTTCTGTCCTTTTGCATTTGCTGAGAAGTGATTTACTTCCAATTATGTGGTCAATTTTAGCATAATTGTGATGTGGTGCTAAGAAGAATTTAATGTGTCTACTATATGTTATATACACTTGTCTTTAAAAAAAGAGCTTTACTAAAATATATGTAGATAAAAATAGATTAAAAGCCCAAATTATAAGTGTGCAGGTCAAGTAAATGTGCCCATATAATTACTAGTCAGAACAATAAGACATTTCTAACACATAAAAAGCATGGCTGCCTTATGAAATTGGTTATTAAAAATAACCCGTTTATGTTGTAACTGGTTTGAACGTTTTATGTTCTCTTATTTTTAAATTGTTTCCTTTTTTAATCTTTTTTTGCTATATATGTATATTTAATTGTATTTTCTCCAACAAAAAAGATCATTGTACAAAAATCACCTTTATATTTCCCAAAGTATTACCTTTACCCCACTTTCCAAACAGAATTAAATTTAAGTTATATGTAATAATTTTTGACTCCTTTCTAAAATAAGATAAGGAATTTTAGCATGCATTCCCATTCCTCATTCTCCCACTTCCTGACATTACAAATATAAAGATCATTCCCCCAGGGACTCTGAGGATTAGGATACTCTATAATAGAATGAACAGTATCCTCAAGGAAACACTGTTATAGCAGAAACTGATACGTGTGTAAGGCTGCTGTTTCTTCCGTTATCCTTGAAAATAAGTCAAGCCAAAGGGAAATTTGAAGTAATATAACTCTCAAACAGGCAACTGATATAGAGCTCCAAAAAGTCATCATAACTGATCAACACCCAGGAAGAGTTGGATTTGGGGTTGCCAGATATCATCTTAATGGTGTGTGTGTGTGTGTGTGTGTGTGTGTTTTAATGTTTTTATGGTCTACAAAATGAAAAAAAAATCAGTAAATGTAATGTAGTTACATTGTTCTAGAGAATAAGCAAGAGATCATAATCAGAAAAATATTAAGGTCAACAATAGATTATTTAGCAGGATAAATAAATTTTATGTCACTAGGGTGACACAGTAGTATTGTTTCACTCTGGTAAGAATTTGATAGTTGTTGAGTGGCAAGAAATTTTACTCCCTGGAAAGTTCTGAGAACATGGTTTCCCTGAATTATCATGTTAATGCAGGAAATAATTCTTTAATTCAGAGCTGAGCATGGCAGAGAAAGTGGAATTCTCTCAGGAAAATTGAGAATTTCATGGAAA
Organism: Saimiri boliviensis; assembly: GCF_048565385.1. Classification (NCBI taxonomy): domain Eukaryota; kingdom Metazoa; phylum Chordata; class Mammalia; order Primates; family Cebidae; genus Saimiri; species Saimiri boliviensis. The sequence goes on along the minus strand of NC_133464.1, from coordinate 8,928,862 downwards.
CATTTGTGAATGAAAAGCTACTTCTGCAGTTGATGGTGAGCTGAGGAAATAACTACTTACTTTTATAAATTTATACATTTTTATAAGTATTACTGTTTTCTGTGGACATATTTATACCTGTTTGCATATATTTGAATGTCATAAACAATTTTTTAGAACTTTATATTTTAGAAAAATCTTACATGCATAGAAACATTATCAAGTTAGAATAGAGAGTTTCCACATACCTCAAATGGTTTACCCTATTACTAGCTTCCTGTATTAGAATGGTTTATTTGTTGCAATTAATTAAAAAGGATACATTATTATTAAGTAAAAACCACATTTTATTCAGATTTTTATAGTTATCATCTAATGTTCTTTTTCTATTCTAGGAAGATTCCTATTCAACACACTTTAACTGTAATGTTTTCTGATGCAACTCTTAGACTTTCCTTGTTTTCAGTGACCATGAGGGTTTGAGGAGTGCTCATCAGAAATTTTGTACAATGTCCCTCAACTAGGATGAGTCTGCTATTTCTCTAATGGTTAGATTGAAATTTTATGTTCTTGGAAGACCAGAGAGCTAAAGTCTTACATCGTGTCATGTGTTTTCAACACATGTCTTAGATGTTTATGATCAAAAAGTCTTATCCCAGTAGATGGTAAACTCTATTTGGCTGAAGTAGTGTTGTCAGGTTTTTCCACTGTCACATTATCCCTTGTCCCCTTTCTTTCCATACTGTATTCTTTGGAAGGAATTCACTATATGCAGCCTACATTTTTAGTAGAGACAGGGTTTCATCACATCGGCCAGGAGGGTCTCAATCTTATGACCTTGTGATCTGCTCGTCATTTATTTTGTTGTCTCAAATTGTTGCAGATTTGGTCTTTAGGTGCTCCTTCATTGGATTCCTGTGTCCTGTTGATTTATTTCTATCTGGGTTCCTGTGCCCTGTTGATTTATTTCTATCAATGTGTTTGGAGTTTTGTTGGTTTGGTTTTTAGCTTTCTCATTTTCAGATGTCACAAGCTACTTCAGGGTCATCTTGTATATTTGCTACCTCTGTCCAAAAATCTGTCATTTCCTAAAGGATCCTTATTTACTTTTATAAGAAATTGATGTTAGAAACCAATATATTAGGTCTGCTCATTTCTATGGTTGTATGATTGCTTCTAGAGCTTCTAAGCTAACAGGACAAGTAAAAATATGTGTGCATCCTCATTGTGCATACACACATATGTATAAATATTTCTGTATGTAACCATCTGTATCTGTATTAAACTAAACATGAGTTCCTGCTGATGTCTCTAACTTCAGTGCATACCACTTGGATTATTCTAACCTCTACTTTTTATTTGTCTGTAAATAACTACTCCAACAGTGAGAACCAATCCTTCACCATCTGCCATTCATTTACATAATTGTTCAGTTCTGGTATACACTTAGAGTCTACACATTTGATTAATTTAAAAATTTACTAAAAAGGACTTTTGGCAAGATTGTATACAGGAAAATTCATGGGACTTTCAGTTCCATTTCTGCCATATATAGAATTTGGAGGTCATTACTTTGGTTTTTAAATAAGCAAAACTAGTTAATCTGATAATCCGTGACTTTTTTTTCTCTCAAAAAAGAACTGAAGTCACAGAGCAAACTGGCACCCTGAAATCTGGAAAGACGGGCACATCCCAAGAGAGAGACATAGCTGAAATCTGCTTGTCTGTTGCAAAGACTGCTGAGGCTTAAGCTAGAATATTTCATTGTAAAGTTGAGTAATTACTGGAAACTAATTGTAGGCAAACATGAAAATGAGAACCTCCTGGTGGCTGAAGTCTTCGCACAGGGCCTGGCTTGGGGGACTTTGATAAGCACACATTCTTAGGTTTTACTATTCAGAACCCGAGTAGATTCTCAGGATAAAAATTCTAGAAAGAGCTCATTAAAGCTCTGGGAAATGCAGAGGAATATTAATCTGTGCAAAATATACTGAGAACCTTCCCCATAACATAGACCTTCTCTCCAGGGAGAAGGACTTTGTGAAAGCTGTATCCCAGCTGTGGGTAGGGAATCCAGCCAGAGGAAACATAAGAACAAGTTTATATTAAGAACAGCAATAGGAACTTGAATTAGGAGATACATGCATAATTTAAAACTTATGGAAATTAAATCTGTATTGTGTATAGAAAAAGATTAAATTGTGTATAGAAAAAAATTAAATCTGTATTGGCTATAGAAAAAGACAGATATATTTGAACTGAATAGAAAATCCAGAAAATAGACCCCAGATTATATAAGAATTTAATACATGATGATGTTGCTATTTCAATTTCATAGGGGAAGAAAGGATGATTTAAAACTTGGAGATAGCACAAGTTAGTACTTACTATTGTTTTGAAAAATCAAATTAGAAACATATTTTCCAAAAATGGGGAGGAGTTCAGTTGAGTTAAATAAAGACTAAGAAATAAAACCATAGATCCTCATTAAGAATATCTTAAAGAAACTAAAAACTGAGACAAGGAAAGAGTTAAGTAACTAAGTCTTCTATCTAGATGCAATAAAATAAAGAAATGACATGCTTGACTATATACAAACAAAACTTTTCATGGGAAACACTCTATAAACAAAGTCAATAGACATCCAGTAGATTTGGGGAAACATAAATTTAATATAGAGTTTAGCCAGAAGGAAAAATTCATAATAAACAGAGGCTTTAAAAGAAAGGGAAAAGTCACCCAATAATGAAATTGAAGGAGGCCATGATAAGGCAGTTCATAGATAATTCAAATGTTTCACCAGCGATATAAAAACCTGCTCTAACTCATTGTGCTTAAAAGATTGAGTGATAGATTGATAATTTGATATTATTATATTACGATCTTGTTTGTAGTAAAGTTGTAGAAAAAACTAGATAAATAGAACGGTCTGATTATAAAGGATTTTGTATGCTGTTAAATAGTTTTAACGAAACTCTGCAGTCAGTATGGACACAGTGCTGGGCATGGTGGCTTGCATCTGTAATCCCAGCTACAAGCATGAGGTGGGAGGATTGCCTGAGGCCAGAATTTAGAGACAAACTCAGGCAATATAGTGGGGGCCCTGTCTCTAAAACTTAAAAAACAATTAAATGGAGATGATGACATATTTTAGCCCTGAGTAAGAGGTGAAAATACTATAAATGGAGATGACGTATTTTAGCCATGGGTAAGAGGTGGAAATACTAAAATTTATGAACCAATCAAAAATTAGTGTTAAAAGTCTTAAAAATTATTGGCATGTGTTTTTTGATGCCTTTAAGTAACATAGGAAACAGAGAAGACACATTAAACAGATTTGGGGGCAGGATGATAACATAAGTTTCTGTTCCATAAATGGGTTAAGATGTTATCTTGTTACTAACAAGATGAGTATATTTCTAAGAGGCATATGGATTGAAGGTAATGTTCAGAGTCATTAGTATTTATAGGCAATAAGAAGAGAAGAGGATCATCACTCGAGAGTAGAGCCAGACAGTGAAAGGGGCTCTTTCTGCAGCTCTGGGTCACATTCAGAATCGAGAGATGGATACTGAGCTGGGGCTTGTGTATCTGTCAGTCCCACATGCCCAGTATCATGTTCATATGGCTGATGTTAGAGAGCTATTTTTCTGTACTTATGTTTTGGAATTCATGGAAAGAAAAAGAGCAGTAGTTTTATTCTTTCTGTTCAAGACATGCCATGCCTGAGTCCATGGAGCAAAAATGCTGGAAAAAAAAAAAAAAGACAAAAAACAAAAGCATAGTCTGGATTAGAATATAATTCACTGTGTACGAGTACCCATTCAAATGAACACATTTACTTGACTATATATATATTTACCTACCTACATACATATTTATATATTCACCTACATACATACAAATTTATATATATATATATATATATATATATATAAATTTAATGTAAACAATCAGCCTACAAAATGAGGCTATATGGATAGATAGATAGATAGATAGATAGATAGATATAGATGTATATATATTGAACATTCTAGCTGATTGTTTACAAGAGCAAAATGCTAATTTAAGTGGAAGAGACCTGATATAGTTTGGTCATTTGGCTCTGTGTCCTCACCCAAATCTCATCTTGAATTTTAATCTCCATAAATCCCCACATGTCAAGGGAGGGACCTGGTGGGAGGTGACTGAGTGATGGGAGTGCTTTCCCCCATGCTGTTCTCATGATAGTGAGTGAGTTCTCATGAGATCTGGTGTTCCTATGAGCCAGTTTTCCCTGCTTTTACACACTCTCTTTTGCCTGCCGCCATATAAGACATGCCTTTTCCCCTTCTGCCATGATTATATACTTCCTGAGGCCTTCCCAGCCTTGTGGAATTATAAGTCAATTAAACCTTTTTTCTATAGAAATTACCCAGTCTTGGGTACGTTTTTACAGAAGTGTAAAATGGACCAATATAAGACCTGATTGGCATTTTCTCAATAACAGTAAAATAGAGTGAGATATAATTAACAGGACTATTTTGCTGCATAGTCTTCCCTAAATGTGTGCTTTAAAGTTTTCCTTTATTCCAAACATTGTGCACCTAGTCACCCAAATATAGGAAGACCATATGGAGAATGCCTGCTTCTGCTTGTGTATCAGTGTAATTATTTATGGCTCCTTTTTCACTTTAAGAACTCTCTAGGCTTGAAAGGTAAATCATGTGGTCACCTGACCCAAATAATAGAAAATATTAATGTTATTATATGAGTGATACAGTGAATACAATGCAATATAATTTCAGAAAAGAATGATCACTCAGCTGGAACTCTACAAAGGAAAAGGGTCTCATAATATTAAAAATAGATTTATCTTATGACCCATCATTTCCACCAATGGGTTTATATCTGAAGAAACTGAAATCAGTGTGTTAAGATATATTTGCACCCCCATGTTTATGGCAGCACATATTTCACAATAGCTAAGACATGGAATCAACCTAAATGTCCATCAGCGGATGAATGGATAGGAATGTGGCATACATACGTAATAGAATATCATTCAACCATAAAATATGGAATCCTACCATTTGTGACCACACGGATGAACCTGGAGGGCATTACATTAAGTGAAATAAGCCCAGCACAGAAAGACAAATGTCTACACAATCTCACTCATGTGGAATATATTTTTTAAAAAATTGATCCTATAGAAATAGAGTGTAGAATGGTGATTACCAGAAGATGAGGTGATTAACAGGAAGGGAGAGTGGGGAGATGTTGGTTAAATGATGCATAATTACAGTAATCTAAGAGGAGAAAATTTCAAGAGAGCTATTATACTGAAAGGTGACTATAGCTAATGATGACATACTGTATTCTTCGGAAATGTGAAGACAGCATTAGTTATATGCTCTTACCACAAAAAATGACAATTAAGAGACCTAATGCATTTGTTAGTTAGCTAGATTTAGCCATTCCGTAATGTATATGTACTTCAAAACATCATATTTACACAGTAAAATCGTAAGTTAACTGTCAATTGAAAATGTTTCTAAAAAAGGAAAAGAAAAAGAAAAGTTTAGAGGTGAAATTTTCTTTTGTTATATTAAGATAGGTGAAATAATTTTCTTGTTCATAAATGGCACAAATGCTCTGAGGACTGGATTTATCCTTTGAGATAACCATTCTTTTTAGGATATCCAGCATCACCTTTATATTCTACTTGAGAATATTGTTAGAAATAATGTCAATAACAGGGCAAGCATATAGTCCTTCAAGGTGATTGTTTTTAAGAAAAAAATTAACTGTACACAAAATTACCAGTGGGATTATTTAATATTATTATTTTAATAAAATGATCACTTTATTTTAAAGCCTTTAGTGAACATATTCTTTATGGTGAATGCAAAAGCAGGGAATCAGATGGAGATTTTATATATAGGAGGTATCAATTTTAAATGTTCTGAGTAATTATCTTTACTAAAATGTTGGTCCTCTTTATTCAGCATTTCACATGACCTCATGTAAGCATAGAATAAATGCTTATCTGATGACTCAGTGAATGAATTATTGAAGTAAAATAATTAATGCTTTCCAGCTCATTTTATGAACTAGCACACCAGAGGGCTCTCCAAATATGTTTAAATCAGCAGAGTTCTTTTATATAATTTGTTTGTATTATAATTAAATAAATCATGAAAGATTTTTTAAATATAAAAAGGTTATCTCTAACATAGGGATAATAAAGAAAAAATAATAATACTTCTATTTTATCTTGTTTTTGCTTTAATTTGAATAAATATATCTACATATTTGAAATGTCTAGAATTATTATCAATTATCTAATGTGGACTACACCATATAAAATCATGTCCATCTCTCCCAATTCATTTTGGGTATCTGCACTGTAGTGTTCTTCTAAGTCCAAAGAATTTCCCACAAGGAAAAAAAAAATGATTTCCTTTTTTTTTTTTCTTGTGGGAACTTCTTTGGAATTGAAAAATTAATTTTAGTAGAAGACTGCTACTCAATGACTATCCATCTTGCCCACAAATCCTCATTAGTATCACGTATCATTTTTTTCCTTGTCACCTTTAGTACAAAAGTATATAAGATTTTGACATACTGAAGTATGCTTTTAAATTCAATTAAAAATGAACATTCAGATGAATAATTGAAGAAAATTATGATTAGTATGTCTTACATGTAATTCTTAATATAGAGATTATAAGGCAGTGGTAAAAGTTAATTTTACCATTTATATTAGAAAAGATGTCTCATGCAGGACCCAATTGGCAATTGTGTGACCTTGCTGTGATTGTGTTACTCAATAGTATCTGTTCTAAATAGGGGGTGCTGGGCCTGAAAGAAGAGGCTCAGTGTTGCCATCCATGTAAGTGCAGACATATATATTTGGATGCCTATTTTTAACTTTGTAAGCCATTTGTACCTCAAAAATAACATGGCTTTGAGCAATTTTTGCTTGCTTGCATTCAGTGTTTCTCATAGTAGGGGTCAGGAACTGTAGCCATTGGGTCACTGAGGATCTCTCAATTGGTTCAAAGAGTCTGTTGTTACAGAATTAAGCAGGGGCAATTAGCACTGCCCATTCCTGGCAAGAAACCATATGTCAAAATTATCCATACTTCCCTCTTCAAATCCTACTATTGGAGTCACCATGTTCAGTAACCTCCTCTAACTCCAGAATGACACATTCTTCATCAACCTTTTCTAACAAAGATCACTACCATTCTGATACATACACAGACCAGCTCTTCCATTGCAACTCTCTTGCAGTGGAGGTGAGGTATTGAAAAGCAAATTTTCACTATCATGGAACAAGTGTAATAATGATTATTTTAATACTTTTTACATATATTGTTTTTCTGCACTTTGGGAGTACTGGAATTAGATACCTAAAATACTTTAAATTGCAAAAAGGCAGTTTAAACAATCTCAGTTATTAGAAAGCTAGATGATCCTCAGCTACTGTGGAGTTAGATGACTTTATTTGGGTTTCACCAGTAACAGAGATCTTACTTACCAGTTACGTTTCCCTCAAATTTTAGGTCTTTAAGAACAATGTAATTCTTAAGATGAAATGTGCATATCTTGATACAGCATTGGTTTTGGTAATCAGTTATCTACCACTTCTGTTTATCAATAATACGAAAATAAATCTTCTTTAAACAAATTGTACTTATCATTACCTGCAAAAAAATACATCCATTTAAAAAATGAATTAAGAAAATAGACAAGAATATTTTAAAATTTAAACCAGATTAAATTTATATCAACGAAAACATGAGAACTAATAAGCTCAGTAAAGTGATGAAAGACAGGTATTTTCAATAATCAGGGAGCAGAAGAAAAAAATTGATTTTTCAAACTGTAACTAGTAAAATAAACAGAATTATCACCAAATGTTTTCAATGCAGTTCCAAAAGCAAGATCCTGAAATGAAGATGACATTATTATATAGCAGGAAAGTTTAGTGACATGCCAAATATACATTTGAATGACAGATTTAGACTATTTGACAAGATACAAAGTCTAACAAAGTATATTTAAATTTATCATTACATAAGGGACAATATATTAACCATTTAAAATTATAAGAATAATGAAGCAATGGTAATTAGTTCCATATCAGCCAGGATAACATCAGAAGAAATTGTTAACATTTTTCTATCAATAAAGGTGCGTTTTAACACCTTTATTTAATTAATGCTCAATTAATTTTGTTTGTCTGTATTTATATGCAATGTAGAAATTACTGTCCAAGGGAGAAAAATTGTTGAGTCAACATCCCTAAATAAGTTACATTTCATAGATAATCATTAATGGAATGACTATCTAATTTTACTAATGAAATTTAGATCCATTAAATTTAAAATAATTTCAGAAAGCATAAATCTTAAATTTCTAACAATATTTTTTCTTGGTTGATGATATTGTAAAATAATAGTGAAATTTAAATGTTAAGAAAAACACTAAAATAAGATTTGTGATGAAAATAGTTGGCTATATAATTGGAATAAAAAGAAATAATCTTCAGCAATAGTAGATGAAAAACAAAACAAAACAAAAAAAAAACAGCTGTCATACATGCACAGTAGAAGGCCGCAAAAGTAGCTAACGTAATCTGAGACAAGAAACTTCACTGATGAAAACCAATTGGTTTTATAGTTGGAAAGGACATAGTATCTCTTACAAAAGATTCTAATAGGAACTTTACCTTGAAAACTGGGTTTTAAAATACTTAGGAGTTTTGTGTCAAATCTCTATTGCTTTGATGAGAACACGTGGAAATTTATTTAGAGTATTAAAAAGAATAGAGTAGTGAGGAGTCAATGATTTCTCTTTCAGGCCAGTAGTAAACACTCCCAGATAGACTAGGTGGCTTACATTTTAGAGCTAACTGTATTCAAGTATTTCCTTACCTATAACGATACCTTCTGTACCTCAACCCTCCTTTCTTAAGTATTTCTTAATTTTGTCTTTCTCTTAGTATACCACGCATCTCAAATAGATTTACACATTTTATCTCCATGTAAATATCTCATGTCTCCCTATAAGGTTTTCTATTTTTTTTTTCTTAGTTTCACTCTGTTACCCTCTTCAGGACACTTTAATACCTAAAGACAGAGTCTCACTTTATCACCCAGGCTGGAGTGCAATGGCATGGTCTCGGCTCACTGCAACCTCTGTCTCCCGGGTTCAAGCAGTTCTCCCACCTCAGACTCCTGAGTACACGTGCGTGCCACCACACCTGGTTAATACTTGTATTTTTAATATAGATGGTGGTTCACCATGTTAGCCAGGCTATCTCGAACTCCTGACCTCGTGATTCGCCTGCCTCAGTCTCCCAAGGTGTTGAGATTACAGGCGAGAGCCACCGTGCCCAACCTGAAAGGTCTTTTAAAATTTTCTCAGACCACACTATAAAGCAATTACCTAGAAAGAAGTTAATCCCTTGCAAATGTATTTTGTTCATTATATTCAATGCACATGACAAACTAATGTGGTGAATACATGTATGTCTAAAGTGTAGTAATATGTGTAAATATAAACATATTTATGAATTTAAACTTTGTAACCCTCTGCTCTCTAGGTTTGCCTAGGAAAGTGTATTTTATTAGCTGATACTTTTATGGAAAGTGTCATTTTCATGCTTAAATTTCTTCTCATATATATTAGCATATTATATGTTTTTAGCTAATAAAAAGTACTGCTGTGCTAATTATTATTTTTATTTTATTTTAAACTAATAGCACAGTACCTGGGTATTTCTCAATTCATGATATTCTATAATGAGTTTCAAGTAAGGAACTTTTTTGTTTGACTGATTATTCTTCATTTATTTTCTCAGTTATATTCTCAGTACAACCGAAGCATACATTTAGTGTATTTGGTATACATTTTAGTATATTTAATTCTTCCAAAGCAATGTTTATATATGTGTTTATATATTTTATATTGATGTAGTGATATGCTTTATTTGATAATATATTTACACTTTCTCTGTTTATTTTTAAAATGTACTTAAAATATTTTGCTATATTTTTTCATTCCATTTCTTTGCTATAACTCAGTCTTTTATGTTTGACATCTAACTTGTGTTTATAAATGTCAATATCAATACATTGGTGCTGTTGCATAGTATTTCTGTTTTTTGTGCTTCTATCACCCTTTATTTATATAGTTCTCTCATATAACGTAAGTAATTATTTGTTCTTTCTTTGCCATCAAAACATGGGAGTGAATGCTATTGTGAAAAAATCCTGTGGACCTCTGGAAAGTATTTTTTTTTTAGATATTTACATTTGTACAGATTGTGTATGAAAGCCCCCTTTTCTATACATCCTTACAAGCATTCATTACTGCCTGTCTTTTGGGTAAAAGCCATTTTAACTGAGCTGACATATCTCATTGTAGTTTTGATTTGCGTTTATCTGATGATCAGTGATACTGAGCGCCTTTTCATAGGCCTGTTTGCCATTTGTATGTCTTTTGAGAAATATCTAGTAATATCTGAAAGTATTTTTCTGTATTTTTCATCTTTTTTTAATGGTATGACTCAGTCTTTTACATTTGATTCTAGCTTGTGTTTATATATGTACATTTTTGTTTATACGTATATAAACCCAAGTTAAATATCAAATATAAAAGACTGAGTTATAACATTAACTTTTGCTCATTTTTAATCAGGTTGTTTGATTTATTCCTATAGAGCGTTCTGAGCTCCTTATGCATTCTGGTTATTAGTACCTTGTCAGATGTGTAGTTTGTAAATATTATCTCCCATTCTGTGGGCTGTTCCATCCCTTTGTTGATTGTTTCGTTTGCCATGCAGAAGCTTTTTAATGTGATGTGATCCCGATTGCCCATTTTTGCTTTGGTTGCCTTACTTGCGGGGCATTACTAAAAGAATTTTGCCCAAACCAATGTCCTGAAGTTACTCCAATGTTTTCTTGTAGCAGTTTTATAGTTTGAAGTCTTAGATGTTGGTCTTTTATCCATTTTGCTTTGGGTTTTTGTATATGGTGAGAGATAGGGGTCTAATTATATTCTTCTGCATATAGATATCTAGTTTTCCCAGAATCATTTATTGAAGAGACTGTCTTTTCCCCAATGTTTATTTTTGCCACTTTTTTCAAAATGAGTTCACTGTACATGAATGGATTTGTTTCTGGGTTTTCTGTTCTTTTGCATGTGCCTGTGTGTCTGTTTTTATGCCAGTACCATGCTATTTTGGTTATTATAGCTCTGTAGTATAATTTGAAGTCAGATAATGTGATTCCTCCAGTTTACTTTAGGTAGTATGGATAATTTAACAATATTTATTCTTCCAATCTATGAACATGAAGTATCTTCTCAATTTATTGTGTCCTCTTCAATTTCATTCATTGATGTTTCATAGTTTTCATTGTAGAGCTACTTAACTTCTTTGGTTAATTCCTGTTTAATTTTACTTCTGACTAATATTAAGTGGGATTACTATTTTGACTTCTTTTTCAGATTTAGTATGTTTTTGTATGTTAACTTTGCATCCTGCAACTTTATCAGACATACTAGTTCTAAGAGTTTTTTGGTGTTTCCAAAAGTTTAGATTATTGCATATGCAAACAAGGATCATTTGTCTTCTTACTTTCCAATTTGTATTTCCTTTGTTTCTTTCTCTTCTCTGATTTCTCTAGCCAAGACTCTGAGTACTATATTGAATGAAAGTGGGAAAAGTGGGTATCCTTGTCGTGTTCCAGATCTTAGAGGAAAGGCTGTTAGGTTTTCCGCATTCAGTATGATGCTAGCTATGAGTCTGTCATATATTGCTTTTATTATGTTGACATATGTTTGTTCTCTACCCAGTTTTTCGAGGGGTTTTATTATGAAGGGATGTTGAATTTTATCAAATAATTTTTCAGCATCAATTGAAATGACCATATGTTTTTATCCTTTGTTCTGTTGACATGATGTATCAAATTGATTGATTTGCATATATTAAACTATCATCATATCCCTGAGATTAATCCCACTTGGTCATGTTGAATAATCTTTTAAAAATATTGTTGTATTAGTTTTGCTCATGTTGAAGATTTTTGCATAAAAATCAGAGATATTGGGGGTGCAGTTTTCTTGTATTTTATTTCTATTTTGATGTGTCTTTGTCCAGTTTTGGTATCAGGGTAATACTAAACTCAACAAATAAGTTTGAAAATATTTCCTTACAGCTAAAATTTAGTACTGCTTAATATTGCCTCTTAGTACCGTTTTTGCTGTATCTCATAGGTTTTGACGTGTTTCCATCATCGTTAGGTTTTGAAATGTGATTCCATTATCATTTATTTCAAGAATGTTTTTCAGTTTTCTTCTGAATTTCTCCATTGGTCCATTGGCTATTCAGGGGCATATTATTTAATATATCTGTGTTTTATGGTTTCCAAAATTCCTCTGGGTTTTGATTTCTAGTTTTATTCCTTCATGGTCAGAGAAGATGCTTGACATTATTTTGATTTTTTTGAATGTTTTTAGGCCTATTTTGTTACCTGATATATAGTCTATTTTTGAGAAGGACCCATGGGTTAAGGAGAAGAATGTGTATTCTGTAGTTATTGGTTAAAATGTTCTATAAACATCTATTCAGTCCATTTGTTCTACAGTGCAGATTAAGTCTGATATTTCTTTGTTTATTTTCTGTCTGAAAGAACAATCCAGTGATGAAAATGGGCTGTTGAAGTCTCCAGCTAGTATTGTATTGACATATGTCTCTCTTTAGCTCTAATAATATTTGTTTTATATATCTAGGTACTCCAGCATTGGGTTCATGTATTAATAGATTCACAATTGTTTTATCCTCTTGCTGAATTGACACTTTTGTCATTATTTAGTAACTTTCTTTGTCTCTTCTTACAGTTTTTCTCTAGAAATATGTTTTTTTCTAATATAAGTTTAGCTACTTTTGATCTTTTTTGGTTTCCATTGGTATGCAATATCTTTTTCCATCCCTTTATTTTTAATGTATGTGTATCTTTGTAGGTGAAGTGAGTTTCTTGTAGGCAACAGACCATTGGATCTTTTTTCTTTTTCATTCATTCCACTACTCTATGTCTTTTGACTGGAGAGTTTAGTCCATTTATATTCAATGTCATTACTGATTAAGAAAGGGCTTACTTTTGTCATTTTACATTTATTTTCAGTTGTTATGTGGTCTTCTTTTTCTTCTTTCCTCACTGCTTTGTCTTCTTTTAGTGAAGGTAATTTTCACACTGATTTAATTTTTAGTATGATTTAATTTGTTACTTTTTGTTTTTTTGTGTGTATCATTGTATTTTTTTAATTTGAGGTTTACCATGAGGTTTGCAAATAGTATCTTATATCCCATTATTTTAAACCGATGACAACACAGATTGCATTAACAAACAAAACAAAGAAAAAGAAAACTAATAAAAAGTCTGCCTTAGCTTTTTTCCCATTTTTACTTTTTGTTGTTTCTCTGTGTCTTATTGTACTGTCTGTATCTTAAAAAGCTATTGTCATTATTATTTTTAATTGGTTCATTATTTAGTCTTTCTACTTAGGGCAAGGATAGTTTATACACCACAACTACAGTGTTAAAATATCTATGTTTTTCTGCCAGGGAATGGGGGTGGAGGTGTCAGAAATTTAAGATTGTTTTCCATGCTGTGTACCCACTGCCACTCCTGTGCTGTTAACTACATGGAATGGAACACTTAGAATGGGTTCTATGCAAATTATATCTCAGTAAAGTTGATTTTACAAAAACACACAGAAAAAAAAAAAGATTGTTTTCCTACCTTCTTCAATGCTTCTTTCAGTGATGTAAAGTTAAAATCCGGTACTGTGATTGCTCATCTGATTTTTGGTTCTTATGACAGTTCTTTCATGTGGGTGCTTGCTTTACCTAGTCAGTTTTGTACCTTCAGATGATTTTTTAAATATTCATTAGCAGCCTTTTCTTTCAGATTGAAGAACTCCCTTCGTCATTTCTTATAGGACAGTTCCGATGTTAAATCCCCCAACTTTTGTTGTTCTGGAAAAAGGCCATTTCTTCTTTATGCTTTAAGGACGATTTTGCCTGATTTTGCCTTCATTTACCATTCTAGAATAATATGTCATGCCACTCTCTCCTGACCTGTAAGGTTTCCACTGCAAAACCTGCTGCCTGACGCATTGGAATGCTGTTGTATGTTATTTCCTTATGTCTGCTTGCTACTTTTATAATGCTTTCTTTATTCTTGACCTTTAGGAGCTTGATTAGTAAATGTCTTGAAGTAGTCTTATTTGAGCGAAATCTGCTTGATTGTTCTATAGCCTTTCTGTGGTTGAATATTGATGTCCTTCTCTATGTTTGTGAAGATTTGTTATTGTGCCATTAAATAAACTGTCTACCCCAATCTCACGCTCTTCCTCTCTTTACACCCAATAACCCTTAGATTTGCCAGTTTGATGGCTATTTGCCAGATCTTGTAGTTACACTTCATTCTGTGACTTGGCTAGTAATTGCAGTTTCTGTGTCTTACATGGCCTTTCAAGTTTACTTAAAACTCCAGAGCATTGTAGCCCATGGTGGTGAGGATTGCTGAGAAACTCTAGTTCCTACTGCTGAGATGGGCATTTTCCCTCTGGCAAGGGCTAGTTCAAATTCTCCCTCTATAGTTGGTGACTGGCTGAGCCTAACACAGCTTTGCTCCCTTCTGTGAACAAGGCAACACTGAGTTCAATGCCAAGTCCCCCAGTCATTGTGCTATCTCTCCCCCAAGGGCACAGAGTCTCTCTTCACACCATGTGACTTCTGCCAGGGGATGGGGATGGTGATGTCAGAAGTTCAAGACTGTCTTTTCTACCCTCTTCAGTGGCTTACTCAGTGATATAAAGTTAAAACCAAGTACTGTGATTGCCCATCTGATATTTGGTTCTTATGATGGTTCTTTCATATATGTAGTTGGTTGTTAAAATTTGATGTTTCTGCAGAGGGAATGATTGCTGGAGGCTTCTATTCTGCTATATTGCTCCATCCTCAATCATTAAGTTTTCTACCTCTGCGATTGCTTAAACACAAAGTGCTTGTAATTATGTTAATCATGTATTTCCTGATTCACTATGTTATCCCACTGTTTTAAAATAATATAATTTTAAAACTGTAGCTGTTTTAGAAATTACACACATCACCATTCTGTTTTACAACATGTGGATATATTTTTATTGTCTTTTATTGAACTGAAATCTTTAGTTTTGATATACTCATCTGTACCCATTATAGTTTGTCTTTATAAAATGATAAAACATATTTATACATACACATGTTCCCAAACTATTTGATGTTTTATTCTAGTATAGTCTTGGTTTTTGCTTTTTATAAGATATTTAATCCTTTTAAATTGGTTTTAATATGGGGTAATATTGTTTCTTCACAAAATAGTGAACCAATTTCCCCATGTCATTTAATACGAAACCTTTTAATTTACCCTGTGATTATTGAAGCCACTTTTATTATATAAAAATTATAATATAGAGATGGAAGTTTCAGACTCTGTATTATTTTTGATCCATGTCTTTGCTTTTTCCCCAGTTCTTTATTATTTTCACTATTTGGTCTTCATAGACATTTTGATTTTAACTAATTTTATAATTAGTGGAAAAGGTTTCAAAAATCATATAAAAATTCTTATCTGTCTCTCAACTTTTTCTGTTTGTAACATCTCACAAAAAAATACACTTATCAAGAACAGGAAATTAACACTGGTGCAATATTATTTACTAGAGTATCAACCTTACTCAAACTTTTTCTGCTTTTCTGCCAATGTCCTTTTTAGTGTGTCTAAATTTTTAACAGTGTGTTCTTTCTTTGGCTTATTTTAAAAAATTATCTGTAATCAATAAACTACCTTATAAATCATGCATATTTATCCTCTCATATTAAATTTAGACAGATAGTTGTAATTTCATTCCAGGTGAAATGAATAAAACTGCAGTAATATTAGGAAACTTGTGGAAATTTGAGATTTGTATGATGATAACTTGTCTCATGCATAAGAAACAGTGTTTCTCTTCATTATTATCAGTTATTTTTTCCTAAAATAGTTCTTATTATTTCCCTCCATAAATGTTTTACTTATTTATAGTTAGATATAATCCCATACAATTTTCTTTCTTATTAAAAATTATATTTTATTTTCTGTTTCTGTTTTATTCTGCATGTACTTTAAATTACTAACTTGTTAATTAGATATCTTAATAGACAACAAATAGGAAATTCCTAGCCTCCCTCCTTACCTCCTACTCTATGAGTGACTTTAAAGAAACTCACTTATATTTACCTCTGAATTTCTAAACAACTAAGTTACATTTCTACTTTTCACTCCTTAAATTTAAGCATAATGTATTTCCTAAGATGATGACTTAGTTATTTTTTCTCTCTCAGCCCCGCTACACTCTTACATGTAAAATGTGTATAATTCTGGTCAGATTATTATTCATTACCCACACTATTATGTCTACTACTCAGAGTTAAACTATATAGTAAATTGGGATTAGTTATCCTTTCTGCAGTGTTTTCATTTGTTTTCCATGGAGTAATTTTCCTTTTCATTTAGTTTCTTGTCCATGTGTTTATTGATAATTGACCCAACTCTCCTCTGGGACAATTATTCATTCTAATATCAGATCACTTTTATCTATTTGAAGGGATGTGTCCTACCATCTTCTGACCTGTTCCTATCTGAATTGATTGTTCTCTGCACCCTGTATACATCTCCTATCCTGGAATATCCCAGCACTGCCATTTTTGGGAATGCACCACATGCCTCCTGGTTTTCTTATCTTCTACTTTCTTAAAATCCTCCTTCATTAGAATGAATATCATCTTACAGTGAACTTAGGAAAAAATAAGTCTATGGAGTACATATTTTGAATTTTTGCAGGTCTTAAAATGTCTTTATTCTACCAAAACACTTGATTGATTATTTACCTGGCAATTATTTTCATTCAGAACTTTCAGGCATGGTTTCATCATCTTCTCATTTCCAGAGCTGCTGCTGAAAATCTGAAATGATTTTGATGCCCAAATCTTTCATGTAAAGTGTCCTTTTTTAAAATGAAAGTTCTCTATTGGCAGTTGTCATTTGAGCAGGGATCTGAATAATATAAATGTTGAGCTATTTCTTTTGATTATGTGAACAGTAGCTCTATTCATTTCCTGTGGCTGCTATAACTTATTACCAAACACTTGGTAGCTTGAAACAACAGAAATATATTCTGTTTCATGTCCAAAGAGCAGAAGTTTGAAATGAGTCTAATAGGGCTAAAAGTAAGGTATCAACAGGGTATCGTCCTTGCTGATTCCAGTTTTGGTGACTGCAAGTATTCTTTAGTTTGTGGCTATGTTAGTCCAATCCCTGCTTCTATAGTCACATACCCTCTCCTCTTCTATAGTGAAATCTCCCTCTGCCACTGTCTTAAGAGAAAACTTGGGATAATATTGGATGACAGTGGGACTGCCTGGATAATCTATCTTTTAATCCATAACTTAATCAGTTCTGCAAAGCCTCTTTTCATGAGAAAGGTATCATATTCAGAATTTCTGGGAATCAGATAGTAACATCTTGTAGCGGGTGAAGGGGTAATTGTTAAGCTTACCACAGTGGTCAATCAGAAAAATAAGATAATCTATGCAAAGATGTTTTCTGATTTATTGAATATGGTGAGAATTTAATGTGTCATGGATGCATATAACATACTCGAAGAGTTGACTTTGTGGATGGTGTTGAAATTCACTCAGGAGTTCATAAAGAATGAGGGATTTCTTCTTTAAAATCAACAATAAAAGAATCCTCTTCTTAGAAAATCTAGATGGTAGCCTCTTTGGAGTCTATATATTGCTTCTCACATTCACTGTTATACAAATGAGCAACTTAAGGTTTTTAGGGAGCTCATACTAATCATTTTGATAATAATAACAATGAAAGCTGGTATTTGTCATTTATTTACTCTGAAAAATGCTCTATTGTCAGCATTTTAAGTGAATGTTTTCATTCACTTCCCACAACAATCTTATTATCACCGTCTGCATTCTCCAAATGAAGGGTTATGTGACTTGCACAAGGTCACACTAAAGGTTTGAAGTCAGAGTTGGAATTCCAGCTCAATTTCCTCTGAAGCCACATGGAAAGTCCACCAAACATATCCCGAGGGAAAAAAAAATCAGAGAGCATTTTTTTCCTTTGTAGCGCCTGCCATTTGCCCTAGAGAATGTGCCAGTAATGAGATGAGAATGAAAGGGTTGGTTCTACCAGGTTGAATTTGAGTATGCAATGCAATTAATGTAGAACAAATACATTTCTTTTTAAAAGAGTAAAACATAGTTAAAATATATTAATTATAAATTTAAGAAAACCATAGTTCTCTCTAAGCACGTTTAATTGATAAAGGTCAATTGGTGCCATTCAGAGTGGTGATTTCATCCTGAAATATTGAGAATTTTTGACCCAGGTCATAGTTTCCTAATTAGTGAAACTACATATTTAATTTCCAGAGACTAGAATAATTTCTGTACTTTGCAATCCTGAAAGGCTTTGCCAAAATACATTTTGGCTGTGAAATGCAGTTTTGTTTTATTTCCCTAGGTGCAGGCAAGGAAAATACAAAGCAATCCTCTTTACTCCATGATTATATGCTTCCCAGTAGAAAAGACATTAGGTTTTAATTATTGTTCTTCAACTATTCAAAGCAAGTTAATTAATTTATAGAATTTAAAATGTTATAAATTCTGGAATAATACAAAGACCTCTCATCTTGGTCAAGCCAAAAACATGGAAGGGGTTTCTGTTTCCTAAGTTTAATTTTCTATTTTACAATAAATTAATCCTCATTTAGGGGGCAGGGGAGTCTTTGTAGTGCTGTTCAAATGAGTTCATCTGCTTTTGGTTTGGGCCCACTTGACTCTGCATTTCCAATTTTCCTTGGTATGTTGTTCTAAATCCAAATGGCTGGATCAAATCACTGAATGCCAACACTGTCTTCTTTATGTTTATATACCAAAGTGTTTAATAGTCTCTTTCTGTACATTGAAATAATAGAGTATATATCCCTTCCCCTCCTCTCATATTGTGATGTTACCCAGGCTTGTGCCTTTATTTTTTAATAATCATCACCCTGCACATTTTTCCTTAGGAGACCCTGTTTTTTTCCATGACTTCAACTATCATTTGTATACTGATATTCTTAACACACTCCTTCTTCGGAGATCCAAAGTAATCAACCATACTTCCTTTTCAGCATCATCCCCAGGTGGCCCCTTAGGTATTTTAAGGCCAACCATGTTCACAACACACACACACACACACACACACACACACACACACGTGCACACACATACACATTACCCTCTCTGACTTATAACTCCAAAGCTGTTCATTTTCATATGTTCCTTTTCTCAGCAGATGACATTTCTGTCTGTTCAGGTGTCCAAGCCTTTTGTGATCTGCCTAGCTGCCTTCTTCTCTCTCAGGGAATCTTGACTTGGATTGCTCTTTAGAATCACCGATAAACTATAAAATAATACTATAACCAAACTCCCACCAGAAATTCCGATTTAATGTGTTTGAGTGACGTTAGGACACATTTGTTTCTTAAAAGCTGAATAGGTAGTTCTAGTTACGTCAGCGATAAGAACCACCGCTTCATCTTATCCAAACTTCAGCAGGTTACCAGCTGTACAGATCCTGGGTTTGCAACCTTTGCTGAATACTGTAATTATCTGGGGAACCTAGAAATATATTATATATGAATCCTGTCTGTTTACCACCCAAGTCTAATAACCAGTCTCATAGATACTACCTGAGATATCTGATCCCTGACAACCCTATGCCAACCCACATTTATTGCCTTGATCCAGGCAGTAATTCTCAGACATTTAATAGAAGCTTATATTCCTCTAATCTCACTGCTGCCAGAGATTTTCTGAAAACACAAATCTGACTCTGGTCCTGGTCCTTCTTTTTCTAAAATTTTCCAGAAAGTCGTTCAGCTTCTGTAGCATCCTGGCAATGTGTTTCTTAAAAACTAATTTTACCAATAAGAACATCAAAGAAGAGTGATAGGTGCAACATTCGAGCACAGGTGTGAAAGACTAAGTCCCACAATTTTATTTCATAGTTGGTAATGTTCATTCAACACGGTACTCCCAACAAGCAAAATATAGGTCTCTTGTGGCAAGAGCATTTTCAGTAAAGTGGCTGGTGGGTAATAATATAAGAATAACAATAACAACAAAACACCTAAAGCTACCAAGGGGTTAATTGTATATGTCTGTATAATTTAGGTAAGTTAAAAAAATGATCAAGCATGAACTATTAACAAATGGTTTAAACTACCTGGAGTTATTTTATTCAACGTCATTTGTAATAACTGGATTGTTTAAATGTTTCAACCAGACTGATTCTGCAAACAGTTCTTAGTGATATTGAACTTAAACTGTTAAAAAAAATCTAGACAATAAGATTAAGTGTTTTACACTTTAAGTGCACAGAAAAGCAAACAAAAAAAATCAAACATCTGTGTCTCAAATGATGAGAATGATTTAGAACCCTCCTACTTTCTGAATTGTGTAATGTCTTAAATCTCAAATGACTTCAGTATTACTCCAAAGATTACTGATATTATACAGTATCCAAAGATAATATTAATACTTCTGAACACAGAACTTAAAAACAGTATCTGAAGACACATGGGGTTATACTAACCTGCACTGTTTTTCATAAAATTAAGATTAAAATATAATCTATGTCTATATATATCTCATCTATTTACCTCTAACTCACATAATACTATTTGTTACATTTTTAAGGGTTATCATAAAACCCCTTCAAGTATCTTTTATCTATTTAAAACAAACAAACAAAAATAGAGAGCTGTAATTCCAAACACCTCAATGTGTGGCCAGGGCAGCAGCTTAATATGTTTTCTTCTTATGATCCTCTTGTCTGTGAGTACTAAGAATCCATGTGCTCAGCTTCTGAGATTCACACCACTCCATGTCCAAACTCTTCTTGAACTAATTCCATGTGCTGGGTGTCCTAACCTGACCTCACGCCACTGGCCACATTGATTTATTCAGCAGTATGCACCTGACACAACTAGGCTAGTGAGGGTCCTTCTCTTGGATTTTTAAGGCAGATTTAAGAAAGAAGATTCATCTCTTACTGTGGCCGAAGCCTCACACTAAGTCTTGGAAGTTGTCATTGGTGAGGTCTCAGTTTTGCAGCTAAGTGAAGGAAGCCAGTCTACTATGAGAACAAAACAATGAACCTAAAATAAAAGATACAGAGAAGGAGATCTGACAGCTTTCTGATTTTTATTTTATTTTTCCTTGTCCTACAACTGAATGCCTTTCCTATCTAGAGTTTAGTTGTTCAACACTCCTTGAATTTAGTGAGCCAGTATTCCCCACTAATCTATCATAGTTTGACCTATATCTGTCTGAGACATATGTTTGTTCAATCAACCTGCTTAGTTGGATGCTATAAGTGTTCTATATGGTTAGCCTTCATGGCCTAAATTAAAATTGTGTGTGGAATAGATGTAAATAGAAGAAACCAAGCATTTCCTGACAAAAGCATTGCTTTTTTGATGATATTTAAAACATTGAAAAGATAAGCAATGACCAATCAAATCAGATGGCGACTAGGATCAGTAGCCACACCAGTGTAAACTAACTGAACGTTCAGTTAACCACAATACTCCCATAAAAGCCAAAAATTAGGTTTCTTGGGGTGAGGAAATCTTAATATAGTTGATGGTTGCTAATAATAAAATCAGACCTACATTGTCTGTTCTTCTCATGTTCATTTAAAAACAAGAGAGCCCATGCCTGCCTAGGAGAAAAGAGTGGGTGGCATCATATGCTATGATATAGAGTTTATGGAGAAGACCTAAGACAGAAAGCAAAAGAAATTAGGTTTAGCAATTAATATACTGCCTGTGGCCAGCAAGAAAACTTGGAAAATATTTTATTGACCTTCATATTTCTTCCTTACTTCTTTTAATTAGCCTCCTCCTTTTCTGTTATTTTCTTATAAAATTTTTCAAATAGTGTGTCCCTGATATGGTTTGGATATTTGTCCTGTCCAAATCTCATGATGAATTGAAATCTCCATTGTTGGAAGAGGAGCCTGGAGGGAGGTGTTTCATCGTGGGGACAGAGCCCACATGGCTTGGGGCTGCCCTAAGGATAGTGAGTTCTCAAGAGATCTGGTTGTTTAAAAGTGAGTAAAGAGCTTCTGCACAGCAAACGAAACTATCATTACAGTGAACCAGCAAACAACAGAATGGGAAAAAATGTTTGCAATTTACCCACCTGACAAAGGGCTAATATCTAGAATCTACAAAGAACTTAAACAACTTTAAAAGAAAAAAAAAAAAAAAACATCAAAAAGTGAGTGAAAGATATAAAGACACTTCTTAAAAGAAGACATTTATGCAGTGAACAAACATAAGAAAAAATGCTCATCATCACTGGCCATTAAAGAAATGCAAATCAAACCACATTGAGATACTATCTCACACCAGTTAGAATGGTGATCATTGAAAAATCAGAAGACCACAGATGCTGGAGAGGATGTGGAGAAGTAGGAATGCATTGACACTGTTGGTGGGAGTGTAAATTAGTTCAACCATTGTGGAGGATACTGTGGCAATTCCTGGAGGATCTAGAAACAGAACTTCTATTTGACCCAGCAATCCCATCACTGGGTATATACCCAAAGGATTATAAATCATTCTATTATAAAGAGACATGAACATATATGTTTATTGTGGCACTGTTTACAATAGCAAAGACTTGGAACCGACCCAAATGCCCATCAAGGATAGACTGGATAAAGAAAATGTGGCACATATTCATCATGGAATACTATGCAGCCATCAAAAAGGATGAGTTCATGTCCTTTGCAGGGACATGGATAAAGCTGGAAACCATCATTCTCAGCAAACTGACACAAGAACAGAAAACCAAACACTGCATGTTATCACTTATAGGTGAGTGTTGAACAATGAGAACACATGGACACAGGGAGGGGAACATCACACACCAAGGCCTGTCAGGGGGTGGGGTACCTTGGGAAGGATAGCATTAGGAGAAATACCTAATGTAGATCATGGGCTAATGGATGCAGAAAACCACCATGGCATGTGTATACCTATGTAACAAACCTGCACGTTCTGCGCATGTACCCCAGAACTTAAAGTATAATAAAAAACAGAAAATAACAGAGCATAAAATAAAAGTGAGTAGTGTCTTCTGCCCTCCTCTCTCTTGCTCCCACTCTTGCCATGTGAATTCCTGCTCCCAGTTCACCTTCCACCACAAGTAAAAGCTCCCTGAGGCCTCTGCAAAAGCCAAGCAGATGCTGATGCCATGCTGCTTTGCACAGCCTGCAGAGCTCTGAGCCAGTTCTGCCTGTAATTTATGAATTACCCAATCTTGAATATTCCTTTACAGGAAGACAAGGAAAGCCTAACACAGTTCCTCTCCCTTTCTCTATGCGTCGTATCTCTGCCTCCTAGCTTTACTCTTCTCGCCTGCCACCTTCCTCACACACTCAGCTGCTGCAGTGAGCCTTGTGCACCCAGACATGGTGTCTGCCAAGCGAACCACCATGACCAAATCATTCCTCCTTCCTCTCCATCAACGTTATGAGTACCAAAAATTAGTTTCAGTTGGATACATACACGTGTGTGTGCTGGGTCACACACAAACACACACACACACACACACACACACACAGAGAGCACACTCTTCTGTAAACAATGGCTTCATTTTTCTTTTCTTTTCTTTTCTTTTTTTTTTTTTTGAGACAGAGTTTCACTCTTCTTGCCCAGACTGGAGTGCAATGGTTCCATCTTGGCTCACTGCAACCCTCCGCCTCCCAGGTTCAAGGGATTCTCCAGCCTCAGCCTCACAAGTAGCTGGGATTACAGGCATGTGCCACCACACTCAGCTAATATTTTGTGATTTTGGTAGAGATGGGGTTTCTCCATGTTGATCAAGATGGTCTTGAACTCCTGATCTCAGGTAATTCGGCCTCCCAAAATGCTGGGATTACAGGTGTGAGCCACTGTGCCTGGCCAACAATGGCTTCTTAATCTAAATTAAAGAAGCTTTAATAGGGTCAGAAATACCTGCTTGTTTCACCTGTCTACCTTCATTTCTTCTCTCATCATCAAATTCAAATAATACAACGTGGTATCTTTTAAAAATATGGTAAAAGATGGCTGTGTAAAAAATGCCCATATCTTTTACCCTCATTTATTCATCCAAATGCTTAGCAGGGAGCATGTGAGAATGTAATGTGGCGATGCTGATAACACAGAGAAGGAAATTATGAAGGTGTATTTTCTAAACAATTTGCAATTGCACAGGATCAAGAAAAGACAAATGTTTCACATGAGGTTTTTGAGCAGAGTGTTTGTCGCCGTGTAATTGCTAATGCAGTAATATGTCATCAATATGATAAACATTAAGCTCTTTAACAACAGATTTAGGAGGGTAAAGTGTTCTTCTACCTCTTGGGAAGATGAGAGATTTTTAGGACACTTAACTGAAACTATTTTTATAGACTGTATTTTAGAGATGACCCCACACATGCATAGCCTCTCCCACTGTCAAAATATCCATGTGGAAATACCGTGAGTGCCCCAACTGTGGAAGTGGGAAAGGGAGACTCTCCTCTCCCAGACACATACACTCACTGAAGAAGCCTTTGACTTTACCTGGAGCCGAGTCAATTTAGAGAGCCGAGCAAAATACAGGAGTAGAGGAAGCAGCAGAAAGGCCCTGGGAGCTTGCTGGGTCCTGAAGCAGCCCATTGCTCCTGGCATCAGAGGGATACATCGGAAGGGTGGCCAGAGGAGCAGGGGGTAAAACTCCACAGGGAGAAGAAAATCTCTAATTGAACTTTGTAACCGCTTGAACTGGGCAAGGAGCCTCCTGGCCAGAGCTCGGGGAAGGGTGCAAATCCAGTGTGCATACTCTACAGCAGGGGAAGAACCAAGCCCTTTTCTTTCCCAGCTGGAAGGCAGGTACCCTGGGGGAAGTTTTCAAGCCTGTCTTGCCATCTACCTGGAAACAGACTCAGGGCTGTTGGGGGAAGGCACAGGGGAGTGAGATGGCCCTTTAGTTTTCATGGGAGCTGGGTGAGGACTTTGCTGCTTTTCTCCCACTTCCCTGACAACCTGCATGACTCAGCAGAGGTGGCCATAATCCTGCTAGGTACACAACTCCAGTGATCTGGGAATCTCACCCCCACCTCCCACAACAGCTGCAGTAAGACCTGCCCAAGAAGAGTCTGAGTTCAGACACACTTAGCCCCGCCCCCACCTGATGGTCCTTCCTTATTCACCCTGGTAGCAGAAGACAGAAGACATATGATCGTGGGAGTTTTAGGGCTCTGCCCACCACTGGTCCCTCTCCACACTACTATAGCTGATGCGTTCTGGAAAGCACCACCTCCTGGTAGGAGGCCAACCAGAACAAAAATAGAGCATTAAGCCACCAAATCTAAAAACCCTCGTAGAGTCCATTGCACACCCCAGCACCTCTACTGGAACAGGCACTGGTATCCATGGCTGAGAGACCCATAGATAGTTCAGATCACAGGACTTTGTGCAGACAACCCCCAGTATCAGCCCAGAGCTGAGTAGACCCACTGGGTGGCTAGACCCAGAAGAGAGACAACAATCACTACAGTTCAGCTCACAGGAAACCACATCCATAGGAAAAAGGGAGATACTACATCAAGGGAACACCCAGTGGGACAAAAGAATCTGAATAACGGCAACAACAGCCTTCAGCCCTAGACCCTCCCTCTGACAGAGCCTACCCAAATGAAAAGAGACCAGAAAACCAACCCTGGTAATATGACAACAAGGTTCTTCAACACCCCACAAAATTCACACTAGTTCACCAGCAATGGATCAAAACCAAAAATAAATCCCTGATTTACCTGAAAAAGGATTCAGGAGGTTAGTTATTAAGCTAATCAGGGAGGGACCAGAGAAAGGCAAAGCTTAATGCAAGGAAATCCCCAAAAGTGATGAAAGAAGTGAAGGAGAAATATTCAAGGAAATAGATCACTTAACTAAAAAAGAATCAAACATTCAGGAAACCTTGGACACACTTTTAGAAATGTGAAATGCTTTGGAAAATCTCAGCAATAGAATTGAACAAGTAGAAGAAAGAAATTCAGAGCTCGAAGACAAAGTCTTTGAATTAACCCAATCCAACAAAGACAAAAGAATAAGAAAATATGAACAAAGCCACCAAGAATTCTATGATTATATAAAATGACCAAACCTAAAAGTACCTGGTGTTTCTGAGGAAGAAGAGAATTCTAAAAGCTTGGAAAATACAGTTGGGGGAGTGAATGAGAAAAACTTCTCTGGCCTTGCTGGAAACCTAGACATCCAAATACAAAAAGCACAAAGAACTCCTGGAAATTCATCACAAAAAATTCTTCACCTAGGCGCATTTTCATCAGGGTATCTAAAGTTGAGATGAAATAAAGAATCTTAAGAGCGTGAGACAGAAGCACCAGGTAACATATAAAGGAAAACCTATCAGATTAACAGCGGATTTCTCAGTAGAAACCCCACAAGCAAGAAGGGATTGGAGTCCTGTGTTTAGCCTCCTCAAACAAAACTATTATCAGCCAATATGTTTATAGCCAGTGAAACTAAGCATTGAGAAAGATACAGACATTTTCAGAGAAGTAAATGCTGAGAGAATTCACCATTACCAAGTCACCACTACCAGAATTGTTTAAAAGAGCTCTAAATCTTGAAACAAATCCTGGAAACACATCAAAACAAAACCTCTTTAAAGCATAAATCACGCCAGACCTATAAAACAAAAATAAAAGTTAAAAAGAAAAACAAATAAAAAAACCCCACAAAGTACACAGGCAACAAGGAGCATGATGAATGCAATGGTACCTCACATTTCAATACTAACATTGAATGTTAAGGACCTAAATGCTCCACTTAAAAGATACAGAATGCGTAAGAACTCACCAATCAATTATCTGCTGCCTTCAGAAGACACACCCAACACATAAAGACTCAAATAAACTTAAAGTAAATGGGTGGAAAAGGCATGTCATCAAATGGACCCAAAAATATGCAGGGGTAGCTACTCTTATATCATACAAACAAACTTTAAAGCAACAGCAGTTAAAAGAGACAAAAGGAGACGTTATATATTGGTAAAAGGCCTTGTCCAACTTGAAAATATCACAATCCTAAACACATATACACCTAACGCTGGAGCTCCAAAATTTATGAAACAATTACTAATAGACCTAACAAATTAGATAGACAGCAACATAATAAAAGTGGGGGACTTCAGTACTACACTGACAGCACTAGACAGGTCATCAAGCCAGAAAGTCAGCAAAGAAACAATAGATTTAACCTATACCTTGGAACAAATGAACTAAACAAATATACACAGAATATTTTATCCAAAACTACAGGATACACATTCTATTCAATAGCACCTGGAATTTTCTCCAAGATAGACCATATGATAGACCATAAAATGAGCCTCAGTAAATTTAAGATAACTGAAATTATGTCACTGTATCAGACCACAGTGGAATAAAACTGGAAATCAACTCCAAAAGGAATCTTCAAAACCATGCAAATACATGGAAATTAAGAAACCTGCTCCTGAATGAGCAGTGGGTCAAAAATGAAATCAAGATGGAAATTTAAAAATTATTTGAACTGAATGCCAAGGAGCACAATTGCTGTATCAGAGAGTAAGGTTATGCTTAGCTTTGAAGGAAGCTGCAGAGCTGTCAAAGTGGTTGTACCATTTAGTGTTTCCACCAGCAATGAATGAGAGTTCCTGTTTCCCCACTTACTTGCCAGCATTTGTGTTCTCAGCCTTTCCGAGCTTTAGACATTCTAATAGGTGTATAGTGGTAACTGATGCTATTTTGAAGTAAAATGACAGATATTTTATTCAATGATCTTTTCCTAACTGCCTATCATGTGAAAGACAATATGGAAGGGTATGAGATTAATGGACAATTTGATTTCTATGAGTATAAGCCTGGAACCCAGAACAGAAACTTGAAAGTGGCATACCTTTAAAAAGAAAGTAGAAATTATCTATTTTTCTCTCTTGTGTAGTACAAATAGATGTGGAAAAACCACAAATATGTGTCTACACACACACACACACACGCACACACACAAAGGTTACTCGGGGTTCTAGTTTGTTTTGGACTCTAAGACATTATTTCAGGTAAAAGCTGTGTAACTCTACTTAACTGGGCTCCCCAAGTCCCAGCCAGCACCATGGCTGGCACTTAGCATGCAGAACTGCTTTGTGGTAGGGCCGGAGCATGCAGAACTGCTTTGTGGTAGGGCCGGTGTGTCTTGGCTGTGCTACGCCCCTCACATTTCTTTCTGCTGGTTTGCTTGGTGTGCGCACCTTTCCCGTCCAGCTCCGGCACACCTCTGTAGGAGGACCATTCTCAGGGTTCTGAAACCCACTCTGCCTCTGGCATGGAAAAGCCAGGATCTCCAATGATGTGACATCCTCCCGAGAGACACCCCTTTGTCACTGGCTGATGGCAGCGAGTGCACAACTTCTTCAGCTTCCTTGTTCTGAGATGCAGAAAGTGCTCTCCGAGGACATTGCAGGATGATCGAGAACTGCCCTCAGTGCCCTTCACTTGGTAAACTTGCTTGGCCTCCTTCCTTTTCCAGCCCCACTTCCCCTCTCCCTTCCTAGTTTTTCTTGGAATTAATCTTTCATGAAAATCTTCTTCGGAGTGTGTTCCTGAGAAACCCTATGGTGATAGTAGTTGGATCTTACTACTACATGTGAATTATACCTTGAATTGAAATAGGTGATATAATAGAATTAACATTAATTCTTTTTATTCGGTATATTAGATGCAAATTATTATTTAAAACTTCTAATCTAATGGCATTATATAGTCATATGTGGACAGCTTGAAAATCCCTTAATTTTCATCTTTCTGCAATCATTCATAAAGAAGTACATAAAAACTTTGGTATCTGCACTGGGAATATTTTTGCCTACATGTTTTCTGAAGAGTGAAATGTTAATGCTAGCCTTGTTTCTTTAGTCTAGAGGAGCTTCTGAGCTGAGTAATCTTTGAGAAATTAGGTATGTCAGTGGCCACGTGGTGGAATTGGCAGTTCAGTTTATCCAAGCACATGGCCAAGACGTACATGAACTAGTAGTTTACGCAATAAAGTAAATCGTTAGTATGGACAGGGAAAAACTGTACCTTTCTAGTAGTGAAAACTAGCAGTACCTAATCATGTGTCCAAGGCTCGCAAGGTGACAAGTCATGCTGATATCCCGTACCACTGATAAAATATAAGAAGGGCACTTTACCTCTGGGATCTTCTTCAAAGCAATAACCGTAGTCTAATAATAATAGTTACAATTCTCTATTTTCTCTAAAAAAATATAAGAAAGAAAAATGAAAATGCATTCTATAAAATACCTGACAGGCACTCATCAAAACTTTGAGGTCATCAAAAACAAGCAAAGCCTAAGACAATCTCCTAGACCAGAGAAGGCGAAAGAGATAAGACACTCAAACGTAGTGTGGGAGGCTGAAGCAGAAAATAGACATCACTGGGAAAACTGTAGACATCTGAATAAAGCTAAGCATTCAGTTAATAATATTGTATCCATTTTAATTTCTTAGTTTTGACAAATGTAATCATAGGGATATAAGATGATAACATTAGGGGGAAATGATTAAAGTATAGCTTGGACTTCTCTGAATTATCTTTGTACCTTTTCTGTAAATCTAATATTACTCCACAGGAATTTATTTTTAAAATGAGTCACTAATGCTACAGGTAGCCTATAAAATATCATTGTCATGTCTTCCCAGTGCTCTTAAAGAGAAGAGCATATAGGCTTATTTCCTTGGAAGGGTATAATTCAGGAGGGGGAAGGGAGGGAGTAGAGTTATTAATCAATTTAAGATAAATCTTGATTAAATAAATTAGGCAGCAGCTAGGCTCTTGCCATTTTGTTCAAATAAGTGATTGTAGGGACTCACGATATTAAAGGGTATTTGAAGAAAATGTATATGGAGGGCTAGAGACTCTGAGGATTGCCTATATTGATTTCTGAAAGGCACTATGTGTACTTTTATTCTGTAAGGAAGGTGAGAAATAAAACCCAGACTAGAATTTACACTGAATTTCAAGAGCATAAATATTTTAATAAAAGTGTGTTCCAGATACTGCATTTGTTGTTTATCTGAAATTTAAATGTAACTGAGGATCCTTTATTTTATCTGGCAAGCCTACATAGAGGGGACCCTGGGGGGCCATGGCAGACTGCCTCTCTCAACAAAAACGTGACAAAAGGAGTTCAGGTTCTACCGGGGAAAACTGCTATGTACTTAGTAACTTGAAAGCGTGATACAATGTAAAAGATTCTAAAGTGGGACTTTAAAATACTTTGGAACCTTTCAGAAAGAACATTTAATTAGAGCTAAGGGAATTCAAGGGGTCTTAGTGGAAGAAATCATATTTGTATTGGGTTTCTCAAGGAAAGCAGAAGGTCTGAAAATTGAGGGATAAGTATTTCAGGACATATCAACAAGGTAGAAAAATTACATAAATTCACTCAGCAAAGGTTTGCTGATTCCATAGCAGATGCAAGTGTCTGTTCTGGGAAATGGGGTAATTGCTTTTAGAAAAACAGAAAAATAAAGCCCTAGCATCCCTCAGCTTAAATTCAAATAGGAACAAGAAACAAATAAATATTTGCATAATAATCATATTTCTTTCTTTTAATTTTAACACTCTGAGTTTTGGTAGACAGTATGTTGTTGACCAGTGTTCGTGTTTGTGTAGCCTAAGTTTTAAAACTTTGCCAGTGCTTATATCTTCCTGTTAATTAAGTTCTTTTTTCATGCTCTTATTGCTCTTTGGTGTTCGTCCAACTCTCAGGCTATCGTGTTAGGTTTTATTTTGGATTATTACACATGTCATTCTTATTTTGTTTAATTTTCCTTGTTTTTATTTTTTATCCAGGATTTTTAGAGCCCATGTATCAGTGATTGTTCAGTCTATCTCTGTCCAAATATTTCCTCTCCCTCCTCATGGCTGCTCAGGTTAAGACCACATTCACCAGTATCTTTCCTGGCTAAGTGTGACTATGTGATTAAGTGTCAGTCAACCCTATAATTAGAAGAGTGACCTTGTTAAAATTAACTTCTGATCTGAATTTCCAGTTTCATTTTGGTGTCTGGAAATGATGACAGCCAGACAAACCATGAAAGCCTGGAACCCTAGAAGATTTAGTAGGAAAAAAAAATGACATCTTCTTATTCTGAACATTTTTTATGTTTAAGAGAGAAGAATTATTTTTATTATGCTAATCAATAAAATATCTTCCCTTTGCTTCAAAGAGTGAGACACTGCCTCTGTCTTCCAAGCCTTTTTGCTATAAAAGCATTCCAAAAAATAATCTGAACAAAGATGATCATTGCCTCTATATATGTGCTCTGTAACATGTGCGGAAATGAGAGATGGCAATTTGCTGTCCTCCAGATTTCTCCACATAATTCTTACATATAGACAGAGAAATAAATGTGTCTAGTCTCAAAGCAAATTGAGAATCTAGCATACATTGTCAAGATTCTTAATTAGGAAGCAATAGATTTAAAAATATATTGTTGCCAACAAGGGCAACAATATTCTATATCCTTTTCCAAGAGTCTTTTACATTTTTAGGAGAAAACTTTAACACCTCCCCCCAACCCCACACACATATTATGATAATCAGTAGTAAATATACTGATTCTCCTTGTTAAAAAATGTTAGGATTAAATTTTGAAGTTAGTTTGGTGATGTGACTAGGTGTTAGTCAGTTAGTACTTTGCAGAGAACTAACACTTTTCTCATCCATAACATAGTGAGCACTCTAGATTCAAGCTGTTCATCTCATTCTAAAATAAAATAAAAATATAAGATTGCTGAAACTTAGAAATATCTATGATTAAAAGTCATAAAGGACAAAATCAAATGTTTAAGACATGTAAAAAATAAAGTGCATGATTTTCTATCGAGAGAAAGAGAGAGAGAAAGAGAGATATGCCTGAACAAATATCCCTAATATGCTGATAAATGAAAATAAATTAGTTGCAAAGGATTATATTTTTTGTTAAAATAAAAATAAATAAGTATGTATATACTTGCATGTGACGTTTTAAAATAATACATGCTCTTTAATAAAAAAGTTCTCTGAATTAGAAATGATATGTAATTAGGTTGCTACTTTAATAGTAAAATACGATTTTACTATTTATTATTTACTATTCTTAAAGAATATAATAATTTAACAATTATTAAATACACAAATTACTCATGCTCAATATAGGTCAGCATATTTTTCTCATATTCAGAATACTAAATGTAATGTTTTAATCTCAACATCTTTTTTTGTTTATTAGAAGAAAGCAAATGGCTAGTATACTGGGGGAAAAAAATACCTGTAATCTTTATTTGGATAAAAGATCTAAGTCCCTCATACATTTTGAGGGACTAGTGATATTAGTAACCAAAGTAGCACCAATCTAGCAAATGGATAACTACAGCTGGAGCAAATGAAAAAGATTCTGCTGGAGGCAAAATACAACATGTTTCCAACCACAGTCACAGTTCCACCAGGGCCATTGGAGAAACTCCATGGTATTGCATGAGTTGTTTTTAATACAATGACAAATGTTAAGCACTTATAAAATGCTTACCCTTAATTGGAATGAGTTTACCCTGAAGACAAAATATAATTTATTTAATGTTATTTCACTTGTCAGAATTAAATAAGTACAATGACTAAATACATGATAATTTGTAATCCCTTCCTTTTTAGTTCTTTGTAAGGTACATAATACTCCAGGGTTTTGATAATATAAACACCACAT
The DNA here is from genome assembly GCF_048565385.1 of Saimiri boliviensis. Classification (NCBI taxonomy): domain Eukaryota; kingdom Metazoa; phylum Chordata; class Mammalia; order Primates; family Cebidae; genus Saimiri; species Saimiri boliviensis. The sequence continues at coordinate 8,895,887 of NC_133464.1, read as the reverse complement.
CTATTCAATATTTCTTTCTTCATAATTTTTATTCAAGAGAGTATCTATATTGATATGTAAGTAATAATAAATAGACAGTGTAAATAAATCTGTGAAAACCACATTGTCTTTTTAAAATTTATCCTGGGCATCCATTTGAAATTTCTATAGACACCAGAGAGTTGGTTTTTCACACTACAAAAACCCAAAGAACAGGTACTCTTCTTTTCAGCATTCTTTTTATTTCCAAAAAGTCTTTTGTTTCTCTTCCACATTCAATTTACTTTGAGAGAGGTGCAGATAGAGGAAGAGTGAGTTTGTTTGCAATGCACTGTACTGTGGGTGGATTATTTCCTTTTATATTGTATTTGTCATTTTTTGTTTACTCATTTGGGAAAATAATCTAGGGGAAATAAGGAAGCTTTTCATTCCAACATTTAAAATATGTGGTATTTACAATTTGTTCGTGTAAATATATCAACCAAATTTAAAGAGAATAAAGAATAAACATATTTTGTAAAAGGAGTTTAAATGCAATATACATTTTTTTAAAAATAGTTTTATATTGGGAGGTATAATTCTTGTACTTTTCAGTAGTGAATTAGCTGAATGCTTCCACTGGTACATTCAACTATTTGACTCGGCCTGGCTATTGCCTCCAGACTAACAAATTAAACAACAAATTTTATCAGTAAGCAAGTGGTTTTGTATTTTATAATTAGTTTATACTAGTTTTATATATATCCAGTTCCTACCAAATTAACTGCTCTGTACTAGTGGCATATCATTAAATACTACTACAAATGTTATAGATAATGCTCATATGTTTAAGAATTTATTGTCTTTCTAATGTTTTCTGGATACAGAATCAAGAATGCTTTTGTATCAGTTAAAGTAAAAAAAAAAGAGTCTTAAAAATATTAATAAAAATGCACAAATAGTCAAGTAAAAATGAGGAAAATGAGTCTCACATTTCCGAATAATCGGGTTCATCTATAACTATAGGCATAACAGCTAGAATCAATACAGCCTTAGATTTCAAGTAATCTGATAGGCTCTTGAATTTCTGAAGACATCTTGATTTGTTTTAGATTATTTTTATGTAAAGTTTTTAAATTAAGGTAAATCAGCTTAAAAGTGAATATATTTTAATTTTAAAGTTCATAAATGTAGTAAATATTTCTTGTGATTCATTATTTTTATGTACTAGTTTGAAAATTGAAAACAATATGTGTAATATATTTCAGTTTTACAAGTCTTAATGTGAAGTATAAGTTTCACTTTAGATCCTTTTAATTTTCTTTTCTTTCTCAAAGCAAGCTGACTACAAACAACTTTGTCTTTGTTCATGAAATCCCACACAATTGATTCTTGCCTTCAGTTTAATTAGAGAAATACAGTATTTGACAATGCGAATTTTCCTCCCAATTTTTATATTATTTATTAAAATTTCGGAAAGATAGTATAATAATGACTCCCTTAGAAACTTGATTATTAATTTTCGTTTTTCTTTTAACAGACCAAAATACATACTGCCTTATTTACTGAGAATATGGTAGGCTCTGGCCCCCAAGGAAGTTCTAACCACATGAGAGGGGGCATAAATTCTACTAAGTCATATTTTACACAACAGGCTGTATTTAGTATTTACTATTTTATAATATCTCTTGAAACTGTAAGGCATGCAGTGGTACCCTAATTTGACCTGTGGTGTGTGGTTAATCCGTCATATCAACATGCCTAATTTATATCCTCAGTTTCTAATTTTCAAACTAGTACCTACAATATAATGAATCACAAGAAATGTTTGTTACATTTATGGACTTTAAGCTGATTTACCTTAATCACTTCTAAGCTGATTTACCTTATTTTAAAAACTGTACATAGATATAGTCTAAAACAAATTAGGATGTCTCCAGAAAATGAAGAGCCTACCAGATTACTTGAAATCTAAGTCTATATTGATTTTAGCTAAGGCTATGCCTATAGATATAGATTAACCATATATTTGGTTATTTATGAAATCAATTTATGATATCATAAATATCAAACAGTTCTTGAGTGACAGCCATAGGACCCAGACTGAAGCTCTTCAAATACAGGAGTGACACATTTTGTTACACAAAATATAAAAATTGTGTTCTTCCCTGCAGTTTCAATGGTTGATACTAATCAATATTACAGATTTCACAAAATGAAAGAAGAAAAAAATGCATTTCTTAATGCATTTTTAATCCTTCCAGTTTCTGCTTATATTCCAAGTATATTCCTTTAATCCTTCCAGTTTCTGCTTATATTGCAAATATATTTCTCATAATTCTTTACAGGGTTACTTTCAGAAGTACATTTTCAGACCCTAGTAATTATTGTTTTCAAATTTGTACTTCTCTTCATGCCTGGCAAAAACAAACAAACAAACAAAAACCTGAAATGAGCCACAGCTTTTTCAATGAGTCATTTTAATGGACTATGGTTTTCATTTCTATAGGTGTAGACCCTAAGGAAGTGAAAGAGGTAATATTCCCATTCTTTACTAATGTTTTCTAGTTGGTCTGTCGTACATGTAGACAGTATATATCCTGGATTTGATATTTTCAAAATATTCTCTGCAGTGGTATGCAGTCCCTGGTTACTATGATTTTTAAGACATCTCTCATATGGAAAACATGCTTTTAGATATAAAGAGTTAAACAGAAGACAAAGATTTTTAAAATTTCAGTCAAGTTGGTTGTCTATGCACATGTGTGTGCATTTACTGTGTAAATGAGAACACATGTCTAGTGAGAAGCTTTAGTGAGAAGGGGAAATATGTATCTGTGTGTGTGTATATATGTATGTACATATACATACATATGTCTGTGCATATATATATGTACACACAGAAACACACACACATACATATATATCTTTGTACTTTTTTTAACAAAATTGCCTCAAATTTTTATTAACAAGAAAAGTAGATAGGAAATATCTAGGTTTTAAAGGACAAAAAAGTCAAAAACCTATGTCTAAGGAAGCATAATGTATGAATTTTTTTCTTTCACTAAGGTGATAGGTCTTTAAATATTACATTCTGGGGAACCATTTATATTTTCTGTTTTGTTAGTGCAAACAAGATCCTGATAGTTACATCACTTTATTTTCATGAGGCTCCCTGACTTAGCAAGCCCTGCCTTTTAGTGACTAAGCATCGAGGTGATTGAGCAGACCACTGGCATGAAGGTGACCTAGATTCTGGAGGAATTTCAAGGCTCCATTTCATGGGCAACTGGAGACCACAAAGATTGCCATGTTAACGTAATTGATATTCAAGGGAGTTGGTATATTCATGGCTTTTAGAAGCATATTACTTGCTGTTATACTGTAGAAGAATTCAGCCTAAGAGAGCAGAATGTTGTTATCAGGAGTTACAGGCAGCCTGGATTTAAATGAGGTCCAAAAAATAAAAAAATAAAAATAAATAAATAAATGAGATCCAAAGCAGGCCAGATTCCTGAAGTCAATGCATGGGTTCTTGTCATGTATATATTTTATCCTATATTTTATGTTTCAACACCCTCTGCAAACATCACATACGGGCTACGTACATTGAGTCTGATTTCCCTTGCTGATTGTATTTCCTCTTGGTAGTAAGTCAGACACTTAGGTAGATATTTGTTTTTCATATGAGGCTACATCATATTGAAATGACTAAGTCTATCAAGTCACATCAGAGCAAATCAGCAGAACACAGAGGCTCTGGGAGTAAAGGTGAAATATGGAAAAGATCAGGCTGTGCTCCTTTCTAATCTGATTTCTTCACTCCATCCTTCTCTGTGTCTGGCATAGTGTACTGCTCAAGATTAAGGTTAAATAAATATATTTTGGACTGACTGAATAGATATTAAATAAATTCATGCGGAATGAAGGAATGAATAAATACATGGATAAATCCTTCCTTCTGTGTGGATGCAGCTTTGGAAATGATTATTTTGCTGCATAAAAACTAAAAGAACATACTAAAGGAAAGATCTTATTGAACCTAGGATGATGGCTTCATATGTACGAGGTATGGAATAGAACATTTTTTCTTTCTGCCATTCAAATTTCTATTTGATCTAGGTAGTTCTTATTGGTAAGCTAAGTCTATATAACTGTTGTTAAGTTGATAAACAGTATTAATAAAGTGTTAGTCTTGATATACATTCTAGTAAATGACTTCAAAAAAATAGTTGATTATCAAATGGTGTTACTGTATTACATTATAAAAGTAAACATATACAAATAATATTTAAAATGACCTTTAGAAATTAGAAATATTTCTTTTACAAAAACAGTATTGGAAAACATTAGAAAAAACTGAAACGTGCTGCATTTGAGGATAAATATATCCCTAGTCACAAACTAATAGGGAAAATGGTTGGCTAGAAGTGTAAGATCTCTGTGTCATAAAATTTATGCCATTAAAATACTGCGTGTGTGAAAGATAAAGAATAAAAACACAAAATAATAGCAGATTATAGAAAACAAGAAAATGATATAAAAATATCCAGTGATACTTATTTTCTACTTAGGTAGAGAATTCTCTATTCTTCTTAGAGAGAGATTACGAGAGGTCACAAAATACAAAGGAGGAAGCAAGGCCAGGCCCATGCTCAAGTCCACAGTTCCAATGTTACTAACTGTGAGGCCTTGGCCTTACTAAAATTTTCTGAGCCTCAGTTTCCATTTCTATGCAATAAGAAATGAATTAGTACCTATGATTATAATAGAAGTTTTATTATTTATTCCTAATAATAAGTAAAATGTTTAGCATAGTGAGTATGTGATATTGTTTGGCTGTGTCTCCACCCAAATCTTATCTTGAATTGTTGTTTCCTTAATCCCAACGTGTCATGGGAGGGACCAGGTGGAGGTAATGTAATCATGGGGGTGGTTACCCTCATGCTGTTCTCGTGATAGTGAGTTCTCACAGATCTGATGGTTTTATAAGGGACCTTTCCCTGTTTTTACTCTCATTCTTCTCCTTCCTGCTGCCACATGAAGAAGGACATGTCTGCTCCTTCTTCTGCTGGGATTGTAGGTTCCCTGAGGCTTCTCCAGCCCTGTGGAGATATGAGTCAATTAAACCTCTTTTCTTTATAAATTATTCAGTCTTGGGTATGTCCTTAAAGCATCATGTTAAAAGACTGAAACACTATTTTAATGAATATTAAAAGTATATATTTTTATCATTTTTAAAGCATATAGAAAGACATTTATTATGAAAACTAAAATAGTTCTTTGAGAAAATAGAAAATATAAGTAGGCTTATGGCACATCTGTTATATTAGAGGAATTACGAGTATTCAATTCTGAAACCAGTAATAAAAATCAGTTTATTATTTTTAAAAGTATAATATTATATGGTTTGTATACCATTTTTTAATTCTAAATGTCTACCCAAGGACAAATTATAACTTGTCTTAAATAGTAATAGTAGATTTGTGTTGGATGTACAGAGAATATATAACTGATAATCTGGTAAACATTTTATAAATTTCACATTAAATTTCTGGAATATTTATAATTATAAAAATTAGAATTTCACATTTCCAAAAGATAACAATAGTATTAATAATATGTAACACATATATAACAATTATTATATGGCATGGAGTCTTTTAAACATCATATTTATATGATCTGAATGACAAAAGATTGACCTAATGGTGTTTCTCCTGAGTTCCATCATTTAGTTCATAGGTTACAATTTGGAATATTCAGAGGCTTCATGCAATTTCAAGGAAAATTGAAGAGAATTAAATATGGCTTATAGAAAATGTTCAAATTGGCTTCCGGGTACACATGCATAACAAGAGAAGACAGGAAAATGCAAGGCTTATTGGAAATTAATAGTCTAAAGTAGACAACATTGCTGTGGATTACATAGCCTTGAGAGCCCAAATAATTTCTTTCAGGTCAAGTCTTGTAGTAATTTGCACAGCTTCCTTCAAAGACTAATTATTTCAACACAAAACAGGTTTGTTCAGAGCTAAAGTAATAGTTAACATATTGCTTAATTATAGCTTGGATGCTTCTTAACACTCATATCTTCTTTTTTAAAAGATTAGTAGCCTGTGAAACAAATACATTTCATAAGTTTTGTTTTTGTTTTTCAAAACTCTGGATTTTAAGAGTGTCAAAGACTAAAATCAACTATTTAGGAGATTTACAGTATATAAAATAGCATTGTATAGAGAACTAATTGTTGGTTTTCTTGTAAGTGTGGTAGTGGGCACTCTGGCTTCAAGCTGTTTATCTCTTTCTGTTATGAAATGCAAAGCTATAAAATTCATGAAACTCAGAAAACTAATAGGATTGAATGCCAAATGACTCTATTGGCCCTCACTGGCACACATATTTTCTTCTTTATGTCATTCAGTATGACAGATATCAGATCAGTTACTTCATTTCTGAGAAACAAAATGCTTCTTATCCTTATTATGACATTTGAAATGGGGTAAGAAAAAGCTGAAAAGGTAAAGAAAAAAGAGCTGCTAATAATGTTGAAGGGAAACACATCATCATCACCATCATTTATTTGGGTAGCATATAGTTAATAAATGCTTTGCACTACCTCTTAACTACAGGCATTCTACGTGTTAGATTAGAAAGAAGAAGAGAGGGAAGGATGGAGGAGGAGTTGGGAGGGACAGAAAGCGGGAGTGGTAAAAAGGGAACTGGAGAAAGAGAGCAGGAGGGAGGGAGAGAAAGAAAGAAAAGAGTTAAAAGAAGTAAACAAGGAAAAGAGAAAAATAGCAGGTTGAAGGAAGAATTCACCTAATGTATTTCACAGCATATCATAGAATTTGTTTCCAGCCGTATGCCATATTTTGGGAAACTCATTCTGAAATAATTTCAGTGTTTTTCGGTTCTTCCTTTCATTAATTCTTAACCATCTGTCTCTTTTCTAGCAGTCAGATGTATATACACAGATGAATGCCTCAGAAATTTAAATCATTCTTTGCATTATTTTTATCAGTTGAATTTTGAGGTGGGTTTATAATTCTTAGCGTTTTGCTTCTTTAGTCAATGGATTCTCGAGTCTAAAGTTCGATCCATACGCAGAGGAAAACATGATTAAGTTTCTGTACTGCTGAGTTAGCTTTAGGCAGCCTTAGGGGCCTTGGAGAGCTAACTGCGTTCCAATGAACTCCAGGGTTCATCCTCTCCACTTTGTCCTGTTGTGACAAAGCCTCCTGAACTGGTGGCATTTGCTGTTGTCATTGATTTTTTGTTTGTTTGTTTGTTTGGTAAATTCTGATTTTGGGAATAACACTCACCTCCATCCTTGAAAAGCAATTATTTAATCATTTGGACAGAAATGTATTTGCATATAAGTGTAGCGTATGTTTAATTGAGTAAAACTGAAAAGCACTGTCTTCTTCAAATATAACCAAAGAGCTAATAAATCACTGCTGTTACCACTTATGAAAATATGAACTTAATAAGGGGCAGAGACCATACCCATACACATTTTATCTAATCGTAAATACACATTTTTGGAAAAATATTATGTGTTTCTTATATTTTATTGATTTCTCAAACAACATTTTTTTCCTAATCACAAGAATCATGCTTTTCAAGCTTCTATATGCCTATGAATAATGTAGGGATCTGTTTAAAATACAGACGCTGTTTCAGTAGCTTTGGGGTGGGGCCAGAGTCTCTATTTTTAAAAAGCTACTTAGTAATATTGAAGCCACTGGTTCATAGAACTATTTTTTAAGTAGCAAGGTGATAGAGCGCCCAAATGCATTGTTAACTGTTTTCCTATTGAGGCTTCCGTTTTCTAAAGTCATCTCTAAATTTATTTAGGCAAAAAGGAATTGCTTGTAATGGAAGGCATAGAGCTGCCTGGAAATGTGGGTTCGTGGGAACCCTTGCCTTTGCTTCGTCCTGCCATGTTGTTTTCTCTGAAGGTGACTCCTCTGTGGTCCTGTGAATGACTCCACTGATGGTTCAATGCTACTGTGAGTCCCATTCATGGACACCAGCACATAGTTCTCTGAGTTTACACTCATGGACTTACTTTCTCCTACACCAAGCGTGATACTAGGATGAATGAGTCGAGGAAGGTTGTCAGCCTTGGCCAGAGACTGCCCCCAAACTCTCCGTTCTTCCTCTCTTTCTACCACACAACCTAAAATCTTTATTACCTTCTCTGAGCCCAGACTTTCAGTCCAGATAAAAACAAAATAATAATAATAACAACAACGTTAAGGGTCACCTAGGTCTTCCTACTTCAGGAAACAGCTATGCTTACCCAGAGAGTGAGGCAGGCTGGGCTTCCTCTGGATCAGAAGCAAGTGACTGCCCTGGATTTGCATTAAAAACACCACTCAACTCACCCTTCCTTCCACTTCACAGAACATGAATTTTTTTCTCGGATAACAGTAACAAAATAAATATATATTGCTGCTTACATTTGTGAGGGTTGCAGTACCTTTCAGTGTGATTGATTGATTTTTCTAGTTGTATTTGTGTTACTCCTTACTGCATAGATATTTTTCAGGGGTTACTTACAGACAATTTCAATTAACAAAATAAAATCATCAATAAATAGATATTTAATCTTACTGTTTCTTATCAGCTAATAAAATTAAAAGCTTACTTTGCTAAATATTTTTTTCTGTGGATTATTAAATCCGATATTTTATTTATTTACTTTTTCATTATAAGTTGAAAGTAGCTCTTGAATTACAGGACTCTTTCTCTAATTTGAACCAAATGGGAGCACTAAATGGGAAACAGTCTAGCAAACACAACAGCAACTAAACAACACGAGAAAAGCCACAAAGCTTCTCCCTTTTGAAAAAAAAAAAACAAAAACAGGGTTTACAGGTCATGAGCGAGATTTATAGCAAACAAAATGTATTAGGAATTGATAATGTATAGATATGAATTCTCATTGCACAGGACCATAGACTTTTTGTACCATATTTAAAGCATTCAAACTCCTAATCAAGAATTAAGAAAAACAAAAGTTGTTAAATGTAATGAAAATGCCCTGTCTGATAGGCATATTTTGTAGTGGTCTTTCAAAAACAAAGCATGTGTGAAAAAACATAGGCAGTCTTTGTTCTATACCCATTGGTCATTAAATTTCTCATGCTGTAAATAGGAACCTGCCAAGGATGGTAGTTGAGCTGAATGGCTTCCAGATTTTTCTTTTGTTATTATTGCTGCTACTGTTTACCTTTAAAAATTTTTAATAAATAAATTTATTATATCTGAATCTATTTAGCTATATTTTCACATTCACACCACACAAATGCAGTTATTATGTATGAAATAAAACCTTTATTGAAGTTGTTCATCTTTTCCTCTATTTTCTGAGTCAGAAAACTCCCAACAATAAAATAAGGCTAGGGAAATGTGAATATTCTGGCATATGCAATGTTTATAAAAACAGCAGTATCAGAATTAGTGACGTGATATACTTTCGGTGCTGAGAATATTAGACTCCTTTTTTGTTAGATTGAATGAGGGCTAATCATGGGGAGAAAATGCACACAGACCCCAGCTGTATCACTAACAGATGAAGCATGTGCTTCTGAAGGAAGGTCTGCAGCTGTGATCGATTCCAGCAGTTACTGGGATCCATAGGCTTAGGCACATAGTAAAGACGGGATAAAAGGATTCCAAAATGTGTTGCTCCTTGTGATCATTAATCTGCTTGTTTCATCATGAACATTTTGATATTTTACTACTGTTTTCATTCATGTACCTTCTCTTAATCCCTTGCAAATACAGAGGGAAATGTCAAGTGTATACGAAAGGAGTATTTTTATTTGTTATATTGTCTGAATGGAATGTTGCCAAGTTTGATGATTCAACACTCTTAAACTCTACTTTGAACAATTTACATTTAAACACAGATCTACTAAGTACCATCAACTATGGCAAATTTACATGAAGGGCCCAGTTATATTTCTTTGGATTTTGATGATTTTTCTCCTAAATAACCTAAAAATATTTCTATTTGTATTTTCCACCTCCTTGTTTTTTGAAGAGAGTACATTGAGTCTATAAGAAAAGTGAAGGTTTTTTTCATCAACATCACATAGATGTAGTAAGATGTGTCTGACAAAAAGGAAGTAAAATGATGTTTTAATTTTAAAATATAAATCTGTCATGGCAAACAAAAATACAAAAATATTCAGGATGCAGAAAGAAGTATAACATTGGATTTGACGATTGTGTGGCAAGTTGAAAATCATAAAAGGAAAAGCAATTAATAGAAGATCATAAAGCCCAAGCTTTATGAATTTTGATTCAATAAGATGGAAAATGGAAAGTGCCTGTATACCCTCAGTGGACAGTTTAAGGTGGGGGCTGTTCATTACATAAACACCAAGGAGAATTGTTTTGGCTTTGTTTCTAAGAAGAAATCATGCAAGAACAAATTAGAAAAAGCTTTATCACTTATTTAGTTCTGTTTCTCTCTTTCTTGCACTTCCTCCCAAGGATGTTGTATTCCAAACAAAAACAACATTGAAAGAGGAAAATAAGTATGAAAAAAATAGGGAAGAAATGTGAAAGAAAAGAAAAATGACAGCGTGGAGTGAAAGCATAAATTACATGAAGACCTGTGTAGGTGACCCACAGTGATACGGCAGATACTGATGCCTCAGGTTAAAAGACGTTAAAACTTCATTAGAAAGCACTGCTGAAAATAAAAAAAAAAAGACAGGACAAAATTGTGAAACATGTATTCTAATAACTTAAATAGAACTGGTAAAATAATACTGTGCATTAAAAGAGATACACAATTAGGAAGATAATCATATGGAGAGCTTTACTCTGAATTTTAAGGTTTCAAAAATCTTCCTGTCTTTACTATGATCAGACATTTTATATTAGAGCTTAACCCTCTAGGAAAGTATAAAATTAGAACTCAGCCGAGTGGAGAAAGCAGAGGAATGCACAGAAGCTAGATTCTAGGGCAGAATGAAACACAATACAGGTTCTTAAAAAATAAAGTTTTAGAATAGTAAAAATACTATTTGAATTATGTTTAAATTAAATATTAATTGGCAGAAAAACTAGGAATATAGAAATAAAAGAATAGTAAAAATTCAAAATTTTAATGTACATGGGCTTAAAAATTGGTTAATAATATTTTTCTTTCATAATGAAGAGAAAATAATTTTACCTACTTGTATTTTTAATAATACAACACTTATTAAAAATTGTGTCCATGACCAATAATTGGACTTCATTCAAATATAATTGTGTACAAAATTTAGGATGGGACAAAGAAACCACAGTGATCAAGATAAATAATATTTGATAAACATTTTAAAACTCAAAATTAATACAAAATTTTCATGATGAACAGAATATCAAAAATTTAAATAAACACCAGTATAAATATGTTTTTTTCTTGCTGACTCTCACTTTTTAAAATATTACCTCTTTGAGCTTTATGTAGAAAGTTCAGTTGATCTTTGTTGATTTTTTGTTGTTGTTTGCTTTTGTTTTGTTTTGGTTTTTAATTTAAAAGCAAACTGAGATTGTGTCCTGTGAATAATTTTGACATGAAAGGCTCTAATGTCCTTATATTCAGTTTTTGAAAGCACAGAAAATTAGAATCTGCCTTTTAACATGATACCTATAGTGAACGATATTCAGTGAAGTACTATTTTATTATCACGTAGTTGACCCAAATAACGTTCAGTCAGTACTGTATTAAATACATCTGGAAAGTAGTTAGTGCCTGTGCATACAGGTGGTACACATGCATTCACAGGTGGGCATGCATATGTAATTCCATTGTTAGAGTAATGTGTGCAGCGTTTTTTATAATAAATTTCTACATTTTACCAATAATTAATGTTCTAGTAATAAATACTATAACCTTATAATTTTCATAAAAGAAATTACCACATTTTGTTAATAAGATTGATTAAATTTGGTGTTTCTCACTTTTTGCCCTAGAGGAATGAAATGAAGATATGATTAGTTCTTATTTTTTTACTATTTCTTATGACAAATATTATTGGCGCAATATTATATGTGTAAGAATAAAAGAAATCTATTCATAGCAAAGACAAAAGAAGAACATGAGAATTTTCCAATTACATTCCCGATAGACTTGATTAAAATTGGACATAAAATATTGATGAAGGGAGATTTAATTGCTGTTCTTGTGTTATTAATCCAATATTATAGCAATGCAAATATTTGTCTAGCAATGAGTTCATTTTAATTGAAGAAGACCATAATGAGACAGAAGTTTTCTGTTCAACTGAAAGAGAAACAAAAACTAAAATTAGTATTGTGATGATAATGGTACTGAAAATACCACTCACTGAGAAGACATATTTCCTTTTCATTATTGTTAGTAAAACTGGAGTAATAGTAAAATTCCTTTCCTAAAAATAAATCAAGGTTGATGTTTCATGTTAATCACTGAATTAATGAAGTACTTGTATTGAAATATAATGTGACTTTTTTTCCATGTTACTACAATTGATTAATGCAAACATATACAATACCATTTGCTGCTTTTATATGGATTACTTGAGAGTCAGATACAGCTACAATTAAGTTATTGACTAGATGATGATTAAAGGAAACCTAAACCATCAAGTGGTTTTAGTTGACAAGATAAATCTGCAACTAAGTTAAAAATTCTACCACAAGATAAGAGAGTTAATTCAAAAACTCAAAAGCAATTATTGATTTCCTTTTGATGCCAAGCACTGCAATAAGAACTGAGTCTGAAAAGAGCAGTAAGTCCCTGCTTTTAAGGAATTCACAGTTTCTTATTTGCTCTGTTAGCCTATCCCATGCCTCTCTACCAGATTCTTTAGCATCATTATTGCTTTTAAGGAAACTTTATTTTAGATACTTTATTCAAGTTTTAAATTCAGGAACCCAGAGTTGGTGCCAAAGTGAAGGAGTATTAAGGGCGAATTTTCACTCAATTAAGAGAAACAGAAATCCTTTAGATCTGTTGTAAGAGACTCAGGAGTTGGAAAGAGCTGTATGGTATGCTTTTCAGTTATGTGTTTTAGAATTTTTCATGTTGCTTTGCATTGAATTGTTTTGATTTGATGCTTTGCAAGCCCAGTGTATTACTGGGGTATAAAATGAATACCATTTCCTAACATTTTCCTTCATTATTTCATTCCGAAGTCTTTTTCAGAAGTAAATAGAATATGGATTCTTGACCCCAAACTAAAACTTACTGAAATAACTTTGAAAGTTATAATAAAATTGGTTTCAGTGTTGACTCTCATCATGCATTATTCTAGCTCTCTCTTTCCTCAGGTAACTCTGGTTTCAATCGTAGAGTTACATTTTTCTCAAAAATCTCATGTTCACTGTACTCCAGTAAAAGTTTTCTTGCTACTTTAGCATGAAACACTAGTTGACTTCTGCTTTTCTGGAAAAATGCGTGAAAAAGATACATTCAAAAATTGACAAAGATTGAATAAGCAAGCATTTTTTAGAAAGTGGCAATTCTATAACATTAAAGAGAAATTAATTAAATTAGGAATTGACAGCGAAATTGAAGTAAGTATTCGAGTAATATAGGAAAATATCTTCAAATAATGTTAACATTACCTATCCTTACCAAATAATTTCTATAATTTGCTTCATTCTGTAGACAAAGCAAATTGTTATATTATTTGGAGCATTCTGAATAAATCTGAGTGACAGAAAGAAGACAGTATATAGAATAAACTATACTTATATATGTGGGTATATATATGCACACAGTCATGCATAAGGACATAGTCTGGTTAATGATGTACTGCATATATAATAGTGGTTGATTACAATTATAATGGATCTGAAAAGTTTGCATGGTCTAATGATGTTACAGTCATAAGATCATTACACAATACATTATTCACATGTTTGTGGTGATACTGGTGTAAACAAACCTACTACACTCTCAGTCATATAAAAGTGTAGCATTTACAATTACAAAGAGTGCATAATCATTGAGAATGGTCATCAACAATTAGATTACTGGTCTGTGTATTTACCATGCAATTTTTTACCATTATTTTAGAGTGTATATTTTCCACTTATAAGAAAATTGTTAACTATAAAGTGGCCTCAGGCAGGGCCTTAAGGAGGTGCCCAGAAGAAAGAGTTGTTACAGGAGATGGCAGGTCCCTCTGTGCCATTACACCTGAAGTCCTTCCAGGGACACAAGATGTGGGGGCAGAAGCAGTGATGGTGATGATCCTGACCCTGTATAGGCCTGGGGTAGTATGTATGCGCGTGTCATAGTTTTCAATGAAATTTTAAAAAGTTAAAAATTTAAAGTAGAGAAAAGCTTAGAACATAAGGATATAAAGAAATAAACTATTTTTGTCCAGGTTACAATGTTTGTTTTTTGTTTTTTGTTTTTTTTTTTTTGAGACAGAATTTCTCTCTTTTTACCCAGGCTGGAGTGCAATGGCGCGATCTTGGCTCACCGCAACCTCCGCCTCCTGGGTTCAGGCAATTCTCCTGCCTCAGCCTCCTGAGTAGCTGGGATTACAGGCACGCACCACCATGCCCAGCTAATTTTTTTTTTTTTTTTGTATTTTTAGTAGAGGTGGGGTTTCACCATGTTGACCAGGATGGTCTCGATCTCTCGACCTCGTGATCCACCCGCCTCGGCCTCCCAAAGTGCTGGGATTACAGGCTTGAGCCACCGCGCCCAGCCCAATGTGTGTTTTAAGCTAAGTGTTACTACAAAATAGGAAAAAAGTACAAATAGTTATAATGTAAAAAAGTTACAGTAAGTTCAGGTAAATTTATTATTGAGAAAAACACATTTTTATGATAAACATAGTATAGACTGTGTGTACATGTTTATAAAGTGTAGTTCCCGAGGCCACCACACCAACTCACCAGTCACTCACTGACTCACTCAGAGCAACTCCAGTCCAATAAACTTCATACATGCTAAGCTCCCTATACAGGTCTACCGCTTTTTAATCTTTTATACCGTATTTGTACTGTACCTTTTCTATGTTTAAATACATGAATACTCACCACTGTGTTACAGTTGCCTACAGGATTCAGTACAATAGCATGCTGTACAGGTTTGTAGCCTAAAAGCAATAGGCTGGACTGCATAGCCTAGGTGGTAGGCTACCCTATCTAGGTTTACGTAAGTACACTCTTCGATGTTAGCACAAGGACAAAAATCACCTAAGGACACATTTATTAGAACATATTTCTGTTCTTCATTGCATATCTGCATAAGGCTTATTGTTTAAAATTTCCAAAATTCTGACTCAATATATTTAAAAAAGAAGTTTATTGTCATTTGCAGCAATTGCATCCACTTTCTTTAGTGCATTTATGTTTATTTCAATGCCAATTGCATAAAATGCTTCCACAAATCTACATTACTGTTGAAAATGCCTTAAGGAAGCCATATATTTAATTGTATTGTACCTGAAAAATGTGGGGTCTTTGAAAGCAAAACTCATGCTTTCATCCTGTATGGAATTCACAGCCTTGCCGAAGGACTCCATAAGCCTCCTCGGTCCTTATAGGGGTCTAAAGTCTGCCCAAGGAATCAATCAGTCATTTGCTAAGCAGGGGGAACAGAAAGTGAAACAAAAAGAATGAGGTGGACAATTTTTCTATGAGATTGTGACATGGATTGATAATTATACAACTTTCTGACAATGCTACAGTGTTTGGGGAAAGAATTTCATGCAGCCAAACTGCCTCCACATTTGTAATGTTCAGCATCTCTAAGACTAGGCAGGTTACCAGGTCACAGTTCTGTGACATCTGAATAAATTTCGTAACCAGCTGGGGAATACTTCACTCTTGGTTGATCCCATAGTGGACGGTCTCTATTTATGGTTAAAGATGGAGGACAATAAATTATTTTGATTTAGTGGTTATGAGTTTAAAGTGCGCAATTTATTGTATTTTTTCTAGACCCGTAGAATAACTTCTCTTGATTCTACTTAAATCTCTTCCCTGAGGAAAAGAAATTTAGTAAGAGTTGGAAGTGGACATTGGCCCTGGATAGAGACTTCTGTTTTTTAGGATGTTAGCCTGATGCCAAACTTTACTAACCTGGGTGGTCATTTTCAATGTGGACATTTTTCCAAGGAAGTAGACCGAAACCACTAAACATATTTGCTCCATGAGCTAAACCACAATAAAACAGAGGTCTCCTGTGTATAGCTTTCCTCACCCTTTGAATACAGCTCATTCTTATTTTACTTCCATAAGAAGCAAATGCCCTTTAGAAAGTTTCTCTTTGAAGTTTAAATGTAGTTGTATGAGTGTGAGAATGCCTGTGTATCCAGAATGCAATTACATGCAAGTACCTGATTAAATGATGAAATGACCATTTCTTCAGGACAGTTAAGTGTCCTCTGAGAGTTGAGGCATGCCAGACCCCCAGACTCCAGCTGGAGGATCAGTCATCACCTACGTATTGTAAATGTGCGTGCATGAAACAGGCAAAATTTTGAAGTGTTATAAACCAGTCATAGCCAGACCAAAAAACGTAGTGTTGTTCTAGATGTCTACTTGAAAACAGTTTCTTTTTTTGGCATTCTTCCCATTGTAGCTGTCCAACATCACTTCAGACACTCGACTTAATCCAGTTTTTTCTTTGTCTTCATTTTTCTTCCTGCATGAAAGTAGGTCTCTGTCCTTCACCCAAAGTGAAAAGGACCCTGAATTTTTAGGCCAGAGAACCTGCGTGTCACACAGAGTAGAGCAAGGTGAAGTAGTACCTCATGAGAGATCATGATTGGCAGGCAGCAGCCCAGGAGAACCTTGATCTGCTGCTCGGCCTTGGCTGTTAGCAGCATGTCCAGCTGACTTCAAGGCAAGAGAGCATCTCATCACTATCTTCCCTCTTTCCATTCCATTTGGAGGAGAGTAGAACTTTTTAAAGTTTTAGCATCCTATTTATATAGCACCAATGATAGGATTTTTCTATCTTATTCTGAGAAGTCAATAAAATAATCCAAATATCATCTAAGAATCTATTGCTTCAGTGTACTCCTCTTTTTTATTCATTTGATATATTTACATATCTGTATCCATATAGTAAGCCGTATGTAACCCGAAGTGTACAATACTTTTCATTTCTTAAGACACAGGTGATATAACATATAAAATTTGAGTTCAAGGTAAATGTCATACTGGCTTATTCTGTGAAATTGAAGAACTGCTCTCTCAGCTGCCACATTGTCCTAAATAGAATGATTCTTGTCATGTTCCCAGATGGTACATAGAGGAGAAATTGCTCTGAATCTATGCTGTGATGGGCAAGAATAAAGAGATGTTCTGCTTGCAGAATTAGATATATAAATTGACACAAACATAGGTAGTGATGATTTATCACTGGCAATTTTAAAACTTAGACGTAAAACTACTACATATTAATAGAAATTTTATGTATTGCCCTATTTAAAACAATAATTGGTATCTGTATTTTATTAAGTGCAAATCTTTTAAATAACTATGACAATATATGCTCATAATCAGATTTTATAAATGAGATTTTATTCAATAGTATATATTGTACAACTGCATTTTTACAAACCCATATGCCCATAATGTTAAATACTTAGACATCTTTATATCATTTTATATTAAAATAAATGTTGAAGAGAAAGGCAATAAACTGAAAAGTTGAATCAATTTCGAAAGAATAACATGTTCAACTAAACAGTAAATCAAGTAATAAAATTCTAAAGTTAGTTTATTTTGTCAACAAAAATCATGATTTTCTTCCTTCGTTTTTACCTACCGTGGAAGAATAGCCAATTTGCATCCTTCCATGATATCAGTAACCATGTTGTAATTGATGATTCTGCATGGAGAAATAAAGAACCAAATCAATTCCTGGGCAATAGAAAGTGACTCTGGTGGCGGTAGACATAGTTCTCTTTCAAATGGGTAAAACTGCTCAGGGCAAACACTATTTACTTATTGCCAATGATGACAAATTGACCTGGTCAATCACAAGGTCACAGCTCTCATATTGCTGGGCTGTGCTGCTGCTTAATCTTTTCTAGAAATGGTGGCGTGGAATGATTTTAAGTTATTTAAACACAGATACCTATAATAATTGTCTTACAGTTTCTACTATTCACAGAAGCATATAGAGCAATTATTATACAATTGCATGACCTTTTGCAAAACCATTTTTTTCTTATGTAATCATTCCATAAGCCTCAAAACAGCCAAAGTATTAACCACTGATTGCTCCTCCCATTCACCACGCCCCACCCTGTCTCACATCTCACTGGTTACATCTGCAGTTCAGTGATCCAGGGAAATAAATGTTGGAGACAAGCAATGAAATAGTCATAATAGTTCCACTTATTGAAAATAGTACTACTTCTCTCTAAATTAAGTGTGTAATTGGCAAGTCTTATTTATACTCTCATAGGGATTAGTTTTTATTGATCTAATTAGGATGAAGCTTGGGAATGACTTGCCAGTCAACCTGATAAAGCAGCAGCTGCACATTATTCTATTATACAAACAGAAAATGGCATTAGTGGGTGAAAACAAAGCATGATATGCTAAACTAATCCTCTGTTACTGAAAGAGTTTGTGAAACCAAAGGACACACTCTGATGGAAAGATCCATTCAGGATTTAAATTTCACCTTCTTATCAATAAGATGGGAAAAGAGGTTTCTGCATTTTATTTTTGATGGCGAGTATAATTGCACTGGTATATATATTAGCAGGATACGTTTTTAAAAACATAAAATTGTTAAACAGCCTTAAATAACTCAGTTTAACCTGAAAAGACAAGTTCCTTTGCCTTTGTAGTACGTTTTCGTATTTCTCCTTTTTTTCTTTCATTTCTATCACAGATACCAGAAAGAATTTCTAACAAATGTTTTCTTTCTCATATGCAAGTCAGTGTGGGAGATTAACAGCAGGAATTATACTCGTAAAACAATTACAAAAAATGGGAAAAGTTTTTTTTATTTAATGAAATCAATGCACACAGACAATGGGTCTCAACATATTGACTCAGTTATTAGGCTATGCTCTGTGAACACATGTGGCAGCTTTCACTGATCAAACTCCATTAAGATAGTCTTACTGATTTATCCCTGAGCAATGATGAACATACATGGACACTGAGTCAATATTTTGAAGAAGATTATAGGATAAAGTACTGGCCTTTCATTTTTAAGATTGCATCAATTTTGAGCCATGATTCAAAGTCTCTAGCCCTGAATAAGTAGAGCTGAAATCCAAAGTACATCTTGGTGCTGTTAAGATGATGAAATTAATTGGCTGAGGTTAAAGAAAGTTGTATGCATTTAAACAGACTGCAAAAAAAAAAAAAATACTCAGCTTGTAAGATCTTTAATGAGGACTTCTGGCATTTGAAAATGTAAAATCCAATATAAACATACATTTGTTTTTTATTACTTTTCAAATATATTTCTGCATTTCTACTTCTGAGTGATATGAAATTTATTAGTAGTTAATTTGATTAAATGTGAAAGCTGTTATATAACAATGTGCTTATATTATTTTTCTCTCCGTGAAAATTTCATTTTAATTTACATGCACAATAACCTTTTTTTTCCTTAGGATTGTAGTAAAATTTCTAATATTTGTATGATTTAGATTAATATAAGATCAAGGAAATTGTTTTGTTAAATATTCCTACTGTAAGAGTATAGCTCAATATTCTCTCTCTTTCTCTGTCTACACACACACACACACACACATACACACACACACAAACCTAAACATATATTGCTTCCTTTCACTTTTCTCAATGTTATTGTGAAACATACAATTCAATTACAGAACTTTTTGTTTAAGTCACTTAGCATTTTTCTCTTTATTGAGAAATAATCTTTGTGTTAGGCGTCATCAGCACACAACACCTATCCTATGATCTGATAGTTCATAAAAGGAAAAGGCAATTCTAAAAGAATACTTATAACACATTCTGATAAATGCAAATAGTTTACAAGGTCCTTTTTCTGCCTATGTAAGTTTAAGTCCCCTTCAGAGGGAAGGGTAATTGAGTGGTTTAGGGAAGAATCAATAAAATTTGTCAGCCAAGAAGTAGAGCAGGTGACTCAGGGCAGAAAAAGTGCAACATCTTCAGTGGGGTCATACAAGGACGTGGCCACACAGTGCATGGTGGTCATGAAGAGTGATAACTCCAGTGAGAAGTGTGGGACCTGATCATAGTTGTCTTTCAATACTATGTGAAAGGTGATGGAAGTATACTCAGAAAGCAATGCATGCACGATAGCCGAGGTCTTTTAATCAATTCAGATTTATTTCTTAGGACGATAAATTTGTCAGCAAACGTGTACAGTAGACAATATCTAGGGAGCCTGGCAGCCTGAAAGACCATTTGGGAGGTTGTAAAAACAGTGCAGACAAGAGTGGAGGAAGCCACAGTCTTTCTCTAGCTTTAAGGAAAGATTATGATGATAGATTGGAGAGATCAAATCCAGGTTATGTGTGTTTGTAGTAAATAGGTTTTAGTAATAAATCTAAATTGAGAAGGGAGGTGGGTGATGGGGACATAAAGTGACGATGGAGATGTGTGATGAATACCAGGTCTGAAGGAGGAGGAAAGGAAAACACAGTCCACTGATTTAATTCCATGAGTGCTGGCTGGGCAGCCAAGGACCGACGTCCAGAAGGACTGACTCTCAGGAGAGCTGCTTCAGGAGCTAGAACTGAAGAAGGACAGTCCTCAGAATGTAGGGAATGGAAACCCCTAGACCAGGCGTCCCCAAACTACGGCCCACGGGCCGCATGCGGCCCCCTGAGGCCATTCATCCGGCCCCCCACTGCACTTCAGGAAGGGGCACCTCTTTCACTGGTGGTCAGTGAGAGGAGCACAGTATGTGGCGGCCCTCCAACGGTCTGAGGGACAGGGAACTGGCCCCCTGCGTAAAAAGTTTGGGGACGCCTGCCCTAGAGCAATCGTTATGCTAAGGCAATGGTACCACATAGGAAAGAGCAGAGCTGAGAACCCAGGTGGGCACACTGTTACAGGCAAGGGGAAGGAAGCCTAGAACACCAGACTCAAAAGTCTGAAGTGTGCAAGAAACAGAACCAAAAGAATGGTGCAGTGGAAACTCCGAGTGAAGGGAATTCCAGGGGTACAGGGGCTTTCGGCTTTCAGCAATAATGTAAGAAACAACAATTGGCTGTTGTTTCTGGTCATGAGTGACTTTAGGATGACAAGTTTCCGTAGAGCAGTGGCTGTGACCTACAGAACACTTGGCAATATTTGGAGATACGGTTGACTGGCATGACCTGGATGTGGAAGAAGAGCTGTCGCCCTGGAGGGGCTAGAGTCCGGGGATGCTGCTAAACATCTTTTTATGCGCAATTCGGCCCCACAACAAAGAGTTACCAGAATGAGAAACTGCAGCAGAGTAAAAGGATCCAGATTCGTTCTGAATGAGTTGGACAGAGAATTTGAGTTTAGGGACATGATAAACTAATCGAGAATACTCTCTCAAGACCAAGCAAACAACTAAAAGCTAGAAGCAGTTTTATGTTTAGGAGCAAAGAGTATATAGGAAAAACCAGAATAATGTATCAGAGTATTGACAAGTACAGCAGAAAATCACTTACAAAACGTTCATTGTTAAATGGCGTTGTCACACATGGATTTAGGATGAGTAGGACAATAAAAGAACTTATGCCATCAAGATGAGAGTTGGAACAATCTATGCAAGTTCGATTTTAAAAACTTCAGCAAAAGAAATATAGATATATAAAATTTGATTATTAATGGCATCAGAAAAATTATGGCAAAAGGAAAAGAGAACTTTCATCAAGAAAAATAAAATAGTCAAAGTTCAGCCTTTCATAGGTCAGAAATAACAAATATAAAGGAGAGTTATAAAGATATACAGAACAGTCCAAGCAAAGGCAAGAAGCTCCAGATAATACCTTGGAGTCAGCTAGGTTTGACACATTAATCTAATAGAGGTAAAGTCATCAGGGCCACCCTTCCTTCCAGGATGAGGGATGCCTGAGCTGTGAGATTAGGCAGAGCAATCACAGTCCCAATACTTCCTGACAAGGCAGCCTTGGACACATTGCTTATTCTTTTCAAGGGGATCTGGTTTCTCTTTGGATTTGAAAAGAAAATTGCAAAGTTTTATTTAAGCCTTCTCTTTTCCCTCAACAACTCTGAAGACCTGTTGCCCTGCTCCTGATCTTCCAAGGTCCAAAACCACTGTCTTAAAATGCCTTCTGCTCCCAAATATTACCTAAATTTCTATTATACCTCATTAAAATTGGCATTGCTTTGGTGTAGATTGGCTTAAAATAACATTTTATTGTAACTCATCAGAAATTATATGATTTTAACGAAGAGATGGAAAATACAGCCAGCCAGAAGTTTTCTACTTTTTTTCCTTTTTCTCCCAGCACAGTGTATTATTTTTTGCTTCCATCATATTGAAAACCTTTCTAGGATGTGTACATACTATTAAATGCTCCTCGTCCTGACTCACTTGTTTTTACCTCATACCAAGTTCCAATTTACTCTTGGGATTGCCTGCACTTCAATAATTGTTGCATAGTTTAACCCAGACTTCTCAACAGTAAATGTGTCTAAGAATCACCTGGAGATCTTGTTAATATTACAGATTCTGTTTCTGTAGGCCTGGGGTAGGCTGAGATTCATCCTTTTCAGGAACTCCAGGCAGTGGTGATGGTTCTGGAACAATTAACGACCATTCCTGGAGTAGCAAGCATTTAATACTTTCAAAGGGCATGCTGATTATGCTTGGAATCTGTCACTCAAATAAATAAAAAATTAGAGTGGCCAGGCATGGTGGCTCACTCCTATAATCCTAGCACTTTGGGAGGCCAAGGTGGGCAGATTATGAGGTCAGGAGTTTGAGACCAGCCTGGCCAACATGGTGAAACCTCATTTCTACTAAAAATATAAAAATTAACCAGGCGTGGTAGTGCAGGCCTGTAATCCTGGCTACTCAGGAGTCTGAGGCAGGAGAATCACTTGATCCCGGGAAGTGGAGGTTGCAGTGAACTTAGATTGCGCCACTGCACTCCAACCTAAGCGACAGAGCAAGTCTTTGTCTCAGAAAAAAAAAATAAGATCAACAATTGGAAAATCTGCCAGGGAATTATTGATAAGCAAGTGGAAACTGCTTGTTTCTAATTAGCTGTTTTAGTTTAGTGTTTCTGTGCATGTGTGTTTTATAATTTGGTGAAGATGTCTCCATTTGGGGGAACAAATGTATTCTGATAATTCTCATCCCAATTAAAATGCAGTGGCAGACATGAAGAGGCTAATGCTGGGTCCTTCATGTCCTTTATTTCCTCCCAAATGCCCAGTTGATCAATATTCAGATGGACTGGCGGTGCTTTCTGTCTTCTTCCTCAAAGTGTGTATTTTTAATCATCTGAACATCCTGGGTCCAGAGCTGCCATTATTCTCTGGATTGACCCATCTGCCCTTCTGGAACAGTAAGGTACTCATGGCCCTTTTTATTGCTCTTCTGGGGCCAAAATTGTAGCTAAAGTAAAATCCGATGTCCATTTCTTTTTTGCTCATGTATAATGTGGAGCGAAGTTTTATTCCAATTTATTATTTTGCAGGCACATTTTTCAATACGTGTGTCTATTTCTCAAAAGAGAGCTAAGTGATAAAGCTCATCTTAAATAAAGAGAATATTCATGATCTCTTAATACTCTCAGTTGCCAAGAAAGGGAAAAATAATGTTCCATAACTGGAGCCAGAATTTTTGGCCAATTTGAAAACATGACACTCTCATTTTGCCAGTGCCACTTCTCCCAAACCGGTTCTCTGGGAAGTTAGAATTGGAAAAGGTATTGGAAGAACACTGGAGAACACACCCCCAACGTAGGCAGCAGTGACTACAGAGATCATTCTCAATGCAAAAGGCATCATTTGGGTAGACAATGTAGAGTGCCAAAAGGATCATTCGATCATTATCAGGAAGTGAAATGACACGACTTTCATGAGCTTTGAAAATGGTATAATTTATATCAGGTTCATCCAGAATAGAAACTTGATTCCCTTTGCTTCCTTTCTTACCAACACTTTTGCACTTACTAATTGTGTCTTAATTTGGCTTCAACCTTGTTGTATTTCTCTGAATAAAATCCCAACTTTACAAACACACTGCACGGATTCAAAACAATAACTTCATTTATGTTTGTTAACCCATTCCTCTGACTTCATTCCTAAATATTATTTGCTGATTAATAAAAAATTTTAGGGCAAATTCATTCATGCCTTCTAAACCAGTGTTTCCTAAATCTCTACTTTATGTCAGGTATAGACAGTACAAAAAAAAATAGTAAGTTTATCCCTTATGACCTTTTATTGTAACTGATTGAAACAGGCCTACGTTCTGCCAAGGTATTGAAGGGTATTAAGAAAAAGAAAATATGGACAGAGAGAAGCCAAGTGAAAGTCAAACTGAGACCTGATGAAAATGAGAAGACAGCAAGCCATATGGGCAGAGGCAGAAGTTGAAAGACCATTCCATGCAGAGAGAACAGCCAGTGCAAAGTGCTGAGGAGAAGTGATGCTCTGGAAATAGCAGAGTTGCTGAAAGTGTCCAAACAGGCAGGGCCAAGGCAGGGAGGGCTCAGAAAACTAGCCAAAGCTGTTATTTAGAGGAAGTGCAGGGAGTGGAGGAAAGTTGTCTAGAAACTGAAGCCAACAGCCCTCCGCAAAAATTCAAAAGATACATAACATACAGAATATGAGTAAAATATAGAATTTGTTATCTTGAAAGATTGGGGAGGTCTAGGCATTAAGATTTGCTTAGCAGTATAGATTGTAATATCTCATCACCACAGTCCTTTGAAACAGGGTATTATCATCTTACAGCTGACTGAGCTGTAGAAGCTAAAGGGTGGCATGTTCCACTCTTGAAGTAATAACCCGTGGTATCCTTCCTAACACCAGCTCCCTTAGCTAATACCTAAGGACTGGCCAGGTAGATGGAACAAGAGAAAGGAACCAATACATTCATTCCTTTTAAATGCATGATTCTATGTCTAAGTACAACATAGAAGGGCTTTCAAAAGATACTCGCGGTCCATCTTCTTATTCTGTCTTTTAACATTTCATAGGTTGGGGTATATGGGGAGGGAGAGAGTGAGACCATAACAGCATCCTAGCCAAGTCTGGGCAAAGACCATCTGCCACCAGGGCCAGGAGCCAGGGAGAACCACGTGAGCACCTGGAAACATCCAGGCTGAATTCAAACGAGAACTGATGCCCACCTCTGCTGAGCAGACACGTACCACATGTCCATCTTTGTAATTACACTCTGGGGATGGACCAGTAATATCAGCCAACATCCTAGCCAGCTATTATCCTACAAGATTGGCCATACACACTCCGTACCATAAAGCTTTATTCATCATTTTCCTGAGTCTCAGAGGGTGGACTCCCTGCCTTTGAAATCTGGTAAAGTGGTAAGTCCACAGAAGAGAATATTATCACAGATACCTTGAGGCTTTTTGGTGAAAAGAAAATCCCCAGACTGGCCAAGTTGTAATCAATTAAGCCACCTCAAAGTTCAAGTTTCCCATCAGGTGGAAAAGTAGCGAAAGGGCTTCCTACTTCTTCTCCGCACACTGGTCTCTGCACATTTGCTATAGAAGTGGCAGACTTGAGGTTTTCACCGAGGCTTTCCACACCTCTGGTTTTTCCTTTGTGCCGTCTGACTCCAATGGTAAATTAATAATTTTAAAAGTCATAAAGTTGTAGAATATTTTATCCATAGAAATTATACCTTTCTCTTAATAAGTCGCATCTTTGTATTACCCTGGCTAATACATATGTTAGTAAAATAATAACAAGAATAACAAGCAGCATTTGTTACGTGCCTGGTGTGGGGGGAGGTGAGGCTCTACTCATCTGCTGTGAATTCTTCATTCAATCATGCACCTCTTCTCTCGCTCTCTTATGCTTCACTCACACTAGGCTGCCTTAGATTCCTTGAAAGTGCCAAGCTCACTTCTGTCTTAGAGACTTTACCCTTGCTCTTCTCTCCTAGTGAAGAAAAATTTATTCTGAGTTCTTCACGAGGCTTTTTTTTCACCATCTTTTTTATTTTAACTGAAAGCTTATCTAATCAAGAGGTTCTTTCGGATGCTTAAAATGATCTCTGTTCTGGTCAATCTATATCACATCACCCTATTTTATATTTTTTTCATTGTCTCTCTGACTGTATGAAATTATATTTTATTTATTATCTGTGTGTATGTATCATCTATATAAGTAGAGGTAGATGATCTTCATGACAACAGAAGTATCTATAGAGCAGGGACAAGTCTATGTTATAACTATCAGGGAAATATAATGAAAAACTATAGAAAGACACCACTTACTGCTAGATGTGGCTAGAATCTAGTGGATGTGAAGTGGTGTCTTTCTATACTTTTTAATCACATTAAAAGGTGGCTAGAATCAGAAGATAGATAATAACAAGGGTTGGTGAGGATGCAAAAAATTACAACCTTCAGATCGTGCTGGAGGGAAAGTAAAATGGCAGCTGTTTTAGATAATTGTCGGGCAGTTCCTCTAAAGGTTAAAAATGGAATGACCAAGCTACTCTGAAATTTCAGTCCTAGGTACATATATAAGAGGAATGGAAATAGACGTCCACACAAAGAAAAGTTTTGCATGAATATTCACAGCAGCGTTAGTCATAGGAACCAACAAGTGAAAATAGCTCACATGCCCATCAAGTGATGAAGGGATAAATGGAATGTGCTATACATGCAATGTTATATTATTTGACAATTTTAAAAAAGGATCGTAAATGCTATAGCATGCATAAACCTTGAAAAAATTACACTAAGTGTAAAGAGCCAGTCACACAGCACCACATATTTTATGTGTTTATTTGAAATGCATAGAATAGGCAAATTCATAGAGAAAGGCTGAAGACTGGTAGTTGTCCAAGTCTGAGAGTGGGCAGTAAAGTGACTACTCATGACAATGGGGTTTCTTTGGAGGAGGATAACATTTTCTAAAATTCTTATGGTCATGGTTGCACACCTCTGAATATATTCTAAAGTATACTATAAATGGATGGGAGATGTTATATGAGTTACATCTCAATAAAGGTATAATAAACATAGAGTCACAGTGGATAAGTGGACTTTTATCATCATTCCTTTGCCCAAAGGTAGAACCATTTTCCATTTATTTTTTGTATTTTTATGGCTTTTCAATAAGAGCACTTTTCAAGATGCGGCATCAGTAAAATAATCTAAAATGTAGTTAGTTGGTAAGATTTCAGTTAACTACTTTCTGATTTAATTTCAAAATGTGAGTTAAAAATAACTTTTATTAGCAAAACATACATGATTATTTTGTATCGTGTCCATATTAATTTTCCTATATTTAAAGTACTTTAATCTGATTTTATATGGGCGTGTGATAATCTATAAGGTTATATGGCATGTATCAGCACATATTTGGCTGAATGGAAAATCATCCCCATTCTGCAACAAAATACAATCTGAATGATGTGTCCTGGCTCTAGGTTGGTTTTGCTGGACATCTTGAACTGCTTTCAAGCACTCAATGTTAAAGTACCGAATGCCCCTTTTGAAATTACTTTTCCCTTGATTTTTACAACCTCGCATATTTTAATGGAAATTTAATCCATGTGTTTTTGAATCATTTACACTTAAATCATCAAAACACTGGGTCTTTTAGAGTGATTTGATATACATGAAGGCTATTGAGACTTTCTGATAATCCTTTAAGGCCCTTTAAAAAAAAAAAAAAAAAAAAAAAAAAACAGAAAAAGAAAGAGAGAAACCAGGAAGTTTTGCTTTCTCAGAATAAACTAAAATCCTGGGGAGTTCACGTTCCATATGTTCTGAATTTGTCCAAACTAGTTTTCTCATCTGTAGGTAGAGGAACAAGCAAGGTGCTGGCAACATGCTCACCAGGGGTAAAAGTGCAGAAGCTTTTGATGAGACATGGAGCATATGTAATTCAGAGTACATTTTGCAGCACTCGTGGGCTTTTAGACCTTTCATTCTAATGAGAAGATCTCAAAATATTAATTTGCATTACTGCAGATGCTGTTACTTGTCTAGTTTTATGTTTCCGTATTTGAATGTGTTACTACTTAGTATTATTAGGTATTTTATTGCACTTTATTTGAAAAGTGCTCAGTAATCCTTTCAAATTTATTTTTTCACAGGATGTGTAAATTTTTTTACATGAGGTGTAAAAAAATATTACCATGCATTTATATATCACTGATTTCATAAAAATGCTTTTTCCACTCAGTCATATTCATAGTAGATAAAAGTACTGCTAAAATCATATGAGAAAACACAGTTTTGATATAAAATACTGTAATTTTTAGAGCTGGTGGCTCCTTGCAGCCTGTGTATTTTTTTTTAAATCATACTTTAAGTTCTGGGGTACAAGTGCAGATCGTGCAGGATTGTTACATAGGTATACACATGCCATGGTGGTTTACTGCATCCATCCCCCATCATCTACATTAGTTATTTCTCCTAATGTTATCCCTCCCCAATCCCACCACCTTCTGCTATCCCTACCCTAGCTCTTCTACCCCACAACAGGCCTCAGAATGTGGTGTTCCCCTCCCTGTGTCCATGTGTTCTCATTGTTCTTAACAAACAGACACAAGAAAAGAAAACCGAACACTGTATGTTCTCACTCAGCCTGTATATTTTCATAGTTAAATTGGTTTTACTCTTGATTCATCTTACGCATTAAATGTGCAGTAATTGATTCTTCACTGTCTTGAATCTTCTTTTCCTCACTTTTCCAAAATGAAATATGTTATCCTGTACTTACTTACTCCGGTCCATATGGATTGCCTGCTATCATTTCATCCCGAGTGTCCATTTGCAGATCAGTTTTCCTTTTTAAGAAGGTTACTTGATCTGACAATTAATAGCTTGGTTTTATATAATTATTACTTTCCTAAGTAGATCATTTAAGACTGTTCCATGTGATATAAAGATATTTATCTAGATATGTTCTCAAGTCTTGTCCTGTTGAATACTATGCAGAATATTTATAGCCTTGAATGTATGTTTATTTTTACATAATTTAAGTTCAATGTGAAAAAAAGCAAATGGTTTCTTTTTCTTTAGATAATTAAAATCTACATTGTGTGTTCAAATGGATAGTCATGAGGCTTAACCAAATTGAAATCAATCTAATTTTTATGTAGAGCTTTCTTTGAAGTGCTGTTAGAGATGTACGCTTTAATGGAAAGGACTTTTATCACTTGAAAATTATCAATAAGCTCAACATACACACTACTTAACCTTTGCCCTTATCTTTGTATGACTAGAAAACATCACAATTATTTCTCAAAAATACATGGAAACATACTTTGAAAAGCAATCAATATTTTATAATATTCTAAAGTAAATAACTTCAACTCTATAGTAGTTCCTTTTAATATATTTTTTAATTGACAAAAATCTATAAAAATGCATGGAATTTCAAAGCTGTTGTTACTTTTAGTTATCAGTATAATATTTTACCATCAAATGTTTTACCATCAAACATTTCCTTATATATTGGAATCAAGTGGTAAGTTTATTATCTTTAAACTACTAAGTCACTAAGATATATTAGTGGAGTTTCATTGCAATGACCATTTCTGTATATCTAGTTGCAAAAATTTAGCTTTTTTAATGATCCTATAGCATACCAATAGAATAAATATTTATTTGTATTAACTTAATTTCTATTTTATTTTTGTAACATGAGGAGAATAAACTTTTAGTTATATAAAGTACGGAGTGAGTTTGAATGTCTGGATTATTGATCACTTTCTCTTCCTTAATAGATTTTACATTCTAAATTCTAAGTTAAGTTGCTTAGATTAAAAAATACTATTGAGAAGGCATGTGGCCATGTGGGGATCTATCTTTCAATGTGCTATTTAACTTAAGTTTAATGGCTAATTGTATTCCTGTATGTCTTATAACTGATGGAAAACAATGCTATTTGTTTGCTCTAGAGGTTATACTACTTGATTGGACAATTTCTGGTAGACTATTTGTCCACATTTGGTAAAAGAAATACTGATACCATGTGTGAAAAATATTTTTAAAATTTTACATGGATTTTAATGAATAGAGATTTTACATTAAGGAAAAGAACTTCATATTTGAGAAAATTAATATTTATTTTAGCCCAAAGAGTGGTGGCTGCCATCGATAGCACAAATCTGTCTTTAGGTGTTTGCCAGTTGATAGGAATTCCCAGAGACAAAGTTGAGACAATAACCTGAAATTATTTTGGCTTCAATAATTTCTTCAGAAGACATTATGCTATTGCGCTCCAGTTGTGACTGGCAGTCTTGTTCTCTTTCCCTCTCTAGATTTTTCTCCAGATGCTTATTGGTCATAACGCACATGTGATTGACAGTGATGGAGCTCATGCTTATTTGTGAAGCCCCTTGCCATTTATTTGTTCAGGAAACTTTAATTTTAAAGCTGGCATTTCATTAATTTGTCTGAACTTGCAATGTGTATAATGAACAAATGATGTTTCCTTGCTTTATATAAGTAAGCATTCATAAGTAAAAAGTACATTTTCTGTTGTGTTATGTCTTATAGAAGGACATTAAGAAGTACTAGTGTTAGGTTAGCAGAGAGCACGTCATTGCACTCCAGCCTGGGCAACAAGAGCAAAATTCCATCTCAAGAAGAAAAAAAAAGTACGTATGTTATTATACAACTATTTAAATATTTATAGTCTGAAACTTTTTGTTAGATTGGTTTTCTTGGGCCCAGGGTTAAATCAAAAGGTATTTCTTTGCATTATTCTCATGATAGGATATTGAGGGCAAATTAAAATAGTAAGTATAGTACCTTTATTTGACCATAGCCATTTGCATACATATTTAAGAGCTTATCTAATAATGAATTCTTAAACGGTTTTGTAGAAATAAGCTTTTGCATTCTGATAGCTTTTCCTTTTGCTGCCCTGCCTCTACAAACGGATCTACAAACCTTTTCTCCAAGCTATTTACAAAGGTGCAAGCCATCTGCAGCTGAGTGATTAGTGGAGTGCAGGAATATGTATCCTGTGTTTGTTCCCCATTGGCCATTTATTTTAATTTTATTGTTTTAATTATAAAGACTAATCTTCATTATGACTCTTATATGGCATTTGTATGTTAAAATGTAGCCTAAAATATTCCTGTACTTTTCAATTGCTCTATAATTTTGAGAGATATTAATCTGAGATTAATTTTGGGTATCATCACTAAGTGTGGTCGGAATGGGTTTGTGCTACATAGCGGTGCTGAAACTGGAAGTTACATTTTAATGTTAACTGACTGTTACATGACAAGTAAACAAGTTTAATTGTGTTATTCACCTCATTGACTTTAATGAGTCAATAATAGATGTAATAGGCACCTCAGGACCAGATGGCATAGGGTAAAAAGTCCCCATGAAATACAATTTTTTCATCTCAAGTATCTGATAAATATGTTAACTTCCTGCATTATGGCAATTGTTGAAATTTCTTAGCAGCTGGCCAGTTACTCTACACGGCAGGGGCCATCGGGTGCTGGTTATAGCTTACCTTCTCAGTTTTACATTTGTACAGAGAGTGAGGGTGAAAAAATGCTTTCTTCCTGAAGTGTAATACAATATCATAATGGAGTAATTGTATAAAATTTTTTTATTCAATTAAGCAAAATTTGGGGAGAATAACTTTTAAATGGATTATGCAATCCGCTGTCCTCTAACTTGCATACACATTCTATTGCTGTTAACTGGTAAAGTGACAATGACATGTATCCTGGAGGGAGCCATCTTCAACTTGAAGCAGTGGATTGGTTTTTAGTCTTTATGTCTGCAGGCTGCTTTGTGAATAGTAATTAGAGTTCTTCCATTCTTAATAAAATAAATATTCAAATTTTTTTAAAAATGAAAATAAAAAAACTAAGTAATTTTTTAAATTTTAAAATAAAATTTTCTTAAAATCAAAAGCAAATATTTACCATTTGTGCAATATCTAAAAGCTCATTCTTCAGTTAGTGTTAAACTGCTGCCTTAGTAACCCAGGAGATGCTTTTTAAATTTTTGTATGTCAGTTAAGTTCCTGGAAGAGCAAATAAATAGCCATCTTTTCAATTTAATGTTATATCACAATAGAATTCTGACTTCCTCTAATAAAAACTTTACAATGAAGAAATGGCTCATACATATTCAAAAGTTTATGCCACATTGAATATTATTGAGTTTTAATGAGAACAACCTATTAAGGCCTCTCCTCAACTTATCTTTATCACTGAAGTTTATTACTTATTCCCACATATTTAACACTTAAAATCTTATTTGCAGCTTTGTGCTATTCTGTATAGTACACTTCACAATTGGTGTACTGTATTTGACAGCAGAATAGCAATACCAGTTATACTGCCCACCTACCAGAGGGCATCTTTGAAGATTTTATGTTTGAGAGGATACCTTCATATTACTTGTTGTTTTTTTTGTTGGTGAGTGAGACTTTTATTTTGTTGGTTGAGGTAGATTCAAGCTGTTTTCCTAAGAATATAAAAAAGACTACTCTTCGCCATAAACTGCAACTTAACATTTTGTCCTAGAGAATTAAATCCAACTTCTAGAAATAGCAGAGTAATTCAGAAAAGCTCTCCTACTAAGAAAAAAATCATAAGAAAAACGGAAACATCTCCTTAAAAACACATCTGTAGAAATGTCTTGAAAAACTCCCAAGATCCAGTATAACTTAAAGGATATGGAGACATTAAGTCCTCAGGGGGAACCTGGTTGTTGTAGAGAATAATGCTGAGACATTGGGGTCACAGGAAGAGTTTTCACAGCCCCTGGTATTGGGAGACAAAAATATAAGTTCAAGATGCACCAAAAATTGAGGTGCTCTGATAAACTAACCTATATTTAGTTTGATATCCTAAAAAAAACTCTACAAGAAAAGTAAAAGGAATGAAAAATAGTGGCAGCTCTGGTGATCATTGAGACTCTACTGTTGCTTGAGATTATTTCACATAAAACTTCCATTGTCCACAGGCCTCTTACCAGAAAAAACCTCTCTGAAGGAAAATAGAACATTTCCTTATGCCTGAAACTATATCTCAATATATTCTTAACAATGTACTGTACAAGTTAGTCAGAGGCAAATAACTATTTTTATTTAATTTTATTTTATATATATATATATATGTTTTGAGACAGAGTCACACTGTGTCACCCAGGCTGGAGTGCAGTGGCATCATCTTGGTCCACTGCAACTTACACCACCTGGGAAAGAACCATTTTTTTAAAGAGGAAAAAAAGATAAAGAGATGAGAGATAATAGACATATCACATACAAATTTTAAAGTAAATATGTTTAATATTTTTAACAAAATAAAATGGCTGATTAATCATCCCTAAAGCATTAAAAACTATACCAAATTTCCAGTTGTGTAGCTGAATGATTAAAGTAAATGTAATTAAATACACAAAAATGTATTTAGCAGTGGAGTGGATATGAGTAAACAGAGAATGAGTAAACCAGATGATATGAAGAACTATACACTTCCCAAAAAACAGAAAGGATAAAGAATAACAAATATTAAAAGATTGCAGAGGGAGAGAAAATATGCTAAAAAGAGGTTAATTATACAAGTAATTAGAACTACATAATGCAAGAAAATAAAATAAATAGAAGACATATTTCAAAAAAAATGACAGAAGGTTTCCAAAACGAATGAAAGTTATCAGGGCACTGTTTTAAAAGCACTTTATTAGTATCTATCTATCTATCTATCTGTCTACCAACCATCTATCCATCTATATATCTGTATTGATGCACATCTATTTTTATAGATATTTATCTATCCATCTAGATAAATATATACAAGTATATATATTTCTTCACATTATATTAAAACTTAAGCAGAAAATATGACAAAAAGACCTTAAAACCATTGAGACATCATATCTTCAAAGTAAAATAGTAAAACTAGATCTGATTCCTGAACTCAAACAACGGAAAATACCTGACAATGCAATTATATTTTAACTGTTCCAAAAAACAAAAAAACAAGAATCTATCAGCCGTGCCCATTTAGAATACACTTTAGAGATATTTGTACAAATGAAAATGGAGGTTAAGTCATCACCAGCAGAAAGAATCATAATAAAAGATCTACCCAAAACAATTCTTCAAAATTACATATGTGGAAACTTACAGATAAAAATTAAAGTAAGAAAGTCAAAAATAGGTTAGCAAGTTGGGTACATTTACAGAAGAGTTAATCGTTTTAACAAAAATAAGGATATGATTCTCAAATTATACATACTACCAAAATACAGCATAAAAATATTTTATAAATTTGGTGATAGAAATGTATTTAAATTGTTTTGAGGCCACATGGAATATTTACAAAATTGACCTATTTCTAAACCAGTGATTGCTGAGCATTGAAAATATATCCCTCACCAGGAGACATTTAACAAAGCATGGAGACATTTTGAGTGTCATTGACTTGGTAGCGGTGTGGGCTACCAAGATTTGATTGGTAGAAACCAGGGAGACCACTAAACATACTGCAATACACAATACCACCTCACAGTAAAGAATTATTTTATCCAAAATATTAAAATTATATAAAATATATCCTATTAACACTATGTACTTAAACTTCAGAAAAGTAACCAAAGGCAACATCTGCTTGAAAACTATATACTATCCTTTTCAACAGCACATGAAACAAAGAAGAAAGGTTAATAGAAATCCTTATATTTAGAATTAAAAACTGTTTTAGATTTCCATACCTGCAAAATAGAATTAAATTTGAGTTCAGAGAAAAGAGAAATTATAGCTTTCAATGAATCTGATGGGAAAAATACAGAATAAATTAATATTTAAAATTTAGAAAATGTATATAAAAGTACTGCAAAGAAAAAGGAAATTAAACAATAAAATTACTGAATAGAATTGAAAAAATATACGAATTTACAACTATGATTCTAAAAAACAGCAAACTAGAAAATGAGAATTTCATGTGATAAAGTATCTACCACTAGGGATCAAAAAGTACTGGAAATGTTTAAAATAAAAGAGAAGGCAAAACAAAGCAGTATTAGAAAATAAGAGATCATCATAGACTCTACAGTAATTGAAAAGACAATTAGAATATATTATAGCCAACTTTATATAAATCACTCTGAAAATTAATGTGAAATGAACAAATTTCTAGAAAGACAATTTATAAAATATGACAGAAGTAAAATATTCAATCCTTTATCAAAAATAATGAATAATAAATATAAAGTTGAAGCCTTTTGATTTAGAAAACTGTAGGTAGATGACTTTGCTGCTGAAATCCAACAAATGCCAAGGCAAGACATAATGCCAGTTTTACACAAAGTATTGGCAGAAAACTCTAATAAGTGATAATACTTCCAAATATACAAGATAAAAATAACTTTATAGTTTAATTACGGGAAAGGTCAATCACTGGCAAATATCTGTCACAAATAATAAATTATAAATAAAAGTACTTTTACGTATATAATAATTACACTATATCATGATCAAGTAGGATTTATTCCAGAAAGGTAATATTATTTAAAATTCTAATATCGTTCAACATAAGTCACTATTGGGATCAAAGTGAAATTTAAAAACTATATGCTTATTACCTTAACAGATAAGGAATAAAGTATTTTAGAAAAATGTGTATCAATTTATATTAATAGCTTTTAGAAAACTAAGAATATAATGCTGTATTCTTGATCTACAAAAGTTTATCTACTACTCACCCAGATAAAGAATTATACTTAAGTTGTTAATTGCTTTCTCCTTGAGACTAAGATAAGCATGCTTGACATACCAATTATATGCAATATTGAACTAGAAATACTAGACTGAGACATAGGACATGAAAAATAAACAAAATATGTAAGACATGATAAGCAATTTTTTAAAATACTGCATCAAGTAATTGTTAATTAAGAAAATTCACAGTACATTTTAGTTAAACTAATAAGCATATTTAACAGGGTTGCTGCACCCAATATTAACA
The DNA here is from genome assembly GCF_048565385.1 of Saimiri boliviensis. Lineage (NCBI taxonomy): Eukaryota > Metazoa > Chordata > Mammalia > Primates > Cebidae > Saimiri > Saimiri boliviensis. The sequence goes on along the minus strand of NC_133464.1, from coordinate 8,859,820 downwards.
TAAAAATCAATTATATTTACAGATATTAACAAGTTGGAACACAATTTTTAATATTATAGAATGTATAATAGTATTAATAATTTTCAAATACCCAGGAATAAAAATATATATTTAGAAATATCTGTATAAATAAGCCTTTATAAAGATGTTCATAAGAGGTATTTCATATAAAATTTTAAAGACCAGGAAAGAGAGAGATATATTTGTGGAATATTAATATTCTAAAGATGTTACTTCCTTTCAAATTTATACATAGTTTAAGGTAATATTATTCAAAAACCAGGAGTATTTTTATGGAAATTGGCAAGTTGATTCAAATGTTTGTATAAAAATACAGAGCCAAAAACAGCCAGAGAATCCTAAAAATGAACAATGTGGGAGGACTTATATGACAGATAACAATGAAGCAACACTAAGTTGTAGCATACTGGGTAGGTATAGATGGATATATCAGTGGAGTGGAACAGACCACGTATAGATGATCACTTCATGTGCAAAAATGCTCTCGTTGTGATGAGTGGCAAGAGAGTGGTCTTCTCAAAAAGAGTAGATTTTGGCATTCAGCTTATTTGGTATTGTGAGCACTTTTTCTACTGTGTAAGATAATTATTTTTGATAATAAATAGCAACTAAAATTAATATTCTAATGGTTTGAAGTAAATACAGGCATGAACATTTTAAAATTGAGTTTTGTCGTGTGCAGTCATATATGATCATAACAAACAGAAAATGAGCTATGGGTAAAAAGTGGAATAAAAATCTGCCTTTCTGTTTTATCAGACATAATGTCACCCCCTCCCTTTTTGAGAAAATTAATTTGTTGATGTAAATTTAGGAGATCTAGTAATAGTAATTACTTATTTTCTTTAAATTACTAACATTAGTTGAGGACCTATCACATATAGAATGATGAATTAAATTCTGAGGTTATCGAAATTGAGAAATCCATGTCACATAGAGGCGCTCTGTGGAAACAGAATGATTCAGTAAAAAAACAGAGCAATGATAGTATGGCTTCTGGATTTGGCAGATGGGATTTCAGATTCTGACAATTTCGTTTAGGGGCTGTTGGTCTTTAGACAAGTTAGTTAACTGCTTTTTGCCTTAGTTTTCTCATCTGTGAAATGAGGATCTGTGGCAAGGTATGGAACAGGGGCAGGGCTTATCTAAGTATATAAAGTTAAGGAAACTGTAGACAATATCCAGAGATGTTATTTTAATTAAAGTACCTATTTCCCATGCATGCATAGTAAGGAGGCACACACCACTCCGTCATTGAACTCCTTTCCTTCCTAAAATATTGGCTTGAAATGAATGCTGACAAATCCAGTCACATATAGTGAGCATCTGAAAATCAAACCATCTACTTCTGTATACAGGGAGGACACTGTTGTCTAAAACTATCTATTCCCCAGAGAACCTATTCTATATTTAGTACAAATTTATCATTCTTACAAATTCTTATCCAGGCAAATACCTTGATTGTTCATTAGAGAAACTAACGATCAACTCTTCAGTGGAAAGCATTGACCATTTGTATCCTGAGATTCTTTGAATCTCCTGCCTGTAAAAGTCCTTGCTGCCGTCCTTACCCAGTCTTGAGCCCACTGTCCCCACCGAGAGGATTGCTTGGCAATTGTAAGAGATGGAGCAATGTTAAATGGGAAATGTTTGATCAGGGATTCTTGGCTTGAGGGGTATTCCTTTACCTTCAAGAAAGTATAGCACAGTTTTCTAGTATTGACATATTTTGAATAAAATGATATTGATTTATAACTTTTTAAGGGTTCTGAAATATTTTAAAAGGCAGGTCTCTTTTTAAGATCAAGGACAATTTTATATAAAATCAGATAGTTGATGTTAAAAAATGCAGAAGTTGTGTTGTTGGCCAAATAATTCAGATAAATATGTATGAATTGGGGGCCTTTGGGTGGGGTTTAGAACTTTGCAGGAAAGACATACTTTAAAAAGTCTCCAATAGCTGGGCAGTGTAGCTCATACCTGTAATTGCAGCACTTTGGGAGGCTGAAATGGGCAGATCATGAGATTAGGAGATCGAGACCAGCCTGACTAATATGGTGAAACCATGTCTCTACTGAAAACACAAAAATTATCCGGGTTTGGTGGTGGGTGTCCGTAGTCCCAGCTACTTGGAAGGCAGAGGCAGGAGAATCGCTTGAACCTGGGAGGCAGAGGTTGCAGTGAACCAAGATTGCACCACTGCACTCCAGCCTGGTTGACAGAGTGAGATTCCATCTCAAAAAAAAAAAAAAAAAGTCTCAAATTCATCAGTGGGGTGAAGGCACTGGAGGTCTGTGGCTGGGTGCACACAGTGCCTTCCACTGCAAGCCTACTTGGGATGCTGACACCAGCAGCATTTCAAAGCTGCCTAGAGAGCAATTTTGGTTTGGAGTCAGTCTGTTCTTCCTGCATGAATCCCCATTTTAAAACCAAAACTTTCACACAGGAAACCAAACATTTATATTCTACGTTTTTGTTCCTTTTATTGCATTTTGGGGGAGCATTACCTCAGTTTATGTCCATTTATATAGTACATTAAATGCTGTAAATTACCGTAAAGTGAAACAACACATCACACCGTGATGTTGAAACAATAAATCATTACTATTTCCTGCTGCAAACAGATGTTCTTATTTTTAGACCTATGTCAAGATTCATTTTGTTCTTCCAGATTGTTGAGCCAAACTTTAAATTTTCTTGTTATCAAAATGAACTATTATAGTCACGCTGTCATTTATAAGCTGAGCAAAATGAGTTGCTCAGGCAGTCAAGGTAAATCAAATTGCGTACATCACTCTTCCACAATTGGCTTCAAATACGTCAGAATTTAAACCGGCAAAGATGAAACTGCGATAGACTTTAAATGATGATCTTCTTCGACATCATTAAGTAAAGATAGCATTTTAACTTCTGGTGAAAGATCGTTATATATGATTTAAGCAGTGATAGCTTTGCCAGAGTATCACAGTTTATGTCTACAAAATTAGGCTTGGTGTCTTTTAGCCTTTGGGGATGGTGTGTCACTGATCAGAAAAGGAAGCATCAGACAGCCGGCTGTGGATATCCATGCTTACTCTTTGCTCCTCAAATTCATCAGCCTCTTTTCCTCACCACCTCTCCCCTGACTTCTTTTTATAAAATTAGAACTTTATTTATGTGACTCACCAGGTAGAGCAGCAATAGGCAGACTGACAAACATAAAGATTTTATGTCTACAGGCAAAGGGTTGGGTAGATGAGGAGGATATATTTGCAAAATGTCAAAGATATTTAGCTTAGAGATCCATCTGAGGAAGAACACAGATCAATAGAGGTCACTGGAGGAAAATCAAACAAACATTGAGACAGGACTATGTGTCAGAAGCATGTAAAACTATACCCAAAAAGGAATTTCACTTGTAAGATCCAAAACCTCCATGACCAAAATATTCCTAATGTAGATATTTTAGACCAGAATTTGAGATATTTTCAATTTTTCTTTAGTGTGTTTCCAGGTTGATGAGTATGAGATTGAGTAGAGTGTGTTTGAAAATAATTTGAAACATGTAATTCAGGAATCAATTCAATAACATCATAGGATTATTGATTGTTTTGTTTTATTTTGTTTTATGTGTTCAGGGGAAGGGTTATTCTGAAATAATTTACATTGGAACTTGTAAGGTAAAAAGCATGACAAGGCACATCTTTCCACTGACAAAAACTGTGGTCAGAAATTTTGGCTTTAGATGCAAACATTAGTTTCAGTAGTAGCTATACAATAGTTTGTGAAAGTTTTTCAGTTTCACTCTCCTTTCATTTGTTACATCATTTGTATCCTTCCTGTCTCACAGGCCCTTCTATTTTCTAGCTTCTTTTCTCATCTAGTTTTTCCCTTGTCCCTCTCTTCCCAGGCCCCCTTTTTTCCTTTATTTTCCTCTACACAAGATCATCTTCTAATGAACTTTCCAGATAACAGACTTACAGACTAACACACCTTCTTCTGCTTTTACCTCTAAGTAAGGAGAGAAACATCTTCAGGATAATTGTTGAAATCGATAAACTGGGTAATGGATGCCAACAGTTACCAGTGGGATGAAGATTGGGAGATGCCACAGGCATGCCTCAGATGCCTGTCAGCAGAAAACTGCATCATGATCTTTAAAAAATGATAGAAAAGTATGAATCATTATTATTATTAGCAATCATTGTTCATATAAATTATTATATTTCAGAGAGGAAGCCCTAAAGACAATATATATGTTACAGAAAAATGTAATGGTATCTTAGAAATGATGAAATGTCATTATTAATTTAACTTATATTTCCATATTTCATATGGTAATATATTATCTCAAGATATATTTTAACAGAAATTAAAACAGAAGACTTCATCATCTGAATGTGATTATGTTTGTTTCAATTGCCTTTGAAGATTATTTCAAAGGTTCATATAAAAAATATATTCACATCATCTTGCAATAAAACTTGTTTACACATTAAATACATCTAGAATCATTCACTCTTTCAACTTACCATAATTTCCTAAAAAGCCTGGCAACAAACAGCTCAGCACAGCAGTTACTGAAAAGAATTGATGTGACTTCCCAATGTAACTAAATTAAAACCAAGAAGTAATTTATACTCCCTCGTTCTATGCTGTGTTTTGTACAGAAAGTGAGAGTTTTTAGAAAGTCATTTAGTTTATTTGGAAGAAATGTTCATGCTCTGTTATTTTCCAGGAAGATTTCAAGAGTGAATGTATCAATTATATAAGCAATTCATAATTTGATCAAATGCAGGATTTAAAAAAATGGTGAGTGTGGTTTTCCTCACCTGTAATAAAAATACTCTGACCCCTCCTCCCCCACCACCAGGGGGTGTTGAATTTTCTGACTTGTGAAATAGTTTGCATGGTGTTGTCCTCTTTTGATAAAACTGACCATCACATTGAGAAACATGCAAATACTCATCTTGGGTCTCATAAAGATAAGATTAATTAAATAAGTAAACACTCAATTTGATGCAATCAGTAATCTCCACAACATGGAATGAATGCACCTTTGTGTTTTATGAATATTAAACAAGGATAAAACAATAAAACTGGTAATTATAGCCAGAGCACCACCAGTCTGGAATTTTCTTCAGTTTTCAGGTGGAAGCTTTCTATTTTCTAAAACTGAGCATCTTTGGCATGAAGGGATTCCTGTGGCAAAACATATACATAAGGAATCTGTAAATAAGCAAATATTTATCAAATGCTTACTGACATGATTTTTGTCCTGAAGGGGCATAATTTAGTTGGGATGACAAAAATAACAAGGAACATAGCACAATGAAAAGCATGCTGCAAAATGCTGGCACAGCACCTACCATGAAATTTGCAGCTGCTCAAGGGAGAGATGGAGAGGATCAGGTTGTTACAAAAATGAGACTGGGGCTGTCTGTGAAAAGATCGATATGATTCTGGTAAGGAAGAGAGGAAGGGAAAATACTTCAAATAAGGGAGATTCAGGGCAGAGGAAGCTGAACTGATCATGGTGTCAGGAGTGCATTAGGGAAAGATGACTTGTAGGAAATAACTAGATCATAGGAGACCATAACTGCTTTTTAAAAATACATTTTAGAAAATGTGTAGGCAACTTAAACAAAAATTATGATAGTATTAATAATACCCTTTTACCCCCAGACTGAATGGGTAGAAGAACTTTTACATCTTTCGTCTAACAGTTGGTAAGAACAATGATGTCATGAACTCATCCAGTATGGAAAAGACTAAAATTTCTGTAACTAAGCCATGTTTGGATGAAATATAAAAACCAGTGATCTTGAATTTCCAGAGATCAGCCCGGAATGCATAAACTATAAATGGGATGAAGGAACCTATTTCAGAAGTCATTTTTGTAATTCTAATTTTTTTCTGGTGTTTTATATTTTTCAAATAACTTGTATTTTTTTTCCTCAGGTTTGGGTCCTCACAAAACCAATCCTTCTGGGTGTGCATTGCAAATACGTAAGTCATGTCTTGCAAAAAAATCACTTGCATAGGCATGTTATTAGAAAATATTTGAAAAAAAATGTGTTTGATCTAAGAACAATTTTCATATTAAAAAAGTAATCTTTAATTTTAGCTTCTACATGCTGATATTTCTTAGGAATTTTATGAATTTAAAAGTAACAGTAATTAATCAACTAGCAACTGGATTGGGCTCAAACGTAGATATTTTCTCTTAATTTTCTTATGCATTTATGCTAATAATGAATTAATCATAATGTATATTATAGTGATTGTTTGAAATCCATGAGGGTATTCTGAATTATGATGATGATATTTTAGTACTTCATTAATGCAATATAAATAATACAATGATATTATTTCTTTTATAACCATTTTAATGAGTTCCTGTTCTTATTCTCTTTGAAACTGGACTGAATGTATACACACAAACAATCAAATTCTTATATTGCTGTTTACACCAGGATGATGCTCATTATGTTTTCTTCTTTTCCCTTGCAACCTAAATGTCTCCAGCTCTTACCAGATGTTGTTACATTTTATTATATTAACACATAGTTTTCTTTACCTTGTAAACCCTGCACTTGCATAATTGGATTTCTTTTTCTCCCCAAACATTCCTAGTTATTTCTGGGAGTCCACAGGGGTCTCGTGACCAATTTGTCTCCTGTTTTTCCCATTGCTGTGAATAGTAGATATGACAAATTGTGTTACATTCAGTTCTCACTGTGACAGATGTAAGAGTTTATAAAAACCACAAGGCAAGTACTTCTTCCTAACACTATGCTTCACTGTGACCTTAGGCTCCTCAGCCCCACTAAGTCAATTTTAGTAAATTTATTTAGTTCTAGTTCATCTTCAATAAAATTGAATAAAAATAATAATAGACTATATAAATTCAGTGACAGTAATAGGAACGGATACAATGAATTCATCCCTGCATCCACATAAGTACAGATGCTCAGCCCCTCCTTACTCCTAGACACTGTGTCAGTATCATCTACAGTCCTCCTAAACTTTCTTCTTCTTAAATGCTAAAGCATTTTCTCAAGCAAAGGGGTTTCAATTAAGTAATGAAGTGGAAATTACCAGGCTCAAGGGCCCAAATATTAATTTAAACTCTGTCAGCAAGTATACATTTTATCAATTAAACTGAAGTATCCAGGGTGTGATTATAGCTTTTTGCAAGTGAATTATTAGATTGGTGCAAAAACATCTGTGGTTTTTGCCATTATAGATAATGGCATCTTCTAACTTTAAAACTATTGTTTAAATTTGTCAAGTTAAACGTGTTCAGTGTATTTGAGTAAAACTGCCTTTTCTGCCAATTTTATGTCCTGTGTAAGTCACCTACTCTTTATTATTTGCTATATACAGCTAGTGCTTGACTTACGACCACGATTGGTTCTGACAGACCCGTCGTAACGCAATTTGGTCGTAAGTTGAGTAGGCTATATGTACAGTACTGTGAAATGATGTTATAAAAATCTTTAAGTCATATTTTATCATAATTTTCTTTCATTATTGTTATATATCATAATTTTCTTTGTTAATTTTATGCCATTTGTATCATCTCTACACCATTTTGTTTCTTATTTTTGCATTCATCGAGTGTGATAACTTCGTACCACGTGCGATCACATTCACTTTCTTTCCTCCTTCGTACTGCTTAATTACCTTCATTTTTGTGTGGAGATCGATGGCCTTTCTTTCCATCTTGGCAGGCTGAGGCATAGACAAAGACAATTTCCTCTTGGTAGACATTTTGGGAGGGGTTTGATGAAAAATATCCAAGACACAAAACACAAATTTCTGTACCGAGTCTGGGATAACAGTTGAAATGGTGCACGCGGAGATGGTAGTGCTGCCGGAAGCTGGTCCGCACTGTCCTACGCCCACCTGGGCAACGTTTGTGCTGCCAGACGCAGAGCAGTCGTGGCTAGTGATTGTGGTCGTAAAGTCAAATGGTTGTAAGCTGCATAGGTCATAAGTTGATCAATACTTGTACTCAGCCTAACATGGTAGGCATTGGCTATGGTCTATTTATTTTTACAAACAACCTGAACATACAGGTAAGACTTCACAGCCCACCTGGTCTCTGTATTTGACAATGCTGTTTTGAAACAATGTAGTAATTTTTACCTAATGTTTCACTAAATTCATTAAATACTTACTTAATGATCATCTATTATATGAGAAGACTTCAAAAATTCATTAAAAAGTTGAATTTAAAGGTTAAATAAAAAGATAAGCTTTATATCTTAAGCTCCATCAAGTTCAAGACACTTCTGGAAGTGCTGATACCAGACATTTATATTCCCAAAGAACTAAGATCCCTGGGAATTTAACTACGTCAGTTCAGCCTTTTCTACATTATTATTATTATTATTATTATTTGTTATTGTACTTTAGGTTCAGGGGTGCACGTGCAGATCATGCAGGATTGTTGCATAGGTACATACATGCCAAGGTGGTTTGCTGCCTCCATCCCCCATCACCTATATCTGCCATTTCTCCCCATGTTAGCCCTCCATAACGTCCCCGCCCCTACTGTCCCTCCCCTAGCCTCACCCCCAACAGACTCCAGTATTTGATGCTCCCTTAACTGGAGATAAATAGGTGCTCCTTAAAGATTGTTGAAGATTAAGAAACATAAGTAAGTCACAAGAAGCCAAATCAACACTGTGAGATGGATGCCTAATGATTGCTCATGGAAACTCTTGCAAGATGGCTCTTGTTTGATGAGATGAATGAGCAGGAGGGGACTCTGTTGAAGTTTTCCTGGGCATTTTTCTGGTACAGCTTTGGCCAACTTTCTTAAAATGCTGTCATAATAAGAAAATGTTATGATTCTTTGGTCCCTCAGGAAGTCAACAAGCCAAATCCTTTGAGTATACCAAAAAAACTGTTGCCGTAAACTTTGCTGCTGACCAGTGTGATGTTGACTGACTGGCCCACTTCCCCCTCTGGGTAGCCATAGCTTTGATTGTTCTTTGTCTTTGGGGTCATGCTGGTGAAACCATATTTCATCTTTTGTTACAATTCTTTGAAGAAACGCTTTAGGATCTGGATCTCACTTGAAAATTTCTATTGAAAGCTCTGCTCTTGTATGCAGCTGATATGGGCACAATTATTATGGGACCTATGAAGCAGAAAGTGCTCAGTTTTAATTTTTTTAGTCATAATTGTGTAAGCTGAACCAATTAAGACATCTATGGTATTGGCTTTTGTTTCTGCTATTAATCATTGGTCCTATTCAGTTAGGCCATAAACAAGATGAATTTTTTCTGGCAAATTGATATGAATGATCTGTCACTATAGGCTTCAGAATGTCAATATCATGTTGACCCTTCCTATAATGAGTTATCCATTTGTAGATTGCTGATGTCTTTGGTGGCCTGGTCCCCATAAAGTTTTCATAAAGCATTAATGATGTCACCATTCTGCCACCAAAGCTTCATCATATATTTGGTGTTTGTTCTTGCTTCAATTTTAGTAGAATTTGTGATGCTTTCATAGAGCTTCTTTTCAAACAGGTGTCTCATCCTTTTTAGTGCCTCAAACTAGATTCTGTTCAGTCTTGTTACAACAAGTGAATACGAGTCTATAATGGTACAAGAAAAAATTTAAAGTCCATGGACCATTTTTTGATAATACATATATTCCATAAACTTTTTGAAGACTGCTTGTAATCCATCCACTATTCTATTTTATGTCCGGCTATATTCAGATTGTTCCATGCTTTTCAGGTTTCCATCTAAGCCAAAGACAGGTAGCATCACAATATCATGGGGGAGTAGACTAAAGGCTTTCATTCACTCAACCATCCATCCCTGCACTGTATACTTGTTGAATAAACAGTTTCATCTAGGCAAATTGTAGGTTTGGAAACTGCTCATAGGCGTTTACATATTTTAAGAACAGAAGGAAGAATCATAAGAACAACTAGGGAGAATAGTGAATTAACAAGATTAGAAGTAACTGAAGCAATATTTCTCTCAACTTAAGAATGTTGCGTAGGAAAAAAAAAAATTAGCCAGGTGTGGTGGCATGCACCTGTAGTTTAGCTACTCAGGAGGCTGAGGCAGTAGAATTGCTTGAACCCTAGAGGTGGAGGTTGCAGTGAGCCGAGATTTTGCCACTGCACTCCAGCCTGGGCAACAGAGGGAGACTCCCTCTCACAAATAAATAAATAATTAATTAAAAATAAAAATAAAAGAATGTTGGGTAGGCCTACTGATTTATTTATAAAATCTCATTGATGGAGTGGATGGATGAATCTGGTACAATTAATGCATTCATTTTACTGGCAAACAAGCCAAGGTTGAATGTGTTTACGTTGTTTTTCCAAAGTCTAGACTAGTGCGATAGTGGATGTCTTCTTTGAATCAAGAGTTATCTAACACTAGAAAATTCTGTATGAACTGATAAACATGTAAATTAGTGACTAAAAATACGAATCTCTGCTGAACCTATCAGATCATACATTCATTCATCCTCTTAGCATATAAATATCCTGAAAGAGATGTTAGCAAACTTTTTTTTTCCCCCAAAGGATCAGACAGTAAATATTTTAGGCGTTTTGGGCCATATGGTCTCTTGACAACTCTTAATTCTGTCTTTGTAGGAGGGAGGCAGGCATATACAGTCAACATACACATACATACACACACACAAACTGTGACTCTGTTTCAATAAAGCTTTATTTCCCATAACAGGTCTTTGCCAAGACAAATTTAAAAAGCCCCTAGTCAGGTAAGGAGGAGAATTATTGCTCAGATTACAGTAAGAAATGTTGTATTTACAATGTAGATACAGGTTGCTGTGGGAGGCCAAAACTGGTGACTTTAAATCAGGCAGCCTCTCCATTTTCAGGACTTCTTTAAAGAGACTCAAAGGGATTATATTTTCTTAAAATATGTGATTCAGGTCTTTTGTTTCCCTTTGGGACACAAGGATTGTACACATTCTTGGAACTCAATTGTCTAGACTAATGAGAATTTTTAATGATATTGATGTTATTCAGATGAAAAATGTCATTCATGTTGGAAACATTTCTATGTATTCTAGTTCAAACATTGAACAAGCATCACTGTCTGTAGTGAATATACTTAATATATAATATTCCACATAGAGAAATTTGGTAAAACTGAAACAACTTTGAGACTACCTAAGGATTTACTATGTTCCAAGCTCTGACAATATGTAGACTCACTCTTCGTTCATGAGAAGTCTAGTTTACAAATATAGCTCTGCAGTCCTTTAAATAATGGCCTTAGTGACAAGAAAAAAAAAAAAAGTACCTGCCCTATATGAAAAACTCACCTGTGAAGTCTGTAAGTTATAAATAGCCGTGTTGCTGTTTCAGTACCTGGCTGGCAGCCAGAAGAGAGAGGAAAACAGATTGAGTTTAGCCACAGGGAGACAATCAGGTTGGGCAGAAGGCTTAAACAATGTGAAAGCTTCAAAGAAACGTAAACGTGCATTTTAGCAGCGGAAATGAGGAAAATCACATGTAGTGACTATTGTGTTAGCTTTCTCACAAGTTCCATTATCTCTTCAACTATCTCTCATACCTGTTGAGAAAATTGACAGGAGGAGTTAGAGGAAGTGAGATATGAAACATGTAGTAATCACATAGCATGCTTTGGCAGTAAATGCCACCTCCCGTATTTGGAAGAGTAGCCGTAGGATGCAGAAAAACACAGAGGAGACAGATAATTCAGACATACAGTGCATCTGGTCGGGGGGTGGGGAAGGGTGGCAGGGGTGGGGTATAGGAAATGCTAGTCAGCACACGTATGTTGCTGAATTTATGGAACATCTTTACAAAGTAGCTAAGGCTTCCGCATATGTAACAGTGACAACTTTAACAGACATAGCGGCATACAGGACAATATATAATTGTTCTTCTTGAAAATTAACAATCTACTTTCTATCTTATCAAAAACAATCAGCACAAAATGAATTGCATTACCCTTGGAGACACACATCTATTTAAATATTTATTGGATGGCCTTTTATAGTTTAACCTGTAAAACAGGTGAAAATTTATTGAGAAATAACATTTGACTTATCTCTGCAAATATATGGAAAACAACTGGTAGATATAGTGTAATTAACATTTTTCCCCTAATTGAAAATTTTAAGTTAATCAGTTAAGAGCTTTCTTTGTGTACAAATACTAGATGCTCTCATGATACATGAAGAAACCTGAAGATACCCTTTAGAGAATTTATAATACAGCAGATCAGGAAACTTACACTCCCAAACGGTAACAAAGTGATCGAATGTCTAGTATGGTTGATACTCTGTTCCATTTGCATATTAGGTCCTTTGTCTTTGAGTGTAAAAATTAACCCAAGCGATTCCAAAGAGAGTGCTAAAAATTTAGGTAATATTTCTGGTTCATGGACAGTTTTTCAAATCTATAGTGCTTGGCACTTTAGCAATTGAGATGGCTTCATTTCTAACTCACAAAAATGACAATTTGGAAGTTAATGGTGCTTACAGACTTACTGGTATTACCCAGAGATTTCCAGACCAGTAATAATTCATCTTCCTCTACTTAGAAAATAATTCATTTTTATGTTCTGTGGTAATACTGAGGTATTAACTTATCTGCTTCAAAATAGCACATAGTGTTATGTATACAAAATAGTTTTACTTCTTAAGTACTTTCAAATCTATTTGGTCATCTCCAGTATAAAATCCTCACTTTAGGGCTTAGAAGTAAAGGTACTAATTCACATACCCATATTTACAGAATAAACTAATGGCAAACAAGATTCTAAATTTATCATTTTCTAATTTCTATTGTAGAAGTTTTTCTAACAACTATAGAAAGCAGCATTTTTAAGATAATGAGGTGATATACTATGTCCCTTAATAATAAAAATTTCTAAATTTTTAGAAATAAAATGTCCTAAAACTATACTCATTCTCAAGTAGAAAATTGAATTACAACTACAAGTCTACTTAAAATTAATATGTAGCAGTGGAAAAGACTGCATTTCTGCAGAATTTCAGTTAATACATATGATTAGAAAAATATATGACAATGCTCCTGTACTCTAAGTCATTTAGTTTCTATGAGTGCATCACTGTATAGATCCTGTGCTTTCTTCTTACATCTTTACAACCAACCAGTGTGGCCATTTTCACTTACCTGAGAGAGTTCAGCTTCATTTAACCACTTATTTGCTAATGTCATTTTTATAAAATGAATTTCTGCAACTGTAAGCAGGAAGAAATTGGAGAGTACATTAATAATGCAAATAATTTCAGAAATTTTCTTTTATATGTTCGATTTTTGTTAAATATAAAAGTTATCTTTTTTTACCCAACTGTGGATTATCTAGGAAATGTAAAAAATAATAGACAAATCAAACTCAAATAGTAAATTTGTAAGAATAATAAAAGAAATGACAAATAATGGTATTTTGTGTTAATTCAGGTATTAAATTGTAATAGCAGTGTCGATGCTTGTCTTTGACAAATTTTCTGGTAGTTCAAGAACAATCTTCCTTCGAAATACATCTTCAGATGTACGTCTGACTGTAATAGCTTTATGTAAAAGTTAACTTTAAAGCCATATTTTCACTATGATCCTGTTATATTTATAACAGTATGTTCATTATTTAGGTACATAGGTCTAGAGATGGTATAATACAGCATACATGTTTGTACAGAAAACTGTATGTTTGAATTCTAGATCTAGATTTGTCCCAAACAAGTTCTGTATTCTTGGACAAATCTCCCAATACATAGGCTAGCTTTTCTTATATTTAATATAAATCTGATTTGATCTATAACATTAACACACTGTGGCATCATTTAGAAGTAAACTAGAAACAAGGAAAAATAGAAAAATGTAGTGTAGAAAATGATGTAGCAATAATTTTAATGCTTTTAAAAAAAGATAGCAATGAGAGTTTCAATTGGCCGCAGTTGTGCAAAAGTCAGTGGTGCAATAAAAAGTTCAAAAGCAATAGCAGGGCGGCATGAGAATTTATATGAGGAAGCGTAAATGTTTTTCCATGGAAAATTAATGAGGGTCATGGTGTAGTTCAGGAAATCATCCATAACAGAACAATTAAGTAGAGGCAATAACATAAATACATATTATATATTTATTTGTGTTATATTTACATTGTTAATATTATATTTTATTGTTAGTTATATATTTTATCTATTGTCAGTTTTATTGTTAGTAGTATATTTTATTGTTAGTATTAATTTATAATTATTATTGTGTTAACTTACAGTTGCCAGGAAAAAAGTAATAGCATTATATTGTAGAAGTATATGGTCTTGCTTCCAATTAGTGGGATAAAATGGTGAGTGCATATGAAGTAAGATGACATTGCACTGTGTCACTATTTCCAGCAAATGTAGCAGACAGGTTTGGGATTTGTTCTAGGAAACGTAAGTGTGAAACAGAAATGTGGCAAGGATAGGGTGGGATTAGCCATTCACCAGGTGTTTTCCGATAGAAACAAAGAAGGATTGTTGTTACAAAAGAAGACAATTAAAGCCACGCTTTGTGTAAGGCGCTAGAGCTCATCTGGGAGAAATGCGCAGTCAGGAAATGTGAGTTTCCTATGGAGGAAAGTGACAGAGCATAATTTCCCATAAAATGCCCACAATCTTTATTTGCACAAGATATACCCTATCTATGCAATGCTTAACAGCTGGACCCACTTCAAGGACCCTATATGAAAGTTAGAAGAAAAGAAGAGATATGGTAACATTCTCCTAAGGTAACCTCCCCGTGTTTCTAGAGTGGATAGGAAATGGGAAAAGTTCCTGGAGACTCTCAGGAAGAAATGCGGACAAAAAAGGCAAAGACTGATTTCAGCTTGAAATTAGAGGAACAGACAAGGAAAGCATAAATCACAAGGGAATGATAGGAAGTACAGCAGATCAGCGGGGAGGAGATGAGTCTTGCAGAGAAAAGGAGACACAAAATGTCAGAGGAGACACCTTTGTCTACAGGGCTCAGAGGAGAAAGAGATGGGGCAGGATCAAAGTGAATGAACGGAGGGAAAACCAAAGAAATGAGAATAGCAGGACCATGGTTAAAAGAACCTCATTTTCCAACAGGCAGAATATAGAAGATAAATCAAAAAGAAATACAGTTTAAAAGGTAAAATAAAATAAGTGTAACTGAAGAGGAGAAAGGTTAAAAGAAAGAAGTTCAAAAGATAATTTGAAATGTTGAGCCAGCCGCATAAATATATGGAAAAGGGAATGCAATGTCCTGGAGGCATCATCAGAAAATGTGTGTTACATTCGATTCTCTTGTAATCAGCATAGGTATCCATGAGAAAGCAAATGAGTTCAGCATCAAAAGTGACCCAAAGGTTAAGGCAAACTATCATTAAAAAATGAAACATAATAAAGGCAGAGAAGAGGAAGGAGGAGGCTGGGGGTGGAGACCAGGGTCAAGGAGGAGAAGGAGGAGAAATTCAGTGACAGTTTGAGTAAACAGGTGTGTTTTGTTTTGCTTTAGGTGTTCTGGGCCACAGTTTCCTTTCGTGTTAGGAGAGCAGATGGGACTTCAGGATGGCTAAGGTCTTTCTGTCCTCTAGCCTTCTGGGGGTTTGCCCTTCCATTCTGGCAATATGGAATCCCAAATACAGAGAAGGTCAAAGACATTCTTCGGAGCCTATGGGCAGACATAGCCAAGAAGCTCAGACGCATATTTCAGATTGAAACATAGGATTTGAGTACAAATTTTAGAAATGTCTTTAGTCTCAAGATTTAGGACTCTCCCCAGTGAATATAAGTGAATATAATCTGCCCAGGAGTTGTAGTTATGATATATTATGGGTATTTAAAAGGTAAGGAATCTACATGGAGAATTTTGTGATTGGAGGGAGAAAATTTGAGCTGTCTTAGAAAAGAAAGTAAGTCTGATTCTAAGCTCAAAGTAATGTCAAATTGTCTAACGTCTGTTAGAATGTACTATAGAAGAATATATGTTGAGCTATACATGCTAATTGTCTGAAATAGAAGTATAGTAAGTTGAAGTATACAAAAGAATTGATATTATATATATGGAAATAAACATTTTGAAATAGAAAGAAAAAGAGTACTTTTTCCTCATCATGTTATTGCAATAGCTAAAACTAATTTCACACAATCCTGAAAATTTGGAAGTCATATGGAGGATGTAAAAACTTATGTTAGAACAGGAAGACATTTAAATATTTAAATATAATCAATGGAATAGAAAGCTTGCTTTCATTTTAAGATGTCACTAGTTACATAACCAGGTAAAATATGATATTAAATCCAGATATAAAAACAGAAACAGACAAGCAGATATTCTGTTTTTGCATTTAATGACATATATAGGGTTTTTTTTTTTTCAAGCAAAGAGAAGGAAACTGAAGGACTAACAAACAAAAAGATGGGGAGAGGGCAAGTGAGAGAAGACCACAGTGACACAGCCAGCATCGTAATACAGGGACAGATTTGTAAGAAGAGATTCTCTGCTTAGATAGATTCTCTATTTAGATACACATTACAAGGCAAGGCACAAAAGGAATGTGGTGATGGGCTTAAGAGACGTAAGTAATAGAGCCTAAGCATCTATAGCATGAAAGAAAATGATGTGAGTTAACACTGCAGCACCTCTCAAAATATTTAAGGGTGTTCAGTAAAACTAAAATTGGCCAGAGGCTGCCTCTATACCTTAAATCCTACATAAAAACCTGCTACCTAATTTAGCACATAAACAAATGGGAAGCCTAATTTAGGAGTGTGCCTTTTGTAACAACCCGTGGAGTGTCAGCCAATCACAGCAGCAGAGCTTCAGCCAATCGCATGCTGCCAATTTATCAGCCCATGTACAGGTGAGGCAAATGCGCAGCTGTAACCAGTCAATCTGTTTCTGCACCTCCCTTCCAATTTCTGTCTATAAATACTGCCTGCCCACAGGCGCAGAGCTCTCTGAACCTCTGGTTTTGAGGCCCGCTGGACTGGCAAATAGTTATTTGCTCAATTAACCCCTGTTAAATTGAATGTGTCTGAAGCTTTTTACTTTCACGAGGATAAGTTAGTGAAGACAGGGACGTTCTCGTTGATTGTAATGGCCTCATTGCAAAGCATTTGAGGATGACCTGAACAAATCACAGATTCTGTTCATAATGATCTAGGGGAGAAAGGGCATGATAAAACAGGTATCCTGGTGACACAGAAACTGTTATTAATGCAATATCAAAAAGAAAAAGACTAGGAAAATACAAGCTGTGGATCATGAATCTTCTTAACCGTGAATGCGCTTCCCCCGCACTCAGGTGCATCCGTGTAACCTGGTAAGTTGTGGTGAAATGAAGGCTCTTTGACTCCCCGTGATGACTGGTTGGTTTTTATAGATCCAGTGTCTTTCAATCAATGATAAAATTATAGTTGCTTTGGTGGTTCCTGTTAGATGCTCGCATTTTGGCTAATTGGGCTCCCTTCATGATAGCCGCCCTTCCTTTTGGCATGACTTCGTACGACTTTTTGTTGCCTCTGATGCTTTCTAGCACAACATCTCCTAGAAGCATCGTGTATGTTTTTCAGTCCCAGACTGGAATCACTCTTCGTTTAAAGAATCCTGGTTCCTTTTGGTGGGGAATTCCCAAGTGCACACTTCTTCTGAGTTGTCAGTGATTCTAGGCCTTTAACAATTCACAGAGCTATGATATACATAGCATAGGGGGGAAAATCAGTTCTCAGTGATCCATCCAACTGAATTTTAACATTATGTGACTTGATGTGCTGGATTTTATACTTGAAGTAACTTGATATTATTTTTTGTATTGTAAAACAGTTGCATGATTCCTGCCTCAAAATAATAACACAAGGTTCTTCAGAGCAGTCTTGCTTTTATCGTGATTAACTCAACCCTCTTCTCTATGTTGCCATATATGTGATCACGTTTTTTACTTTTAATTTATCCTTTCAATGTTTCTTTTTGAAACTCTGGCCAAATATATGTATCTACTAATATTTACTCCCGTCTTAAACAAAAGATCGCATACTATAAATACTGTTCTGCATTTTGCTCTTCTTCCAGCCCATCTCTCTCAGATGAATCTGTATCAAGGTGCCCATCTTCATACCTTTCTTATTTAGATAGCACCGTTTACAGATGTTTGGGTCCACTTCCCCATTTCTTCGATGTTATAAATAACACCATAATTAGTAGTGTTGCATTTTTTTTTTTCAGTGACTCACAATTCCACATGGCTAAGGAGGACGCGTGTTGCATTTTTACTATTGTATCTGTAGAATGCAGTTTTTACAGGGGGATTCTGAGTCAAATAGTCAATCCATATGCAATTTGGTGGATAGTCTGAAATTCTTCACGTCAGAATGCCTGTCTCCTCACTCCCTCAGCAGCAGAGCACATGATCAAATTTCTTAGAATTTTGTCAATCTGTGTGGGAGAAGTAATACATCTTTAAATTTTAATTTTTCATTTCCATTATTACCAGTGAAATTTAACCTCTCTTTCCATCATTATAGGCCACAGAAACATTATTTCAAACCTAGCTATTACAGCTATCTAGTAAGTGATCGAAATACTTAAACTGGACTCTATAATGAGGGAGTGGGAAAAGTGAGGGGAAAGGCAGGTGCAGCATCATAGTGGCCGGTAACCGATATGGCAGAGGGAGGCAATGCCACGTCTATTACTCACTAACTCCTGAGAAACGTGGGATAGATGCTCTCTGAGGTTCTAATAACTCGAAAATTCTGAATGTGTGGTTCTCTTTGTGTTGAAAATAACCATAGAATCTTCTTCTTCTTTACATAAATGTCTTCTCAATAAGAACTCCAGATTTCTACCTCTGAATTCCCACCTACCTACTGCTATTTTTACCCTGACTACATAACAATCACTTGAAACCGAATATAGCCAGAGGCAAATTTTCTCTCTTCCCCCCCAAACGCGTCTGTACTTCAGATTTGGCGATTTCATTCATAATCATCATTGCCTTGCCAGTCACACAGATGAAATCTTTGGAATTGAATTTTATTAATTCTTCTCTCTTGTCCTTCAAACCTAGATAACTAAATTCAGCTTGCTTTCTCCTTTGGAAACAACTGTGGCTTTGAGCCATTGCTGTCCATTTTCTTCAACCCTATACTCCTATTTTCTAAAACATTAGTCGCTGCCTCTCGGCTGTTCTCTACATTGGGTTATCATATTGACCTTGAAGATTCACATCACAGATGTACATTTTGGAATTAATATTTTTTTCTTTTTACGTATCTCTCTAAAATAAAAACAAAACTCAAACTAATAACTAAATGCAAACAATGAATCTATTCTCATGCTATAACAAACTTAAATTCCTTTTTGAAAATTCTGTATTTATTGTGCACCACATGATGCTTTCAAGTCTATATACACTGCAGAATAGTTTAATATAGCGAATTCACGAATGCATTAGCTCATGCAGTTATCTTTGTTGTGAGAATACTTAACATCCACTTATCTTGGCATTCATAGCCAAGTTGGCATCATTGAACATTCCAAATGTATCCCCTAAAACTCTCTAATTTAAATTCTAGCCAAATTGGTCCATGCATGCTTCAAACATGCCATGAATATATCCTGCTTTGTGATGCTTCTTAAGTACTGTTCTCTTTTTCTGAAATGCACTTTCTGCTTCTGTCCATTTAAAAATGGGTTCTTTCTCTAAAGCCCATGATCCTGAACTCCTTCAAGGTTATTAACATTATTTTAATCACTTTATAATGACCTTTGTATTTCTTTTAAAAAGTATTGATCAGCCAGGGACGGTAGCGCAAGCCTGCTGTCCCAGCTACCTGGGAGTCTGAGACGGGGCGATCATTTGAGCCAGAAGTTTGGAGCTGCAGGGAGCTATGATCTCACCTTTGCACTCCAACCTGGATGACTGACAGAGCAAGAGCCCATCTCTAAAACAAAAGAATGAAAAAAAAGTTGAGGCTGCTTATAACAAAGACATAATGACATATGTAATAATACCATGAATAAAAAGTAAAGAAAAACACAGAAAGGAGACAAAAATAATATAAATATAACATTTCAGCGAATAAAGAGATGTTTGTATATTCACATGTTCCGTCTTCTCAGACCGTAAGCACCTGGATTGCAGACTGTGTCCTTGGTGTCTGTTTGATTAATAAATGAAATATAAATTTCAGGGTGTATTCTCAGCATCTCGAGTACCTTGCACATAGGTGCTTCCCAATGCACCTGTTGATGTTCCAGTATCTGAGGAACTAACTGTAAGAGAGTAACAGTATAAGTGACAATGTAGCTAACTTTGGAACACAGATGGCCAGATTGTGTGCAAAAGTTCCTGAATAACTTTTTAAATAATATATCCCCATTGGAATTGTTGTGGTGTTCAAGATTGTATTTCCTAAAGAGACCCCAAGATGAAGCGTAGTGTGCATACATTTTATTGGGTAATAGTCTTAGAAGCTACCCCTGTAAGAGAAAAAGGAAAGCAGGAATCGTGAAGGGAGTGGCTGCCACACTATGTGATTACAGCTGTAGTTTCATCTTCTTCTTCAGTGAGCTGTGGAGCTGGGATGCAGTTAACGGAAATAGAGATAGGTGTCTGGGTGTTTACATTCAGATCAGCCAGGCACGGGGTGTGCCTAATCTGAAGAGAGCTTCATCTGCCTCTCAGCAGTTCTCTGTAACCAAGGGCAGTTCCCAGGAAAGCATTCAGCTGTGAGTCCCCAGAAGCCTGTAGTCCAAGCAGATAAGCGGTAGATCCATCAGCCCTGAATCGGGCATCTGGGCAAAACATGAAGTCTCCACTACGTGTAACAACTTCTTAGTTATGCTGGAGAAACAGTATCATCTCATAGAGAAAACATTTAAGTGCAATATTTAAAGACATATTGTCCAGGTAATTTGTATGTTAATACTCTTTAGGTACTCAAATATAGGCGTGTATCTATATTCATGTTAATTATGTATGATTTTTAAATTGTGAAGAAAATGACCAGGCAATGAATGACCATCATTATGGTATTATCATCACTATGATTGATACCATTTACTCTTTAGTATTGGAAATAAAGATTACAAGTGGCTGAAAACAAACCATTTTAAAAAATCATTTCCTAATAAGGGAGAAAAATGTCTACCTAAGTTTAAATAAAAATGAATTAATTTTATCACAGATATGTTGTCTTATAAAGAAACAAATGTCTTATAAAGAAACAAGTGTACAACACCTTCTAATTGTACAATTATGTCGTCTGCAAATAAAGACTTAAACATATGGCCTAACACCATAAAAACCCTAGAAGAAAACCTGGACAAAACCATTCAGGACATAGGCGTAGGCAAGGACTTCATGACCAAAACACCAAACGCATTGGCAGCAAAAGCCAAAATAGACAAATGGGACCTAATCAAACTCCACAGCTTCTGCACAGCAAAAGAAACAGTCATTAGAGTGAATCGGCAACCAACAGAATGGGAAGAAATTTTTGCAGTCTACCCATCTGACAAAGGGCTAATATCCAGAATTTACAAATAATTAAAACAGATTGACAAGAAAAAAACCAAACAAGCGCATTCAAAAGTGGGCGAAGGATATGAACAGACACTTTACAAAAGAAGACATACATGAGGCCAACAAACATATGAAGAAATGCTCATCATCACTGGTCATTAGAGAAATGCAAATCAAAACTACATTGAGATACCATCTCATGCCAGTTAGAATGGTGATCATTAAAAAATCTGGAGACAACAGATGCTGGAGAGGATGTGGAGAAATAGGAACACTTTTACACTGTTGGTGGGAGTGTAAGTTAGTTGAACCATTGTGGAAGACAGTGTGGTGATTCCTTAAGGACCTAGAAATAGAAATTTCATTTGACCCAGCAATCCCATTACTGGGTATATATCCAAAGGATTATATATCGTTCTACTGTAAGGACACATGCACACGAATGTTCATTGCAGCACTGTTTACAATAGCAAAGACCTGGAACCAACCCAAATGCCCATCGATGATAGACTGGACAGGGAAAATGTGGCACATATACACCATGGAATATTAGGCAGCCATCAAAAACGATGAGTTTGTGTCCTTTGTAGGGACGTGGATGAACCTGGAAACCATCCTTCTCAGCAAACTGACACAAGAGCAGTTAACCAAACACCGCATGTTCTCACTCATAGGCGGGTGTTGAACAATGTGAACACATGGACACAGGGAGGGGAGCACTACACACTGGGGCCTGTTGGGGGGAAATAGGGGAGGGACATGAAGGGGTGGGGAGTTGGGGAGGGATAGCATGGGGAGAAATGCCAGATATAGGTGAAGGGGAGGAAGGGAGCGAATCATACTGCCCTGTGTGTACCTATGCAACAATCTTGCATGTTCTTCACATGTACCCCCAAACCTAAAATGTAATAAAAAAATAAATAAAAATAATTTTACCAGTAAAACACAAAATTAATACTACATAAGAGTGTATTCACTTCATTTACTCAATAATTACAAAAGTTACATATTATTTTTATCTATAAAATGGAAGGAAAAATAATTTTCACTTTGTACAGTTATGATAATAATGACATGGGTTAGTACATATAAAGGGTTTAGAATAGTGCCTGGAATATCATGTGTTCAATAAGGTGAATTCTTTTACTTATGCTTATTCTAATGTGGGTGAAAGACTTGTACATTACTGGACACTTTGTAGATACATAACAACAATTTCAAGTTAGCAATTTTCAAAGTAAACTTTAGTTCATGATTTCTATTGAACATTTAAAATCACTATTTAAAACAAGTATGTTCCAATAAATGAAAAGTAATTCTGATTCAATTTAATTTACCTTAAAATTGTGTATATACCAAAAATAAAAGATATAATTAAAGTTATAGAGTATAAATAAAAATAGTATTCGCATATTAATTATAAAAAGAAAGATTTTTAGTGCATGGAGAGGAAGAAAGTGTAAGAAGCTGATTTCAAAACTATAAATTTAAATCTCCTATCCCATTTTTTTTTTGAAATAAAATGAATGTCTTTGCCACACTCTTGCTCTAATGTCTAATTTATGTTCAGTTGTCTCCAATTGCATCCTCTGGTAAATAGAAATCCGTGCAAAGATAATTGGAGGATCACAAGATTAGAGTGAACACTGGAATGGACTTCCTAGACACAGTGTCGATCTTCCCCACCTGGCATTTTAAAAATAGAAGCCCATCTGTTTAGAACAATTTGAATACAATTCTGCCAGGTTATGGAATATGTTCCTCATGTTTTGAATTCTCTGAACTCTCCTTTTAGAAAGCAAACCCTTGACAACCTATTGAATTAAAAAAGAAAGAAAGGAATCCTTAGGCTGTAATTTACATTTAATTGATTAGTATACAAAGAGGTGTTATTTTGTTGTAAAATGTTTTTAAGTAGATGTTTATAGCCAAAATATATTTCCCACTGGATTACTTCAGTCTTAAGTATCTTAAGTAGGTTACTTTCAGGTTTAAATTACAGAGCAGGTATTTTTTTTTCCCCCAAACTGGGAATTGGGGATTTTAATTGGGCTCTGATTTCTAGGATCAAGGACATACCGTTTATGCACCTGAAAGGGACACATCATTGGATATCAGAATAATGTGGTAGTTAACAACTTAGTTCAAACAGAAACCCCGAAATTAGTTTATTTGTCCCCCCTCCTTTTTTTGTATTAATACTCTGTCTTCAACCAGTGTGCCTTCTCCCTTCTTGACAGGTGGGGATAGTCACCACTGTACTAATGAGGAAGAACCTTGCCTTCTCCATTCTTGAAACCCCACTTATTTTCATCGCTTCTGCTCAGTGTACCCAAGATAGTCACTGGGAGTAGTGTTAAAGGAGGTTCTAGAGTCACTGGAATTGCCATGATGGCATGTCGTGTGGCAGGTGCCATGATATTGGCACTTTTAAATTAAGTATCAGAATAAATACACCTCACATAATATTTCAAGTGTGTTTGTATATATGTGCTTGTTTTTTAACCAAACATTAGGTAAAAATAACATTAATTCACAGAAAATACTTTCTGTTTTAAAGAAAAACACAAGAAAACATTATACCATATAAACTGGGGAAAATCTAAACTTACTCAACTTAGTCAAATTACAATTTTGAGTTTTAAATGCAAAAAAGTAAGAGATTTTCAGTTTCATAGGTAGGTGGCGGAGGTAGCTCATCATAACAATCATGGAAATGCTTACCTCATCCTGCATGTTCCTTTTATGAATATATTCATACTGGCGTAACTGCAAATGAATATATAAGGTACAGAATATGAATATTGTAATGCATAATTTTGAAAACTCTGGAACTGTCTTGTCTTAACTGTTGTCCTTTATTAGCAAATGTGTCTATCTAATCACCATACTTACTAATATGCTCGAACAGCATATTGATCCTCATTTGATATGAATTACAATATAATCACATCACAGATTTGAGTTTAACTGATTGCAAGCAAATGAGGAGCACATGATGCGACCAAACGCGTGGATGTCAGTGCTCTAACCTTATGAATACTTGCACATGTTCAGGAAAGCCCACTGGATAAAATTTATGTATTGCTAATGATTTTTATTGGCCCCTTGGCCAAAGTAGTGGCAAGCTGCCCAGGAATCTGAAGGAATCCTGTTTTCAGTTAGTAGTCAGAATGCAAAGAGTAATAAAATTCAGAAAAGCATGGTGAAAGCTAAAATACATTTGTCCAGGTACAGTGAGCCCAGCCAACCTTATGACTGTAATTTCTTTTGCCTTTTTTTTTCCCCTGAGGTTATGGCATTTCATCTCATCAGGGTATCCTAAGTTGGAAGATTATTTTCACAAAGTCTAGAAAAGTGCTGTGTTATCCATTTGTGTGTGTGTGTGTGTTTGTATTATGTGCCTGCACAATGTTATAATTTGGCTAATGTGATCCACAGCTTTCTTTTTCTTGCTGTATAAATGATCTCTTATATTCCTGATGGTATTTCAGGCAAACAACTTTGCCTATATTAAAAGCAGGCATTTGGATAATCCAAAATGTATATATAATAATTCATATGATCCCTCTCTTTATAAAGGTAAGGGCACATTTCCTGCTGAAGTATATTCATTCAGTCTGCAAGAAAGAGATGTTACAGTTAAAGGCAGCACAAGAATTTTCTTTTCTTGTTTTCAGTCTGCTTATTTTACATCTAATTACTAATTAAAAACTCAATGTTTTGTCATGTCAATTTTGCAAAAATATATTTAGAAAATGTATTGAATCAGGACCCTAATTAGCCATTGTAAATATAGGAAGCAGGGTACAGGCAGAGAAGATGGAAAAGAAGGTCGATCTCAGGGACCCGGAAGGGAGAGTTGGATTATAGTAGAACTTGAGGGTAGGCACAGGCTTGGCTTCTACTTAGTGTAATTATAAAGCACTCAAATATCAAGGTACACACTAGTTAGGACAGAGCAAGAGACCAACCTGATGGAGCATTTTAGACTGACAACTATGGTCAGTCCTGCAAGCATCCCGGTACTATACTTTGGTAACAACACTGCCACCAAACATCCCAATTCCCTAGTCATAGAAATTCTCTTTTTATTGTGATGTCTGCTAGAATTCAGATGATCCCAGTGGCTTTCAGGGATTGGGCCGGCTGTATGAAATTCTCAGTACATACATTTACCTTAGTACAAGTAAGAATTGGCAGTTCCTGTTCTTCCGTGACATTTGTGAAATCCTCCTCAATTTCTCCATTACTTCAGGTACCACCCTCTGCAATGGCACACCCTGCATCAGACTCAAGTTTCACATGTTTGCCTGATATGTTCGTTATGTGCAACAGAATACCAATTGTTGGAACAAAAATCAGTCGCCAGATAATAATAATAAACCTATGCAGTGGAAATAAGCACAATAGAATCCTAAATGCTGATTTGCTCAAATAGTCGTAGCCCTCTGCATATGCCAAGTGGCAGAGCAAATGCAAAAGCAAAGAGAACCCAAGAGAGAGCCATGGAACATATGGCCGTGAACACCCTCCCTGAGCAGGTAGGAATCAGGTTCACAGGAAATAAAAGCTAGTTTAAAGAAAAAAAATGAAGCATGCAAAATAAGGATGATAAAGCAGCAAACATGATAGTCATAAATTCCCAGAATTGTGTTGAATGTGCAGAAAATTTAATAAGCACAGCCATTATCAAAAGTGCTGAGAGTAAGCAGAGAGGCAGCTCGATAGGCTCAGGTGTAGAGATCCTTGAGGGCGGGTGGGTGGGGAGAGTTCTGCAAGTTCACAGAAGCAGGCAGAGGCTGCACTGAGAACAATGATCTTTAAATAGTTACAAAAGACCCACTTAGAGGACACTGCAAAGACCCAAGTTTAAAAATGAGCTAATAGGAAAAGCTCAAACAGCGAGAATGAAAATGGAAAATCCTGGAAGTATAGATAAAAACCCAGAGTCAGGGTAAAACAGTCAGCAGATGTAAACACAGGCTCTTGATGTATGAAATAACTGCAAAAAGAAAGGAAGGAAGAAGAGAGGTAGAGAAAGAATGATACAGAAAGGTAACGTTCCAACTATCTCTCCTTAAAAGAACCATAAAACCTGAAGACTGTATTAATTGATTCTCACTCTGCTAATGACGACATACCCAAGACTGGGTAATTTATACAGAAAAGGAGGTTTAATAGACTCCCAGTTCCACGTGGCTGGGGAGGCCTCACAATCACGGCGGAAGGCAAAGGAGGTGCAAAGGGACATCTTACATGGGATATGCAAGAAAGTTTGTGCAGTGGAACTGCCCTTTATAAAACCATCAGCTCTCGTGAGATTTCTTCACTATCATGAGAACAACATGGGAAAACTCACTCCCTGTGATTCAGTTACCTCCCACTGGGTCTTTCCCATGACACGTGGGGAATTATGGGAACTAAGTTCAATATGAGATATGGGTGAGGACAGGGCCAAACTGTATCGATGAGTTTCTGTGAAAAACAGCAGAATTGATTGACAAGTTTGCTAAAAATGAAGCTACAGCAAGATGAATGTTGGCCCTGTCACAAATATTGTAACTTTAAGAAAACTAAGGATACACTGAGAAAGTTTTGTCATCAATAAGTGTTAATAATCATTACCTGTGGCCTGTCTAGTTTCATGGGTCAATATAAAAATCATTAATGAATAGAAGCACCATGTTAGAATTTGGTAATACTCCTTTAGGTATTTTGTGTAATGTAGGAGTTATTTTGACATATTTCTCTAAGGAGTGATCTATATGTTTGCTAGGGCTGCTGTATCAAAGTGGCTTAAACAATGGAAAGGAATTGTCTCACAGTTCAGTTCTGGAGGTAGAGGTTTGAAATCGAAGTGTTGGCAGGGGTGGTTCCTTCTGAGCATGGTGAAGCGTCTGTGCCTCTCCCTAGGTTCTGGTGGCTGTTCACAATCAGCAATACTTCCTTGTAGATTTCTGCTTTCATCTTCACAACACAGTTTCCTTTGAGCATGTTTGTGTCCAATTTTCTCCCTTTTCTGGAACACCAGTTATGCTGAATTAGGGGCCTACCCTATTCCAGTACCACCTCATCTGAACTAACTACTTCTGCAAATATTTGATTTCCCAATAAAGCTATGTTGTAAATGCTGTGACTTATAATTTCAACATGCAAATTTGTGGGGGCTGTAATTCAACTCACTGCAAGAGGTATTTATTACAGTTACTAGATTGAATATAAGACAGTCAGATAAATTTGAAATTCAGAAAAGTGTATGTGTGTGTGTGTTTATATACATATATATTTTCCATATACTTTCATATATATGAATAGTATTTATGATGTATATATACATCTATAAATAATATAATATATGTATTTATAGATGTATATAAGCATATACTTCATATTAATTATTCTGAATTATTTGACCAATGATGAAAGGAAAAGTAACCTGCATTGAATACATATATATACAT
The DNA here is from genome assembly GCF_048565385.1 of Saimiri boliviensis. Classification (NCBI taxonomy): domain Eukaryota; kingdom Metazoa; phylum Chordata; class Mammalia; order Primates; family Cebidae; genus Saimiri; species Saimiri boliviensis. The sequence goes on along the minus strand of NC_133464.1, from coordinate 8,831,817 downwards.
ATCTATGTGTATATATATATATATGTATTATATATAAAAGTATATATACTTTCTATATATATCCCATGTAAATATTTCTATTTGCTAAATCTTGAAGTTTTAATATATATACCTCATTTTTATCATTTTCAATATCATGATTTTTAGTGAACACTGAACCAGACAATTGTAGTTAAGTAATTCCTCTTAGGCTAGAAACTCTGAAATGATGTCACTGTATCTATCACTCTTGCTAGCTGGCGTGGCTACAGCACGTGGCAAGGTACTTAGCCCACAGTAAGTACTTAATTACAGTAACCTTATTTATTAAAGAATAATTATTAATACATAATATTATTTAGTAACTGTTAATAATCAGTGATTTCTACCTCTATGTTTCAAAATTGCAATGTACATATTAAATTATTAGTTAGAATAGATGAAAAAAATTAGTATTTGTTGTGTACCTGATTATTATATGAAATTAGACTCAGTCTGAAGATAATATTTTGCAATTTATTAATTAATAGCTGTATAGTATTAATGGGGGCATAAACCTTGTAAAACAACTTATGCATTGGGTGAAAGTTGTTGAGTATTGATTTTGATGGTTATGAAGAATTATTATAAATTTAAGTCTACAGTGCAGGTCATGTTGCCTTTCATCATTGACCAAATAATTCAGAAGAGTGACATGATTCTATTTCATAAAGTTCTACATTTGTCAAGCAACTACTTCCAAAATATATGCAATTCATAGGAGGAAAAGTTATTCCTTTTCTCCTTTATATAAAATTCAGCCCAGTAGGAAGGTGACCATGTAATGCAAAAGGACACTGATCAAAATTATTTAAGAAACAGAGAATACAAACCATCAATGACCTGCTGTTATATTCTGAAATGCCTAATATAAGTTCTCTAACTAAATGGAACATATTAAAATAATATTCAAAATTGAAAGATGATGCAAGATTCACCTGCTGATCCCTCCAAAACTTTGATCATTTTCTTGTACAAGCAACGCCTGCCACACCTCCCACAGTCAGGTGTGTCTCATTTGACAGCAGCATTATTTCTTAATCTCCATGTGCATTTTAATTTTTATCTCCAACCAGATTGTAACCTTCTGGATGACAATTATGAAGTTGATATTTACTTTGTTTTTTGAGTGCTCCTGTCAGGTATTAGGTACTAAATTAAAAAAAAATTGAATATGAGTAAATCCATTAAAGGAAGCAGAAATAGATGTATACCGGTTCTATATATTGACAATGTAATTACTTGTTATAGCAAATATCACTTCTCTACTGATTGGCCATCATGACATTTTAAAGCACCTCAAAAGCATGCATGTTCACAAAATGACCCCATTGCCTAAAGAGAGCACAGTAGCCTAGCCCCTGGCTGATGACAAAGTAACAGTACACATAGACTCTTAGGAAACTGTTCATGAGTAGATGATGGGTGTGTCAAGCCTCTGTGGCCCACTGCTCTTCTCCATGTACTGGGTGTAACAGATCACTCTCTCTAGTAAAGGAAGGGCAGACACTGGCTTGGCTGGAGTCACAACTGTAGAAACCTCGGATGGAGACAGAGGCAAGAGCGTTAGGTCTGGTTGCTATCCTGGAGATGAGCCAACACTGACACTAGAAAATAACCCAACTTAGACCAGAATTAATTGGGGAAATGAAAGCAGTTTGTCAAGGATGGGAAGGATAAGAAGGAATGAAAAACAGGGACTGGCTAAATGAGCATGAGTAGGTTTGACTTCAGGTTTTCTCTCCATTAATCAGAGCAGGCAAACAGCATTTGTTTATAGCAATCAGAACCAAGAGGAAGACCAATTTAAGGAAATAATTCAGGATCAAACAAACACAGGGGTTGCTTTGTTCTGTTGTGTGTGTTTTTTTCCTAAGTGAATTATGGTCATTAGTATAATAAAAGGGGGAAAAATGTAACACATACATGGTCTGGCCTAGTTATAGATGCCTACATTTATATGTATGTATATATTTAAATGAAAATATATGCATTTATAGTACATATATTTAGTGTTGTGTTGAGTTGCACCCTGTGTATTACATGCCAAGAAATACTTTCCAAAATACTTTTCATGGGAAACTATTTTTTAAATATTCAGAATTTGCTACTTGATGGGGCCTGATATCATCAGTCATCATCTTCTTCTTCATTGGTTATGTATCATAATTAAACACTTATTGCCTACCTCCAAATAGTCTGCAACAAAATGTTATTTTATATTTCGGGACAAAGTAACACTTCACAACTTACACCTAAAAGCAATTACTGCAAAGGAAACACTTGTAGAAATTGGTACCCATTCATACTTTTGTCCAAAATTACTCACTTGCTGTGTGGTCACAGTTTCAAAGCCAAGACTGATAACTGACCGTTACTATCAATGCATAAAAAGACTCAGGGAATCACTGCAAGGGTGCAGCTCCAGTTATTTAAACAACAAAGACAATGTAAGACCTCCATTTTAGACAGAAAGTTCCCACCTAGGTGGAGCCAATACATTCTCATGGCCTTCTATGTTGAACAACAGCAAACGGGAACAGGAAAAGAGGCTAAATAGTGATTTCAGTGTCAGTTCACACACGCTTTTTTAAATTGCTTTTCTTAAGCATCATAATGTGCTTTACATATTGTCATACTGGAATGAATTTTGATGCAGCTGTGAAACAGGTACAGCTCCACAGACCTTTTCATTTTTGGTGTTGCATCATCAGCAAAACGTTATGAAACTTACTATCATATTTCTCCATATCCTTTATTAAGCATTCAAGACAAATTATAAAATCATATAATGTTTCATTTGCCATTTTCCTGTAAGGTATATTCATATTACTTTACATATGAGAACAATGATTAGGTTTTAAATTAGCAGAGGCATAAAGAGTAGAATAGTCCTGTTTTCTAAGGCAAGCAACTACAACACATTTCCAGTAGAAGAATCACTACAGTTATAACTGGGTCGTGTAGTGTGCATATTGTGCTCCAGATTTTTTGTCTCTTTGAAAGAACTAGTCACTCCGACACATCAAAGGGTTGATCATATCTAGCAATGACCTCTTGATTGATTACAGTGACCAGCTTAAAAATGTCTTGTTCATCATACTCCAGGTCACAGATTTTGTGCTAGATGTCCATCCAGTGAGTAAATCATACCATGCACAGATAAAATATTTAGATGGTGTGAAAGTCATCTTCAGTAAAGGGTAGGTGGGGATAAAATACTGATCTTTCTGTAATTGTTACTAAAAGAATATTCCACAAGATATTTAGGCTGGTCTGCAGTAGGTATATATTAAAGATGTAATTGCGCTTTTCACAAGAGGTAGGATTTGCTCTGGAAGGCTCTGCCAAGATTCCTGTCGTCTGGTTGCAAACCAAGAATCTGTCATATCCCTATAGGGTAATATTCACCTTATAAAATAAAATTTATGTATTTACTTAATTATGCCATGAGATACCCCTTCAAATTCATGGCCAAAGTTCAATTGAACTAAATGTCTTTGTGATGAGTGTAGCTCTCAAGCTGAGTTAAATAATTTACCAATTTTCCAATCATAAATGAATCAAAAATTGATTAAATGTACATTGACCTCATGACACTGATAGTTAAGAAGGAGGCTGCAATAAAGCATTTCTAGATGTAATCAATATTTTTCTTCAACTACTGTTTAGAGAAGAAAGCCATCATGGCACAGTTTAATCAATAATGTGAAAAATACTTTTTATATGTAGAAGAGGGACTGACCATTTTTATTGTGCCTGATGCAGAACTAATGGGTGAGGTTAAAATATAAGGCAAAGGGCAAGAGTATTATGACATAATTTTCTTTGACATTTGGAATAATAGGCATAATTGTGACCTCTCAGGTTAGTAATTAACTCCAGAGAACTGTTAATGAAAATTACTAGCACTAAGATTTTTTTTGGCCAAACAATAAATAAATAAACAATACACACATAGAAACACACACACACACACACACACACACACATGCATGCATGTTATAGAGAAGCCACATGAACAAAGGATTCTGTTGCTGATGTTTTTGTGGTTCTTTTTCCCCCGTCTCTGAATATGCAAAGTATTCCCTATGCCAGGATTTCTTACTTATTTACAGGTCTCCTATATGACTGCATTGGTAAAAATCATTTAAAGTTAGGATTCAAAATGATATTGCCCCTTAAACACAGTTTAAGCTCTCTGACTCTCTTCTCTAGAGATAAATCATTAGCCAGGAGCAATGGCTCATGCTTATAACCCCAACATTTTGGGAGGCCAAGGCGAGTGGATCACCTGAGCCCAGGATTTCAAGAATGACACACCTGAGCAACATAGGAGACCCGGTTTCTAAAAGAAAAAAAAAAAGAAAAAAAAACCACAGAAAGTAGCCAGGAGTGGTGGCATATGCAGCTCTGGCTACTCCAGAGGTTGAAGCAGGAGCATCACTTGCGCCCAGGAGGTCTAGGCTGCAGGCTGCAGTGAGCGGCGGTTGTGCCACTGCACTCCAGCCTGGGCGACAGAGCAAGATTCTGTCTCAAAACAAACAACAAACAAACAACGATTGTTAGTGTAATTTTCTTAAAACTTTCTCTGTACCAAGTTAGCTCACTCAGATGCTATTGCAGGAGTAGATTCTGCTCCATTTAAAAGTAGTTACAGAAATAAAATTAATGTGTCATCAGAAGTTAGAATTGATTAATTGGAACTCACGGTTTTTTACTCAGGTGAAGTTCCTAGGGAGCACTGCTCCATAGCTGGACTCCAAATATTAGCAGGCAAAAGATGCATGTGCACTCCAAGGGGGAATTTTATAAGTTGCACTAGTGAGGAAGGCAGTCCCCACTGGCTTTTCCAGAGAGTGAGTGAAAAGATAAAGCCTGAGACATATAGAAATCTCTGCTTTTTCCTTCCCCATCCCATCTCTTCACTCATTACTCATTCTCCTCCTTTCTTCTCATTCTTATTGTCATTCTTCTCCTAAGCAACAGAGAGCAAATTGACCTTACAGTCATCACCGTTAAGCAGAATACGTGAATGAGAGGCAGAGAGTTCATTTTGTTTTTTACAATTGTAAAGCTAGGGAGATTGAATTTCCAGAGAGAGGTCATGGTGAGAGGAACAGGAAATGGGGAATTAAGAAATCTGGAGAGAGAATAGACTTACCTAGAAATATAAAATCTCTCTGCCAGCACAAAACTTCAGAAAATCCTTATACAAAGTTCAGGTAGCATGTGTTGCTTTAAGATAAGGGTCTGTACTCTACTCCAAAGTGTCACGATGTGACTTAAATCACACATAGAATGGCGATAGAATCAGAAGTTTAGTGAAGAGTCCACTGAGGAATAAGCAAACACCCCCCTCCTCTTAGAATCCTCAGTTGAATTCTGAATTACAACAAAAAATTTAGAACAGCATGAATCAGCCATAGCCTGTGGAAGGAATTAGCATAGATTTCACTTGAGTTTCGAAGGATAACGTAGATCAGCTGACATCAGAGTTATATGTAGGAAGAGGCCACATTAGATGTTTGGTATATAAGAATAATGTATGCAAATATTACCACATTGAATTTAGTGAAACTTACTTATGCAAAATTGTTAAGTAAGATAGGACTGCTCAGATACAGCTCCAATGGCATAAATGTTTTCACAATCTACAACAAAATGATGGTGGATTTCACAGTATATAAATTTGTATCAGTTACTGAAATAATATCTGTTTGAAAATTTTGGGAGTGTTGCTTTTAATGGCAGCTAAAGCAAAACTCTTTTTTTTACTAGCAAATTTTTATTTTTATTTTTAAATTAATGAAACAGTTCATATATATATATTTTTCCCCCCTCCTCCAAATTTTATGTTGATGGTATGGCATTTGAGGTAGTGTTGGTATATTATTTCCATGCCAAAAGTTCAGTACTTAAGTTCTTATGTGTGAATTTATGGTATAATTTTTACCTTGCCAAATGTAAATATATTATCGTCTATTTTTACTATAGTGTAACTTTCTTCATTTGTAAAAAAAAATTCTCTCTCTCTCTTTCACACACACACACACACACACACACACACACACTTCTATTCTAAGCTCTAAAATAGTGAACACTCTTCCTAAGAATGTATTTACTCTAATTCCTCCAGATATATCTGCTAATTCCTCCAGGTATAGAGACTGAAGTGTCCTGGAAGTCTGGGATGGGTCAGTCAGATGGAATTGAAAGAATAACTTAGCAATTGCCCTGGTAGGTAGTTAAAGAAATGAGCACTCAGAGAGGTTTAGCTGTTGCTTGGAGTCACATAATTAACAAGTGGCAGAATTTATATTTGACCTCAAAATGTAAACTTTTTATAAAAATATGCTTTTGACTATAGGAACATGTTTAATTATCATTCAGAAACTTGTATCCAAAAAGACTGTATGAATTTCACAGTCTTTCACAGCAAAATTTGTCTGATGATACATTTTGAGAATGTCCAAAATATGTGGACATTCTCAAAATGTATCATGAGACAGACTTCTGTTTTGATTGATCAATCGTTTCTTCAAATAGGAAGAACCCTGAGTATGCACTGCCAAAGGGTGATATATGTATGCACATGTACACGTGTGTTGAACATGAAACATCACCAGTCTATTCACCCCGTTCTCAAGCTTGAAATTAAGCATGAAGAATGGGGGAGAACACTGATTTCAATACACTGTTCCAATTGCATTATTAGCATGAAAATCATACATATATATGTATTACTGGATAATATACAAATATATAAAATATTATATATTTATATTCTGTAAACTCATTTTATATACATATAAGATGTGTTTATAGGAGCCAAAAAGAAGTTACAGTTTGTGGCACTCCTTAGCCCCTAGAATTACCATTCTGTTCTCTAACTTTATGAAATCAAAATCAGCACATTTTAGTGGAATATGAGACATTACACCCACACCCTTTCTGTGCACAGTTCATGTGTTTCCTCCTATTTTCCTTATCTAACAGTGCACTATAGGTGCAGCTCCTGCTGCCAATATCCGCACTTGCTGCTCCCGTTGACTAGACCACTCCTTCCCTGCCCACGGCCTCACATGCATGGACACAAGACTCATTTCCTCCCATTCTTCAAAGCTTTCCTTAAGTATTTTAGTATAAGTCAGGGGCCCACCAAAGAAACAGAAACATAGGAGCTTTTATGTGTGTGTATATATATATATATACACACACATATATATAATATATAAAAATATACATATATACACATATATATTATGCATGTTATATATGATATATATGTTTATATATAATATATATTATATACATAATACACACATGCCACATTAATACATTTAGTTATTTACTTTTCCATTGTATTTTTACTTTTATTTGAAAATAAAATAAACTGTGAACAAAATTTAGATTTCTAGAACAGATAATGTGTGTTTTTTAATCCTTCATATTATATCATATTAGCTGTTACATAATCTCATAGTGCTTCACAATTACTAATATCCAATTTGAATAGCGATATCTTGACAGCTATTATAACTCCCATTTTATAAGCGAGTCTTTCACGACTTTGAAAATATGTGTTATGTACTCTGTGTCCAGATCTATGCTGCTGCTTTTAATTATCATGCACACTGGTGACAATATATGTTGAGTTGTTTTTTAGAAAAAGAAAAACTTCACGTTTTTGAAATAGGAGTTTTGATTTGGCATCAAGAAAGACAATGTAAATCACAAAGCACAAAGTGAAAATAATGTCTTCTACAGACTGAATAATAGGAAATGTAATAGTTTAAAATGTATTATGTGATAAAGGTGAAATATGTACAATTAATTTTATCTAAAAACTTCTTACAAAATTCTCACATTGTATCTATCATCAATAATCAGAAAAGAGATGCAAATTTACAAAGCAAAACATGGGTAATTTTTTAGTTTATTGCCAACATATTTTTAAAATATTATTTCTAACATATTTTAAGTGTCTTCAAACCACATATTGATAAACATGACCTCAGTGTTTCATACATAGGCAGTTGTGTGTATCTGTGTATCTGTGAGAATAAAGTGTTCTTGAGTATTTAAGGTATTGTATTAGTTCTTTTCAACAAGAAAACTTGAGAATTTTGAGAGCTTTAATGGAAATAGTTGTAGTCCACATTTTATTTGAATTTTCGTTTTTGTAAATGTATCATTTAGATCTCAAACTCTGTTCTGATTGTTAGAGGCCATTTTGCACATCTAAAAGATGTGCAGCCAGCTTGCTTATTATCCCTTTCTTCCAAGGTTTAGAGTTGTGCCAGATTCCCTGGGTTCTCTGTGCTCATGGAAACTGTGTAATCTGTCTTACGTGTGTGTTTCTGAGCATCTCACATAGCCTTAATTTTGCATCCAAGTAGATATCATCTCCCACCTTTATTAATCTATTCTTCTGTCCTTGAAGTAAGAAAAACAATCCCTTTGAAATCCATTAGGATTTATAAGTATATAATTACAAGCAGCAAATGAAAAGACTTGGGAGCTTGGAAGTTTGTGTGTGTGTGATGTGTGTGTGTTGCCATTGTTGTGGTGCTAGTTGTGGTTATGGATGTGATTATTGTTACTGTTGTTTGAGTTTCTAACCAACCTACCTAATTACAGAGGTGTTTATGGGTGAAGGAGACAAAAATATAAAAATAATCTTTGTGGAGAGTGATGGCAGAAGTATGGGAGGTTTCCAGTGTAACAAAAGAAATTCCAACTTTTGTTCTGGCAGGAGTTGATAGAAGTAGCCTACAGGATTAACACAGAATTTCAAGCACCTGGTGACTTTCACTTGCCTTCCTTTCAAGCTGCAGTACAGTAACAGCAAGGTCTTCCTTGCATCTGTCATAATGGTTTAAGCAGAGTAGATATTCAACAAATATTGGGTAACTAAATCTGGTGTTTGAGTGGATGTAAAACGATTTACAGTCTTGGCTGCCTCTGGTGTAATGGAATCTCATACCTAATTTTTCTCCATTAAGAATCTTGCATTGGGGCTAGCTATAAGTCAATTGCGGCAGACAGGTCAAAATTCTGTGGTCAGCTTGAAACTTAAATCTAATCCTCTGTTATCAAGATACGTTTCTACTGGAAAAATAACTAACATCTCTCAAAAACATACCCAAATTTTAATATTAAAAATATATTTAGAAATATTTGCTGTGCATTTATAAATGTATAGAATTACTCAATATTTATCTAAATAGTTCTTGAAGTTTAAGTATGTGGCCAAATTTGCATGCATCTTTCCATTGTGATAACATTTTTTAATGCATAGATTTAATTTTCTCATCTTGCAATGAATGACACTTATACTAACATGTTTAAATAAAATGCCGTGGAAAACAAATGAAAATATTTAAAATACCTTAAAAGCAGTAAGTCAACATTTTGGCAAACCGAAAAGATGGGGCACAAATATTTCTTTAACCTTTAAAAATTCATGTTTTCTCAAATTCTGAATGAGAAGAAATTATGTATTTCTGATTCTGTGAAATTGGAATTTGGGATAAAAAATAAATTCGTATATATAATAAAAGTTTGCTAAGAAATTCTGAGATCAAGCCATATATTCCTATAATCAATGCCAAATTTTGAATTGCATTAAGCTTCATAAATATCTCCATCCAATGTATGACACATCTGAGGTGATGTTCTTTCCCTTGAAGAACCTACCAATGGATAATCATGTCAAAAACTTGGCTGTAGTATGATTTCCATGTTTTTTTTTGAGAAACTAGTTTAAGCATTTTATCCACCAAAATCAAATACTGAGTGTTTTAGAGGAAACAGGGTTACACTTTGGAACTGACTCTCTAGAAGTTGGAAACAGGGAGAGAAAAAAGATGGCTTAAATACTAGGGAACTGAGAAATTCCTCATGTGTCTTTTGGAAACACTGAATGCAGCGCTTACGAAGAGCAAATTGTGTGAGATCTCTCTTAAAAGACACTTTGGGCATTATTCAGCCAATGTTAACTTTTGCTAAGAAAATCAGGCAATCCTGAGCAACACTGATTCTTACAATAAATTAGTATTGAGTATTTATGTTCTGTCAGGATCTTGCATAATTTGATAAAACACCAGATATCATGCCAAAAAAATTCAACTCCCAAACAAATTCAACTCCTAGGGACATCCCACCACTACAAGTGCCCTGGAAGTCACTTGGTCCCACAGTTTGGAAACTTTCTTCTATTAATAAGAGACATGAGCTTGCAGCCAGCACCAACAAGTAGGATCTTGCACAGGGAACTGGAGGACTTTTCGTACTTGTCAGCCAGATACTCTCTTCCCTTTCTAGAAGTTCTAGGCTTCAGGAAACTCCTTCTACTCCTCATGCAGCAACAGCAGGAACTAGTGGGAGCCCCAGCAGAGAAAGATAACCCAAATAAACCAAAACAATCCAGTTAAGCCTTTGAAAACAAAACCACCTGTGCAATTACAGTGCACCAGAGTAGCCTAGGAAGTGAATCTGAACAGGATGACTATCTGCTAAACTTAAAAATATAGCATGGATCCAGAGTGTTTTAAACTAGCAGACAAACTATCTAAAATATAAATTTTTAAATTACCCATTATTGTCAGAACCAGAAAATCACAACTTGAAATCACAACTTGAATAAGCGTATCATCAACTAACACCAATACAGAGATAATCAGATATTAGAATTTTCTGTCAAGGGTTTTAAAAAAACAAGCAATTATAAATTCTCTGGAAACATGCACAAGATAGAAAGTCTTACAAATGAAATGAAAGTTACATAAGAGAACCAAATGGCAATTATAGCACTTAAAAATGTAGCAACAGACAAAAAGAAAATGAAAACCTATTACATAGGCCTGCAAGTTGAGTGGAGATGAGAGAATACAATCAGTGAACCTGAGGACTTGAAGAAAGATGGACAGATGTGTAGAATGAACCTAGACTGATCAACAGAGAGGATATATTCTGGGAGAATAAAATGAATGGAGACTCAGGACTCTGTAGGGCAATAACAAAAACATACAGCATTTGTATCATTATAATTCCAGGAGAAGAGGTGAACGAAAGCAGGGTTCATAGAGCATTCGAAGTAATGATGGCTGAAAACACCAATTTAGTAAAAGAAATAAATCTGCAGGATAGCGAAGCTGAGTGAACCACAAAGGAACAAAACTAAACAAATCCATACCAAAAAAATAATAACTAAGCTTTTGAAAACTAAAGACAAAGACAAAAATCTTAAAAGCAGAGGGAGAGAAATGGCAAACTACTGATAGATAATTCAAATGGTAGCACATGTTTTATCAGAGGCCATGGAGGCCAGCCAGAAGTATATATTTTTCAAATACTAAAACACACACACACACTTCAGGAATGATATGACAGGGAAATACAGACAGCCTCAGATAAAGAAAAGATAAAATAATATTTTGCTAGTAAACATGTCTATAAATAATGGCTAAAGAAAAATCTTTAAACAGAAAGGAAATTGTGTAAAACAAATAAAACCAAACTCAGAGCCTTAAGAAGGTAGAAAAACAATGGAAGAAGTAGAAATGGGAATACATAAAATAGGCAATCTCATGAGTTTTATAAATCAGACTTTATATTTGAGCAAAGATTATAATATCATCTGATGGTAAACTCAATAATATTTAAAAAGAGAGAAGATGGAATGATCTAAATAGAAAACACCTTTTGCATTTTCAATCAATGTGGTTAAAAAAAAAGACTACCAATAAGGGCATTTTAAAATAAAAACAGGGCACACTGATCAGAAAAGAAAGGCAATCAAAAATCAATAAATGCACATCTCAAAGCTATCACCAGGAAGCCTGTTTTTTAAAGCCTTACATTTGAGTATAAATACTCAAATGTCATTGATTTATTCTCTCCTTCAGAAATGTTTCTACTTATTTTAGAGACTCTTCATCCATTATTTACGGATATGCATTAAAGTTCTTCTTGTTGCTAAATCAGTATATACTTTTAAAAATAACTAATATATTCAGGAGACTATTTGGGAAATTTGAGTATGAACTGAATATTAAATAAGATTAGGAAATTATTGTTAACTTTATAAGCTATGTTTATCATGCGAGTTATAGGATAGACAAACTGGCTTACTTGTATATGAGGGGGCCTGATAATTTTAGTTTATTTTCACATAGTTATATTTACGCACACCATATATATGCACACACATGCAAATATGACAAAAATGTTAACAACTGTTAGATTCAGGGGTGAACACCCAAATACTCATTATATTATTATTCAAACTCTTCCACATGTTTGACTTTTTTTCTTAAACAGAATAAAACTAAAGAGAAAAAAAACACAGAAGTGTTTTTCTTAAATTATAAACAAAATGATTCATAATGCTATCCTAGTCAATCAGAAAAATAATTCTATCTTAACATGCTGTTTAGGTTTATCTTATTTTTGTAAAATGTCAGTTTTGTTTGTGTCTTATACATAGTATGTTAATATAGCACTTCTACATAAGTAGGACTTATATGACTATATATGATCAAAATTACTAGAAATGGTTTGATTTGTTATTTTATAAATTTATAATTTATTATCTCTTTTGGTCTGAAATAATTTATTTTCCAAAGAAACTTGTTTCTGTGATGCTTTTATCTCAGATTTCTTTAAAACGTTTAATCAATACATAATTTCAGACGCTATTCTAGGTAAAGAAGGGCAAAGTGTGACCTACCATCACCAGTATAAAAGGTTATGACTTTCACAGTGAAAATGTAAAGAAAATCTGAGTAATGTGTGCTCAAACTCTTAACAGTGAAACTGTTCCAAAGGCAAGCCGGGCTGTAATTTATCCAGATTTTGTTTTGTATGAGGATTAATTTGACTTTAATGTGGTTGGGGAAAATGATGTTAGTTACAAGAAAAATAGTAGACCTAAATTTAGAGGAAATGAGGCCCTGAAGACCTGCTGAAGATTTTCTTTTCAGGAACTCAAAGAGGTGGCATTTTCCTTGAAGCAATTTCAGGAAGTGCATTGGTGATTTAAGATGTTAATTAATAGGCACATTCTGAAGCACAGTTATAGATATAAAAAGTGATAGAGTGATTAACCTTAAGAAATCCCTTAATTTTCAAATGCAATGCCATGTTTGGAAAGTGTAGCCATTTCTGGGCTCAGGGCACGTGGGTATGAGATTTTGCAGCCTCCCAGGATCAATAGTGCATTACGGGGAAACAAAAGAGTGGAAATTCAGCTGCAAGAGGGAAGCTGGTTTCTTCAGGTGGAGAGCAGCCTGAGCAGGCTTCAATAGCTGCCTCTAACACTCTCCAGCCTCTCCACGGCGCTGTCTCATATTGATTGAACTCCAACCACTTCACTTCTCTCTAAACCCTCCACAATAATCAGGTACAGGGAAACCACACTATTCGAGGAAGGAGAAAAATAAAATGAAAACTTGAGTTAAACCACCATAATCCATTCTTAATCCCTACTTCTAAAATTGGGCTGAAAATGCATGAGAACGTGCACTGAAAGCTATCCGCAAGTCAAAAGACACAGGTTTTTTTTTTTCTTTTTAATTTTGTGCCGACACCTGAACCCTCTGGAATTGACCGCCTGATACAGTATACAAAAGTAAGTTCATTCAGGTGGCACTCACAGATGCACCTTGCCCTTTACCAGTAAAACTTTCCTTAAAATGAACCATTAAAACTATAGTGAAATTAGAATATGGCTATCTTAAGACCATGTTCCCAAGGATTTCCAAGGATTCCTAATTCCACTGCAAGCACCTAAGTAAAAGAATGCTTTGTGATGTCTGCTAATCTTGGACTTCAGGCACAGAAAAATTAATTATTTCTCAGAGACACTGAGACTGAGGAATCCACCACCGTCAGATTTTCATTCCATAAATCCAGGAGTATTTCAAGTATAAAAATGGCTTTGTCTAGTCTGATAGTTTGATTTCCCATAAAATAATTGATGCTCTTTAAAAATGGAGGAAGAGTGATATAACATAAAAGGTGAAATGCAATCTTTTCCTAAAAAATAGTTCAATTGAACTAAAATACCTTCCTTCTTTAAAGACAGTTGGCTGATGCTCTAACCCCCCAATTTAGAACTGTTTCTCAACTGAACTACAATGTGCATGTCAGCTGCCTCGAAGTAAGTGAACTTTGTCTTCCCCTCATTTGGGTAAAGCAGATGCTGCTTTCCTTGTTTTGAAATAAAATAGCACTGGGCATTCCTTCTTGCCCATTAGCGTCTTGGAAACAGGCACGTAATTATGATTTAGTTTGAGGATTTCACAAACAGTGGTGAAATCAGAGTTTATTATAACTGGGTGTAACTACCCTATTTAAAATGTCAAACATATTTCAGAAATATTATGCACAGTGGCAACATATTAATACTGACTTTGTTAGCTCATGGATTGCTCCGCACAGTGGCTTATATAGAAAGTTGATTCTGCCCCTGCCTGCACTGTTTCCACCTTGCTATGTGTGAGCTGTAGCAAATCACACACAACCATCTCAGTCTCTGAAGCTCAGTCTTTTCATTCTCCTGGAAGCACATTTTTTAAACCGGTGTATTTTGCAAGATGAGGAAGGATCAGGTGTCAGCACTTTAAGTAGCCTAAGAAAGTTTACCACTCATAGAGATAAATATCGGGTTCATTTTATTAAATAAATGACTGCTTAATGAATAGACACTTGGTTAACAACTGATTTCATCTTTTGGAATTCGCTTACGAAGAAAAGAGAATGACTAAAAAGGAAAAGAAAAGTAGATGAAGAATTGAGCCATATGCATTAAAAACAATCACAGTACCTGCAGTTTCATTGCCAGATCCGTAGGAATATTTTTCCTCTATCCTTCATAATAAAATTAAGATGATCATTTGACCTGATGTACTTTAGAAGAGAACAGTAAGTGTGCACGTGCTTGAATCCTTCATGGTGTCAATTTTGATTGAGTGCATGCAGGCAGTGGCCAGTTACAGGGACACTGAGGGAAAGCTCTGTTTAAACACACCAGAGTCACATATTGAGGTCATAGAACTTTAAAGAAAGGTGGTTTTAATAAAGAATTCTTTTTATACTGGACACATTTGTTTAGATTTATATTCTGTAGACTCTGATGACAACTCAATAATGATTGCTCCAGACCTCTGTATTAATAAGATTTAATATAGTAAAGTTTCCAGAAATGTGTTTTTTGAAATATTATGAGTCAGGAAATATTCCTCTGAAGCTGAATCTCATCAACAGATTTTATGAGTTTGAATTCAAAGAATTATATATAGTTTCTACAAAAAAATGACCCCAAAGCAAGCAAATTAGTTAACTAGTTCTTATGCATGACAGATACGTATGCTAGAATGCAATGTGTCTTCTATGAACCTTTTGAAGTTCACTTTTTAGAATTAAGAGTAGAACAGAATCCATTCTGTTTGCAGATGTATTGCATTGTAATTGCCAGAGGTCTTGGGCCAAAATATCAGTTCTTTTAAAACACACTACAGATTTAAAAGTCTTAAATGGGTCTCTTAGATTACTCAAAAGAGGTGAAAAATTATGTTGGAAATACAAAGAATTCAGTATATATGCAGTAACTTAATTTAACAATGGGGATAAATGCCCCATATTTTAAAATTATTTTAGGATGTTTTCTTAAGTATGGCTTGATGTTAATATAACTATTTTTGAGCAAAAAAGAACATTTGAAATAGGAATTTTTTTAAAAAAATCTTACTTGATTTATGTAGTTATTTCTCCTATCCTGAGGCAGGTTATTACTGCTATATATTAATCTCAATTTTTTGCCCTAAATTTAAAAGAATTCATCTTATTTTATCAATTTTAAAATTTATAAAAACCGTTAATAAGACTAAAAACAAATTCTTTTAACATGATTATTTAAAAATAGAAACTATAAATTCCTTTAACAATTATATATAAATCTGATATATGGAAACAGTCTACTTGAAACATATCTGGACAGGTGGATGCATGCAAAAGTTACAATGTTGCAATAGCACTAGCACCTTTTCTAATTTCTCCAAATGGCATTTTTGCATGCAAATTAACTAGAATAAATTAACTAAAAACCGTATTTCATTCTACCTTTTAAGTATCTTAATCTTTCTCATCATGATTAAAGTAAGATTTGCTATATGCATAGAGCCCCCTCTGAATGACAATACAGCATTGTTTCAGGCAACCCTGAAGTTTGTTCACTTAATATTTATATCTCAAGGTTTCTTTTGCTTTCTTTTTTCAGTTGAACTACATATTATTTCATTTTGCTTATATTTTTATTTTTAATTTCAGCTTTTATTTTAGATACAGAAGGTATATGTGTAGGATTGTTATATGGGTATATTGGACCTAGATAGTGAACACATTACCATTTTTTTTTATTGCATTTTAGGTTTTGGGATACATGTGATGAACATGCAAGATTGCTGCATAGTTACACACATGGCAGTGTGGTTTGCTGCCTTCCGTCCCCTCACCTGTATCTGTCATTTTTCCCCTTGCTATCTCTTCCCACCTCCCCACCCCCCTGCCCCTCCCCCATTTCCCCCCAACGGACCCCAGTGTGTAGTGCTCCCCTCCCTGTGTCCATGTGTTCTCATTGTTCAACACCCGCCTATGAGTGAGAATATATGGTGTTTGATTTTCTGCTCTTGTGTCAGTTTGCTGAGAATGATGGTTTCCAGGTTCATCCATGTCCCTACAAAGGACGTGAACTCATCGTTTTTGATGACTGCGTAATATTCCATAGTGTATATGTACCACATTTTCCCTATCCAGTCTATCATCGATGGGCATTTGGGTTGGTTCCAGGTCTTTGCTATGTAAACAGTGCTGCAATGAACATTCGTGTGCACGTGTCCTTGTAGTAGAATGATTTATAATCCTTTGGATATATACCCAGTAATGGGATTGCTGGGTCAAATGGGATTTCTGTTTTGAGGTCCTTGAGGAATCGCCACACTGTCTTCCACAATGGTTGAATTAATTTACATTCCCACCAACAGTGTAAAAGTGTTCCTATTTCTCCACATCCTATCCAGCATCTGTTGTTTCCCAATTTTTTAATGATCGCCATTCTAACTGGTGTGAGATGGTATCTCAATGTGGTTTTGATTTGCATTTCTCTAATGACCAGTGATGATGAGCATTTTTTCATATGTTTGTTGGCCTCCTGTATGTCTTCTTTTGTAAAGTATCTGTTCATATCCTTTGCCCATTTTTGAATGGGCTTGTTTGTTTTTTTCTTGTAGATCTGCTTTAGTTCTTTGTAAATTCTGGATATCAGCCCCTTGTCAGATTGGTAGACTGCAAAAATTTTTTCCCATTCTGTTGGTTGCCGATTCACTCTACTGAATGTTTCTTTTGCCGTGCAGAAGCTGTGGAGTTTGATTAGGTCCCATTTGTCTATTTTGGCTTTTGTTGCCATTGCTTTTGGCGTTTTGGTTATGAAGTCCTTGCCTACACCTATGTCCTGAATGGTTTTGCCTAGATTTTCTTCTAAGGTTTTTATGGTATTAGGTCTGATGTTTAAGTCTTTAATCCCTCTGGAGTTAATTTTGGTGTAAGGTCTCTGTCACATTACCATTTTTGATCAGCCTTTATTTATAATGATGCTTGAAAAATATATTGGATTGAATGTAATTCTAGATACCATGTCCAAAAATTGTAAAGTTAATCAAAGCACCCATATAATCACCTCTTTAATTCATACAACTATAAGTAATTTGACTAAGCCCTTTTTCTAATTTAGTCAGTTTGAGTCATCAAAATTGACATTGCTAAAAACAAACCAACTATATCTCAGTGAATTATAAGCATATGATGTATAATTAATAATAATCATTGAAAATATGCACAATAAAATACTTTTAGTAGAATTAGAAACCATTTTTATGAATAAATGTTTGTTTTATTGACTTCAAAAAATCAAATTACCAAAACTATAGGGTTCTTCCTTAACAGCAATAAAATTATTTCCAAAAGAACTTACAGTTGTCAACATGACATCATACAACAGAATTGTTGCCATATTAATATTTGCTCCCTTTTAAGTTCCTTTGGTTTATCTAAGAACAAAGGAAATTTTCAGAAACAAATGTATGCCGTTATAATAGAGATGTGTATTTTAAAAGTATTTTGTTTTGTCAAGGAAAAATGCTGGATAGCAGCACCAGTAGTAGCAATATAACTTCTAAACCAGATTCCTCTAAGAAAATGCTTCTGAAAAAGCTTGATTCATATTGATGTGCTATCATGGTAGAAGCAGAATTTTCCAACTGAAAAACGTGTCTTTTATGGTGTGTAGTTAGTCAAATGGTGTAACACTTGACCAACCAGTTACGAATAAGAGGTCTGGGAATTCTTTATTATTGATCCCTTTATTGTGGGAATATTGCAGTTAAAACTCTTTTACTTTTACATCTTCTCAAGCATTGCAGGGGTGTGTGTGTGTGTGTGTGTGTGTGTGTGTGTGTGTGTGTATGAAATCCCTACTGGCTTTTTAATGACTTTCTCTTTGAGCTTTCTCCCCATTATCTCATCCATCAAAAACTCTTGGTAGATCTTCTACCAGAATCACAGTTTTGATCATGTTACTCCTGTTCAAAAATACTTCAGCATAGCTGTATTTTCATGTCATTCTAGGCAATATTTATGGGCTAAATATTTGCATTTTGTCATTATATTATCACATGTATCATTTTAATTTTGTTCTCTGTCATTCATATACGTGCCACCTCATTTTTAATACATACCACCATGCTATGCACCTCCAATAAAATTATGAGTTACCTATGGGCAGAGAGACTATCATAGAAATATGGTACACTTCTACAATGCAAGACACATTTGTATACTTACTCTGGCTAAGTGCTAAACAATATATAAATTTATGATTGACTTGACTAACATGATCAAGAAACAGTGTATTTACTGTACTTGTATCTTTATGCTGGAGATTTAAGTGCTTGCTTTTATAACCATATTAAAACTGATATTGAAAATATTAGGAAATTGGACTGGTGGAACCCTATGTGTTTTGGAGTCTAATGATTCTAAACTTTTCAAATATGTGCTCTCAAAATGGGAGAATATTCACTCCATTACCATCACTACCATAGCTTAAATATACATTATGGACCATATAGAGTATACGGCCCTGGATAACTTAAGAAATTGAGGGATTACTATGTAAAGTAATTATCATTTGTAAAGCATCTCTGAAAGGGAATATTTTCACTTCAAAACTCTTAAATATTTGCATTAGTTTTCTTCTATAATAATTTACAGTCACAGAGAACTAAACTGATAGTATAGAGTTTCCATAAATTCATCCAGCTTTCGCTAATAGCACCATTTTTTCCCAGAAAATGGCATTTAATTTCCATCATCTTGGCATCAAAATTGCTCTTTACACTTGTTTTATTGTATTTTTTAGTTTTTCAGTTGGCAACATTAAGAAATACATACTGATTGTCTTCCATTATAAAGACAGAAGTTATTTGTCTACTGATGCAATAAAACAATAATTCTTCTTGAAAATTGTTTCCAAATTTTTCTGTCATGTATCTAACTATACCCTTTATTTTGTGTAGAAATGTGGGGCTAGTGGGACATGTTCTCCAACCGCATAAAGATGCTGTCTCTAATATCCAGATTGTGAGAAAATCTAAAGGCAAACCTCTTGATTTCTTCAACAAATAAGAGAGATAAGAAGTTAAAATCTATAGATTAAAGGACATTTAACAAACATATCAATCATTTGCAAGGTACGGACTTTGGTTTTTGATCCTAATTTAAAGAAAGAGAAAAGTACATGACACAGAGGACTTCTGTTTCAGGAAAGATAAAGTAAGTGTATTTTTTCCTATTCCTCCCACTATGTACAAACAAAACAAGAATGTGCTCGTGTGTGTGTGGCGAAAAGACAACCAAAGATTGGCAGAAGAAGTCAGACCAGCTAAGGAACTCCAGACTTGAGGAACAATATGATAATGAGTTTGCTGGATTTTCTTATCGCTTCATATATTCTAGACTTAGTGTTGAAAAAGCCAGCAACCTAGCAATGGCATTGGGTGACACAAAGGTATCTCCAACAAAAGCCTGCTCTCTCTAGTCAAATTACCAGAAAATGGGTAAGCTAATAAAGAAGAGAACTCTCAGAAAATATTTGATCTACTGCATCCAAACACAACAGACAGTAATTTTACATCTTTACTCTTACCCATACCAGCAAAAGCTAAATAAGTAAACTAACTAGCCTTTGAAAGTGAAGCAGTATAAAATATCACAACATCTCCACCAGAGTGGCAAAAGGAAGACCAAAGAAGAAATGGGCAATTTCATTCTTGGGGCCAGTTACCATGACCTTCACCCAATGGTATCAGTGAAATCTAAATGAGGAACCTATACTTCTACCTCATCTGGCATTAATGATGCATCCTCCCTCATCATATTGGGGTAGTGTCATTGGAGGCTTAGTGGAAAATCAGAACTTTTATTATTGCCCAGTAGTAATGAGGTCACTCCTACTATGGTGTCATTCACACATCTCTACTTCCCATCTTGCCCAGTTATAATAAGGAGAACCATACAAAGTCAATGGGAAAGCAGGATTTCTATCCTCACCTGCAAATAGCCAGAGTTCCAAAACATAATATAATATCTTTGTTTCCATGGAAAAATTATTTCTCATTCGAAGCATCAGAAAGCTCTGAAACTAAATGAAAAATACTATAAATAAGTGTCAACATCAAGATGACAGAGATGTTGAAACCATATGACAAAGATTTTAAAGCAGCAATGATAGAAATGTTGCAAGAAGAACTTATGAACAGACCGGAAAAAAAAGAACTCAAAAACCAAAAAGCCTCAGGGAAAATATAAGAAATATCAACAAAGCAATAGATGACATAAAAAAGAATCAAATATGAATTTAAAACTCAAAAATTCAACACTGGACTGGAAAGCCCAGTGGATAATCTCAATGGAATAATGGAGAGAACATAGGAGATGATCAGTTAACCAGAATATAAAATAAGATAAATCACCCAATATAAAATAGAGACAGGAAATGGATTGAAAACAAAACATCTACTCAGGAATCTCTAGAAATATAACAGAAGATTTGTCATCCATGTCATAGAGTATTGAAAGGAGAATAGAAAGAGGAAAGGGCTGAAAAAGAGCTCAAAGTAATAATGGGTGAACTACTTCCAGCAGTTTTTCAAATGACATACACATACTTATTGAAAGAGTTAAATAAATCCCAAACAATATAAACCCAAAGAAACACACACCAAGTCTTAACACAATCAAACTTCTCAAAATTGAAGACGAGAAAAAATTCTTGAGAGCAGCAAGAAAAATAACACTGTATCTATAAAGGGAAATTATTCAAATGACAGTAAATTTGTCATCAAAAACCATAAAGGCCAGAATGAAGGGCATAATATTTTTATGAAAGGAAAAGAGTTGTCAATCTAGAATTTTATACCTAGAAAACTACCCTTTAGGAATAAATGAGAAATCAAGAGATTCTCAGAAAAATGAAAACAAAGAGAATTTGCCACCAGTGTACCTACCCTAAAAGAATGGCTAGAGAAATATTCTAAATAGAAAAGAAGGAACCCTGGAATATTAAGGAGGAAGAACAAACAAGATAAGTAAAAATATGATGTCAAAAATATTTTATTTTTTTCTTGAGTTTTCTAAATTATGTTTTGTGGTTGAATCAAAATAACACTCTGATATGATGTTAAAAGATTGTGTAAAGGAAATATTTATATCAATTATAAATAGTGTAGGTAAAGGAATTTAAAGGTTAAAAAAATTAGATACACTTGAACTGATAAACTGGTCGATTTAGCCTGTTCTCACACTGCTAATAAAGACATACCTGAGACTGGGTAATTTATAAAGGAAAGAGGGTTAATTGACTTGTAGTTCCACATAGCTTTGGAGACCTCACAATCATGGCGGAAGATGAAGGAGGAGCAAAGGAATGTCTTACATGGCAGCAGACAAAGAGAGAATGAGAACTGGTGAAAGGGGTTTCCCCTTATGAAACCATCAGATCTTGTGAGACTTACTTATTCATAACCATGAGAACAGTATGGGAAGGACTGCCCACATGATTCAATTATCTCCCATGGGGTCTCTCTCACAACATGTGGGAATTGTGGGAGCCACAATTCAATATAAGATTTGAGTGGGAATACTGCCAAACCATATCACTGCTGATAGTAAGAAACAGTGAAAAAGTATCCAAATAGACACATTCAAAAATAGTATAGACAAATAAAAGTGGAATTTGAAAAAAATGCCTAAGTAACTTACAGGAAAGTAGGAAAAGTAAAATAGAAATAAATTCTACACCTAGAAATGAAGAATAAAGAGAACAAAAGAAAATAATATAAAATTGCAGATTTGTGACATCAATAATTATATTAAATATAAATGGTCTAAATAAACCAATTTTAAAAAATGATTGAGAGTATAGACTTACATACATGACCAAACTTTATTTTGTGTACAAATGATATAGACAGACTGAAGTTAAAAATATTATTAATATATTTATTCTGAAAACATTAATAAAATAGAGTGGCTATATAAAAACAGAATACAGACATCAGAGTAAACAAAAATGCCAGAGATAAAGATTGATATTAAATAATGATAAAATGGTCAATCCAACAAAGAGACATTGTAATCCTAAATGTACTTGCATCAAAGAACAAAGCTACAAAAATCTGTGAAAGGGAAAAAAAAAAACACTAATGAACTAGAAAAAGAAATTTTAAAAATCCATAATTATAGTTGGATACATTAACATCCCCTTAATAATTTCCAGAACAACTGGATATGTCATCAACAAAGATAAGAGAACTCAACACCACCACCAAACAACAATATCTGATATATTTACAAAACCCCATCTGACAATAATGGGATACATATTTTTTCAAGTAACCATGAAATGTATACAAAGATAGATCATATCCAGGACCATAAAACATAGCTCAATACATTTTAAATAATTCAAATAATAGAGTTGATCACAACGGAATTAAATTAAAAGTCAATTATAGAAAAATAGCAGAAAAATCTCAAAACATATGGAAAGTAAACTACATACTTCATAGTAATCCATGAGTTAAACTAAAAGTCTCAAGAAAAAGATTATATTGAACTGAATAAAAATGAAAAGATGTCCTATCAAAATGTGGGATGGACAGACAAACCAGTGCTGAGTGGAAATTTATAGCACTAAACACAAATGTTAGAAAACCATAAAAAATATTAAATTGAGAATTTAATACTTTCATAAGAAGCGGAGCAATATAAAACCCAAAGCAAAAAAAAAAAAGGAAAGAAATATAATAAATATAAGAACAGAAATCAATAAAATTGAAAACAGACATAAACAATACAGATAATGAAATAAAGAGTTAGTTCTTTGAAAACTTCAGTAACACTGAAAATCTCTAGCAGAACCAACACAGAAAATAAGAGAGTAGATGAAAATTGCCAATGTCAGGATCCAACCAGAGAGTATCAGTCACTGAAGTCATTGCAAAAATCTAAAAGTTAACATAGGAAAACTATGGACAACTCTATGCACATTAATTTGATGACTTAAATAAAATGGATTAATTCCTTAAAAATCAAACTACTGCAACCCACCTAATTTGATATATGTAATTTCAGTTGTTTTATAACTACTAAACAAATTTAATGTGTATTTTTTTTAAAGTAAGCCTTGATATTTCACTGGAGAGTTGTACCAAATGCTTAAAAAATTCAAACTAATTCTATTCGACCTGGAGAAACACTTCCTAATTCATTTTATGAAACTTCTATTCCCTTGATAACAGAACTGGATAAAGATAGTTAAAAAACAGAAAACTCAAAGATTAATAACCATGTGAATATAGATTAAAACTCCTTAATAAAATATTAGAAAATAAAACTCAGCAATATATAAATAGAATAATATAACATGGTCAAGTTGAGTTTATTCTAGGAATGCATGTCTGATTCAATACTTAAGATTTAATTAAAATAATATGAGAAAGAAAAATTATGTGATCATATCAACTGGTACAGAAATAACATTTGACAAGTTCAAATCCATTCATGATGAATACAGAAACATAGCAATAGAAAAACCTTGTTCAACTTAATAAAAATATTTCAGTATGCAGTTATGGCTATTAATGTTTAAAAATGAGTTATTTGCACAATTCCCACCAAAAATCAGGAAAATCATTGCACTTTGGTTTTACACAGTGCTGGAATTTTGAAATAAAAGCAAAGTAAGAAAAAATAAAAACTAAGGAAAAGGGATTTAAAAATATCTATTGGAGAGGAAAAAATAAAACTATTTCTATTTGCAAATGACATATTTGTCTGGGTAGAAAGTTCAAAGGACTTACAAATAAACTCCTGAAAATAAAACATAAATTCATCAAGTTTACAAAAAAATAATATACGTAAAACAATTAATCCTATTTTAATTTACTAGCAATGGATACCTGGATGCAGAAATTAAAAATACAACCTCAAAACAGTAAAATATTTATGTGTAAGTTTAACGAAACATGTATGGGATTTCTATACTAGAAACAACATTATACAGATGAAAGAAATCAAAGGCCTAAATAAATGGAGAAACATAACATGTTTATGGATTGAAAGACTCCATACGGTGATGATGATGTTCATTCTTCCCAAATTGATTTATAAGTTTATTTCTGTTTCTGCCAGCAACTCCAGAAATATTTTTCAAAGAAATAGTCAGGATTATCCTAAAACTTTATCTGAAAAGACAAGACACTTAAGATAATGTTATTTTTTAAAAGAAGAAAAAAGTGGGAGGAAACAGTTTACTCAATTTCAAGACATGATATAGCAGTAGCATCAAGAATGTGGTCTCGGTGGAGGGACAGACACAGATATCAATAGGACAGAATAGAAAATACAGAATTAGGCCCACAAAAACTTGCCCAACTTATTTTTGGCAACAGCAATTTGAGAAGGAAATGTAGTCTTTTTAATAAATTATGCTTAAGCAATGAGAAATCCATAGAGAATGGGGAACGTCAGTCTAAGCCTGGCACCTTTCACAAAAAGTAACTCAACATGGGTCATGGATTTAAAGCTAGAATGTAAACTTACAAAACTTTAAGCAAAGAATACGGAAGAAGTTCTTTGGGATGTAGAGCTAGGTAAAGCTTGTAGAATTACCACCAGAAGCAACATGTATTAAACAGCAAAAATTCTTAAATTTAGCTTTATTGAAATTTTCAAAATATTGCTCAAGAACGACCCTATCAGGAGAATAAAAAGAAAACAACCTACATAAGAAAAAAGATATGATAATACACTTTACTGAAGATGCTACACAGATGGCAAATAAGCATATGAAATGATGCTAAACATCATAAGCTATTTGAGAAGTGCAAATTGCAACCATAATGAGTTACCTCTAAATACCTATCCGAATGGTTAAAATACATTTTAAAGACAACACCAAGTGCTGGTGAATATGCAGGGAAATTCTATTATTCAATGTACATTGTTGGTATGGAAGGCAGTGAAATACACACACATATATATATATACACGTATATATATGTATATCACAAACAGAAAATACATATATATTATATAATGTATATAAACATGTGTATGTAGTATATATACATGTATATGTAATATATATGTATATCACAAACAGAAAAACAATCCAACCACCTTGTGAGAGATATATAGAGATACAGATATAACACAAGAATTCAGTACACATTTCACCCATACATATCTATATGTATATACATATAGATATTTGCAAGTTGTCACCATTAGTGGAAACTGGGTGAAAAGTACACAGTACACTGAATCCTTGTGCTATTTCTTAAAACTACATGTGACTCTACAATTTTCTCAAAAGAAAGTATTTAATTAAAGTACATGTGATATAATAAGAAAAATATAAACATTAAGGTCATTTTGATGACATTTCATTATAGGTTTCTAATGTTTGTAGTTGTGGTGGTTGGATTGTTATTCTCTTTACAGTTTGCTGTTATTTAGAGATCCATACTGAAAAATTCAGGCAAACATGGTAACTTAGATTTGTTTTTAACTTAGTTGGAAAGGTAAAGCAGGGAACGTAGATGAGGGTAACAATTGGTCAGATGTCATAAGTTGTTGCTGCTGGATAATTAAAACATGGGCATTCATTACACTCTTCTCTCTAATTTGTGTATGTTTGACATTTGCCCATAGTAAAAAGGAAAAAAATAACTATACATATATTGTAGGAAAAGAAATGAATGTCTAGATCTTATCAAATCGTGACATGTTGTTCAAACTTAAGTGAGATTTATGGACTAGGAGACTAAAAGTGTGATGCCATTTACAATTTGATTAAAGAGTCAATTGAAGAGGTGAAATGTAGTGGAAGATTGTTGAATTTGGTTTAGACATGATACCCTCTAACACTTCAGGAACTCGACCAATTTTTTTGTTGTTTTTTCATGAAGTCCATTTGGCAGTCTAGTGAAAGCTATGAACCCCTTCTCTGATTAATTGCTTTAAGGCATACAAATGCTTAGAATTACAAATATAGCCAATTGTATTAAAATGCAACCGTCAAAATATTAAAAATGCAATATGATAATATGAGTGCTTTCATAATGCATTAGAATATTTGATGCTTAAATTATAGAGATGTTACAATTGTATTTTATTTTTAAATAAAATCTTTTTGTGAATACTGTTGTTAAGCTTGAATATGAACTGTCAGGTGAACTTTGACCCCCATCTTTTTATGTATTGTCCAGAAAGTTATTCTAGAAAGGGAACAACACAAAGTAATGTAAATGCCTGGGCCAGCAATATAAGGGCATGCTCTACACTATTTGATAGAGTGACTACTGGATGCTGAGCATACCAGTGATGGACAAGCTAGGACCTACTTCCTGTGTCATTTAGACACAGGAGGACTGCAGTAGTATAGGCATTGGTTATTTTAAAAAGCAGTTACAACATAGGCACTATGGTAAGAATATTTTTAGATATTTCCAGCAATCATAATTTATATTTCTTTGTAATTTACATTGCACATTTGTTTGTTTTTGGCATTACAATTACAGATATTACTAAGACTACCATGACTTGTGAACTACATTTAAAACTTCTAAACTTCAGTTAGAGATTAATATAAAGATGTAAATTTTTCTCATCCAACCTGATTATTATTTATATATGTATTATACATAAATTTCATTTTAAGGGCTCCCTCTTAACTAGAGAAAAATTTGTAGAAAGTTTTCACTGAAATTCATAATAAGGATATGAAGTGAAAGAAATTCAGAGATTATTCATGTTCAGGACATAGTAAATTTGGAGTCAATGGCACTCCTAAAGGAAGAAGGATTTTGAGAAAACAAGAGAATTACAATGACTTGGAAGTATATGTATATAAA
This sequence comes from Saimiri boliviensis, assembly GCF_048565385.1. Lineage (NCBI taxonomy): Eukaryota > Metazoa > Chordata > Mammalia > Primates > Cebidae > Saimiri > Saimiri boliviensis. The sequence continues at coordinate 8,804,260 of NC_133464.1, read as the reverse complement.
GGTAACAGAGAAAAGAATACCATAAAAAGCATTATATTTGACACATAAGTATTTAATATATAATCTAGAGAAATATAAATTTAAGGAAAAATCCGAGGGGAAATCTTTGAAAAATAGTATCTAACTTAGTCAAAGGTCAACGTGACTGAAAATAATATGGTCTACCTAATTTTTCCAATATTAACATTACCAACTAATAAGAAATACAGCTTACTAATAGGCTAAGATTTTGTGTACTATGCTGCTCAAAGCTCTGGTAGTGATAATTCTAAAGCTGTACTCTGCAATTCCCATCTCCTAGGATTCCATCAAACACTAATCTAGGTACTGCTGTGAAGGGGCTTTGCTGATGTAATTAAGGTTACTAATCAGATGACCTTGAAATAGTTTATCCTGGATTATCCACATGGTCCCAATATATTTGCATGAAAATCTAGCAATATATAGCCTTTAAAAATCAAAGACATTTCTCCAGCTGGAGTCAGAGAAATGTGGAAAACAGGAAGTCAGGGCAGAGATGAGGCAGCAGAAGAAACCGTTGAGATCTGATGTGTGAGTAGGCTTTAGGAAATTGCTGCTGGCTTGCACATGGAGTGAGGCAGCTATGAATTACAGAAAATGGGCAGCCTCTAGAGGCTGAGAACAGCCCCTGGTCACAACAAACATCCTCAATCTTGAAACCACACAGAACTGAAATCTTACAACAACCTGAATAATCTTTGAAGCTGATTCTCCTTTGTAGGCTCAAAATTGCAGCCCGAATGTCACGTGGATATTATGTTTCCTTTAGGATTTTGAAACCACAGCCACAATGTGCTTAGGCTTTTGACCTATGAAACTGAGATGTAAACGGGTGTTGTTGTTTATCTGCAACAAACATGAGAAAGATAGGCGTTAAAATTTGTGTGGAAGGTTGACACACAAAATTGATGTTCTCAGACACTGAATCACTCTAATACGCTGACGCAACCATGATGGGTTCCAGAGGTGTGAATAGGGGATAGTATATTTCTTGTAGTAGACTTTTCTTAACAATTCATGATAGCCATGCAATCCTGAGTAGCAACCCGGAACAAGATGAATGGGAAACAACTGGGGTCATTAATTTCAGTCTTTTCCCTCCAAATGTAGCAAACATTTGATTTATCACTAGCCAAATCATGATCCTGTGTAAAAGGTCTCAAATTTGATAATTGCCATCATAAATTGATACAGGATAGTGAGTGCTATCAACAAAACCAAACAACACAACACTACTATCATCTACGTCTTTCTTGTGGTTCTTTAGACTGAAATATATATTAATTACATACTGTTTTCAAGTGCCTTACAAACTATTATTTAGTTTGTATAGGTCTTGCCTAATAAATAAGAAAAAATAGTAGATAGATTTTTTACAAAATTTATAAGGTTTTTGAAACATATTTTTCATGTTACTGTGACTAGAAAATTTAACTTTATAGCATGAAGCATGTTTAAGTTGTGTCTTCCTTGTCTCTTTGTTATCAATAAAGGTTATGTTTTTAAGTCAAATAGCAATATCAATAACTTTGGATAAATTTAGACAGAGTATAAGGTAATATGGTGGTCTGTGTCTATTTCCTTTGTTGTATTTACCCTTTCAGTGTCACCATGTGCTTTTCTAACTGTGGGAGGAAAACTAAATTGCTATCTTAGAGTTTAGAAATTAATTGAGATTTAGGAAGTTAAAGTTCCTGTGATTTTCTGCCTGTAATATATATATTTAAGTCCAAATATATATCAGAGTTTATATACATAATATATATCAGAGTTTATATACATAGTATAAAGAAATATATTTATAAGTGAATTATTTCCTTTACATTAAGATCTATGTTACAAATTAAAGGTGACAAAAATGATATGACAAATATAAATTAGTTTTTCTTATACTGAAAGATCTTCATAAATGAATTCATGTTTAGTGTGATTAACATTGAATGACAAAAAAGTCTAATGAAGCAGAAAGTCATATAAATGAATAATTTCAAAAATACAATGATAGCATATTTAGATGCTCTTTAATAAGATATATTGAAGGATATATTTCCTTTATGTTTTGCTTTTTTAAGCAATAAATTTTGCTTTTATTCTATGGAGTTATCCAAGGACACTCTATGAAAAAACACATGAAACATTTCAACATACAGTTTTTCAAAAGGCAACATGATGACTCTCATAGAAACATATAGTGAGTCTGTGTCAAAGTTCTGTTTAACTTATTGATGAAGGTATCAGGAGCATCACAAATCTGGTTGAAAAGACAAATGTGAAGGACTGAACAAATACCACGTGAAAGAAAAATACCAGACTAAGATTATGAGGTTAAATAGAAAAGTTGTTGATATGCCACAACAAAACCATACTCTTCTTATCTTCCCAGATAGACTTATAGGAAAAAAAAAAAAAAAACGAAACTCCAAGTTAATATCTTTACATGGTATTGGGCTTAATCTATAATAAATACTAAGAGAAACAAAAGTTCATCCTATAGGGAAGATAAATAAACCCAAGGTGTGCCTGTTAGGCAATGCTCTAGTGTAACACTGAAATAACATACGTTATTTCAATTTTGCAAAATTTATACTTAACATTAGGATATTGATTTTATTCTCTTTTGGTGCCTTTGACCTGGAACCAATTTCATTAATTTTTGGTTCCTTTAACCAGGAAATAGTACTTCAGAGCTATAAGGAGAATATAGTGTTAAGCCTAGTGTATTCCAACTGCAGGTTTGTTGATTATAAAGTTAATTTTACGTGTCAGAACAAAACATCTAGTTTGAAGAAGTTGACTAGAAATTAACAGAAAAAATGTCACATGGCTTGCTACATTGCTAGACTATTGCTGAATGATATTTTGTCTCAGTTTTCTGAAAGAGTGTGTCTGTTTATATGTATACCACATCACAACCCAAAATGTACTGAAAGATTTTGAAAAACCATATTCTAGATTTCTCAAGCTGATTTTCTCCCTAAGTATTGGCAGTAGATCATTTTTTTCTCTGACAATAAAAAAGGTCTGAGAGGAATTTTAATAAAAAACAAAGAAAGTACATTGAAACTTACGTCAAGGAAACTTGATCTTTTTATCAAAATGAAAAACAATATTACTTAATTTGAGATTTTAAAAAATATATAGGATATAAATTTCCTTTTGATATCTATTTCCACTGCATCCCAAAGTTGTGGTAGGTTGTATTTTTGTTTTCTTTCATCTCTAAGTATTTGATCATTTCTCTTGGAATGTTTTTCTTTAACCAAATGGTTGTTTAAGAATGTGTTGTTTAATATTCATGTATTTGTGAACTTATTTATTTTTGTTTTCTTTCATCTCTAAGTATTTCATCATTTCTCTTGATTTATTCCTTAACCGAGTGATTAAGAATGTGTTGTTTAATAGTCATATATTTGTGAACTTTGTAAGTTTTCTTTTTGTGTTCCTTTTTAATTTTATTCCATTGTAGTTGAATAACACACTTTGCTTTTAATATTTTTGTATTTATCAAGATTTGTTTTGTGGCCTAACATATGTTCCACCCTGAGGAACATTTCATATGCACTTAAGAAGAATTTGCATTCTGCTGTTGAGTAGAGCAGGAGTGTCCGATCTTTTGGCTCCCCTGTGCCACATTGGAATAAGAGTAAGAATTGTCTTGGGCCATACATAAAATACACTAACACTAACAATAGCTGATGAGCTAAAGAGAAAAAAAAATTTGCAAAAACTCTCATAATGTTGTAACAAAGTTTACAAATTGTGTTGGGCCACATTCAAAGCCATCCTGGGCCTCATGCAGCCCAGAAGCAGCTTGGGGTAGACAGAGTGTTATATACTTAACACTCTTCGCTGCCCTTCCCACATAAAAATATGTAACACATAAATATGTGGTGTAAATATATATATGGTGTGTGTATATGTGTGCATGTGTGTTTTTGTGAAACACACACCATATAAACGTGTGACAAAGGCAGTGAAGAGTCAGGTTTAGTTGGCTTATAATATTGTTCAAATCCTCTATTTTCTTAGTGATATTTTTCTCTGTATGTTCTATCCATTATTGAAATTGGGGTATTGATATCTCCAAATATTGCTGTAGAATTATTTATCCTTTTTATTTTGTCAGTCTTTGCTTAATATACTTTGGGGCTCTGTTGCTTAGTATATATATATGTTTACAATTGTTTTATCATCTTGAAAAATTAGCTAATCAACATGTATCTCCTTTTGTCACATGTAATCCTTTTGACATAAAGTCTGTCTTCTCTGATATTAGTACAGAGCTCTTTTTATTATTACTCTTCAGCTCTTTTTATTGTTACTATTTGCATGAAATATCATTTTCTACCCTTACACTGTCAACATATTTGTATCTAAAATGACCCTCCTGTAGACAGCATATTGTTAGATCATTTTATTTTTAATTCATTATGCCAATCTCTGTCTTTTGATTGGAGGCATTAATCCATTTGCATTTAAAGCTACTAATAAGGAAACATTTACTTTGCCATTTTGTTACTTGTTTTATGTTTGTCTTGAAGATTTTTTGCCTCTTATTCTATTTCAGCCTTTTTTGTGTGTAATTGATTTTTGGTAGTTTTTTTTTTTTTAATTCCATTACTATTTCTTTCTGAATATATTTTTTACATTCTAAAGAATAAAAAAAAAGATTGTAGTTTACATGACAGTTACTAGCTTCATAATATTTGACCAGTTACTTAAATTCCCTGAGCTCCAGTTTATCAGCTGGAAAACAACATTTTAATTGTTATGAGGAATGCATAAGAAAATATCTATTAAGTGCCTTTCATAGTGCCTAGAACAGAGTAGGAACTCAATTAATGTTTGTGATGGCTGATTTTGGTTGACAACTAAACTGAATTAAGAGATACCCAGATAGCTGGAGAAGCATTATTCATTCTCAATCATGTGCATCAATTATCCTTGATACTACATTTAGCCCATTTTTCTTCTATTAAAAAAACAAACAAAACAACAACAACAACAACAACAAACTAGGCAGTTTGGCATTTTATTGGAATGATTAAGCTTCCCCGGGTATTTATGTAATTTATGTAAGGATATTTCCAATGAAGATTGACATTTGAGTCGGTAGACTGAGTGAGGAGAGCCACCCTGAATGTAGGTGGGCACCATTCAAATAGTCGGGGGCCCAGTTGAGACTAAAAAGCAAAGAAAGGGTGAATTTTTGCTCATCTCTTCTGGATCCAAGCCACGTTTTCTGCCCTTGTCCATCAGGACTTCAGGTTCTCCTTGTTACAGACTCTGGGACTTGCAGCAACATCCCCCGCGCTGGGCTCTCTGGCGTGCACCCTCAGACTCAGAGTCACACCATCAGCTTCCTCGTTTCTGAGGCCTTTGGACTGAGCCATGGCACCAGCTTCTCTGGTCCTCCAACTTGCCTATGACCTTTGTGGGCCTCCTCAGCTTCCATATTGGAGAGTGCCAATTCCCCTCATAAATTTCTTCTCGCGTAGATCTCTCTTTATGTTTATCCTCTTGGTTCTGTTTCTTTGGGAACCCCTGACTAATACAAGGTCCCTGTTTCCCTTGCCCAGCTATATGTAAGTACAAGTTTATTATAATAAACTGACATATATGAAGAACTATGTACGTATTCTGTAATTTTGAGGCTTCTCAAATTAGGTTGTTTTATAAAACAAAGATTTCACAACCTTCCTAGTTTCTAAATGTATTCACTATAAGCAAAATAAGTGATGAAAAGAAGACAGAATAAGAGAAGGAAAGAATGAGAAAGAGAGAGAGATGGAAAGAGAGAAAAGAAAACATTTAAAAAGTTATTTGTACCTTATCCTTCCACTGTTGTAAGCTTTGAGGTAAAAACCCGTGACATATTCCTTCATATTTCCATTTACATTTAACATGGCAGTACGTACTTAACAAGTATCTATTCAATGAATAAAAAAATCAAAAATTAATCTAAAAATACTGCTTTAATTGACTTTTTAGATCATTCAGATTAAGGTAAGCATATTTAGTATTTGGTCACCTGGAACTCTCTATCTTATAGTTATTAATGTGCTAATTCTGATGACTTTTAACAATAAAAAGTCTCCTCTTTTAAATAATCATAAGGAAATTCATTTTTAAGCATAATATTGTAGAGCCATATTCTCCATGGGGTGACAAGCCCTAGTAATATACATTGTAAATCCTAGAAAGAGTGGTTAAAGAGATTCTATTGCCTAGCATAATGACTGAGCACTGATGCTTCACAGAGCTTAGTAAATGTCTTCTCATTGTTATTTGTTGCTAACGAATGATAAAAATCTCATGTAGTATCATAAAGGAGATGCTGGCTTTCCTACTGCTTCTGGGCAACTCTGTCTCCTCTAAGGCTTACGTAGGCCATCCGTATCTTTCTTTATAAAATTACTCAGCTTACTTACCCATTAATTTAGTAGTACTTAATAGTCAGTCATGTGTACCAAGTCCCGGTTTCCCCAAGTAACTGGAAAATGGAACACAAGGTTAAATTACCCAAAATCTGCCGCTGTTTGTCTGCCTCTCAAGAAAAGATACAAATTGTTCTATCATTGTAAGATTATTTGGAATTCATGTGAAGAACATAAAGAAAATGATAAATGTAAATGTATGAGTATGTTCTCATCCTGACACGCTGCTAATAAAGACATGCGTGAGACTGGGTGATTTATAAAGAAAAAGAGATTTAATGGATTGTTAGTTCCACATGGCTCTGGAGGTTTCACAGTAATGGCAGAAGGCAAAGGAGGGGCAAAAGTCACATCTCCATGGCGATAGGCAAGAGAGCTTGTGCAGGGAACTCCCCTTTATAAAACAATCAAATTTTGTGAGACATATTCTCTACCATGAGCACAGCATGGGGGAAACCACCCCTATGATTCCATTATCTCCACCTGGGCTCGCCCTTGACACACGGGGATTATTACAATTCAAGGTGAGATTTGGATACAGCCAAACCATATCAATAAGGAGCAAAGGAAAATATACAGGTCAGATAATATTATGAGCTTCTTAACTAAAAATAAAGAGTTTCTTAATGATAGGAATAAAAGTCATTTTGTCAGGCACATCTGGTTTGAACTACAGCTCCAAGCATTTTAGCCAGTTATTTAACCTCTTATGCCTCAATTTTACCATCTACCAAATGGAGGAACTAAAATTATATGATTTGTAAGGATATTGTGTATACTGAGTTGATAACAGTAAATGGCTTGGCACAGTGACTGCCACAGAGTCACATATGATATACACAAAGTCCTAGCCCCTATTCACTAATTTTTAACTTCCATCAGAAATGCCAGGTAGTGGCCCACTTGATGCTTGCCCCCTATTTATGGCTTAGGGAGGGATGTCCCCAGCTTCTCTTTCTCCCTTATCACATCCCCCTGAGAAGCTCTCTCAGAAAATAAAGCATAATATTTAAAAAAAAATCTTAAGTAGGAAACTTTAATGTCTCTATATGTTCATTCAAAGTGCTTCCTCATGTAAGAAAAGTCACACCATTCAGAATTTTTAAAAATCACATTGCTCTTATGTGTCAACATGCTACACTTGGAAACACCACATATACACAAATACAGACTTCACTGAAAGTAAAAAAAAAAATACAATATGTGTGACAGAGGGGAAAGATTAATGGATTGTATGTAGGAGGGAAGGATACTGGCTGCTCCAGCCTGGGAGGTTCAGGAGAATGAAAGCATTGCTAGTAGTGGTTCCAACAAGCCAATAGGCATACATCTGTTTTTCTTAAACAGGTTTATTAATAAACCAGGACTCTTCCGAACATCCAGAATACCTGATCATCTCGTATAAAAAAGGGAGACATGCGTTTTAGGCCAGGCCATATCCTAGCTGCATAACTTGATTAAGTCATGACAGATTTCTAGGACTCTTGCCTCATCGATTAAAGAAAGAAGGAATGACTTGTATTAGGATTCTCTAAAGGGACAGAGCGGGTAGAACAGATGTCTCTATGAAGGGAAGCTTGTTAAAGAGTATTGACTCACAGGATCACAAGGTGAAGCCCCACCCTAGGTCATGGGCAAGCTGAGGAGGAAGGAAGCCAGTCTGACTCCAAAAACCTCAAAAGTAGGGAAGCTGACAGTGCAGCTTTCTGTCTGTGGCCAAAGGCACAAGAGCCCCTGGCAAACCACAGCTGCTGGTCCAAGGGCCCGAAAGATGAAGAACTTGGAGTCCAGTGTTCGAGAGCAGGAAGCATCCAGCACAGCAGAAAGATGAGGATCAGAAAACTCAAGAGTCTGCTCATTCCACTTTCTTCTTTCTGCTTTTTTCTAGCCATGCTGGCAGCTGATTAGATGGTGCCAACCCAGATTGAGGGTGGGTCTGGCTCTCCCAGTCCACTGACCCAAATGTTAATCTCTTTTGGCAACGCTCTTACAAACACACCCAGGAACAATGCTTTGCGTCCTTAATCCAATCAAGTTGACACTCAATATTAGCCATCACATTTGGTGATGCATAAGAATCTGTCTAGCTGTCATTCTGTGATAGAAAGGTATATGTACCTGTTGGCTAAAGAAGACTCACAACCTAGATTGCTGGTAGTAAGTGCCATATAGAAGGTTCATCTTTCCTAACTTCCTAAAGGCATAAATAAGAAACAAGACAGAAATTTGAATGAAAAGTAAAGGAATGGTTGCTGAGGGTGAAAGAGAGAATGAGAGCAAGGAGCCATAAGCAAGCTGCTGTTGGAACAGCAGGTAGGGAGGACACTCTTGTGAGGGCGGTTGGAAGAGTTCCCACTCCTGCAGGACATGGTATCAGGAATCAGGTGAGAGGACCATAGAAGGAAATGGCTCCCGAACAATACCCTTCTGTCTTTTCATTTCTTGCTTTCCAATTAATTACCAAGAACCCTCCTTCTGTCGCATTGGAGGGAGGTATGTGTGAGCAGATGGAGAGGCCCGTGGGTCCTTTGTGTCTATATTCTTATCTACAGTCATAGTTCTCATTTTCCAGTTGAGAGTTACCCATTGAAGCCTAGTTTCTGAAGCAGAGGAAGTTAGATGCAGCGGTAAGTCTGTGTCAATTGCTCGATGTGTCCCTATGTTTTGTGCATGTTATTTAAATTTAGTCTTCAGGTTTCAACTTAAATATTTTCTCAGAGAGAATTTTTTTGAATAGTTATTCTAATGATGGCTCCCTGATTTAAATTCTGCCCTTCATCTTTGAAGATTCTATCAAAATCATTTTTAAATATGTATTTAGTGCTTGTCTGCCCTCAACTGACTGCAAGCTTCATGAAGCCAAGAACTACATCTGTCGAATGCTCAAAGCACACAGTAGGAGCTCCATAACCATTCACTGAATACACAGATAACATTAATAACTATTAGTCAAATGAATAAACTCCTGGGGAGAAATGAGTGAAGGTGTCATAGAATAATTGAAATTCTAATAGCACTTGAATTATGGGCTGCAAACACCAGACGGAGGAGAAACTTTATATGCAAAAAAAAAAAAAAAAAAAAAATCTGGCTACATTTTTGTATGTTACTAATTAAGGAACAGAGATTGGTAGAAAAAAAGTGGGAAATGTAAAATGTAAAAAAAAAAGTGAAATTCTAATAGCACTTGAATTATGGGCTGCAAACACGAGACAGAGGAGAGGCTTTATATGCAAAAAAAAATTCTGGCTACATTTTTGTGTGTTGCTAATTAGAGAACAGAGAGCGGTAGGAAAAAAGTGGGAAATGTAAAAATTTAAATAATAAAAATGTGTTTTATAATTAAAAATTCCAAGAAGTAGTTTGCCATTATTAGATGATTGATAGGCCCTACGACATCAAGGTGAACATCTTTCGTTTAAAAGCTCTGAGTTTGACTAATTGGCAGGTTATCTCACTGGGATGGGTAGGACAGAGTTATGATTGTATCATTAAAACATGCGAAAATGTTGGAAAACTAACAGTAAAAATAAGTATTGGTAATGGGTGAAATAATTATAGCACAAAGAGGAGAGAAGGAGAAGGTGTACACACCACGGGAGATTCCTTTATTTGGAGGTTAGGATGGAATTGGTGTTGCTAGTGATTAATACAGAAAGGGCTTGGTGAAGAATCTGGATGTATTGCATGGGCTAATTATTATTATTATTAGAAGTCAACAATTTACAATGTAAAATATTAGATTTTTTTCATGAAAAGTAAGAAAAACAGTCAAATAAAAATATAAGAGGTCATTAAGGGCCTTTGAGAGTTTTAATGATCAAGAATAGAAAGTCATATTACATGGGATTGTTATGGAAAATAGGTAGTTAAAAGAAAAGACAATAGAATCTGATTTCTCTTTGGTGTTGATCGGAAAGGAGATGCCTCAGCAGTTTAAGTAGGATCCATGGAAACACTTTCTAAGCACAGAAGCATGAGCTGGGGAATGGGGAAGATGAGCTGGTGCAGCTAGCTGCACTGTTGTACTGTGAGTCTCTGTTTTACACATGTAAAATGGACAGCCACATGTGGAGCACAATTTATAACACCAAAGTGACTTGAAAGACCACTAAATGAACGTTTTCTCTGAACATACAAATTGCATTCAATTGTCTGTACTTTGAGGTTGGCTTCTTTCATACTAGGTAGTTTACAGTTGGAAAACGTATGTACTTATTTTTTTTAATTGTTTTTAGGGATGGAATCTCATTCTGTCCTCCTGGCTGGAGTGGAGTGAGGCATGATCATAGCCCACTGCAGCCTCCAACTGCTGGACACAAGCATTTTGCCCACTTCTGCCCCCTGAGGAGTTGGGACCACAGGCACTGGCCACCATGCTCTGATAATTTTTAAATGTTTTGTAGAGATGGAGTCTTGCTTTGTTGCCCAGACTGTTCTTGAACTCCTAGCCTCAAGTGATCCTTCCACTTTGACCTCCCAAATTACTGGAATTACAGGTGTGAACTACCACACCTTGAGAAAAGATATGTCTATTTAGGATATCTGAAAATAAATACAAAGTGAGGGAAGCTCTGGCGATATGTTTGAATCTTCCAGGAAACAGATTTTGTGATGGGTTTCAATATTCAAGTCATTTATTTGAGGGGAGAAGATAATTTATGAAAGGTAAAGAGAGAAGGCAAAGCTCTGACACCTGCAAAGAGAAAGGGAAGGACTTAGGATTGGGTTGGCAGAGACTCAGCCTGCAGTGCAACTATGAGAGCTGTGACCAGGATAAGCGGGGGCAGGAATGATAGGGCACCCGCAGGCCTGCCAGGCCCGTCATGGGCTGAGAGACACCTGAGCAAAGCCTGGCTTCAGAATAAAGACTGTGGTCGTTCCTGTCTTCATTTACTTTGGTGGCTATGATGACAGTGCATAAACTGGATGGCTTATCAACAACAGAAATGTGTTGCTTACAGTGCTGGAGTCTGGGATGTCCAAAATAAAGGCACCAACAGATTCTGTTGCCTGGTGAGGCCCTACTTTCTGGTTCAAAGATAGCGTCTTCAAGCTGTGTCCTCACAGGATAGAAGGGGCCTCTTTCATAAACGCACAACTTCTGCTGGAAGCCAGCTTGACTTAGTCACATCCCCAGGGTTCCCACTCTTAATACTGTCCCCTTGGGGATTAGGTTTCAACCTATGAATTTGCAGAGGACACTACGATTAAGGCCAGAGCAATTCTGTAAGGTACTGCAGTTGGAGAGCATCAGCAAAACGTGCTGTTCACATGAGGAGCTCCGGAGAGGAGAGAGGAGCAACTTTCTCCCATGACTAGCACCAGCTAGGTTAATAGGATCTGTACTGTTAACCTTCAAAAGGGACATCCTGGTCATCTTAGGGTCTTTTGTGAAAGACCAAATTCTGCCATGCCAAGCAGAATGCATGGTTCAGACAGCAAGCCCTGTGGATAAGTGACAGTGGTGACACATTCAGAACTTCATTCTTGAACTGAATTCCATGGACCTGTTGGGATGTCCTCCATCTAAGTATCCCCATGGAAATTTATCTTCAGAGCTTGTTTTTAATTTTATAATTCCTGGGACATTTTCAACAATTGTTTCACTGACCTGGTTTGAAATCCCATGAGTACACGAGTCATATGGGATATAAACATTTCATTTTGAAAAACAGAAATAAAAACTACAGTGGAAAAGCTTTAAGCATACTTAAATTCAGGTTGTAATTTCCCTGAAGATTGGAAAAAAAAAAAAAAAAAGGAAAGAAATGCAGAGTTCAGTTGTGAAATACGTGTGGAGTGGCTGCTGTAAGCCTAGGTGGTAGTAATTGTGTTCTTTGTGATTCTTTAGTCTGATGGTTATGTCTCTTGAGTGAAAAATGACTGACATTTTTAATTCAAGCTCTATTTTTGCCCCTTATTCTCTACTGTATAAGAAAGACTTCTTTTCCCCATGATGTGTTTTGCATTCAAAGTGAGTGATTCCATTCAAATGGCCAACCAAATTTTCCTCTTAGGGAAATAAAACCAGGGAGGGCGCCTCATTTTGCATGACAGTTCCCAGGTGTGCCCTTTAGGGCTGGCACCCACGCGACACATGCAGGAAGCCGGTTCTGGTTAGCACCCACTTGCACTGGGGGTAATTGACACGCTGGCTCCGCACATACCTCTGCTCACCACTCTAAACAGAATCCTGTTCGCCGCTGCTGGGTTCCTGCACATTTTTGGATTGCTCTGACCCTGATGAAAGGAAAAGTTGCTAACAGATATGAGTGAACAGGTTTGTATAAAAGAATGCCTGTGAGCCAGCTGGCCCTGTGTTTGTTCACTGCAACAGGGTCAGGAACCTTGCATGGTCTTAATAAACAGAATCAACTGACTTCATATGTATTTTGGCACTAATCTAGGGCCAATGGCATCATTTCCTGGGGTTTAGTACAATATTAATAAAAAGGACTATTCCAGATTAGGCACAGATCAATGCTGTATCATAAAACTGTTTTAATTTTTTGCTAAAAAGGAAAAAAAGGCAATTGAAATAGGGTTACTGCTGTTTATCACATTGCCTTGAATATCTGTATAAGAAGTTTGAGATCTGCTTTATTTTTCAAGTCCTTACTGGTTTATGCTTATTACCTCAAAGAACTATTTTTTTCTAGAAGTGTGAAGTAAAGCACGGTACATGCCAACAGGTTTAGCCTTTGGCTTTGAAGCACACTGAATTGATTCTATTTGCTGTGCACCTTTTCTTAATCTAGTGTGACAACAAATTAGACTCTGATTTAAATTAAAGCAAATTGCAAAATAATTAGAAGTGTTTTTCTTTTTTTTTTTTTTTTTTTTGAGATGGAGTTTCGCTCTTGTTACCCAGGCTGGAGTGCAATGGCGCGATCTCGGCTCACCGCAACCTCCGCCTCCTGGGTTCAGGCAATTCTCCTGCCTCAGCCTCCGGAGTAGCTGGGATTACAGGCAAGCGCCACCATGCCCAGCTAATTTTTTGCACCTTTAGTAGAGACGGGGTTTCACCATGTTGACCAGGATGGTCTGGATCTCTTGACCTCGTGATCCACCCGCCTCGGCCTCCCAAAGTGCTGGGATTACAGGCTTGAGCCACCGCGCCCGGCGCAGAAGTGTTTTTCTTTATTTTTTATCTTCCCTTTCCAACCTAACTGCCATTAGATAATCTGGAAATAAATAAGACACTTTAGGGAATTTTCTTTTCGTTAAGGATTGTCTCTGGGAAAAAATACAACTATTTTTCATTAAGATCTCTAAGTTTATTGTTCATAGTGTAAGTACTGACCAAAATAGGTAAAAATAACATTTTCTCTCTGCCAGTATTTTTACATTTGTTTCTCCATTTGTGATCTTTACTCTGTTTTCCTGTATGGTGAGGTGGATCTGGAGTAAGATTCAGCGAGTGAAACAGCTTTGTCTTCTACGGTAGGAGAACAGCAACAACAAAAACCGTGAGTTACGTTTTTCTTTCTCATCCAAAATATCAATTGATCTTGTTTTTCTGGATTCAAAATTTAAGCTTTCACTTTATTTAATGTGCTTAAGATTTATTATTGAATGTTCTAGCCAATTTAGGCTTAAAAAATGAAACAAGTGCTACAGGCCACACTTGAGAAGCAGGTGCCTGGCACCTGGTCACCCACGTCGCTTCTCACCCCCTACTTCCCTGTCCCTTCCAGTCCTCCAGCCCTAGCCCGCCTGCCCTGCCCACCAGCTCCTATACAGGGATGTAGCCTTCTAGGCTGCTGTAGAAAAATGCTTAATCACTGAGGAGTACAAATTTGGAGAAAGTATCTTTCCTTATTTATGACGCAAGCTCTAGAATAGCCCATTCTGAACACGTAGTTCCTTCCACATAAGTGGGAAAGATTTCAGTTAGCCATCGTCCTGGGGACACACACACTTTACGTACGCATCCACCTTGTGGTGGTCCGTGTGTAACACCCAAAGGCTGTGCTCATCTTGATGCTTCACTCTATGGAAATGAGAAAGGGTGAATTCAAGATGTGTGCTTAGGTAGTGGGAAAATCAACATTGGAATCAAGATCAACCATGAGTGAGAACCAGTCAGGGCTCCTTGCATGCCCAAGAACCTTTGCATTAAAGAGTACAGTTGGTTCCAGGTCTTTGCTATTGTAAACTCTGCTGCAACGAACATTTGTACGCATGTGTTCTTATAGTAGAACGATTTGTAATCCTTTAGATGTATACCCAGTAATGGAATTGCTGGATCAAATAGAATTTCTATTTCTAGTTCCTTGAGGAATCACCACACTGTCTTCCACAATGGTTGAACTAATTTACACTCCCACCAACAATCACACCGCAGCGTGTGTACCTATGCAACAATCTTGCATGTTCTTCACATGTACCCCGAAACCTAAAATGCAATAAAAAAAATAAATAAAACGAAGACTTAGAGTAACCCAAAATTGTTGTTTAATAATTTGTTTTTATGATTTAATAAAGACCTATTATTATGAAAAAAAAAAAGAGTAGAGTTGGCCAGGTGCAGTGGCTCACACCTGTAATCCCAACACTTTGGAGGCTGAGGTAGGTGGATCACAGGATCAGGAGATCAAGACCATCCTGGCTAACATGGTTAAACCATATCTCTACTAAAAAACACAAAAAATTAGCCAGGTGTGGTGGCACACACCTGTAGTTCCAGCTTCTCTGGAGGCTGAGGCAGAAGCATCTCTTGAACCCTGGAAGTGGAGGTTGCAGTGAGCCAAGATTGCACTACTGCACTCTAGCCTGGGCAACTGAGCAAGATTTTTTTCTCAAAACAAATAAGAGTAGCATTGGCATCAAAGCCAAATCTCCTTTAATTTGCCATGAGGTTTAAGTGATACAAAGTTCTTTAGCTCAGAACATGGCAATGAATATTAACAATCATTATTCGAAACAGACTGAGGCTTTGCAGGAGTATATACACAGGCATGCATGCACGTGCAAACACACACACACAGACACACACATACAATTTCCAAATATAATAAGAAGTAGAACACAAATTTATTATAATTTTTTCACAACAAAATTTTAATGCACACTTACTGAACTTTCACATTAAACAAAAATAATTCCTATAAGATGAAATGCAATTGTGCTTCAGATACCTATACATGATACATAATGGCTGAGATCGCAAATGAGTCCATTTCCCTGCATTCGAGGGAGATTATGTGGCATAGCCTGACAAAGGAAAGAAAACAACCCTATAACCCTCCTGGATATTCTACACTAGAGCTCACTTTACCACAATCATCTAACAAAACAATTATCTAACAGACGGAAATCTATGATATAACTGAATGGGTCACTATTAGTAGAAACAGTGTGATCATGTAAAAAGCCACTCACTCCACTGTAGACATTCAGTATTAAGCTGTCAACAATTATTTAATTATTACACAGTATATGTCTGCAAACTGAAGAAATGATAGCCTATAAATTACATGGAAAATGGACTACCATTTTCAAGGCGTTGATGGGTCTAATTCAAAATGTATCATTTTCCCTAAAAGAGTGGAGTAATCCTAAATGTGAGCACAAGAAAAAGACAAGAGAACAATGAGTAAGGGTTTGTGAACAAAATTAAGAAGGTTCAGATAGTGGCAGAGCAAAGCTTAGAACAACACACTGAAACACATTTTGGAAACTCTTTAAAAGCAAATTAGAGGTGATGATAGCAGAACATTACGTTCCTAGAGTTCCTCTGTTTAATTAACTTGTCTTAATTTAGAATGCATATGCACACCATCAGGTCAAATGCATTCCTGAAACATAAACACATTCAAAGTTCATTGGATTTCATTCTTGGCTTCCTGAACGAAAAGATAAATGTAATTTTGCCTGTGATAATAGGCTTAGTGGGGGAAAAAAAACACCAGTTATCATATCTTTATTCAAGGGCTGTCCCATCCTCAGCTATCTTTCAAGAATTACATATTTAAGTACTCAAGAATATGAGGGATATGAATATTTACATAAAAATGAAGTCATTTTGAAAAGAAGTGGAGGAATACCTTTCTACTTTAATTTTCACTATTCTGATTTTTTATTTATACTCTTGTAAGAAGTTTATTTCTCTTTTAAAATAAATTATTTCCGGAATTTTGCCATTGTAGTTCTGAGTTTTGGAGAGTCCATTACCCCTATTTTTTCCTGTGATAGTTATTGTTACAAAAACACCATTCACTGAGAAGAGTCAACATGTTAATAGCAACTGCAATATATGGGATATTATTTTTCTTATGGATAATCCAACATGACAGAGGACAACTAAGACAAAAATTAATCTCTTTGTCCCACATAAACATAAATGGAAATCTAATAGAATATGATGCAATGACATGATTTTTCCCATGTCTGTGTTTTTCAGGTTATTCTCTTCCTCCTTTCATAGATACAAATTGTCAAGAAGTAATAGCTTAAATTATTACAGCTGCATTTGGGAAATACTATCATGTGATTTTGCCTGAGTTGATGCAGTTTTATTATACATGTAGTAAAAGGTATTGTTCAGTGGTTTCTGCCTTAAAATTATTTTAGAAATGGGCTGGGTACAGAGGCTTACGCCGGAAATCCCAGCACTTGGGGAGGCCAAGGTAGACGGATCACTTGAGGTCAGGAGTTCAAGACCAACCTGGCCAACATGGTAAAACGCCGTCTCTACAAAAATCAGTTGGGTGTGGTGGTGTGTACCTGTAATCCCAGCTACTCAGGAGGCTGAGGCAGGAGAATTGCTTGAACCTAGGAGGCAGAGGTTGCAGTGAGCTGAGATCGTACCATTGCACTCCAGCCTAGGCAACAGAGTGAGACTCTGTCTCAAAAATGTATATATATATTTTAGAAACAAACTTATGAAAGTGATAAGCTCCTGAGGATTTAAGATATAAAAGTGTTCATATCTGGAGTTAAAGTAAAGCACTGGGGCTCTGAGTAAGCATGTTCATAACCAGATACTGTCAGTCACTGTCTCTAACAGGGTAATAAACGTTGAGGAGGAACCCATCTACACACAGAGGTCTTCCACAGTGGTCCATAGTAGCAGTGTCTTCATAGAAGAGTGGTATTTCTAGCAGCCTATTCCACCTCCGAGACCTTGAATGCAATTCCATAATTAGTTTGCTTGGAACAAACCACAGCCTTACTGTTCAGAATCTGTCAGTGCATGTCTATGGCCATATCAGCATGAATGTGACCAATCTCATCAGATTCCTTTAGTGCTGAAGATGTCCCTGTAGAGAGAAATCTCTGACTTAGTTTCCTAATCTGGCATCAGTCAAAGAGTGGCCATTCTTGGGCCATATGGCTACCATGGCCCAGTGGACTCCATCAGCTTTGAGTTTCATGGGTCCCTCCATGAACTGAGCCATATATCAGCTGGAATATTTTTGAACCATGAGCCCCACTTAGCTAAAGGAAAGAAGAGGTCACTCTCTGTGGACCATTCAGTTATTCCAACAAGAGAGCTACTGGGTCATGGAGTCAGCTGATACCTTGGGTCCCCAGTTCAGCTCACTATAGGACACACCATTTCCATTTAATGATGGAGATTTTCCCAGCTAGTTCTATTATAAGTGGGGTTAGTGAGTATCCACGTGAGGGTCGATAGCTCATGTGGTAAGGGTACATACTGCACTGCAGTGGCAGGTGCTTCATTTCCACTAGGGCTCCATAACTGGGTAGGTGCTGGTGTTGGAAGGGAGTGTATCTTGCAGCTGCCCCAGGCAATTGATGTATTCAAAATATGAGGGGCTTACACACTCAGTAGTGGTATCTTGTTGCCGCAGGTTCCAATCCCATAGGTAGGAGTCACCGAGACCTGTAGTGCCATTAGGCTGGTGGGATCCACGGGCCCAGTGACAAGGCCCTTGCCAGTGCATGTTGCATAACCTTAAGAGCCTGCTTGTATGGGACTCCCATTCAAAAGTGGCCAACTTTCAAATAACCTTTATTAAAGGGTCCAAAAGAATACCCAGCTGTGGTATATGTTGTTTCAAATAGCCAGACAAGTCAACCAGCTGCTTAGCCTCTCTCCTGTTGGTGGGGGCTGCCAAGGAAGCAACTTCTGTTTAACTTTATGAAGACAATTCCTTTAGTTACCAGTCTATGGGGCTCCCAAGATGGTAGTTTTTGACCATGTCCCTTATCTGTGTTAACAGCCCAGCCTGTGCATGCCATAGTATCTGTGACCTTATATGGGTCTTGGTCACCATTTTCTCAAGCCTGCAGTGAGGATGCCACCAACATAGTAGTGAACGGGTACTTCAGGAAACACTGTGGCTTGTTGCAGGTCTGGCCCCACCCACTGGTGGCACGTTGCAGAGAGTCTGAGGTATTCCCACGGAGGCAGAGTAAAGTGTACTGCAGGCCTTCCATGTGAACACAAATTATGCATCTTCACCCTGCAAAGGTACTGAGAAAAAAGTGAGCCAGAGAATAGCAGAGCACCAGACTCCTGTGGGGCTGCCACCACCACCCGGTGATGGCAAGGACGGGAGGTTCCACAGGGGCTAACATTCAACCTGTGGCGTTCACCTTCAGCTCCTAAGTCCTTGAAGCCTTCATATGGCCCAGACTGGGCTAAAAAATTGTGATACAGAGGTGCATAGCACTCCTGCCTGAAGCATGTATTGTATTAAAAAGGGAATGTCATCTTCTCCCTATTCTCTTCCTGGTCTGCAGTTCTGCTTCTGTGGAATAAGTGGTAAGGACTTGGGTAACTTACTTAGGGTTTGGGAGTGAACTTGATCCCTGGTCGTGGCTGGAATTCTTGTTGTGCAGGGCATCCTCCTGAGCCTATGGTGATGTTTTCAATTTCCCATTTCATTTATCTCTACTCTAATATTTAGTATTAACTTCATTCTATGGCTTTCTGTTGGTTTGGTCTCCTTTTTCCAGTTTCTTAAGATAAAATAGTAGATTGTTGGTTTGTGATTCTTCTTTGTTAATGTAAGCATTTACGGGTATAAATTTCCCTCTGATCTCTTTGTTTGCTGCATTCTATGAATATGTTGCTTTGCCTTTTTGGTTTTGTTCACTTCAAAGTATTTTCTAATTTCCCTTACAATTTTTTTCTTTGATCCATTGCTTACTTAGATATGTGTTATTTAACTTCAACATAATTGTGAATTTTCCAATTTTCTTTTACTGTTGACTTCTAATTTCATTCCATTGTGGTGGAAAAATATTTTCTATGTTTAAATCTTTTAATATTTTTTGAGTGTTTTATGGAGGATATTTCATGTGCACTTGAAGAGAATGTTTTTTTTTTGTTTGGTGGAATGTTCTGAAGCTGTCAGTGAGGTGAAGTTTGTTTATACTGTTGTTCAAGTATTTTAGACTCTTTTTACATTTATTTATTTTTCTCTCTTTTATTTCAACTTGATAGTCTTAACTGACCTCTGTTCATGGTTGCTGCTTTTCTTCTGGCTACATAAATCTGCTCTTATATATCCCTAGTAAAAACATTCATTTCAGTTATTATACCTTTTGTTCCAGAATTTGTTTGTTTCTTTTATACATCTTTAAATCTCTTGATTGATAATCTCTATTCTCATACTTTTTTCAGTTCTTTAGACAAGGTTTTCCTTAGCTTTTTTTTAATGCATTTAAATTATTTGCACACTGGGCCTCAGATAATATTCATATCATTTGCTTTTTGTTCCCAGTTGAGTTTTAATATCTTGTTTTTTATATGCCTGATAATTTTTTGTTGAGAACCAAGTATTTTATTTATTATAATGTGGCAACTCTGAAAATCAGATCCTCCTTTTCCCCCAGAGCTTGCTAGACATATCCTTCCTTTTAATGCTTAATACAAAAATGTTTCCCCATCGTCTCTGCAGAGGGGTTCATTATGGTGCACCTCTTCCACACTCAGCTGGGCTGTGTTCAGATCTGCCTTAGCCTTCCCACTTACTTGCACAGTGCTATGGTATCAACCAGAGATGTGCACAGAGAGTTTCCTCAAGTCTTTCTTTAGTATATGTACAGCAAGAATAACCCTAACCCTTTCTGGATTTCAAGGAACATGAACGTGTTTATTCTCCAAAGCTTCTCCTTCCCAGGTTTTTTCCCATAAGCTGCTTGTTTAGTCTATTTTTTGCTCAACTATTAACTATTGCTTCAAGTAGCAGCGACTCAGTCATTTCCCTAATTCTAAGTTTTAGAATACTGTTTACAGTTAACAGTTTTAGCACTGGGTAAGTTCTGAAGTAGGTGAGATAAAGACATTTGTGCTAGTCTTCTAGATAACCACCAGCATGCCCAAGCAAATAAGTATAATTCTTTGCAGATGAGGTCAGTTCTTCTCCCTCCACTATCTGTGCTGAAATCCAGGCTGTCATTTTCAAGGCTACCGCTAGGATGGGATTGGGACATGGGACTAGGAAATCAAAATGACACATGCTCTCTGCTCTTGCAGACAGACCTTCAGCCACTTTTCTTGGTGGCTGCAAACCTTTGGATAGTTTCCAGAGCTCTGTAAAAGTTGATTCTCACAGTTCTTGCCAGTTTTTTCAGTGCTTCTGTGGAGGAGACGCCCTTTAGACTTCCTCATTTCCCCACTTTGGCTGCCTCATAGGAATTTGATCATCCCCTGCTTCATTAACCTTACTGCTAATCTCATTGGGAAGCAGAGAAGCCAACCAACATAATATGTGCAAACTTGAAAACATGGAACCCATATGTGTACATACATTATGAATACTTCTCTCATCAATTTATTTTAATAAACCTACTTATATTATGAATGAAAGTAATTTGCTATATCGAATCTTTTTCATTTGTTTTTCTTAGACACTATAGACTCTATAGAGTGTTCTCCAAACGATAACAGAACAATACATTAGGTTGGTGCAAAAGTAGTTGCATTACTTATAATGGCAAAAAACTGCAATTACTTTTGCACTAACCTGATAAATATTAGAGCTATACATTTTCTTTCAACTCTCCTTTCTCACATTAATTCAGAGAAAATCAAGGAGTGTCTATTTGTGATTTTAGGACTCATGCATCAACGTGACAAAGTGGAAAGTTAGAAAATAATGCTCTACTCCCTAGAGCCTGCCTCCAGGTCAGGGCCAGATGGCCCTCGTTCTCTCCTCTGTAAGCAATTGGAGCCCTTCTGACCACAGCTGTGCTATGGAGGGAAACGTTCAGTGAGTGGATGTGTGAAATGAAAACCTAAAGAAAGCTTCCTTCAGCAAGTTTACACAGGTCCTATCTCTGATTTGTGAGCTAAGAAAAGAAAAGAAAAGAAAAAAGAAAAGAAAAGAACATGGTCTCTGAGTCCTCTAGTAATGGTATGTATGCAAGCTTAGTTTCCATTATTAATACTGAAATTAGGTGACATACACACAAACAAACCCATACTACAAAATGTCTTGGAATGACTGTTCTGTCAAATAAGAAAGAATACACGCTGCTAACTACCAAAAATGTATATGATAAATATTCTTATGGCTTTTTTAAGGAAATAAAGTAAAATTTATCTGTTGTCTTTAGGATCATTGAACAACTAGTGTGCAGGAGGCATGTTTCAAGATGCTGAAGATTAGAGCTGTCAAATAAAATATAGAATGCCTAAATTTGAATTTCAAATTAAAAATAAAATTTTAGTTTAGTTGCATGGGACATAGATACTAAAATCAGTTGTTTTACTGAAATTCAAATTTAAATGCAGAACTTTAATTGTTATTTGCTAAATTTGTCAAGTTTGCAGGGAATACAACTGTGTATAAGATATGAATACTGGCTGCTCTTTCGAATATTACCAGGTAGGGAGAAGAGTAATTACTGAGTTAGAGTATAGGAAATTTAGATCACTGAATGGCTTCAGAGGCTATAAAAACCCTTTTCAGGGTGGTCAGAAAAGCTTTTCTGGAAATAGAGATGCTATGCCTACATTAACATTGAATTATAAATTGTGGGTAAAGAGTAAGGGAAAGAATGTTTCAGAAAGAAAGAATAACTTGAATAAGCTCTCAAAAGCATAAAAGAACCTCATTGAAAAATTATAATTAATTCATATTTACAGAGCTTTGGGCAGCAGGTGGAAATCTGACATATAAATTCTGAAATCTCATATAGTGAGATAAGCAAAGTCAGAAAGACAGAGATGAATGCCATACTCAATGAATTATATATAAAGAAGAATATTGGTGACCACATGTCCATAGTTCACTAGCTTACTTCAATTCGTTTTCTTTCAGCTTTCAGATGAAAAGTAATAATTGATTTTGATTTTTAAAATTTATTTTATTTTATTTAATATATCATCACCATTATTGTTTTTGTTTTGCCTAATTTCCCCTCATTAAGAGGCTGTTTTCAACAAATGTATTCTAACATTCCATACACGAGGCATAAGTCATGGCTGCAATATCTCAGTTGATACTTCATCTGGCAAATTTTTGCAGTGTTTACCAATTTTTTATTATCCAGGAAATTGCTTTTTACTGCTTTAGAAAAATAAAAGTTTATTTTGTAGGTAAAGCATCAATTCATATTTTAAGATTACAGAAAAAACTGCTTATTCTCTTCCTCAAATTCTTTAGGCATCGTTTCTGTCTACCTGCTTAGATAGCCAACACGCTCATGGGCAGCACTAAACCCAGCAGCTGATGTGCTGCTACCAAATAAGAGTTGCTTCTGCAACTGGCTGTGGGAGGCAGCATTTCCAGTGTAACACATTTGCAGAGAGCAGGAGTGAAACAAGAATCATAGACTCATTGAGCATTAGATATGCAAGGACCCTCCAGACATCTCATGCCTTGTTTTATGTTGAGAAAACTGTGTCTTAGAGCCATTTATTGATTTCTCCAAAGTCACACAGCTAGTTGCTGTCAAAATCAGAACTAGTACCTAGTTCTTCAGTCCTCTGCATAGTACTTTGCGTATTACCTTTCTTACCCCAAAACTGCCCAGATATCAGTATCACCAGGGCTGGAATGGCAGATTTTGGAAGAATGGTCTAATGACAGGAGCAACAGAAAAAATGGGGGGAAGGTAGCATCAGGGAAGAATGGACAGAGAAGCTCCGTGTTACCAAACTTAGGGAGCACCAGAACCACAAACACAGAAGACACAGACAGCAGCTGGGGAATAGTCCCTACCAAGATCCAGCACATAGTCAGCCTCTACAGGCTCAGCATCTCATGCCAACTGGGCAAGGTACCAGGAAAAACAACTGCATGCCAGCGGCAGTCCAGAGACACACAGAAGAATATGGAAGCTTGAAGTGTGTCGCCAATGAGAGGCAATAGCACCAACAAACCAGGAGCGTTGTGAATCAATACGCTCATTCATGCAGTGACTGGCTGAAAACCTAAGGCTCTGGCTGGCTGAAAGGTTCCTCCGAAGCCTCTTGGATCTGCTCTTTCTGTCTAAAGAGAAACTAGTTTCATCTGAGCAGTGTGAGAAAGAGGTAACTATTATTATGTCTGTTTATATATCTCACCTTTATGGAGCATCTGTGAGCATGTTTTTGACTTTACATTGATTCTCACCAAAATTTATTATGCTTTCTATTATTATCTTCATTTTTGCAGATGAGGAAATGAAGCCTTAAAGATTTTCAGTATTTTATCTGAGGTCACATCATTGTAATTAAGAGAGGCAACTCAAATCTGCTTAAGGCCAAATCTCAGTTATTTTCTACTTTGCATGGCGAATCGATCCTGACAGGAGACTGGAAGTGAGGTGAGCCTGGTGCCCGGTAGAGGTTGCCCCATTGATTTATAAGAGGATGTGGAGCCAGAGCTTGGTCTGCATTAATGGGGTGGAGTTGAGGAACTGGGGATGAGGATGGAACTGGAGCATTGAATGAGTACTACATATCCATGGAGGACATCCACTTCTGAGGCTGAAACATATTACAGAGCTCATCAAGAAATGTGCATCTTGGCTGGGTGTGGTGGCTCATGCCTGTAATTCTAGCACTTTAGGAGGCTAAGGTGGGTGGATCACCTGAGATCAGGAGTTCCAGACCAGCGTAGCCAACATGGAGAAACCCCGTCTCCACTAAAAATAGAAAAAAAAGTAGCCAGGCGTGGTGGTGGGCACCTGTAATCCCTGCTACTCAGGACGCTGAGGCAGGAGAATGTCTTGAACTTGGGAGGCAGAGGTTGCAGTGAACCAAGATTGCACCACTGCACTCCAGCCTGGTGACAGAGTGAGACAGACGAAAGAAAGAAGAAAGAGAGAGAGAGAGAGAGAGAGAGAGAGAGAGAGAGAGAGAGGGAGAGAGAGGGAGAGAGAGGGAGGGAGGGAGGAAGAAAAGGAGGGAGGGAGGAATAGAGGGAGGGAGGGAGAAAAGAAAGAAGCATCTTAGAGAATCCTGAGGCCCTCTTGTGCTGCAGCTGGCCCATGTGAGCTTGTGAGAGATGATGTTACATTTATGGGAGTTTTTAAAGCTGGTTCTCAAATATAGCCATTATTAAAGATT
Organism: Saimiri boliviensis; assembly: GCF_048565385.1. Lineage (NCBI taxonomy): Eukaryota > Metazoa > Chordata > Mammalia > Primates > Cebidae > Saimiri > Saimiri boliviensis. The sequence continues at coordinate 8,779,321 of NC_133464.1, read as the reverse complement.
AAATTAAATAAACAAAGCTATCATTAAACTGATTGTACCAAAACAAAGGTAAATATTCAAAACTCATTCTTTTCTAGTGGTTTTTACTCTATTTTGTGCTTACGGGTGTGCCAGAGTTATTTCTGTCTATTTTTTCTGCAGTGAAAAGGATGTGCTGCTTGCTGCTCCCCTTTTCGCAGCTGTATGTTCCATGCCTCACATTAGTAGCAGAAACTCAGCCACGATTAGAGTATTTCAGCAACAGAAATTAACAAATGCTATACCTTGGGCTTGATTTTTGTTTTGTGTACTGCCTAGTGTCCGGAAATTGCTTTAGAAAAAAGTAAATAGAGCAGATTAATTAAAAGTGTATTATATCTTCCATTACTTTGCAAATAGCACAACATGTTGTCAAATCTTGGTTGATTTATAGCTATTACTTGGCTATAAATACAAGATACAGGAATTTGACAAAACTAAATAAAAATGTTTTTGTGAAAACCAATTGGCTATATACAGTTACAATAAAGATTTTATATATATATAAAGATTATTTATATTATAAATAAAGATTTTATTTTATTTATTTATTATTTTATTTTTGAGGCAGAATTTCACTCTTGTTGCACAGGCTGGAGTGCAATGGTGCAATCTCGGCTCACTACAACCTCTGCCTCCTGGGTTCAAGTGATTCTCCTGCCTCAGCTTCCCAAGTAGCTGAGATTACAGGCATACACCACCACACCTGGCTAGTTTTTTGTATTTTTAGTAGAGACAGGGTTTTTCCATGTTGGTCAGTCTGGTCTCAAACTTCCAACCTCAGTTGATCCACCCTCCTCAGCCTCCCAAATACTAGGATTACAGGTGTGGGCCATTTCACCCAGCCAGGTGATGTATATTTTATTGCTATTTATAGATTATATGACATACATTTTTACATTAATAAAATATTTTTAAATTGATCTACCTTTACCTACATATGCATTTTACTTTTTTCTAGAGGGCCAGTAGTTACCTATTCATCAGTCCACCACTGAATGAGGGTGGTGAGCGAATGGCTAAGGTAAGTGCTACAGGATGGCACCAGTCAACACACAAAAGTCAGGAGCGGAATGGAGTTAGGAGACAAAGTGGACCCTAACCACGGTGCTTAAAAGCCCTTGTATTTCTTGCAAAGGAGCTGCATCAATAGTGATGGTCTTATTAGTGTGGACTTTTAGTTGAAATCTCTCTTGGCGTCTTAAATAAGTACTTTCAGAAAACAGAACAGAATATTTGAAGTTGGAGAGATTCAGTAATGCTTATAGACACTCGCCAAAACCATAGGATCAAGGCAAAGGGGAATTGGAGGAGAGACTATGAAAATCCACATCTCTATTACTGCATGTACATGGAGTTGGACACATTTACATAGATAAAGTCACCTGCCTTCCAATTATTCCAATGCAAAACTCTGGAAAATATATGCATTCCCCTTATTTTTATCTTGATTTATTAATCTCAGCCAATATAAGTCAACAGGAGGTTGGTTTTCTAGATATGATGCATCTCAGATAAATTATAATTCCACATGCATTTTTCATTAAACCCTTCCTGTTCATAGAAATGCTTTTGTTTATGTATAAAGTTTTTCATGCAGTTTTATTAAAAATTAAGCTTCTCTCTTCATTTATCTGTGGAGTAGTATTGCAGAAAACTGTCATTTAAAAATCATCCTGTTGCTGTGTAAACTCCAGCAACTTTTCATACTGTACTCTGTACCCTTTCTTTCTTTCTCAGTAGTCCTGGGAACCTGTCTTCATTAGATTCCAAGTCACTCAATCTTCTATGATGTGAGTTGCTTTACTGGAAGATTTATTTTTTTCCTCAAGACTTAAAAATTTTCTTTACTAAGTAAGGAGACTTTGTGATAATGTATTTATTTTAAAAATTAGCTGCTTTAAAGCAATTGGTTTTATTCAAGATCAGTTTTCTCAAGGAGAGAACTTTTCTATTTCACATATAATAATTTTTTAAAACACACATTTTTTTTCTTCTGAAAGAAGAAAAGCAAAAGTAAGGAGTGAGCTAAAGTATTTTGTTTATAAAGTCAATCATACACAGAGAATTATAGCCATGAGAATGAATGCATTTCCTCTGGCAAACAAACAATGACAAAACCATCCAATTAATATCATTTTATTCTCTCCCCATATGATTGAGCTGTTCCATCACAGGCATACGCCCATATCTCCATGAAGGACTAGCTATGGAACAAACACCACAGATGGTGAGAAACTCATAAATTGGATATGGAGGGGTGACATATTCTCTGTCATGAAGATATTAAATACAACAAAAAATTGGGTTATATGGCAGCAGACTTATTTATCAAAAGCATTGAATTAGGCCTCAGATTCCTGTTATAGGAAAGGCATTTTCAGAAATTCAACTGCTTGAAAGTAAGTAATAGTGAAATATTTAATAGATTTATGACTAGCTGGAGTGTTGATTCCAAAGTACCATATGTCATTTATTACATATGGCTGGCTTTATTTTGGAATGAAACATCTTTTTTTCTTTTATTTTCTTTCTTTCTTTTTTTTTTTTTTTTTTTTTTGGAGACAGGGCCTTACTTTCACACAGGTTGGAAGGCCTTACTTTCACAAAGGTTTGAGTAGAGTGGAAGTGGCATGATCATATCTCACTGAAGCTTTGACCTCCTAGGCTCAAGATATACTCACCCTCAGCCTCATGAGTAGCTGGGACTGCAGGTACACACCATCATGCCTGGCTAATTTTTATATTTTTGGTAGAGATGGGGTTTAGCCACATTGCCTAGGCTGGCCTCAAACTCCTGAGCTCAAGCAATCCTCCTGTCTCAGTCTACCAAAATGCAGAAATTCAGTCATGAGCCACTGGGCCTATGGCTTACCTTTTCTATAAGATTGCAAGGCTCACTAGGTCAGGGCTTTGTCATAAATGTCTTTATATCTTCTGCATATTGTACATTTCTTGGTTGATATATATTACCTGGAAAAAAGGATACTTACTTGTAAGATTAGTACCATACCAGTCTGTTTAATAAGGTATTGTGAAGAGATACAAGTAACATAACATGTAAAATATGCCTTTAATCTTTCTTGAAAAAAAAAAAATCAAACTCTACTAGCAGAGTACTGACTTCATTTATAGGCTAGGAAGGGTCCTGAGCCATTGCACAAATATCAGATAAGAGTCACAAAGTAATTTGAGGGCAATATTCAGTTGAAATTATTAATAACCAAAGCATTTATTGGTAGGTGATCATACTGATGCAGTATGAAGAGGGCTTCTTTTTGTTCTAAAAAGGAGATTAAGCAGTTGGCCACTTTGAATTGTATAAGAAAGTGATATAATACTCTTTGTTCCTAACCTAATCAAACAATTACATTGCTTGAGATCAGAGTGTTCTTTCTGCCTGGACAGTGTCAGCATACGGCTGTGGCAGGTTTCAGACTTGCAAGCAAAGGCTTGCTGAAAATCCAACCGCATCTTCATTGAGGCTGGAAATTACACTATCAATAATGTTTCCTCTGTAGTAAATGTTAGCTGTTGCCTACTGCAATCCTTTACATTTCAGGGGATCTTATGTGGTGTAATTTCGTTCTTGAAGTCCACAGGTGCTAGTGTTGCTTGTTTACCAGATTGTCTGTACTGTAAGAGGAAAATCAAGTGTTGCAGGAGACATGTAGTATTGATTAATCGGAAGAGAAGGTTACAAAGAAGAGAGAGTGAAAGACTCAAAAAATAGAAGAACTATTATAATAATTACAAAACACCTAATATTAAATGTTTTTTTCTTTTACTCATAGGAGTCAAATGAAATGTATGCACTTTCCTAACTTTTATTATACTAGCATTTGATGAAGTCTAGAGATAGAAATTAAAAATAGTATTTAGTTAATTCAGAATGTGTTATGTAAAGGAAAGCAAGTTTTCTTGTTATGCAAAAGATAAGTTAATGAGAAATAGATTGTTAAATCTTTTTAATTGTTTAGTATTAATAAGCTATAAATAATGAAGGTGGTGATATTAACTGATACAATCACAGGACAATTAATTTATGCAGGATTTTGTAAAAAACAACTCCAAGTGTGCCTTAGAAATAAAACAATAGCCTCTACATTATTTACTTTCATATAAAACAAAATATACTCTGAACATGTTTAATTATAAGATCAAAATGATAACTTTAATCAAAGAATTTTTTTCTCATTAAATTCTTTAAGTATTTGTCTTAGTTTATTCAGTTACTTTATTTAGGATCTAAATGAATATTGTAATCTATCATTTAGTAGCATTTATGTCATATATCAGCCTAAAGGCAGAAGGTATTCTATAGTATAATGCTGTATACTTCACATTTAAATTATTCCTATATTTTTATAATCCATAGTAAAGTTTTCCTCATTTGAAAAGTATTACTGTATGCTGTAGTTAAAAATATTTTCCCCCAAAAAAATTATTTATTGCCACCAACATTTATTTCATGCTTGTTACACTACCTGTGCTAAACACTATTGGGAATTCATAGTGGACAAAACAATAGCCTAGGGAGGAAACAGACAAAACAAAAGAGAAGCACAACAATAAGAATATGAGTCGGATATAGTGAGAGAAAAGTGGAAGCATAGTTTTATATTAAAAAAGGGTCTGAAAAGGCTTACTGAAGACAATGTTTGAACTGAATACTGAAAGATAAGAAATAGCCAAGAAGAGTCGCAGGGAGGGTAAAAGGAAGAATCTGTGCAAAGCCTCCTACCCATTCACCATCCACCCAGTCCACAGGGCCAGAGCCTGTGACCTTATGACCCATCAGCAATGGGGTGAGGCAGAAGTAAGAATCAATGACTTCATTCTAAGGTGCGGGGAGGGGTGGTCTTCTGTAAGAAACACCTCTTAAGAGAAAGATAAAAAGGTTTAGATTTGTAGATTTTAATTTCATCTTATTTGTAAAGCATTTTTAGGCAGATGTTTATCGAATAAACAAATTGGAACTCAGGAGATCTGGCTGAACTGGAGATCTAAAGCTTGGGAGTATCAACATATTCCTGGCTATAAAACCTGATGGATAGTTGAAATAACAAGGCATGTACCCAGCCCCATGGAGATGCCAATACAGGTTGCCTGGAAGCAGAAATCATGGAAAAGGAAAGGGATGTGATAATGGAGAAGGCATGTATCCATCCACAGTGGTTTTAGGAGGTTTGGTAATTAAAGGGAGTTGAGAATTTAAGAAGTGTGAACTGGGAACTACTAACAATCTCTAATTTTATTGGGATTGGTTTATGATGGAAGACGTGAATCACAGGAGAGCTTAGGGGAATGATCTTGTACAATAGGATGTTTTAATAAATAAGAGAAGCCATCAAAGAAAAAGGGCCGCACAATCTCAATTTCATGTTAGGGAACTACTTTGATCACATAATGTTTGTATTTTTTTCCTTTTCCATGAAAATAGGAAGGAAGAAGGAGACAGGGACTGGGGTCCAGGAAGAGGGTGCATAGTTCAATGAAGATGTTTCCATAGCAGATATAGATACATAAAATAAAGGCAAAGACATCAAACTTTTTAAGAGTAAGTAGTGGTAGTGCTGATGATTCAGCAAATAAAAATACGGGATGCCTGTTGGAATTCACTCGGGGTGGGCAGCAAAATATTAGGGAAATATTAGGGAAAGTTATAGATTATAGTCTCAAACCTTTTGGAGGGCTGAAAAGTTTTATTGTGACAGGGTGAAGGCAGTTGGTCCATTACTAGGGAAGTGATAGGGATGATAAAAGGCTTTCCCAGTTAAGTCTGTTTACCCTACATTCCTTTATCTCTAACTTTTACTCATGTAAACTTTGTGCTGGATGGTCCTCTCAGGGGAGATCAAAGGGAAATCACCCATTAATAGTGTTTACTCTGGGCCCAGAACCTAAGCTTTTGTCATTCATAAAAACGCTCTTTTAACCATGTTAATTATCCACAAGCATTTTGACTTAAAAACCTCTGTTAGGAAATCTTTACTGAATAAATGTGAGGGTGGGACAGGGGTCTTGGTCTATTGGCTGCATTTGCCCTCTAAAAGCAGCCAATGACCATCCCTAGCCCACTTGAATCACTGAAATAGGTGTGAGAGTGCATTTATTCATCCATCATTGAGTCAGAGTCTGCAGGCCAGACCTCCACAGGTGGAGATAGTTAAATTTGAATTTCAGGAAACAATAAATAATATTTATATACATATGTCCCATGCAATATTTGGAAGAACATGTATTACTGAATGAGGGGAGTATGGGGAATGAGCAAACATATGAAGTAGACATTGTAGTCAGTGGATGAACTAAATTCCTTAAAAAATATAGTAGGTGTGGCAAGTGGTGTGTTTGCGCAGAGCAGGTAGTTGGCAATGAATTTACATTGCTTCTGGTTGCCTGGTTCTGTGATTTTCTTCGAGAACATTCAACTGCTTGTATAAGGAGGATTCACACACATAAGTGGCAGCTGGTAGGATTCGTGCAGAGTTGTGGCCCTGCTGGACCAAGTATGATAGCAGGAAATAGGTGCAAGGGAGTTGAGCAATTTCTAGAGTAGTTTTCACTATCAAGGTGGCTTAGAAAGGCAGCTGTCTTGGGAACACTGCATTTCTGGTAATGAGAGAGTCCATGAGAGTGTCCACCTTGAGAATGCATAGCTGAGTAAGACAGAGGAAAATGAAACTGAGCATGAGGTGATCACAGAGGTGACAAAACAAGTGGCTGGAAACCTTAGCTACATAGATTTAATGCCAGTGACAGTAAAGAGAAATCGATGAACTCATACTAAAAGCATGAGTAAATGAAATTACAGAGTTATTCTGCAGGTAGGTAGAAGTCTGTAAATCTATAGGGATTATTTCTTTAGTTTTCCTTTTGCATCAACCACAAATTCTTTCTTCTTTGGGTGGTGAGTAACGGGAAGAGATAGATGTTGTGCTGCTAATGAGAACAAGCTTCTCTTTTCAACTTCTTGATTAGCATATGATCTTAAGAAGGTTTATTAATATTGCTACATAAACTCAAAATTGCATTCTATAAATTGATGGCTAAAATCAACATTGTTTAATGTGTTTCATTAATGATTATTTCCTGAATGGTTAAGAATCTATTTTAGTGCTTCTCATAATCACATACTTCATTTTTCCAAGTGCATTTATTCATTTTGAATTCCTTTCTATATTTTACTACATATTTAAAAAATTGAAGTGTAATTTCAGCACATACAAATATGTTCTCAATGTAAATAGGATTTCAAGAACTTATATCTATGCCACCAACATTGGTTTACATCAATCTTAATGTCTTTTTGTTTGTTTGTTTTACTATCATGCTATTTGAATTTTATTTAGAGTCCCACTTTGTCTGTGAGCAGAAAACTTTTCCTGAAAATTCTGCAAAAGTCATCTTTATTGTCCAAACTCTGCCTATTTAGAACTCCTGACTTCCCACTCCAGCTGTAGTCTGCACTTCCGTTCCTGGGGGATGGAGCTGTCATGTCTATTTTGCGAGCCAAGATGGTGAAGAAGTCTTTCACACCTGTTTCCTAATAGGGCCAAAGGTAGGGATGATACCTTCAATATGTAAATCCTTCAAATAAACTGGGTTCTGACTCCCTCAGATTCACACTTAACTCTCCAAGAAAGCACATGCAAGGCCTCCTCTCATCAATACTGCCTCGTATTTACCCTACAGTTTTTTCTCGACTTGTTAACCCCTTACTAGGAGGGTTTTTATCCAGTTTCATGAGCATAGTGGGTCTCTCTGAACACATATCCTTCCAAGTCTTCCTGTGTGTGATTTTAGCACTTTTTTTTTCAGGCTAATCAGCCCTTTCCTAATATGACCAGAATTGTAACAAAGAGAAGAAAAACAGTAATATATAGAAATATTACCGCTATTTAACATAACCATAAATGTATACACATAAAGATAAGGACACAAACACACTCATCTCTCTTTCTCTCATGTATGTGTGTGTGTGTGTCTGTGTGTGAAGTCAGATGATATTTATAGCACTGGAGAAAACATAGGCAGGGTAAAAAGGATCTGGAGTGAGGGAATTGGAAAAGTAAAGAAGGCCTCCTGATATGGTGAACTTTTAGTGGTGATCTAAACAAAAAGGTAAGAGGCAAGTTATGTGCAATTTCAGGAAAAGCATTCAAGCAGAGAAAAAGGCATGCAAACTTCTGAGTGACCAAATCAAAAAAGGGAGGAGAGAGGGAGAGGGAAGACAATTAGGAAGAAGACTGAAGTTGTTGGAGAGGTGGGCAAATAAGGATCAGATCTTTCAAGTTCTAATAACTCATTGTAAAGCCTATGAATGCTGTGGCTATAGTTGTAAGTAGAAGGGTAATACCGATATTTCAAGTCTCTAAAAAGAGACAGGATCCATAATATAGGTCTCGGCCAATATGAAGAAAGAAGCAGATAAAAAATATGGAGTCACCATTAGCATGCAAATAACGAATTATTCAGCCAATAGTAAATGTCTCGGGTAATATGGGCAACTGAGGAAAAGGCGATTGAAGTGTCTGGTATATAGTGTATGGCTAAGAACAGTCCTGTGGTAATTTGAATAATTAGGCAGATGCCGAGAAGTGAGCCAAAGTTTCATCAAGAGGAAATACTAGATGGTGTGGGGAGGTCGATGAATGAGCTGTTGATAATTTTTGTTAGTGCGTGTATCTTGTGGGGAATAATCATTAAGATTCTTATAGTTAAATTACAACAATGGTTTTTCATATCATTGGTCATGGTTATAATCCATGTGGGAATAATGACATATGCTTTATTTTCATTAAGTATTATTTTAGTGATAGGGTTTGTAGGGTATTCTTCTAAGCCCTCACCTATTTATGGGGGCTTAGGGTTGATTTTTAATGGTGCTGTAGGTTGTGTAATTACATTATATTTTGGTGGTTCTTTTACAGGGCTTATGGTTTTTTTAATTTATTTGTGTGGAATAATAGTTGTTTTTGGTTATACTGTGGCGATAGCAATTGATGAGCATCCTGAGACATGAGTATCAAGTACTGATATTTTGGGGTCTTTATTGTTAGGTATAATGATGGAAATGACTATTGTAGGATTATTGGGTGAGCATATTGAGATGATAGAGATTACTGTCAATTATAAGACTGTAGCAAGTTGAATAATTTCTGAGGGTGATGGACCAGGGTTAATTCGTGAAGATCCTACAGGCACTGCTACTTTATATAAATATGGAGTTTGAGTTGTCTTAGTTACTTGCTGGGCATTGTTTATAGCTATGCATATTGCAGTTGAGCTTACTCGGGATGTGGGTTAAATGGTTAAAAGCAATTTGAGAGTCGGCTGGATAAAGAAAAATAGGAAGTAGAGCTTAATTAGACCTTTTTGGGTTGATGCAGTGGTAGAAATTGAAATTTGAGTGTGTGTTATTTTTGGCATAGATTTTTCTAACCAGAATAGATCTAATAAAAGTGAAGTAAAGTTCTGGCTTGTGGTTAAGCTTGAATGGGGGTTTAAGCGATGAGTAGTGGTTGAGTAAAAGCCTAGTATGTTGGAAAAGTAAAAAGTTTTGATTGGGGTGTTTAATTTTATATTGTTGGTTATGAGGTTAAGTTCTGTTGCTAGGAGTCCTGAAGTGGTTATGCCTAAGGCTGTTAATTTAAGATAATATAGTATAGTTATTTGAGGGGCTGAAATGAGAGAAATGCAATTAGAAATAAGAAACCCAGCAAAAATGCTACCTATTGCTAGGCAATTAATTGGGCTTATTAGGAGGGGATTATTTTCATTAATCATAAGAAGAGCTGTAAAGCGGGGTTGTCCTACTAGAGTGAAGAAAATGATGCAAATGCTATATGTAGCTGTTAGGGAAGTGGCTACTAGAGTAACTATTTGGTATACGACGTATTGGTGGTTTCAATGATAAGGTCTTTAGAGTGGAAGCCTGTGAGGAAGGGTATGCCTTCACTGTGGATGAAAGTTCAAACCAACCGTCAGAGGGTTCTGAGGAGAGGACTGACATGACCTGAGTTCCATTTTTAAAGAATCACTCTGGCAGTTTGGTGGAGAATTAATTAGTCTTAATAGAGGAGCAAGGCTGGCAACAGGAGACCAATTAGCAGTTTACTGCAACAATTAAGCAGAGAAATGATTGTGGTTTCACCAAGGAGTAGCTGGTTTCAGAAATAGATTCAGGACATAGTTTGAAGGCAGAGCTAACAGTGTTTGTCGATGGATTAGTTGCAGTTTATGTAGAAATTGTGCCAACTGTCTGACAATGATTTTAATATTTTTTCAGATGGTGATTGTTAGGCAAGTATGTTTTATTAATATTTACCATAGACTCCTAGAACACATTTATTACTCCTATAATAACTTATGTATAAAGAGTCAATGATTTACCCAATGCGAAAAGTGTTATTAATGTAAAAGCAGAAGAATGTCGGTAGATGAAACGAAGATTGGGAAATGTGTGTAAAAGTCTTTCAGATGGTAGATCCTAATCATGTCATCACTGCTTCTCTGTTAGAGACCATTGCTAATGACATACTAAAACTATTTTCCAATATAATTGTTCACTGTAATTTCATCTTTTGAATTGCTAAAACTAAAATTATCATACCTGCTTTAAAAAAAAAAACAACTACTGAGCAAAGAATCCCTTGCTCATTTTAATGAAATATGTAACACCCAGAAGTTGATTTAATGTAATGGGATTTAATTTTTTAAGTGTATCTTGTACACAGAAAGTCTATTTAAAATATGCAGACTCCTTATATGATTTTATAAATTTTCAGATAGACATGGATATTTTACAGCTATTTGTTTATCAGTTTTTTAACCCGGGTCTAATTTTAAATGTGGTACTTTTTAAAAGGTTTTCAATATGATTAACTGATATATCTATGCATTGTGTAATGATTACCACAATCAGATTAATGAACATATCCGTCAATGCACTTATTATAATTTAACATTTTAGAGTTACTCATTTAGAAAATGTTAAGTATACAATATAGTATTATTAACTAAGTCACCATACCCTACATTAGACCAGAGTTTATTTATTATATAACTGAAAGTTTGCACCCATGTTGAATATCCCCTCATCACACTTTTCACCCTAACCCCCTCAGTCCCTAGCAAACACCATTTTACCTTCTAGTTCTATTTATTGGATGTTATCAGACTCCACTTAAAAGTGAGATCATATAACATGTGTCTTAAAATTATAGTACTTTTATAACTTGTATATCTGTTGTAGCTTACATAAATTGATTTTATATATTACCTCAATTTATCATCATAACTACAGCAAAAATGTAGATCATTACAATTATCAGTATGTCATGTTGAGGAAACTGAAATTTGAAATGATTAACTGATTTATTTATTTAGATAGCAAGAGTTTTATCTAAGATGTTAATCACAATATTATGACTTCAAGTTCTCCAAAGAAACACTGCCCAATTATTTTCAAGTGGAGAATGCCCTGGGGACAAGGCATCTTCATCAGAACTATCTCAAAGTGGCAGATCTCATGACCGATGCATTGAGAAGGTCAAGACATATTTAGATGGGACTACAGTAAGGTAGCTTTCCGGAGAGAAGAGACATCTTGGATGGTGTAAATATTTTGTCAGATGATGAAACTGACATTAGAGTGATACAACACATTGCAAATAAATAACAGGACCAGGATCCAAACTCATTTTCTCTGATTTCAAAATCTACAGCATTTCTATCAGACTCTCTTCTACCAAAGTTAAATTAAATGCATACGGATTACATTTAAGCAGTACATAGAGACTTCAAATTGAACATACACACACACACACACACACACACACACACACAAATGCATACACACAAATTTCTATGCATACATGTAATTGAAGAGTACCAAATTTTCCTGAAGAAGCACATGATGACTATGTAGTGTCATAAAAATGCTGCTGTTAAATGGTTTCAGTGAAATATGAAGCTTTGTGAAGAGCTGGGATGTGATACTTATACTTCGTTGTCATTGTTGCTGTTCAGAGTGCTGTGTTCTATCCCATGCACCACAATGTAAGAGGGTTGTGAAATTACATGGCACAGCAGCAAAAATCATTAAAAGACAGGAAAACAGAATCTGTGAAGTTAGCCTAAGGAAAGTACCCCTAATAAATATGCAGAAGATGGAAGTTCAAATGTTAAAAGTACTCATTTATTTCAAGAAAAATGTGATGATATTGGTATGGACAGAGGCAAGGAAATTCTGGGTAGAGAAGGGTGGGGTCCCTGGTGAAGCCCTACTTTCAAGCCTTGACCCACGGCCCAAAGTGAGAACATGCATTACCACTTGAATGTTGCCTTTTCCAAAACCACCCTGGCCCACCCCACCTTCCATTCTGTACCCATAAAAACCCCAGGCCCCACAAGCAGAGTGGTAGAGAAGCAGAGAAGAGAAGACACAGCCAGACATAAGAGAGAAGGAACTTGACTTCAGAGGAATGGCTTGACAGCAGGAATTCAGGGAAGAGTTCAGCCAGGGATGGTCAAACTCCAGGGGAAGACCACCTTCCCACTCCATCCCCTTTCCAGCTCTCCATCCCTCTGAGAGTCACTTTAATTGGCAATAAAATGTTCTGCATTTACCATCTTCATTTCATTCATGTGACCTGATTCTGGATGCTAAACAAAAACTCAGGATATAGAGGGCTGCCACACTGAGCTGTTAAAACACTTAGCTGTCTGGGGACAGCAAAGCTAAAAGAGCACACTGTTGCCCTCTCTCTGGGATGTCAGGGGTTTTGAGCAACACCCTATATCAGGCATCCCCAAATTACGGCCCGCGGGCCACATGTGGCCCCCTGAGGCCATTTTTCTGCCCCCCGGCCGCACTTCAGGAAGGGGCACATCTTTCACTGGCGGTCAGTGAGAGGAGAACAGTATGTGGCAGCCCTCCAACGGTCTGAGGGACAGTGAACTGGCCCCCTGTGTAAAAAGTTTGGGGACGCCTGCCCTAGATACTGCCCATAGGGCTGGTCCAGGGTTCGTTTTTGCTGGTGCCCAGACACTCCTGGCTCCTGTACCAGCTCACCTGCCTGCATGCTCCCTCTCCTGTGAAGGGCTGAGAGCTTTGAGCTGAGCAGAGGAGACATCACCTTCGTGAGTTCCATGAAGGGGTCAAGGGAACTATTCTGTTTCAATAATTTCTCCCCTTATGTTAAAATTAGAAAAACATGTTTAAATTAGCAACATGTACGATTTTTGTAGGTCAAACATTTCACCTACTGAGAAAATCATAAAGCCTATTTTTTTGAAGCATCATTTCGTGGTGTAAATAACAGCATCAAAAAAGATAACCAAATGGGAGTTGGATAAAATGTTCTGCTGTTATTTTTGAATTTGATACCAATAAGGTGGTGAGACACACGGAATGGGTTTAGCTCTCCCACATTCTCACATATTATAAAATCTTATGTGTCATTCTTTAATGTGGTATTATTTTTCAACACAGCTATTTTAAAATGACGTTTTAGGCTCTGTTTCTTTCACATATTTTTCCTTTTTTAATAGACCGTTTTTTAGTGCAGCTTTAGATTCACAGCAAAACTTTAGTGAAAATAGCAAGATTTCCCATATAGCTCCTGTCCCACATGCATTTGTGACAATTGATGAACCTATGTTGACACATCATTATCACCTGAAGTCCATAGTTTAAATGAGCGTTCCCTCTTGGTGTTTTAAATTCTGTGGGATTTTTAAACATATGAAACTCCCACATGTGCAACAGGTGAAAGAAAAGCGTATTTTGCTGAGACCAAGGGTCAAGTGTCTAGCCACCTCTACTATTCCTGATCCCAAAAATAGTGACTCCCTGTGCTCTAGGAAACCTTCCAACGATGGTGCCAGTTTCAAAACACACTCCTGTAGGGCAAAGTACTGTATCTGGAATCAGCCATTGCTGGATATGGCATTTTTCCAGCTCTGTGACTTCGAGTAACTTAAAATTTTCATGTTTCATTTTCTGCATTTCCAAAATAGAAATCATACTCAAACCTCGAAGGATTTAAATGAGGGACCATATATGTAATATTTACCATAACACCTGGCACAAGTAGTAATTCAGTAAACCCCAGATTTCCCTAAACTTTCTCTTACTTTATTTGAGACAAATTTCATTAGTTCCCACTCTGTTTTTTCTATAGAACGATAGTGAAAGTGTATGACAAAACTGCATTCACAAGTTTTAAAAAACACAGAAATGAGCAAGATTTATCATTACTATTAGTATTATCAACAGTAGTCATGAAATACCCTCAAAAGGCCAACCTTGAAAACAGGCTAATTTTGATATGAGGTAGATCTGCTAATAAATCTCAGATAATTGTTTGAACATGACCAAAAAGCTGAAATTTGCATTATTATTTACAAAAATTACCTGTGGGTCTTTAAATGTGTCATCCTGTCTCCTGCTTATTTCCATGTGAGATTGTATCTGCATAGGAAAAAATAGAGAAAATAAAAAAGTTTCTTTCTGTCTCATGAGCGTTAAGGGATATCCCCAGTAAGTTAAGGAGATACGTTCAGCCAGTGTCTTATGGCACATAGCACTTTTCTGAAAATGCATCCCTATAAATGTGAGATTCAAAAGTTTCTGCCTATCTATGGATTATTATTCTGTTATTTGACTGAATAAATTTGAACGATATCCCAAATTTTATTTATCTTATTTTTTGAGTATTAAAAGAACCTATTTTCTTCTTTAGCATCCAGTTTGTGTGAACATAACAAGATCAAAGATTTAGTGATTATAAAAAGCATTCAGATTCATGTTTGTGATGGAGTGCGTATCTTCTCATTATCATTGGTGTAGATTTGCAGGATTACACAATAAATTGTTATTTTACTTGATTTTCAGTTAATTCTATTAGAAGTCAAGATTATAATTTACAATGCAGTGAATTAATGTTGGAGTGTTTTCTTGTGATTTTTAGCTTACCATAAATAATCATCTCTATATTATCTTATGTTGACTTCTCATAGAAGATTAATGTAGAATTAGTGACAGTGGGATTCTCATCAAATACAAACCCCATAAAAATTAATGCCTCTCAAGCTGTAAATTGAGACTCCAAAAGGCACTTCTGATTTACACCTGTTATCTCTCATTATAAAACTTATAATTCTGCTTCAAACACATACATGGGGGCACAGACACATTTGGTGTAAAAAGCAAGAAGTGTAAGAAAGTGTGTTCAGTGTCACATACTGTTTATGATAATACATTCATACTTTTTTGTTAACATGAATCATGGGAATATTGGAGCTACCGTGATTCCCGGTATATTGATAATAGTAAAACACCCTTACATCACAGTGGCTTCTAAAAGATACCCACTGTGTAACATCACATGGCATGAAGTCATTTCATAAATAAAATAAAAATAACATGCAATATAATATTGTTAGACATTTTAGCTTGGAAATGATCTAATTAACTGGTCTGCATTAATGCATTTTTGCCACAAAAGTTATAAATTATACATAATCCAGCATAACATTAAAACATTAACATAACAATACACATCTATCACTTGCTAAATAAAAAGCTGAAGGCTTTCTATCTGACAAATTTGACTTTCCTACTTTTTTATATGCTAGCATAAAGTTATTGTTAAAAACATTTCAATACTGTCAATTCTAATTTTTTTGTCAAGTAAGGAAATATCAACTTCCTCACATAGTTTGCATATTTTACCATCAACAAAACCTTGTCTTGTAATCTATACTGTAATAAAGTTCTGTGCCAAAATCTGTCTGTCCTCGAAGTATATTATGTAAATATCTCCGAGTGAAAGATGTAATTTGTTTTGCATTTCCCCTTGGTTTTATACATCTTAAACTTTACTTAAAGTTCTACAAAGCCATCTTTTCTATAAAATGTTGTAGGAAATTATTTACCATTTTATGGTAAGTTTGTCTGGCTGGTAGATAAAAGAAAGGAATTCTTTTCCTGCTTCTCATACCACACCATTATAATCTGCTCGTGAAGAAGGCTCCGGGGCGTGTGCCACCACCTTACGTTGTGGTTAGACTGAGGACAATATGTGGTGCAATCCCAGGAAACAGCAGGGTTCAGTTGCAGGGTTCTCTGTGTGTGTGTATGTGTGTGCACATGTGCACACACCCTCGCGTGCAAGTCTGTTTCTCTAACAGCCCCTGCATCTATACATCATTGCCATCAGTGCTATTTATTAGGATACTTAGTGTGTTTTTCTGTGCTCTTGTTAAGTATGCTGCATAGAGTTGTTTACAGGCATCTTAATATTCATGGCATTATCACGCAAAATGCAACCTTCTATATTATATACCAGTGTCACCCACAAATACGTTTGAACATCGACCAAATTTATTTTGGAAAAATGAGAAATATTTTACTGCACAGATAGCATTCTGGCTAAAGAGATGCCCTGAGGGCATGCGCTTTATCTTCTCTGATAGATAGAACAATATGAATTGAAGGCAAGGGTGTAGACTCCTTTGGGTCTATTATGAAAATGTCTCTGGTACAGTGGCCCATAAACTATGAGGTTACACCAAACATCTCTAGTACATTCCCGATACATGAATTTGAATTTATTTGAACTTATAGTGTGTATTATAAAGCTATTACTTTCTGATCTCTAGGTTAATACAAAGATAAGGAGGAAGCTTAAGGCAAAGGACTGAGAATTTCTGCGTCCTCAGAATCAGAGTCTTGGAAAACCATGAAGAGTACTTTGGAGATGTATTCAATTTGGATTTGCAAATATCAGTATGAAATCATGACTACTGTCATAGGCTGGACATGGCTTAAAAATACATAGTTACTTCCTAAGGAATCTACATTACATTAAATGGCTTTCTAAATACATAATCATTTCCTAAGGAATGTGTGAATATTACATTATATGGCAAACCAGTGACTATTACCTTTCATAGAAGAGGAGAAGATTATGCTGCAGATCATAAGAGCAGGCACTCATCCCAGATACCCACAGGGGCCATCATGCATGGATTCTTGTAAGCCCTTGCTAACCAGACGTAGAACAATTTGGGCATCAAAATAAATGTGCAATGGATTGTAAGACTATTAAAATATAGACATGTTTAACTCCATATTGATTATAGATAAAAAGAAAGACCGACATGAGAGAGAACCAGGGGAAGTTCTGACCTTCAGCCACACAGGGAGGAACAGACCGTATGAAGGTAGAAACAGCACTTGGGAGTGATGCTGCCACAAGCGGAGGAATGCCAGCAGCCACCAGGAGCAGGAAGAGGCAAGACAGGATAGCAGATAGGATAGCAGCATATCAGCTCTGGAGGAAGTGGGGCCCTGCTGATACTTGGACTTGGGACTTCTGGCTTCTAGAACTATGAGAAAATAAATTTGGTTTAAGACAGTTTGTTGTAATTTATTACAGTAGCATCTTTCAATGTTGCTTTCAGTTGGAAGGAATTTTGAGTAATAGATATCTATTGAATGTAAGTAATAGATATCTGTATTCTTATGCAATGTGTGTTCATGTGTGCGTGTATGTGTACATATGTGTGCATGTTTGTGATTGTGTTAGTTTCCTGTGATTATTGTATTTATTGTATTTTCTTCTGGTACAGAGATGACATCTTTCACACAGGAGTTTGTATCTCTTGTTTTGGGGAAGAAAAGGGAGGATGAGATTGCTCTTCT
Organism: Saimiri boliviensis; assembly: GCF_048565385.1. Lineage (NCBI taxonomy): Eukaryota > Metazoa > Chordata > Mammalia > Primates > Cebidae > Saimiri > Saimiri boliviensis. The sequence continues at coordinate 8,761,584 of NC_133464.1, read as the reverse complement.
TGTGTCCATCTACTTATGCTGTGTGTGTATAGTTGTGTGTGTACATATATATATTCCTATATTATGTGTGTATATATATGTATATTTATGCATAATATCTATCTATCTATCTGTATGTATGTATGTATATGACTTCCTAGCTCAGATCAGGGAAAGGACCTGGAAGAAAAACTGTCCCTGTAGCAAAGCACGTAACAGCCAGGTATGCAAAGCTTGATTTCTAACATGATTCCCACCACAAAGAATCTGGTCTCTTCGAAAAAAACATCCAATTCCAAGAATCTGAGATGGCACAGAAAATAATCTTGGGGTATCAGGATATCTTCCTGTGGAAGGAAATAAGAAAGTTTCAAAAAAAAAATAGGTAAATGTCAAAAATAAAGCAAGAGCCAGTTTGATGGAGCCCTTGCTGACCAGATGTAGAACAATTTGGGTATCAAAATAAAGGTTCTATGGATTGTAAAACTATTGAAATATAGACACCTTAAAGCCCATACTGATAATAGATAAAAAGAAAGACATGAGTTGGAGAGAAGGTTCCCCCTTGGGTGGCATGCAGAGGGCCACCTGTGCAGACAGCAGCAGAGATGGCAGGTCAGGGTTTTCTGGTGAGGATAGTAAAGATGGACAGGTGTGTGAAACACGTATCTGGAGGCAAATCTAAGAGAAAACATTGATTAGGAGCAGAACATTTATGTATTCTGAACATGTTTTTACACAGATTGCTTTTTAATTGCAATGTTTCTCCATTTACTGAGAAATAATCAACTCCTTGACTGGCTGTCAAAATGAGCAACACCAACATACCGTATTTTTTTTCTATACTTTTTGGGATCCACCAAGAAAAACGGACCTCCAAGGCCTCCATCTGGAGCAACAGTAGAGAAATAAAATGTCTCTACATGAAATTCACACAAGGTGTATGTAGCCTGAATCTACGCATGAGGCAGCATCTGACAAAACTAAACTGAGCAACACTCTGTGGAATAACTGGCCTGATTCCTTGAAAATGCCAGTGTCATGAAAGAAAAAAGGCTGAAGAATAGTTTTTTTAAAGGCCTGGGTTCTAAACAGACGTGACAAAAATACAGGATGTGATCTGCCCCTTGATGCCATGCTAAAGGAGAAAAATGCTACATGACATAGTTTCAACTTTGATACAATCAGGATGTGAATGGCTGAAGAGGTGGAAGTACTCTATGCAGGGTGGCAGAATAGGACACCTGGAAATATGCTGCTTTGGCATAGGGGTTATTTTGAGCTAAAGGCACTGAGAAAACAGCAGATGCAAGCAGAGTAATCTAATCTCCCCTTTTGCTTCCCCAAAACAAGAGATACAAACTCCTGTGTGAAAGATGTCATCCCTGTACCAGGAGAAAATAAATTTTCTTCAAGAAAAAGTCGTAGCTAAGAGAGAATTCTGTATAAACAGATCTTGTTAAAATAATTCTTTTATTTTTGCCTTCCCACATAGTTTATATTTCCACAATTGCTTATCTTTGCTTAACTTAGCATAAAACCATTTAGGTTTTACTCATTCTTTGGGTCTTTATTTTCTTATGAAGAATCCCTTGTTAAATCCAGAACTTAGTAACTTAGCTGTTATTAAACAGAATACCCTTGCTCTAATGAAATACACTCTGAAGTTTTAAGTAATAAAATAGCCACCTGCTTTCAGCATGATTCTGACAAAATAATGATATGGAAGGAAAGAGGAAGAGATGAGAGAGGGAAAGAGAGAAGCAGACAGGGAGGAAGGGAGGGAGGGAGAAAAGAATATGATCAAACCAAGGTTAAAAATTGGCAAATCTGATTTCTAGCACTGGACATATAAAGCAGAATGAAAGTCATTGATCCCATCTTTAAAATAGGATAAAACACTGAAGAATCAGAAAAATCAGTGTCTTTTCTTGGGTCAGCCAGAGGTCTCAGGACAAAGTGCCTACCGAAAACTAGAGGCAGATAAAGAGATAAACAGACTATGTGTTGGCCTAGGGGTGATATGGAAAGTCTAAACCTTTTGCTCCATTTTTTTGTGAACTTAAACCTGCACTAAAATGAATTCTAGTTAAAAAATTTTAAATACAGACAACAAGAGCAACAATTACTAATAGGACCAAAAAAAATTAAACACTCAGGTATGTGTCTTTCCCATCACAATGATGATGTAAGAATCTTGCCTATGCAGGTAATAAAACTTTCTGCAATAAATCAAAAACCGATTTACAGTTTTTACTTTTAGGACTATTATTTCTATTTCTACTTTGTCAGTGTTTTCGGTTATGAATAAGTGTTGGATTTTGTCAAATTTTTTTCCTTATCTGTAGAAATAATCATGAAAATTATCTCAGTGTATTAATTTTTGAATGTTAAATCAAACTTTCATTCTTGCTGTATGTATATTTAGTCATTATATATTAACTTTTATAAATTACTGGTATCAGTCAGGTTCCTGGTTCATTTATTTCTCATAAATTAATCCAGTTAAAATGTGATTAATTGAAAATATTTTCCATTTTTTCCATTGAAATGCCTTAGCATTCATTTAAAAAAAAAAAAAAGCAGAAAAGTTTGTGATGTTCTCTTCCAAAACTTGGTACTTGGCTGCTCTGACCACAAATCTATGTATTTATTTTGTTTATATTTGTATCAAATCTACACTATGTTCATTATTATGAATTTGAAATCATCAGGTTAACTTACTCAGTTTTTTCTTCCAGGTTTGTTTGACTATTCTAGATATTTTATATTTTTATATTTTAAAATATTTTATATTTACATATAAAATCTACAATAATTAAATCAACCTCAAAAGAAATGCCAAAGTATCCTATTGGAGCTCTGCTTGGATTTAGAGGAATCTCAAATGTGGAGATTAGATAAGTGTGTGTAGAGTTAGCATTTCAAAAAGTTTTTAATCTTCCAATCTGGGAGCTCAGTACGCTTTTCCATTGTCTTTTAAATTTCTCTCAGAAATTCTAGTGAAAAAATGCACGTATTTTACTGTAACAATGTATGATTGTTCTATATCTATATTTATATCTATGAATTTTGTTTCTGATGCGATTTTAAACAGAACGTTTAAAATTTTATTTTTCCAATTTTAAAATTTTAATTTTCCAATTGTTTGTTACTAATACATAGAAATGCAATTGACTGTATGTTCACTTTGCATTCTTTTATTGATAAATTCACTTATGATTTTTAGCAGTTTTTGTAAATTCTACAGAATGTTTTGTAAACTCTACAGAATTTTACATAAGCAGTCACACCTGTAGACAAAGATCATATTGTCTTTCTACATTATTTATGTATTTTATTTCTTTTGCTTTATTGCATTGGGTAGGATCTTAAGCTAAGATTGAGTAAAAGTAACCATAGACTTTCTTGTCTTGTGCCATGGAAACAGGGTAAAAGTTTCTTTAGTTGCCAGGCTGTAAAATGTGTGGATAAAAGGGAAGCTTTCTGAACACTTGATTCATAGCAGCATTTGATTTTACCCATGAAAATGTTAGAAATTATTTACATGGACAACGAAAGTGAAATCATTTCAGGCAGAAGGAAGAATAGCAGAATGTGCATAAAATCATTAGGCAAACGTAAAGTTGATTCATACTAGAAATTATAAAACAGATTGTTGGGTTATAGCATTTTGGAAATAAGCATAACTTTATTCACCCACAGATGTGTGTACACTATGTATAATGTTGACTAGTGTTTATTTTTGGGCTTCTGCATTGATTACATGACCTTCTTCTCTTTTATTAAGATATATCAACATCCATAGATAATTTTAAGGGTATGTTCGTTTACCAAAAATATCTGAATCTCCAAAGGAATCAAATTGAATCTATCCAAATTATGATTTATACTGAAAATGTTTGTAGCAATGACTAAAAAGGAAAGCATATATAGAACTAGAGTTTACAGAGTAAGAAGAAATGAGGAAACACTAGAAAACACAATCTTACTCAAGTTGGAGGATATATGAATCAGTTGTAGGGAATGCACGATTTGTCTATGAAATAGAATAAATATTACATATTGAAGTGCCTCAGATATATGTGAAATGCACACACACACTCTGATCATATGTTAGCTTGCATTTGTGTGCATGTAAATTGTGTGCAAATCATGTAAAGTGCCGTATACTGTAATATATAGTATGCCATTTTCCTTCTCACAGTAACCAACTTATGGGAATAAAAGTATGCATCTGGTTTTTTTTTTTTTTTTTTTTTTTTTTTTTTTTTTTTTTTTTTTTTTTTTATAACTTAATCTGTTAAATGTAAGCCATTTTAAGTTAAATAAGATCAGAACTTCCACAGTTAGTGAAAAATAAAGCTGTAAAGTAATAACTAACAGTGTTTTCCTGTTGAATTAAGTAATTAAAATCTAACTTTTGAATCATACAATTTGTGTGGATTTGTAGATCTGTAGTAGGTGATTAAAACAATGATTACTTTTCCATGGGTTTAGTTTTGAAATAATGACAAACACTTTTATTTGGAGGAATGTGATGTACATTGTTACAACCTTAAAGTAACTTAATAGATTATTGGCTTCAGGTAATGAAATTTCTGGGGAGAAATTAGTACACCATATACTTTTGAAGATATTTTACTATCTCTCTCTCTTTTTCTTTTTTAAAGTAGTAGGCCCAAGAATAAGTGATGAATTTCATCTTTTTAAAAAACTAGATCTTTTCTATTTAAATCAAGTCACTGGATCTTTCCTATTTAAAACAACTTCTACCTTAATTTCCTTAAAATACTTGGCATATATTCCCAAAATGTATGTGCAGAAAATCTAACAATTTGTAATATCCTCAGGCATATTTGTTAATTCATTTCTAGAATTAATCATAAAATAATTTCTGAGATAAAATATAATCATATTTCAGCTGGCATAATGATAATCTCAACACTGTGCTAAATACAACAGTCTCTCATCCTCACACAATAAAAACAGAAAGGTAGAAAACATTTGCAGTAATTACCTTGCACATATATACTTAGCAACTGCTTGGTAACCAATATGATATAATATATATTTGTAATAATTTCTCTAGATTTGAACACTGTTGGTATTGCTGTGTACTTTCCAAGGAAACTTCTGAGTCTGAGTAGATGTGCAAAGTCCATTCTCCCTTGAGTGTTTCCTCCCTGACAATTTCTTCCAATTGATACCATTGTAACTTCCATCAGGCCCAGATCATCACTTTTGTCTGCAATTCTTTGCATTTTATATGCATGTGTGTTTAATTTGTTTGCTTTTTTTTTTTCTTTCTCCAAAAAATTTTATTTGTATAGAAAGGCTGTCAGATGTGGATGCAATATGGAATATGCTCTCACTGGCCTAAGCCATGAACATATACCACGTTCATCCCAATCATATACAAACTGTAATTTTGTGCTTCAACACAGAGAGGGAATAGTTTACAATAATTAATATCACTATTGAGAAAGTCCATTCTTATTTTTTCTTCTAATGAGTTTTAGAGGAAATTCCCTGTATTATTCCTTTTTTGTTCATAGAGAGGACAACCAATGACGGAATGGTTAGGGATACTATTGCTAACATAGTGTTAAAGATAAAGGATACATTATATTCTTTTGTTTACTAAAAAAAAAGAATCTTAAATGAAATAAGTCAGTTATAGAAAGTCAATGTAGCAGTTAAATAATGTCTACACATGGAGGTAGAATGTGGAATGCCACACCATGGAGACTCCCAAGAGTGAAGAGATGAGAGAAATGAGATGTTAAAAAACTACTTAATGCATACTTTGTATGTTATTTAGATGATGGATACCCTAAAAGCTCTGACTTCACACTATGAAGTCTATGCATGTAACAAAATTGCATATGCACCCCATAAATTTATGCAAATTAAAAAAGAGAAATTCTCCTCTTTTTTACCTGCAAGCTAGATAATCAGACATCTATTTAATTCTTCATTCATAACCAGTGCAGAAATGGTTTAAAGTCTACTGAGAAGTCTTCTCAAAACTAAAACACATAAGAATGATGGGCAACCAAGCCACAGAAAGATAAATACCACATGTTCTTAGTCATATGTGGAGATTTAAAAAACCTGAGCTCATAGAATTAGAGAGTTGAATTTTACTAGAGCTGGGAAGGGTATAGAAGAAAGAAGGATAGGTAGAGGTTGGATAAAGACACAAAATTCCAGCTAGTTAGGAAGAATTTCCATAGCATTGCAGGGTGACTACAGCTAACAGTAGTTCATTGTATATTTTCAAATAGTTAGAAGATAGAGTTCTGAATGTTTCCAACACAAAGAAAATGACAGAAGCTGGAAGTGATGGATATGGTAATTACCCTGATTTGATCATCACACATTATATACAGTATATCAAAATATCACTCTGCACCCTGTAAGTATGTATAATTACATGTCAATTAAAAAAATAAGAAAGATGGGGTTTGAATATATACCGGATCCTTCATATGAAGCCATCACTTTCCATAAAAAATGTACACTTAATTAAAATACTATTACAACTGATAGACATAATGACCAGAATTCAGTTTACAAAGAATTAAACCCGGCAAGACAGAAAATCTCTAAGCATTATGTTTCTTTATTTTTTCAATTACAAATCATTATACGGGAATTAGATTTATATATAACACTGAAGGAATGTGTATGTGTGTGTGTGTGTGTGTGTGTGTGCACAGTATTAAAAAATTACATAAGTATAAAAGTGTGACTTTATAATTCCCTTACTTAAATATAGGTTAAGAAGTGCTGAACAGTCAAGCTTTGTTTCTGAACTGCAGCAGAGTGAAACACCATTATATTACACCCTGGTCAGAGGAAATCGAACAAAAGGGACTACTATCAGGTAAGAAAACAGTGGACAAACACAATTCACAAAATCAGAGGCTTATTATGAATACGCAGGAGTTGGGTGAAGACCTGCTTCAGTGACTCAGAGGTGGCCATAGGCATCGAGTACACAGGTGACACAAAGATGAACTAGACGCAGCCCCAGCCCTCAAGCAGCCTGAGTTCTAATGTGACTCTTGAATTTTATCTTTTATGATCTCAGGATTATGCTTATCACTGCTATGATGGATACATTAAAGAAAACAGAAAACAAAAACAACCATGTAAAGGTACTCCAGATACCAAGGAGTATGTAAGAGAAGCTTCAGTCATTCCAGACCAGGAAGGGACAGGGAGGTCAAGCACTTGCCCTCAAGCTCTTTGAAGGTAGGACCCACCATGCAGTCATCTCCCCTAGCTCAGGAATTGGCATGGAGGAGGGGTCGGTCCAGCGCAAGGTGACCACGGTAAAGATGGAAACTACCCAGGGGACTAGTATGCATGCAAATCATGCAGGACTTTTGCTCCTTCGTTCATCTAAAACCAGGTTCCTGTCACATGTCCTGGAAAGATTAGGCACATGGGCAACTTGAAAGATGAGGAGAAGCGGAATTTATTAAAGAAAGCTCTCGGCAAAAAAAGAAGAGGTTTTCTAAGAGGCTCCCCACCTCACGGATTGAATGCCAGGCCACCCCACAGGAGCTGAAGAGGCCGGACTCCTCCCCGCTCCACAAGGCGCAGACTTGCCCCTACCCCATTCTCCCAGCGCGCAGCGGGTCCCCAGTCTGCTGTGGGCATGGGCAGACGAGACCCGGGGAAGGTTCCCCTATCTGCATAAAAGCATGTGATGTAAACACCGTGGCGTGGGTCAGAGATTCTCTGGGGACTCTGCCGGGCTCCCCATCTGCCTCCTGCATCTATCACAAAGGCCTAGAAAAGAACAGACACTCAGAGAATACAGGTGACCCTGAACAACACGGGTTTGAAGTGCACAGGTCCTCTTATAAGCAGATTTTTTTCCAACAAAAAACTGATCAAAAATACAGTATTCTCAGACACAAAGCTAGACTTTTCTTCCATGCGGATTCTTCGGGTCCTGCTATTGGACTTGAGTATTTGGGGATTTTGGTATAACTGGGTCCTGGAATCAGTCTCCTGCTTCTACAGAGGGACGACTGAATTTGGGTGAAATTAAAAGGAAAAATAAACACTTGTATTAAAAGGCTCTAAGAAATAGGTAATAGATATAATGTGTTGGAGAAGGTGTTTTTTTAATGCAAGTATTTTTCAAATAACGTCTCTACAGGACAGAGCCTCTCTACCACAACCATTAACTCCCTTCAAACCTGTTTTCCAAGTGTTCCCATAGTGAAAGCGGAAGACTGAACCCTGTTTTCTCCTTTAAAGGACAAGCAACAGCCCCACGGTGGAAACCTGGCCTAGTCACCGTCACAGAGTCAGCATCAATTTAGCTGCTAACATTCCTGCAGCAACCGGGGTACCCTATCGTGGGAAATAGGAGAGCTCCAATATCTACTGAAATGCACAAGCACTTCACGGACGATGAGAAATCCCCTTCACAGCGCTTTTCTGAATTGCCCCCAGTTCCTACAAAGATACATATGACTTTCATAATTAGAAAAAAAAAAGTTGGTTTAAATATGGGCCAGTGAAATTTCTATTTGCTCATCAGTGTTCAGATTTCCTGTTATCACTTCCAGAATGGCTTCATTATTTTCTTCAGTGCACAATTCCATATGAAACTTCATGTCCCAAGAATGAGCTCTCTTATTTATAATACTATTTATATATGCCCCATGTCCCTTTTAAAATATCAAGTTCTTGAAGCTGTTGAATTATGTCTAAACACCTTCATGCTTCCCAGAGGACTGGGAAAAGTACCACCCTTTATAAATGTTCATTCAACTGAAATAAATAAAAGTGTTACTTTGGATTGTTTTAACACACGTGTGTGTGTGTGTGTATGTGTGTGTGTGTGTGTGTGATAAAATATATTTATATATTTATATTAAGGTCGTAGGGACCCTGGAGTTATGTCCTGGTCCGAGTCATTTGCATTGAAAATACACAAAAGAGGGGACCATTTGTATTTAGTCTCCTTTCCAAATCTCTGAGTGCTACTTCACACCATATCCTGACACTAAGAACCAGATGTTACAAAGTAATGTCCCAGTGTTATTTGAATTTATGGGAGATTTGAGAGAAGGTAGATTGCTGAAATAAAAATACAAAACTTTGAGAATCTCATGTGCAGGTGTGCTTGCAGACTCACCAGAGGGCTCAATGTTATTTTCATGTCCATGTTTCTTCACTGGGGCACAGTGCCATGTTGAATAATATCAATACAGTAACTTCTACTTCAAAATGTGCATGTATTTGTAAAACGGAACAGTAAAATATTATTCTGCAACAGTTTGAAAATTGTGAAATATTGAAATATTGAAAATACTGAAATATTGCTAAGATCAGCAAAATCTATCACTGAGAAAGTACAGGTCCAGCTTTAGTTGCCTGACAAGAGGCTCAACCTAACTTTGCAAAAATTAAAAATATCTTCTAACTTGGTTTTTAAGGTCCACTTTAGATTTTTTTCCCCCTAACATTTTTTTTTTGTTATTGTTTTAACATGTCATTAAGGTAAAATATTTCAAAAACTAAGGAAAAAAGTTTTCAAACGTATATGAATACTCATATTCTCACCTCCTCATCAGCAATTATAATTTAGCCGTATTTGCATGAGGATATTTTTGATGAAATAAAAAAATAGCAGATACAGTTGAACCTTCCATTTTGTTTCTTCTTCCAATCTCTTTACTACTTTTCTCCCCAAAGATGATTACTATTTTTAATTTTTTGTTAGCTTGTAACAGTGTTGTTAAGCTGGCATTTCTAAAATTTAAAAAGTTCACATTTGATTTAAATATATTACATACTACACATCATGGTGCATCTTGCTCTTTTCAGGAGATAGCTTAAAATGTATATCCACATGGGTGCACACATCCCTCAGCTCATCATGCCACTGCTGCATGGCTATTTGTCTTCCTCTTTTAATCCATTGGTTTACCTCTTTTAATTGTGACGGAAATTTATGTGGCTTGGAAAGTTCCCTCCCCCAACATCCTCACCTAATCTGGGTGTTGTCAGAATGTTACCCTTTTCTTCTCATTTGTCTGGAATACTATCGTATTTTCATTTTAATTCTCATTTCACTGAATATATTTCAGTCTTGTCAACTTTTGAAATACTTGTTTTGCCATACCATTCCCTCTTTGAATTGCCTGTGCATATACCTTGAAAATTTCTCTAAGGGATTGTTTGATTATTTGTTTATTTGCCTTAATTTATTGACTTTCCATTAAAATTTTGAATACAAATCACTGGTTGGTTCAATGTAATACAAACATCACTTTGGGGGTATTCTCTTTTGGATATGTACCTGGCATACTGTATTAAATAAAGTTTTAAGTTTTAATGTCACATTTATTGATTATATACTTAATTATTTCTGCTGTAGCATATTTTACCTTACTCTGAAGTCATTAGAATATTTTTGTATTGTTTTCAAGAAGTTTTAGCAATTACCTACCTAGAATTAATATGTTTTTAATGGTGAGATAAGGAGAAACAATTTTTTTCACTAGATCTTAAATAGTACCGCCTTTACGCACTAATTTGCAGTGCCATCTGGGTTATTTAGTTATCAGATCCTTATATGCAAGAATCTGTTTGAATTCTCTTTCCTGTTCCATTGTCCATTTTAGTCTCTGTGTGGGTACCACACTTTCTTAAACATACATATTATTATTTATCTTCAAGTACATCTAGATTATTTTCAGTTCTTTAGACTTTCATAAAATTGTAGGTCAACTTCTCAAATTTAATTTAAAAAATAATATGGGGTTCAAAACACTGACTATATGGGTTAGTTTTAGAAATAGCTACATTTTATAATATCCATAAACATTATATTTCCCAATATTACGCCTTCTTTTGTATTTGGTAGTTAATATTAATTCCATAAATGGTTTCACATATTGGTTAATATAGTATCTTACAGCTTTGATTATTAAGATGAATGGATCCTTTACTTTCTTATTACATTTTCTCTTTGTGTGTGTGCATGCATGTGCATATGTGTGTGTAAATGAAAAAAATGAAATCAGTCTTGTTTTAGACAGTCTTCAAATGCATTGTCTAACACCTAAGTTAATGTAATCATATTTTTGCTAATAAGGCATATTTTCTTTCTCTAGGATTTTTAAGTTTTGTTGTTACTATTGCTTGTGTGCTTCTTTCCTTGCACTTTTGCTTAAAATGTCTAGGTGGATGTTGAATAAAAATGATGACAAACAGAAAACTCATTTAAACAACACCAAAAACATTTCAATTAAAAGGCTTCTAAACTTTAACCAGTAAGTCTGAAATATGCTTATTTTGAAACCAGGTACTTTTAACAGATTAAAATTTTGACTACTCTCCCATATTTTTAAAAGAAACATACTTGATATTTTATATATTAATTTATTTGCAGTGCTAGTGGTTTCAACCCAATTTTAATATTAATGTGATTTTTTTCCTGTTTAAGTAAATAGGTTCTTCAACAATCCAATCCTTTTAATACAGATGTTAAGAGCTCAACTGCTATTGCAAAATGATTTTATTTTTTATTACTCTTGATTTATTTAGCTGGGTATAATATTACCAGTTGACAAATACTTTCTCTGATTACTTTGCAGTTGTTAATCATTGCCTTTAAGTTTTTTAACCTTTTTGTAAAAAAAAAAAAATTAAAAAATACGTAACAAAATTTACAATGTAAACCTTTTAAGTTATATTAACACTACAATTCAGTATTGTTAAAGATATATATGTTAAATATATATATTCAGTAGTGTTAAATATATATTAAATACACATATTCACTGGTGTTAAATATATGTATATTTAAGTTATATTAACACTATAATTCAGTAGCATTAAATATGTGTGTGTATATATATATATGTATATGTGTATATGTATATATTTGTATATATGCATTGTTAAACAGATCTTCAGACCCTTCTCACCTCACAAATCCGAAACTCTGCAGCCACTTAAACAATCCCTTTGCTTCCTCCCCCATCCCATGGTAACCACCTTTCTGTTTTTCTTTTCTGTTCATTTGACTACTTTAGATATCTTATATATGTGCAAACAGTTTTCGATTTTTTGTAACTGTTTTATTTTCCTTAACATAATGTCCTCCAGGTTCATCATATTGTAGCATATAACAGAAGTCACTTCTGGATATTTAGTTTACTTCCACCTCCTGGCTATTGCCAATAATGCTGTTATTGACTTTAAGCTATTTACTGTTTCTGTTTACCTAATTTTCTTCAAATATATATACATACATATGTGTTTCTTATTAATATATATATTTTTAAATTTGTATTAATACTAAATATTTAGTTTTCTTACAACCTATCTAACTTTTTTTTTTTCATCTTTTGCGGTATTCACAGTCACTTGCGATGAAAAAAACTCTACCCTTTTTTAAATTCTGGGAAATTATCATGTATATCTTTTATAGTTTCTGCAACATTTTTATTTTTATTTTTGACTTCTTTTGCAATTACTATTAGATATATTTTGAGAATTTAATTTTTATTCTAAATAAAAATTCTTTTACTATTTTAATGTTTCTTGATATTTGTATTTTTCACTTTATGCTACATTTTGTATAAGTCCTTTATTTCTATTTTGTGATTTACTATTTTTTTGACTGTGTTAATCATATTCAGTCTAAAATATATTCCAATTATTAGCTCTATTAAATTTAAAGGGCATCCTTACAATATACCTAATTGATCTTCTTAAAAATCTACCTCTTCTTATGTTAATATGTCTGATTTCTATTTAAACTTTATATTACAATGATTTATCTAAGTTACTTTTTTGAAGCCAATTTCTCATCTCCACACTGTTTTATACAATTAGATTTTTTAAAAAAAATCCATTGTTAACTTAATTTGGTCTATAATGAATAAAAAGACTTTGGGAAAGGAAAATGATTAGGTAAAGGCTAGTTGTCAATTAGGTATGAGAATCTTATACAAGAAGCAAAATGAACTTTGTTTTCTTCCAATACTAATCTTGAAATTCGGTGACATGATAACAAATGGCCTCTTCCTTATAGAGGAAGTATTTTTTGGGGCAGGGCCTCATTTCCAATGACCATAAGTGGCTGACCAAATTCTACTGATATTTGTTTTCCCAGAATATCCTTTAGCCTAAAGGACATTGGAAAGGGAAGAATAATGAGTAGATAGAATAAATATCAAATTTGGAGATTGTATAAATTATGGAATATAATTTTTAGGTACACATCAAAGAAAACATTAGTAAATTAAATTAAAAATGAACTTAATCCTTAGACAAATACTAAGGATTATCTAAATTAATATACACATTCAGCACAATTAATTTTTATAAATGCTTCCTAAATGGTTAACATTGGCCAGTTAAGTATTTCCACGTGCCCTATATTTTAGTTATCAAGTACATCCCGAGAAAAAGAGGTTATCGTCATTCTACCCTACTGTAGAAGAAAAACTGAGGCTCATAAAACCCAGTTCACTGCCCCAGGTCGTATAATAACTGGCACAGCTGGGATGTAAAAGTAGCTTTCATGACTTCAGACCCAGTACTCTCTTTATGATATCTCTGGGGCCAGGATAAAAATATCAACTTGGTTATTCATCTTTGGTAATTTTCTACCTATCTTTGGAGTCTCTCTTCTACCCATGACTTTTTGTCATAATCCCCTCAGGGGTCTGCTAAATCCACAGAAAATTAATGAAGGTGGTTCCTGCCAGAAGAAAACACAGAGATTCTAAAGGTATTTCTTTCTTAGAAACCTGAAGTGATTACTACTAAGGTATTACCAAAGAGATGGTGATAGTTGGATTTTTCTTAGAAGGTGAACAATTTTAAGTCTGAAGGCAAGGGAAATATTAAAAGCAAATGGAGGCAATGTCATATTTCATCTCCTTCCAAGATTTAGCATCAAATGTCCAGGAAATAAATAGTCCAAGAGGCAATTTGGCTCTTGTCAAAGGACACAACCTTAACAAATTAACTTGTAAAAATCAAATCTCTCTACTTAGCAATTCCTGAATCAGTCATCATTTCCTCTACAAAATGAATGAACTCTCATGAGCTGAACGGAGTGGGTGGGCTTACTACTCGGAAAAAGGTGGAAAATTGGAAATAAGGAGCAAAAAGAGGACTGGTCTGTTATTGCTGAGTAGTATTCCATTGTAATGTGTGCCCCAGTTCTTTATATTTATCTTTGTTTTAATTTTTTAACTTTTATTTTAGGTTTAGGGGTACATGGACAGGTTTGCTAGATAGGTAAATAACATGTCAAATGGAGTGCAAATTATCTTGTCAGCCAGGTAATAAGCACAGTACTGGACAGGTGGTTTTACCACCCTCATCCTCCTGCCACACTTTACTCTCAAATAGGTTCCAATGCCTGTTGTTTCTTACTTTGTGTCCACATGTATTCAGTGTTTAACTTCCATTTATAAGTGAGAAAATGTGGTATTTGATTTTCCGATTCTGCATTCGTTTTGTTAAGATAATGGCCTCCAGCTCCATTCACGTTGCTGCAAAAAAACGTGATCTCATTTCTTTTAATTGCTGTGTAATATTCCATGGTATATATGTACCACATTTTCTTTATTCAGTCTACCACTGATGGACATTTAGGTTGACTCCATGTATTTGCTATTGTGAATAGTGCTGCGATGAACATGTGCCTTCATGTGTCTTTACGGTAGGATGATTTATATTCCTTTGGGTATATACCCAATAATGGGATTGCTGAATCAAGTGGAAATTCTGTTTTAAATTCTTAGAGAAATCACTTCCACAATGACTGAACTATTAATAGTTTATATTCCCACCAACAGTCCATAAGCATTCCCTTTTCTCCACAACCCTGCCAACATCTGTTATTTTTTGACTTTTTAATAATAGCCATTCTGGCTGGTGTGAGATAGTATCTCATTGCAATTTTGATTTGCATTTCTCTAATGATTAGCGATGTTAAGCATTTTTCCATTGATACACTGAACAAAATGGTCCAATCTCAAAGGCATGCTGAGTGAAATAAGCCAGAAGCAGCAAAATTACAGGCACTAAAAACAGATCAGTGGTTGCCTGAGGAAGGTATGGCCTGGCTAAAAGGAGCAGCACATGGGAATTTGGGGGTTGCACAGCCTCTATATTTCAGTTGCGGTGGTAGTTCTGTGAATTCGTATAGTTGTTAAAACTCAAGAACTATAAATCGAAAAGGGTAGATTTTATGGTACGTAAGTTATGCTTAAATATAAAAAAAAATCCTTAACAGATAAATAATGTCTAGCAATTTTAAATAAATAGGCTCAAGCAGAAAAAAAAAAGAGGACTGATCATTTCAAAGTTCCTGTACTTTTAGAGACTCTTGCTTGCTCGAAGGATTTGTCTTCCATCTCTCTTCTAATTTCTTAGAGCAGAAAATCAAACACCGTATATTCTCACTCATAGGCGGGTGTTGAACAATGAGAACACATGGACACAGGGAGGGGAGCACTACACACTGGGGTCCGTTGGGAAATGGGGGAGGGACGGGGGGGTGGGGAGGTGGGAAGGGATAGCATGGGGAGAAATGACAGATACAGGTGAGGAGACAGAAGGCAGCAAACCACACTGCCATGTGTGTACCTATGCAACAATCTTGCATGTTCTTCACATGTACCCCAATACCTAAAATGCAATAAAGGGAAAAAAAGAGAGAGAAAGGAAATGTCTTAGGTTTCTGTAGAATCTTTATAGAGTGACCATTTCAGGTCAGCTGTCTGTTAACACGCCTATCCTAGTGCCCACTAATGCTGGCCACTCTGTTCCTCAGCAGAGCAGTGCCAAGTTATTCTAAAGCTTAATGAGTTTGTGTACTCCCCATTCCTGCAAGCTGTCAACACTGAAGACAACTCACAAAAGCATAAAGTATGTTTTCCCCTGAAATCTTCCCTCTGGTGAACCCAATGTGTACTTTATTTCTTGTTTGATTTTGCTCCTAAGAGAAGTACTTTTCCTGGGGATTTTTATTAAACCCTATCTTATTGTTTACATTGCTCACTTGATTGTAAAAGCTCAGTTAGATACAAAAATTTTAAATAGCATAATGTAGCACTAACTGCACATGTGACAAAATGACCATAGCCATACCTGCATTTTAGTTTATGGAAGCACAGAGAGAATATAATGGACTTAAAAGCAATATATACTCATGCTTCAACTAAAAAACAAGTATAATTTTTATATTTTATATAAAATATGAAAATCAATACCAGCTCTCCTATTAATAAAGCCCAATGGTATTTATAATTAAAATATTACAAATAATCAAATCCTGCAAATATTTATACACTTCAGTTCCAATTTCCAAATGATCTGGAAATTAATTTTTGAATTAGTTTGACTAAAACTGCCAGGAGTCGCAAAGCCACAGGGGTAGTTAAGCATGGATAAACCATGCATTGAAATTGATGCCATCTGACCGAATAGGAGTGTGTGGCCAGACCCCAAATCTGAGATGATAAGTTTGTAGCTTCCTTTCAGCTGACTGGGCTTCTCAAAAGATTTCTTCTGATCTTTGCCCCGAGCCCCCTGTGATTTCGGGTTTGTGGTCAGAAACCTGGAGCTCACGTTGAACTTGTCTCTGCCGACACATTTCTCTTTACTCCTTTCCAGAATAGCCTTTGAATAATTTATTTAAACTACATTTAAAATTTATTAAAACTCAAATATGTTATTTTCTATCACAAAGGATGAAGCTTAGGGACTCAATTGATTCCTTTGTTGACTAATGATTTCAATTTATGGTAATGAGAGTCCTGGTAGGTTAAGTGACTTCCCCAAGTTAAAAAATAAATAAAAACAACAACAAACACAAACAAAAGAGCCACACACACATACACACACACAGTAAAAAGCAGAGCTTGTATGGACTAAGCTTATCATATGCTATTATTGTTATTATGTTATTATCAGTCTCTATTCAATCCAGTCAAACATCTAATCTTCACGAACTTCAGGAGAAAATTAGGAATGTTTAATCTTAATTCAGATTTAGTCCTAAAAGATGCGAGTACTCATATAGCATGAAGATAATTGATTTTTCCCCTCAATATATACAAAGTTCAATTTTGTTGATAAAATTAGCAGATGGGTGTATGAAAGGTAATTACCTATAATATTAATATACCAGACATATTATGAAACTGATCCTTACGAGAATGCACAATTTACTTAACAAAGCGTTGCATAATAAAGTGTGGAGGGAGATCAGCACATCTGTGCAAACCTCAGTTGTATCTGCAACATGAAATGAGTTAGATGGGTGACGTTGGAAGTCCCTTCTAGCTCTCACGGTCTGCAAAAGGGTGATTTAACTATGAGGAATACATTGCCCCAAAACTTCACATGATTCTCAGTTCTATAATATCAAGGGTAAATAATAATAATAATAATAAAAACCATGCACAGCCAGAAATAGTCAAGGTGGAGGTAGCTTTATGCCCTCAGCACATAACTTGCCTGTTTTGGTGTATCTCTTTTTCTTGGACTAATTTGCAAATTTGTGCTAGGAATAGAAGTAGACACTTCTAGACTATCTTTTCTCTCCCTGTCATAGAATGATCTCAGGACTTGACTTTCTTTACCTTATAATGCTTTAAATTCCTTCTCTGAGTGAATTGCATCTCAGTCACCTTTGCTCAAGCACTCAATGACACAAAACTGTAATGTAGCTAGCAAATAAATTCCAAAGTACTTTGTAAATAGCACAAGTAAATAAATACAAGTGATATTAATCCATTCGGCATAAATCATTGCTGCACTAAATGAATGGCTATTTTCAACCTCATTTTGTACCTCGACCTTTACTGTGGGCAAATGTGAGCACAACTATCCTGGAACAAAGGGAAGAGTCCATTTTGAGGCAGAGGCAGAGCAGTTGGGAGGAGCTGCCTTTTCTTCCCAAGGGTGGAGTGCCTTCCCTGTTCTCACTACATCTGGCAGCACAGATGGCAGGAAAATTAATAGGAGGGAGACAGTATTGACCTCAGGATACAAACAAGTCCTGAGACGACACAGGCAGGCCAATCTGATCAGATCCTTAGAAGAGACCTTGAAAGTTCATTGAGTTCAGCTCCCTGCTGCTGAAAAAGCCGTGCTTGACAAAGTCCCATATCCTGGGCTTGCATCCTTTAGGTAGTATCCACAGAGACACTAGGATAGGTCACTGAGAAAAACCATGTGGCCCATCTCCCTAGGTTAATGTGGAAGTAGTATGTGAACATCTGTTTTATATTAGTATATTTTGTTGGCGATAGGGGTTTGGAAAAATGACTTCTTAAGTTCTATCACATGAATTAAACCGTTACTGAAATCATCAGAAGCAGAAAGCCTGTAGAAAGGTGTTTATTCTTAAACACTTTAGTAGAGTTAATTCAACGGGCTTGTTTCTAGGAGATGCTAGTAATTGACACGAATCACTAAACACTATCTATTGATTATAAAACCATTGATCCAAAAAATGATCTGGGTTTTGTAAACATGGTTTGTGGCAGCTCTAGGCAGATGTTTTTGGTGGGCTGACTTCAAATTGATTCCCACTCCTATTTCTGTCACCACCTCTCATTCAAATGGCCTTCGTGTGACACTGGTTCCTAATTCAAGGCTTGTTGTAGGGTTTTAAAAATGGATTTGCCTTTCTGATCAAAGGGACACCTACATCTCATGTGGTATCTTCCCTTTTTTAGTTTTCCTGAACATGGAGTTGGCGATACAGTCGTTATCCTTTATCTGTGGTTTCACTTTCCATGGTTTTAATGTCCCATAGTCACTCATGGTCTGAAAATATTAAATGGAAAATTCCAGAAATAAACAACTCTTGAGTTTTTAATTGTGAGCCATTCTATGTAGTGCGATGAAATCTTTCACACTTTTGCTCCAACCTGCCTGGGAGAAGAATCATCCCTCTGCCCAGTGGTTCTGCGCCGTCTGGGCTTCTGACATATGAGTCATCAGATGTCAACTCTCCACTGACAGAATTAACCATCTCGGTTGTCAGATCAACTGTGGTTGTATCACAGAGCCTGTGTTCAAGTAACACTTATTTTATTTAAGAATGACCCCAAAGCACAAGATGAGTGATGCTGGCATATTGTAAAAATTGTTCTCTTTTAGTTTGTCATTGTTGTTAATCTCTTATTGTGCCTAATTGGTATATTAAACTTTATAATGCTATGGATATATAGAAAAAACGCAGTACTGTATATTGAGAGTTTGCTATTATGTGTGGTTTCATGCATTCACTGGAGGAGGTCTCAGAATGTATAACTAAAGGCTACCATATATTGCAACCATGGAAGTAATGCAAGACAATTCCAAATTACTAATATTGCTAATATTTTTTTTCAGCAACTTTCCTGGCAACACATTTTTATTATGTGAAATTAATTAATTTTATGCCACACTTAATTTGTTAACTTTATTTGAAAACACACCTAAGTGATGCACTTACTATTGTGTAAATATTCTTTGCAATATCTTAAGGAAAAAAAGTCTCTACCATGGTAGTCAGCATAATATTAATCTATCTCTTTAAGTATTGCTTCCTCTGATATATTTAGGTTTATAACCTGGAAAGCACTTTGAATTGCTACATCGCCAAAAAACCTTTTCCTTAGCCTCAAAAACTTTTTCACTCCAAGAAATTTTATTCTATCTCAACTAAAGTGGCTATTCCTCCTGCATATTGTCCCCTGCATTTAAAATTAAATTTGGAAAAGGTGCTAAATAGTCATATGTCTTAAAAAATGTACAAAATAAAAGAGAAGAATAATGTTTTATGAGGAAGGTTTAATGGTTCCCTCACTTAGTTTGCACACAAATCTTTGAGAAAGCTTGGTAAAACACAGATATTTGGCCCCACTTCCAAAAATTGATCCACTAGGTTTAATTTTAGAACCTAGGAATTCACATTGCTAACCAGTTCCCAGGCACTCTTGATGTTGCTGGTTTCAGGACCACGTTTTTTGTAGCACAGATATAAATAATTTTCAACAGTGCTCATGAACGACACTTGTTATGCTTGCACTTCCTTCGACAAGGGGAGGCCGACTGTTCTTAGGAAAAGTGTTGCCACATGGTATTTTAAAGCTATTTCTATCTAATATGACCAGTGGATTAAACTGACAAAGTGCCAGTTGAAATTTAGTCCAATAGTCTAATTTCCAAGACATACACCTCTCAAACTTATTGAAACATGTATTCAAATACCAAATAAGTGTTATCTTGCTCCAGTCTGATAGCTCTTGTTGTAATGAGTTCCCACCATTTCTATCTCTGGAAGTCATTGTGATCCCTGCCTGCTCTTATGATTATGAATAATCCTTAAAAGTATGTTAATGCTACTATAAAATAACACGCCAAGTTTAAAATTCACAGAAAAAAACATGACCATGTTATGTTCAATGACATTTTCAATTTTTACAAACGTTTCCATTTAAATAAGGAAGAATGTGTGTTCCCCACTCATCAGTATTCCTTTCTTCTATTTCCAGTTTTAATCACTCACACACACACTTGCACTCACAATGACAAGTTTCGTGTGCTGGTGGAGGCAGGGAAGATACCACTTTATGCTTGATGGAGAGGGCAGGCTGCCCTGATGAATTTCATGCAGCAGGTGTCTGATAGACTATTATTTAATCTCTGCTTTGGGAAAGAGCAATCAAATGATAGCTGTTGGTATTTGTTTAATAAAAACTCCAGATGTTGACAGTGTTTCCCTGTGGCCATTGATATATAATGATTTGCACACAGCTGCTTAAAGAAAAAAAAAGAAGAAGAAGAAACCAACCATCAAGCCCAACAACTTCATGATTGTCACTGGGAATAATTCTTTTTTCTTTGTGTGTTTTATGCACATACAGCCCTTATGGCAGGACTCACATATTTTTCAAGTGTTAATTTGAGCCAGCTTAGTAAGATTTATTCTCATTTATTCTCTCATACTGTAAAGAGCTCTGACACACATGAATAGGGAGATTTTAATAGGACAGTAGAGTGTTATCATTTTGGGTCTCTAGTTAACCTGAAAATACATTTCTATGTGGGGCAGAGTTTTGAAAAATTTATGTTGTACAATTATGTTTATTCAAACTTTTAACACAAAGATAATAAAGCACAAAAAATGCTGTTGATTTGTGGAACAGTAATTTAAATTTGGATTCTCCAAGATTTATATTTTTCCTGGGGGATTTAAAAACAATCTTTTCTTATTTTTATTATGTACCATCAGCTAAATGCCAGAGAGAGAAACATCAGAAATTTGTTCCACATCCATAGAAATATTTTTGGATCTATTTCTGAATTGTTTCAGAATTGATAGATGGTTTATACTGGAGAGAAAATATGAGTATTCTTTGGAGTTTATACGACACATGAAGCTGACCTGCATGTTATAGGAATGAAAATATTGATAGAAACATATATCATGCACATTTCTCAATTACTCATTTCAGTTCCTTCATGGGTATACTCTGTTAGGAGGGTGCAGGTAATTCTAATCAGTTTTTTAGGGAATGAGACTCCAGTCTGAGACATGGTAGCCAAGCTACTCTGTGGCAATGTTCATTGTCCTACAGCTCAGTCAGAAGGTGAAATTTCTAAGGTATTCAGTCACCAGGGAGGCCGGGATTTAGTTCTGCCTGCTCCACTGACCTTCGGAGTCCTTGCATGTTATCTCACATTTATAGCAGGGTTGCTTGGCTTTTCTTTCTCTCCTGCAGCCCCACGTTTGTCACTGCTTGAATGTGAATAGCCACAGCTCCATGAAGCAATACTGAAATCACTAACAAGGCATGGTTGAAAAATTGCATTATAAATATGGGTAATTATAAAATACTGTATTAGATGCCTATTGCTGCTGAAACAAATCACCAAAACCTTATTGCCCAGACATAAATTTATTATCTTATGGTTCTGGAGGTCAGAAGTATGAAACGGGTTTAATTGGGTTGAAACAAATCTATCCTGAGGGTTGTGACCTTTCTGCAGCCTCTGGGAGAGATTCCATTTCCTTGTCTTTTCCAGCATCTGAAAAGGCATTTTTTTGGCCCACAGACCCTGCCTCCATCTTCAAGGCAAACAGAGGACCATTACATATCACTCTCCAGCTCTGACCTTCCTTTCCTTTGCTGTGTTTATTTTCTATCTCCTTGCCTCCTTCCTTCTTGTGAGAATCCTTGTGATTACATTTAGTTCACATGTCTAGGCCAGTATATTCTTCTCATCACAAAGTCCTTATCTTAATCACACCTGTAAAGTCTCTGTTGCTATGTAAGGTAATACAGGACCCACAGGTTAGGATGCAGATATCTTGGGGTGGCAAATATTATTGTGCCAAAGTACCACAGAAATTATATAACATTCGTGCAAAATTCAGATGAGAGAATTTAATTCGGACATGCTCTAGAGTTAATTATAGGGCATGGACATTAAAAATTAGTTCTATGATTTATATAAAGTATCAAACTGTTCTTCCAAAAGGAATATATACACATATACTCATATTTATATATGTATATACTCATAAAGAGACAATCTACAATCCTGTAGTATTGGAAAAATAGAAACTTTTCCATTTCTATGTTGGAACAGACATCGTTCCATTCTGTAGGTTTTCTGCTGACTCTGTTGATAGTTTCTCTCCATATCCAGTTTTAACATGAAGAGACATTGAATTTTATCAAAAGACTTTTCTATATCTCTTGAGATGATGCTTTTTGTTTTTAGTTCTATTTATGAGATGAATCACATTCATTGATTTGCATATGTTGAACCAACCTTGCATCCCAGGAATAAAGCCTCTTTGATCACAGTGGATTAGCTTTTCAATGTGCTATTTGATTGATTTTGTTGAGGATTCTTGCATCTATGTTCATCAGGGATATTGGTCTGAAATTTTCATTTTTCTTGTGTCTCTGCTAGATTTTGATATCAGAAGAATTCTGCCTTCATAGAAAGAGTTAGAAAGGAGTCCCTCCTCCTAAATTTTTTGGAATAGTTTCAGTAGGATTGGTACCTGCTCTTCTTCATATACCTGGTAGAATTTGGCTGTGAATTCCTCTGGTCCAAGGCTTTTTCAGTTGGCAGCCTTTTTATTACTGATTCAATTTTGGAATTTGCTATTGGTCTGTTCTGGGTTCATTTCCTTCTTGTTTCAGTCTTAGGAGTTTTTATGTTTCTGGGAACTTATTCATTTCTTCTAGGCTTTCTAGTTTGTGTGCATAGAGGTATTCCAATACTCTCTGAGAGTTTTTTTTTTTCTGTGGATTGGTGGTAATGTCAGTTTTATCATTTCTGATTGTGTTTATTTGGACTTGCTCTCCCTTTTTCTTTATTAATCTAGCTAGTGACCTATCAATTTTATTTGTTCTTCCAAAAAAACAAATTTTGGTTTCATTGATATTTTAAAAAAATTTTCTATCTCAATTTTATTCAGTTTAGCTCTGATTTTGGTTATTTCTTTTTTTCTGCTAGTTTTGAGGGTTGGTTTGCCCTTGTTTTTCTAGCTCCTCTAGGTGTGATGATAGGTTGTTGATTTGATCTTTCTTTCTTTCTCTTTTTCTCTCTTTCTTTCTCTCTCTTTTTCTTCTCTCTCTCTTTCAGACAGGTCCTCACCCTGTCACTCAGAATGGTGTGCAGTGGCATGATCACAGCTCACTTCAGCCTCAACTGGGCCTAACTTTTCTATGTGGGTAATTGGTGTCACACTTATTTTAAACTAAACATATTCCAAACTGATAGAAGATCTTTTGCCTCAAACTTGCTTCTCCTTCAATGTTTGCTATCTAACAAGTTAATATCCACTCCCACAAGAAAGCGCTGACCATTTCCTGCTGATTTTACTCCCAAGCCCTCCTACTTATTGCTACTGCCACTGCCAGTCCCCTGGTGCAAGTCACACTCATCTCTTTGCCAGACAACCTTGTAATTTTTCTGCACTCATAACTTTCTAACCTATGTTCCACTCAGGAATCTGAATGATTTTTTAAATTATTAAATGTGAACTACAAGTCATATTTTGGGCTCTGTTTAAAACTCCAGAGTTGAGATCAACTTTATCTCCAGTCTCCAGACACTACACTTACGCTAGTTCTAGGCATTGCCCTCTAATTGCAGTGATCTTCTTTCTATTTTTCCAATAACACAAGACTTGTCCCTATCTCAGGACATTTGTATTTGCTATTCTCTGCCAGGAGCATTCTGCTCACATACCACAGTTCCATATACCCCTCTCTGGTTGTATAGACCACATTAGGCATATCTTTCTCATCACATGGCAAGTTTTACATGTGTATATCTCAATTTACATTGTATTATTGTTTCATGGGCCAAGATCCAGTCCATTGTTCCACTGCCATATCTAAAACTGACACTTTCCTAACACAGTGATTTCATAAAAAATTTAATATAAAAATATATCAATTTGTAGATGGTATGAATAACTTTTTATTACAGAGGCTGGGAAGGGTCAGTTGCAGAAATAACTAAATAGAAAGATTTCAAACTGTGCTGTCAATAATATGGGATTTTCTCATATCAAAACTACAAAGATTATGCCTCCTGATTATATTATAAAATAAATCACTGAAAAATAATACATGCAATTTAAATAAATATATTCAACATCTATGAAACAGTGCATGGATTAGACCAAAATTAAAATGCTAAAACATAAATTCTAGTACAAAAAGTTAGAAGAAAAATAAAATACTCAAAATAAAAATATTTAAAATGGAAATAAGATGATAATTTAAATATTGAACTATAGAATTAGGAAAATAAAAAGGAAAACTACAAAGTGAACATTTAAAACCAGAAAAATGCAGTCCAGGTAACAAAAAGTTAGTCAAATTATGCAAAGAAAATAGTAATACTAAGGTATATTAAAGCATGTTTGAACTGGAAGCATTACAAATAAATAGGCTGAAAGAATTACAACAGTGTTTGAAAATTTACAGGAGCATAAAATGAATA
Source organism: Saimiri boliviensis (assembly GCF_048565385.1). Classification (NCBI taxonomy): domain Eukaryota; kingdom Metazoa; phylum Chordata; class Mammalia; order Primates; family Cebidae; genus Saimiri; species Saimiri boliviensis. The sequence goes on along the minus strand of NC_133464.1, from coordinate 8,736,561 downwards.
CGGATATAGGTAAATAAAATTAAATTCTGGAAATATGGTTATATAAATTAAAATGCAAAAGAAAGAGTCATAAATTGCTACAAAATATACCGTAATACAGTAGATTTTTTAATAACAAAGAATATAAATTCTTAATATCAAAGAAAAGACATAACCAAATGCAGAAAAAATGAAAACAGAATCTTCTGAGATGAAATATTTTCCAGAGCACAGAGAGCAGGATGAGGCCCTTCGAGGTAGAAAGAAAAGGGTGAGGGAAAGAGAGCAACTCATTAATGTCTGTGGCCACTCATGTCAGGCAGCTCAAACTCTCACCAGCTGTCCTTTCCAGGTTCACCTGGAAACACAGGTGTAATAGTCTTAAAAAATTTTACTAACATTTTGCATAGCTTAAGTTTTTAAAGAGTATTGAAGAAACTGAAGATCGAGTCTGCACTTGAATCTAAGTATTTCAATAACTTTTATCTGTTCACAATTTTCAGCCACCAATCATTGGCTTTGAAATAAGCAACACAGGACTATATATATGAATATATATATGGTACTATATATATTTATATATAAATATAGGTCTATATATACACACTATATATATAAATGGCTATATATAGTAAATATTTATATAAGACTCTCTTATTTATGAATATACATTTGTCCCTAATCAGGAAACACATTTGCATATAATATAGTTGGAATCAGAAAATAATATCTGTAGTTCAGAATTCCTAGATATTAATTCTCTCAGAAAAATAAAAACATCTGAAAAATAAGATGAGAAGGACTAGGGAGTACTAATTTCAACCTCTATAAGCAAAATATTGTTTAAATCATGCATTCATTCATTTTATTCACTTATAAATGTCTTATAATTATATAACTTCCAGGCATGTGGCAAGCACTGAATATACACGGTAAAGAAGCAACTGAAATCCTCTACTTTCAGGAGGCTGCATTTCTTGTAGATCCAAGAATTAATATCAAGGAAGTCTGAACTACAGCTATTACTTTCTGATTTCAACTACGTTGAATGCAAATATGTTTCCTGATTAGGAACAAATACATATTACATATAAGATAGATAGTCTTATATAAATATATACTATTAATATATATTATATTAAAAAGTATATTTATATACTATATATTATATTAAATTATATTATATTAAATTATATATTATACTATATATTATATTATATTATATACTATATATTATATATATACTATATATATTATATTAAAAAGTATTTTATCTCATGCTACATGGTAACTATAATTATCAAGGAAGTGCAACACACCTCAGGTGAATATGACAGGTGGACTCAACCTCATTTAAGGGTCTATTTTGCCACACCCACTTTTAGACTGAAGCCCACAGCATAAGACAGATAGCCTAGGCAAGCACACCAAGGGTTCAGAAATAGGAGTGTCTTAAACAGAAGAAACAGCTTATAGAAGTGGTTTTGCAAATTTAATATGTATCAGAAACACCTGGAGGGCTTGTGGAGGTGTGGACTGCTGGGACGTGCCCACAGGCTTTTTCTGATTCAGAAGTCTAGGATGGGACTCCAAAGTCTGCTTTTCTAACAAATGCCCAGACAATGTTGATGCTGCTGTTTCAGGGACCTGCTTTGAAAAACATTGCCTAAAGTATAGTTTTGACATGAGAGAGCACTAATCAAGTGAGGGATGAAAATAAGCCAGCATTCTCAAAAGACGAAAAAAAATGGGAAGCAATCTCAAGATGCAGTTGCTAGGTAGATCAAGACCAAGCCATCAAGCACCTCTTAAGCTTTCATTAAAGATCTTTATCTATAGGTATTGGAGAGACATTAAAGGTTTTAAGCAGGAAGGAACAATGTGATGTGTTAAAAATTTTGTTTTAGCTGTGACTGTCAGTAGAGAAGGGAAGGATAAGCATACAGGGGCTGAGAATACAAGCAAGAGTGTGGTAGTTGTGACTGTCCATGGTGCTTAAGTGAATAAAAAAGGCACACACACACACACACAAAAAAAAAAAAAATAGAAGGAGCTTGACAGGTTAGCTTAAAACAAACAAAGTGGATTGTGTATTTTAATGAGACCAAATATAGTGCACTGATTTAAAAAGAAATAATTCTGAATATTATGGGTCTTTTGGATAAGGAGTAACAGAGGAAGGGGAGACATCTGATTCCAATAAAATAAAGAAGTAGGTTACCATGAAAGTCTTCCTACAAATAGCTAAACACTCTGGATTAAATCCAGCTTTTAACAATTATGCTACCTCTAAAACTGGCAGCAAAATCTGCAGGGGCTATAAGTGAAGAGGAAGCTAACAGTCAGGAAACAGAGAAGTTGGCAATTGCTCAGTTGAGCCTTAAAGTGATGAGAGGCTTGGGAAGTATCAGACATCTCTGCCCCATAGATTGGGGGGAAATGAAACTCACTAATGGGATGAAAGCACTGATCTTTGAAGTGCTAAAATCGCAGTGACAAGATAACTCAGGCTGCCCAAAACATGAAGCTGAGAGATAACATGGCTATGAGGCTACTTATGTCTAGACTTGGGCGTTCAGGGTAAAGGCATTTTCCCAAAGAAGCTGAGTTCTCATGGTGGCACCTTGTTTTCTATTCATTTGATTTTACATTAGTGATGAGCTGTTTAATGAGCAGGCCCATATGAATATAAAAATCAGCCCCAAGACAATGACAATCTATGATAAGCAAAAGATACGAACTCAAGGCCAATTTGGAGAATACTTCTAATACTGAGGTTTCTCATAGTAGAAATAAGAAACTTTCTCCATATCTAATAAGGAGAACTTATCCACCATGCTGAATAGAAGAGGCATAACAACAAGCAGTGTTAATCTCCACAAAACTTAAGAAAACTAAAGAAGTCTAATGAAATCTTAAAAAGATGACATGATACGAAGCAAAGTATTAAAAAAGAAAACAGGCATGAAAGAGAGTGAGATATACCTGAAAATAGATCAAATATATCTTTTGAAATAACAAATAGTTATTCAAATTGAATTCTTCATGAATTACTTAAACAGCAGATTAGATATTGTTAAGAAGAGGAATAGGGAATTGATATATGTGATATTACCCAGTGTAACCACCAAAGATGTGTGGCAAATAATAAAGAAAGTTGCCATAGCAATAGTAATGTCATAAAATATACTTTAAAAAGTAAATAAACACAACCAGGAAGAGAGAAAGTTAATGAAGAACAATATTTAAAAAACAAGTATAACAAGTGTATATAAGATTTAATATCCTAAACCTGTGGCACATACTGGTATAAAACCAAGGTATCTGAAATAAAATTGAGAAATTTATCCCCCCAAAACCAATGCATGACATAATTAGAAATTTCAACATTTCCTGTTTATAATAACCCTTTTTCAAAGTATTTTAAAACAAGTGATACAGACAGATCTGGAAAGAATTAAAGAATAAAAAGCAATAATTAGCAAGGTGAAAGACAGATTGTTATATATATAAATTAATATAATTTTGAAGTATAGATAGATAATTTCAAACATAACGTAAGACACAAAAAGTCTCAATGAATACAAAGACAAACAATGATGGATCATGCATACACTAGAAAACTATGAATTCATATTTTTATAAATCACAAAAAAGCATCATACTTTGGAAAAAATACCTATTTAAATCATTCGTGTGTTAAAAACAAATAACAGAACACACAAATATCATAACCTATGATTAATGATAATATTAACAAATTATGTCTCAAAACTTGGAGATTCAACTGTAGCAGTACCTTGAAGGACAATTTCCATTTTAAAATTCATTTCCATGAAAAAGCTGAGAAATGCATGATAAATACTAGTTCAGAGAGTCAGATAAATTACAAAAGAGTAAGCACAAAAATATTCGAGGAAGAACAAAATATAAGATATATATACAGAAAATATTCTTTTAAATATGATTCTTTAAAAAAATACAGTTGATGAAACTCTGCTATGACAAATCAAGAAAATATAAAGAATATAAACATGCAAACACTAGAAATTAAAATAATATAGAACAATAAATTTAATGGCTGGAAAAACAAAATAATTATCTAAATAGCTTCACAATCTACATTGAATAGACATTCTCAAAAAGTAAAATGTATTAAAACTGGCTCAAAATGAATTATAAGCCTTAATAAACTACTTGTAAAAATTAAAGCTGTAGTTGGATTTCTCTAGTTTGAAATCTAATGTCCTTTTCACCTCCCACCTCCGAATACACACAATATCACCAAACCCAGACAGTTTTATAGCCAAGTTCTATAAAACCCTAAAAGATGTAATCTCGAAATTACGTAAACGGTTCCAAAAGACTTTAAGAGGCCAGAGGACTGAAAGAGAGCTTCCAAACTCACTTTAAAAGTCTACCATTGCTGTAATAGCAAAACCAGGCAAAGATAGCCTGAAAAGGAAAATTATAGATAAATCAAAGTTAAGATTAAAAATGCTAAAATGCAATAACATTGGTATCACAGAACTCTCACCAAAATTATGAAAGTGAATAAAACACCAAGAACAAGCTAGGCTTAACCTATAATGGCCATAATGGTATCGTTAGCATTAGATAAACTATATGTTAAATTCTTGCTGTATTAACAGATTAGAGGGAAAAAGGTGGTATGATCATTTCAATGGGTGCAAAAAAATTACAATAATTAAAAACGAATAAATCTAACTGAACCAATGCATCCAGAAATAAAGAATAGAAGATAATTCCCTTCATTTGAGAGAAAATAACTATCAAATGATCCAAACTAATATGTAATGGTAAAATATTAGAAGCAGTTCAAATAAATTATGAAACTGCCAAAGGTATCACTCTTACTAGGTGTGGACAGAATTTTATTGGAGGCCTTGGACCATGGAACAACTTAGAAGTAAGAAAAAATAAATAAAGAATTAGGAAAAACTCAAACAGCAAATCTCTAGTTATAGAAAAACATGAAAATATGTTCCATAATAGAATATTCGAGAGAATACGAGATAATACAAAAATTGGTAGCATTCTTGTAACTGAGTAAATATGTCAATATACAATAAAAATGAAGATACTGTCCAATTCTGCTGCATGCCTAGAAGAGGGAAAAATCTAAAGAATACATGTTAGGTTTTTGTTTGTTGGTTTTTCATTTTGAAACAGGGTCTTACTCTGTTGCTGAGGCCAGAATGTAGTGGTGTGATTATGGCTCTGGGTTTAGGTGATCCTCCTACCTCAGTTTCCCAAGTAGCTGGGACTGCAGATGCATGGTACCATATCCAGCTATTTTGTTTGTGTGTGTGTGTGTGTGTGTGTGTGTGTGTGTGTGTGTGTGTATTTTTTGTAGAGATGAGGTTTTTCCATGTTGCCCAGGTTGATCTCAAGCTCCTAGGCTCCAGTGATCCATCTGCCTTGGCCTCCCACAATGCTGGGATCCCAGGAATGAGCTACGGTACCTATCCTATGTAGTTTTAATAAAGTTGATTACATTAATTTGTTAAAGAACTTAAAAGTAAGACACATGTTTCTCATGAACAGATAGAAGTATATTATTCAACATACACTTTTCTCAAGTCATAACTCCATGTAATTCCAATAAAATTTCCACCAATTTCTTTCTAATAAAACTGAAGAAGAAATAATGTCAGCTTCATATGGAGGAAGAAAAGCCCAAGTATGACCAAAAAAAATTTGAAGAACTAAATTTGTTATTAACTACTAAGGTAAGTTCATTAGGAAGCTATAGTAAAAAAAGTATGTGATTGGTATTATGGTGGACAGTATATGTCTTCTGAAGGAATTAACTATGAGGCATATGTACAGGTACAATCCTGTAAATGTATTGTAATTTTTTATGACAGGTGAAATTGCAAATCAGCATACATGAAAAATGACTCTAGACATAATGTTTATCCATATGAAAAAAATATATTCTGAGTAGCCCACACAAATATCATCTCTAAGGCCTCAAAAGGATAAAACAACCCAAAAGCTAGATAATTTTTCTATATTAAAATAAACATGTCCTAAATGGAAAGATATCCACATCTGGGAGATAATGTTTTCAAAATACATAACTGAAGAAATGATTAGCATAGTGAATATGTAAATAATTAAAATCCTAATTATGTACAAGTTAAAAAATAAAAATTATCAAATCATATCAACAAGTTATTCATAGCTTTCAAGACAAATGAATTGCAAAGAAAAAAATATGAAAGATAATTGCTTGTATAAATAAACAGAAAAATGTATGCTAAAACACAACTATCAAATATGTGAAATATGTACACATTGGATAACTCCAAGTAGTAACAACACAGAGGAACCATCATACTCTGGTATTACTCATGTATGCAAGGACATATGCTCTCTGATGCTTATAGCTGCATTATTTGCCAATGAGATTGAGTAAAAAGTTCTCTAATATTAGGAGGATAAATAAAGATGGTTTACTGAACAATGGAATGATAATCAGTAGTTTAAGTGGATTGGCTAGATATACATTTCACAGTCTTGATTTTGAATGAACAAGCCAAATGATCCATATAATAAGACATAGTGTAGGCAAATTTAAAAACAAGCAGAAAAAAAATACTATTAGTTTTGTATATCTCGATCATCTACCCATGTATGTATCTATCCGTGAATCATCTGTAGAAATTTCTATGTCTAGATGTAGCTATAGATATGTTAAAGGGTCTAAAGTAATCTTAGATTATGATATAAAAAAGGGATACCACTGGGCCAAGTAGAAAGATTTTGTTTTAATCAGAATTAAGACCTATGTTTAAGGGAAAGAAGGAGAAAGTAAAAATCACAAAATATAAACATGTACTTGCTATAATTTTTATAGTTTTTACTATGTTTGAAATAGTTTATAGTAAAATGTTCTTCGATCTACCTTACAAAAATAAAAACAAGAAAATGTGTATTTTGTAAGTATATTAAAGTATTTGCATATTCTCAAAAAGCAGGGACACTTTTTTAGACTCAGAATTATACATAAATCTGCACTAAGACGACATGTTTAATAAAAGCCGTATTTATGACACCACACAGAGGAAGGGAGAGCTTCTGGAAACAAAGCGATGTATTACTGCTACAATGTCTTAGCCACACTGCCAGAGTAGAATTGAGACAGCTGCTATAAAACGTCTTGCAGGCTGGGCGTGGTGGCTTATGCCAATAATCCCAGCACTTTGGGAGGCAGAGGTGGGTGATCACCTGAGGTCGGGAGTTTGAGACCAGCCTGGCCAACATGCTGAAACTCCGTCTCTACTAAAAATACAAAAAATAGCCCACCATGTTGGCAGGAGTCTATAATTTCAGCTACTTGGGAGGCTGAGGCAGGAGAATTGCTGGAACCCTTGAGGCAGAGGTGCAGTGGGCCAAGATCATGCCATTGCACTCCAGCCCAGGCCAACAACAGTGAGAATGTGTCTCAAAAAAATAAATAAATAAAAGTTTTGTATTCATTTGGATATATATGCAGTAATGGGATTGGTGGGTCCAGTGGTGTTTCTGGTTCTAAATCTTTGCAGAATCACCACACTGTCCGTCACAATGATTGAACTAATTTACATTCCCACCAACAGTGTAAAAGTGTTCCTATTTATCCACAACCTCGTTAGCATCTGATGTTTTTTGACTTATTAATAATTGCCATTCTCACTGGGTAAAGAAAATATGGTACATGACATAATGGAATACTATGCAGGCATAAAAAGGAACAAGATCATGTCCTTTGCAGGGACATGGATGAAGCTGGAAGCCATTATCTTCAGCAGACTAATGCAGAAACAGGAAACCAAACACCCAAGCTCTCACTTTTAAGTGGGAGCTGAACAGTGAGAACACATGGACACAGGGAGGGGGACGACGCACACTGTGCTCTGTCAGAGGGATGCAAGGGGAGCATTAGGAAAAGAGCTAATCCCTGCTGGCCTTAATTCCTAGGTGATGGGTTGACAGATGCAGTAAACCACCATGGCACACATTTACCTATGTGGTAAACCTGAGCATCCTGAACATGTACCCCAGAATTTAAAATAGGAAACAAAAAACATCTCAAAGTACTTAAATGTCCATGGTTAGGTAACACACAAACAGGGTTGAAGCCCAATTATTTATTTATAACTTAATTTCTGAAAATATGCCCAATTGGTTAGAATAAGTAAGGCCTAATGCTTACCTTGTTGCATGAAGTCTATTCAATAAAAAAAGATACTTGTTATGAGTGTGGACCCTGGATAAAAAACATTAGCACCGCCTGGGAGCTTGTTGAAATACAGAATCAAAGTCACTTTCCTAAACCTATAGAAGCAAAGTCTGCCTTTTAATGGGCAGGTGTGTGTGCGTTTGTGTTGGAAAGGCATTGCTATAAAAGTAGTTATTGGAATAAATCTGGATGCTTCCTTGAGAAAACACTTAAGAAGCACTTAATCATTAAAACATATCTATTGTTTTGCCCATTTTCTAAGGAGACAAGTGTAAAGAAAAACAACGTATCTTTAATATAAACCACTTTCAAAAAGGCAACTTGTATCCAATTTATCTGGACACAGAAAATTAAAATGAAGTTAAAATTTTTTTATAGATCCCATTTTCAATCAGTAAATAAATTATCTAATGACATACTTCTAGTAAAAAAAAAAAAGTTTTTCTGACAAATCAATAGAAAGTAACAAATTTCTTTTTTTTCTTTTCAGAGATAGGTAACAGAAATACTAGATTCTGTTGGTGACCAGTGTCCAGATCCCAGTTTGATGCTGAGTCTGATACAATGGATCTTTGTAACCATAGGAAAATATAGCAGACACAAAATAAACAAACTATTAAGCTTCACTGTGCCTTAGTTTTCTAATATGGGGGAAAAAAGTATCATACAAACACCTTTGTGCTTTGTTAGACAAATGCATACATGCAAGAAATGTTTTCCTCAGTTAAATATTAATTCTCATCCATAATAGCATTTTTCAAATCTTACCCTCATTCCAAAGGTAAATTTCCTGCCAATAACGGTTGAAAGTGACTTTAAAAAAAAAAATCAACTTTCTGTAGAAAAAATGTGATTCTGGAGCCTTCTTTTCATTTTTGGTGAGGTTTCGATTCCACCTATCTTTCCCCTGATCTCTGCAATGAAAGTTTTGTTACAAACTAAAGAACACCAGAAATTTGTCTGCAAAACAAGGCATCCTACTCAGAGAGCATAAAATGTTCTATATTGACTTTTGATGAAAAGCTTAGAAAACGAGAACTGATTCAGTGAAGCCGCACTTCACTGCTGAACTTCCCCGTTTTCAAAGTTTCCATTTAAAGAGGAGAACATAAGTTGAATAATGAATATTTTCCAGGCATGTGAATTAAGTATTTTAAATGAATCAATGTTATGTTTAGCCAATTTCAGAAAACATAATGTAGGATCACAGGTATTTCTATTTTTTAAAATAATAATCATTATCCTAAAGTGAACAAATATATTTAAAGGAAATCACAATTACAATTTTTAGTTCAAAACCCTACGAATACCAAGGGAGGTTGACTATTATGTAAGATCATAGTGTACACTGGATCCATTCTGTTATTTTAGCAAGCTTTAGCTAAAGAAATTTACACTATATGTTAAACAATTTCACATTCTCTGAATAACTCAGAGATGAAAATATGGTATCTAATTTATTTTGTTAAATTCTTCCTCTCACATATTTTTACTGTACTATTGTTGCTCTTTCTGATGCAAGTACCAGGAAAACAGCTATTTAATTCTTGTCTCCCTTAGAAAAGCATCTGTGAATTATCACTGACTTTAGCAGGAAAACTGAAAAGAAAAAGAAAATATAACTATGTTAAAACCACAGCTCTGTGATTTCTATCAATGAGAAAATAAAATTTCAATATGATTGTTCCTTCATGAGTGTTGTTGATAATGTCATGTGAATAAATACAGGTGGCAAATGTTTAAAACGCCTACCTAACTTCAAGGTTCAATTTCAACAGGTAAGGTGATTGGAAATTGTCACTCTCACCCTTGTAACAAGAAAAACACCTGACAAAACTGAAAATCAATGACTTTACTTGGACTCATCAGAAACTGAAGTTGCAGAGCAAACTGCCAGCCCCAAATCTGGAGAGACAAGAGAATACAGAGAATTACAGCATCTATCAGTTTACCTACAGCAGAAGCCCCTGGAGCCAAACAAGAATAGGAATGCCTAAGTAGTAACTGAGGAACTACTGGAGACAGTGTGGACCAGCCTGAGAGCGGCCAAATACTTAGGAAAACTCACACCGTTTCATAGGATTTGCCTTTTCATTGTGAAGTGGCAATCAAAAACAAAGAAACCAAAACAGACCCCAAACCAAAAAATAAACAAAAACTTAGTGTTTCTAGTTCGGAGTTACAGAGAAGGAAAATAAAATTGGAAGCAAGTCCAGAGAGTTCTCCCAACTTAGAGGAACTTTCTGGGTCGGCTATGGGCTTTTGGTTCAAGTGCAGGACTTTCCTGCCTCTGGCCAGCTAGAGCTTTGTTTCCAGTGCAGGTTTTCCCCACCTCTGGCTAGCTATGGGCTTTGTTTCCAGTTTTCCCATCTCTGGCTCTCAGGAGCTTTGTTCAAAGGCAGGGACTTTTCCCTCATCTGGCCCCTGGAGGCAGAAGCTGAGTGACTTGGGGTTTTAAAACAGTAGCCAATCAGGTAAAGGATTCAAAGACCAATTAATCCAGAGAAAGTTTGGAAAAACCCCATTGGACGAGAACAAGAATGGGGAGGGAACAACTCTGGGGTATAATCTCTGTCTCCCAAGCCTGCAGCGGCACCCGGAGTCTGGGAGCTGTCTTTTCCCTCTGCCTGATCAACTGCACCGCCACAGCACTCTTTGGGTCCATGAGTTCTATCGGAGCTGTAACACTCACTGTGACACCAAGGCCCCCTTCCCCATTCTTTGGGCTTAGAGAGGGCAAGAGCCTGTAGAATCTGGTTGCAGTTAATTGGTTACACTACCAGAGATTTTTTTCTACTTATGGGAATTGAATTATCCAACTAGGACACACTCCACCCTTCCAGCATTAAGAAGAAAGAGGAGGGAGATGGTGAGAAGCTGTAGTGAAGTTCACATCCAAGGTGCACAGAACCACCAAAACACTGAGCTTAATCCTCAAATTACATCTTCTTTTCTCCCCACAATTTATCTTCACATCAGCCCAGCTCTAGAATAACAGTGATTATAGGTAAAAGAACAAGGCAGAGATGCTAATTAGGAAAGAGATTTTAGGGTAATCTAAAGACAAAAGGGGATACAAAAACAAGTACACAAAAGGAAACAGATACTTCTAGCCCCAAGAAAACGTAAATTCTTCATGACTAGGCACCTAACTGTAACGCGTCAACATATGCAAGGCAAAATAAATAAATGAAATATGAAAAAGAGAAATAGAGACAAATCCACAATTAAATTACAGTTAGACTTCAACATCGGTCTTTTAGGAGTGTTAAAAATTTTATAGACCAATTAAATTTAGCAATGTTGAAAGAGCAAAGAATGATTTGCAAGTTGAGGAGAATCCCACTCAAATAGGTTCAGAATGACTCCTGTGCTGTCACGTGGTCAGGAAGGATTTATGGACAGAGAAAGGAAAGTGACATGCAGAAAACGTAAGTGCGGTACAGAAATGGCTGGATTGGTTACAGCTTGGTGCTTGCCTTACTTGAGCACAGTTTGGAGATTTGTTGATGTGAAAGGAAAATATCTTGGGCCTCCAAAATCACTAAGCTGTAGGGAAAATTCAAGCTTGGAACTGCTTAGGGCAAACCTGCCTTCCATTCTATCCCAAGTCATCTCTCTGCTCACTGAGATAAACGCATATCTGATTGTGTCCTTTGGAAAGACTAATCAGAAACGTAGAAGAATGCTACCAATTGTCTCTCGCCTACCTGTGACCTGGAAGCCCCCTCCCCACTTACAGTTGTCCTGCTTTTGCTTCAAGTTGTCCTGCCTTTCAGGATGGAACCAGTGTTCGTTTTCCACGTGTTGACTGATGTCTCACGTCTCCCTAAAATGTATAAAACTGGGCTGTGCTCTGACCACCTTGGGCACATGTCACCAGGACTTCCTGAGACTATGTCATGGGTGTACATTCTCAACCTTGGAAAAAATAAACTTTCTAAATTAACTGAGACTTGTCTCAAATTTGGGGGGTTCATAGTCACCAGCGAGTGGGTGAAGTATGGCTACTGTGATTGGCTGAAATGTGACTGCCTGTTACAAGACTAGGTTATAGTCTGTTTACACGTCTAAGGATGTTACAGATCACTACATACAGTGAAACCTTTAGGCCCGAACTGAAATATGTAAGGAGGCAGCTTTAGGCGAACCTTAACTTCACAGTTTATAAACAGGTAGAAAATCAGTACAAATACAGGGAACCCAAACAGCACCATCTAATTGAAATTATATACATTCATTCCACCACACATTCATGATAGAAACTCTCAGCAAACTAGGAATAGAGATAAACGTCCTCGACTCAATAAAGAACATTTTTTTTAAAACCCTACAGTTACGTTACTGTGGTGAGGGACCCTGTTAGAGGAACTTCCTGGCTTGGCTAGGGGCTTTTGTTTGAAGTGCAGGACTTTTCCCTTTCCCACCTCTGGCCAGCTAGGGGCGTTGTTTCCAATTTTCCCACATCTGGCTCTTCAGGCCTTTGTTCAGGAGGAGGGATTTTTCCCATGACTGGCCCTTGGAGGTGGAGGGTCAGTGACTTGGGGTTTTAAAACCGTAGCCAACCTGGTAAAAGATTCAAAGATCAATTAATCCAGAGAAAGGTTTACAAAAACCCCTCTCATTGGATGAGAAAAAGAATAGGGAGGGAATAATCAGGGGTATAATCTCTGGCCTCCCAAGCCCACAGAAGAAACCCCTCTGGGTCCTCTTCCACAGGAGGGAAGCTGTACTTTTGCTCTGTCTAATAAAATGCACTACCGCACACTCTTTGGGTCTATGAGTTCTATCTGAACTGTAACATTCACCGTGACACCAAGGCCCCTTCCCCATTCTTTGGGGTTAGGGAGGCCAAGAACCTAAATTCCAGAGAATTCGGTTGCAGCTGATCCAGTTACAGTAGGAAATCCTTGGGTTCTTCCTGCTCACTGCACAAATAAAGACCACTACATTGAAGTAAAGAAAAAGTTTAATGGACATTAGGATGGCCACACCAAGTAGCAGAGAGTTGTTACTTAAATCAGTCTTATCGAAGGCTCCTAGGTTAGGAGTTTTTTAAAGGCATTTTGGGGGAAGTGGGGCAGGGTAGCTTTGCAATGGGTGCTTGTTGCTGATTGGTTGGGGTGGAGTTGAAATCAACATAGAGAATCAAAACTGTCCTCTTGAGCTGAATTGCTTTGGGGTAGGGCCACAGGAGGGGGATTGGTGGACCCAGGTGGAGTCATGAGTGTCAGACATATGAAAAACCTAAAAACATACCTCAAAAGGCTGATCTAGAAAAGTAAAGCTGCATATCTTGTGACTAGTCTACAACTTAGCAGAATTCAGGTTTCCTCTTCTCTCGCTAACCTCATGGACTCAAATTAGCTTTCCAAAGCTGAATGAGTTTTGGACAAGGGTTATTATCATTTAAATTATAAACTAAATGTCTCCCAAAGTTGGCTTAGCCTAAGTCCCTGAACAATTAAGGGAAAGGGAAGGTTGGGGTGTAGGAGGCGTAGATCAGACCTCTTTCACTGCCATCATTTTCTAATTGTTATAATTTTTGCAAGGGTGGTTTTGTTAGCAGCTTACTTAATGATAGGAAACTGGACACTTTCTCTAAATTTGGAAACAAGATGAGAATGCCCCTCCCACCACTCATTCAATGCAGTACTGGAATTCTTAATGAATGCAATAAGTTAAGAAGAGAATAGAGCATTTACATAAATTGAGAAGGAAAAAATAGGACTGGATTGCAGATGCCATGATTGTCTATGGAGAAAATCCTAAGCAGGAAAATAAATAAAAAAGCACACTTGGAACTAATAAGTAATTATAATAAGGTCACCATATACAAGATTGATATGCAAAAATTAATTGCCTTTCTATGTACCAGAAATGAAAAATAGATATTTGACATTAAAAACACAATACTTTTTATAATAGTGCTGAAAATGGAAACACTTAGGGATAAATCTAAGAAAGAAGATTCTATCTATATGCAGAAACACTGATAAAATAAATCAAAACATTATAAATAAATGGAGAGATGCTCCATGTTCTTAGATTGGAATATTTTTAATAGACTATAATTTTTAGAGCAGTGTTAGTTTCTCAGCAAAATTAAGCAGAAGATGTAGAGATTTTCTAGATAGCTACCACCCCTGCACACGAATAGCCTTCTCCACAACCAACATCCTCCATGAAAATGGTACATTTGTTATAATTGATAAACCTACACCAACCCATCATTACCACCAAAGGTCCACAGTTTCCACTGGGACTCACTTCTAGTGTTCTACATTCTTTCTTGACAGACATATAATGGCAAGTGTTCACTACTATACTATTATACAGAGTAGTTTCACTGCCCTAAAAATCCTCTGTGCTCCACCTATTCACCCCATTTGTGCTCACCACTAACTCCTTATAATTACTAACTTTTGTACTTCCTCCAATGTTTTGCTTACTAGAGAATGTAATGAAGTCTAAATAATACAGTATGTAGACTTTCAGATTGGCTTCTATCACTTAGTAATATGTATTTAAGTTTTCTCCAGATCTTATCATGATTGGACAACTCATTTTTAACAATTAAATGATATTTCATTGTCTGGATCTACCACAGTTTACTTATCCATTTACATACTGAGGATATCTTATTTGCTCCTAAAATTTGATAATTATGAATACAGTTGCTATAAGAAATTGAGTATGGGCTTTTGTGCATACATATTTTTCAACTCTTTTAGGTAACTAACAAGGAACGCAATTGCTGAATCATATTGTTGGAAGGAAATGCTCGGTGCCACAAAGAAGAATCAGCGCTCCAGCAAGATTTTCTCAGCAACGCAATTTACGTCTATAAATTTACATCTGTGCCTCCCGCAGATGGAGCAATGGTGAGAGCACACTGAACAAAGGAGAGAAGGGGTTCTTCTAATGAGCAGTCCCTACCTCTGTGTCACTCCTCCATCGGCTGGATTCAGACTGCACCATCTAAGCTGACCCAATTGGCTATTTGTGAATATTTTCCAACATAAGAAAGGCAAGGGAGATATGAGTTACAGTTGGGATACGCAGTTTCGAAGTGTGGAATGGGTTCAGGGTGAGTAATCAAGGGAACAGATGCGAGTTATTGATTAGAGGTGAGGGGGAGGTTGTTTACAGTAACTGGGGGCAAGGAGGCATGGAGAACAAGAAAGTTAAGTTTGAGAACAAAGAACAGGGAAGTTAACAGGCTAAACCTTTGAAGAGGAATTCATTGTATCTTATAATTTGATAAGAATATGTTTAGTTTAGTAAGAAACTGCCAAATTGCCTTCCAAATTCACTATACCATTTTGCATTTCTACAAAAAAATGAATGAGAGTTACTGTTGCTCTATATTCTCTTGAGCATTTGGCATTATCAGTGTTCTGGATTTTGGCCGTTCTGATGAGTGTGCAATGGTATCTCATTGTTTTAATTTACACTTCTCTGATAACATATATTAGGGAGGATCTCGTCATACATTCATTTGCCATCTGCATGTCTTCTTTGATGAGTTTTTTGGGCAATTTTTAAATTGGCTTGTGTGTTTTCTTATTGAATTTTAAGAGATTTTTGTATATTTTGGGTAACTCCTTTACTAGATGCACCTTCCTCTAATATTTTCTCCCATTCTGTGGCTTGTCTGTTTATTCTCTGGGTAATATCTTTCTCAGATAATAAAACTTTATTTTTACGTAAGTTTAGCTATCATTTTTTTCTTTCAGTTATTTTGCATTTTGTATTGTATCTAAAATGTAGTTGCCAAACCCAATGCCAATGTATATTTTCTGATATTTACATTCTAGTAGTTTTATAGTTTTGCATTTAAATATATGACACATTGTGCATTTGTTTTTCTGAAGGGTGTAAAGTCTGTGTCTAGATGCTGTTGTTCCATCATGATGGCTCAACCTTTTTGACATGTTCAGCTTCCCAAGGCCCCAGCTCCTAATATCATCACTTTAGGAGTTAAGATATCATTATATAAATTTGATGGCGGGCAGAAACATCTTAAAGCCCTCTTCTTTAGAAAAGCAATAGACTTTTGTATGTTAACCATGTATTCTGCAACCTTACTATAATCACTTTTTAATTGTATTTTTTAATCAATTATTTCAGATTTTCTATATAGACATACCTTCTGTGAACAAAGAAAGTTTCTTTTTTCTTAAAAATATGTATATTTAAAAATTTTTCTTTTATTGTCTTATTGCATTGTTTTGGCTTTTAGTACAGTTTTGTAAAGCAGCAGGATTTGTTATACTGGATGTGGAAGTGCACACATCTTATCACAGCCAGTCTGCTGGGGAGATAGCTTGAGCCCAGGAGTTTAGGATTAGCCTAAGAAACATAGTGAGACTCTTCTCAAAACAAACAAACAAACACCAAGGCAGTAGTGAGAGGGTACATCTTTGCCATGTTTCTGATCTTGGTGGGAAAGTTTTGGGTTTCCACTGTTGAGTATGATGTTAGCTGTAAATTTATATAAATATTCTTGATAAAATTGAGGAATTTCTCCTCTATTCTTAGTTTACTTACAGTTTTTATCATGAAAGGGCATTAGATTTTGTCAAAAAGTTTTTCTAAATCTATTTATATGATTGTGTGGTTGCCTTCAGTGCCTGTTGATGTGATGGATTACATTAATTAATTTTTGAATGCTGAAGCAGCCTTCCAAACCTGGGATAAATCCATTGGTTGTAGTGCATAATTATTTTCAAACATTGTTACATTTGATTTGCTAGTATCTTCTTGGGACTTTTTCATGAATATTCATGAGAGATTATTTTACATTTTTGGTATTTTCTTTGGTTTTGGTGTTAGGGTAATACTTGCGGACTGTTTATTTTTGCTTTTGTGAGATTTTGCAAATTATGTCTTTTAATGAATTGGTCTATTTCATCTTGTTTGTTAAATTAGTGGACATAAGTTTGTTCATAGTGTTACTTTATTGTCCTTTTAATATCTACGGGATCTGTAGTGATATCTCCTCTTTGATTTCTTAGACCAGAAATTTGAGTCCTTTTTTTCTTAGTTAGCCTGCCTTGAGACTTTTCTCATTGATATTTTTGAAGAGCCAATTTTTAGTTTTCTTGATTTTCTTGATTGTGTTTCTCTTTTCAATTTTATTGATTTCTGCCATAATTTTTATTGTATCTTTTTCTCTACTTTTGATTTAACTTGTTCTTCCTTTTCAAGTTGTCCAATAAAGAAGCATAGATTATTAATCTTTTGTTTAACAAATACATGCATTCAATGTTATATTTTTCTCTTAAGCACTGATTTTTCTGCTTCTCACATTTTTATAGGTTGTATTTTAATTTTTGTTTAAATAAAAAATTTGAAAAAACATTTCTCTGGGAATTTCTTCTTTAACCTCTGTGTTACTTAGAAGGAATGATTCAATATTAAGATGTCAATTATTTCATAATTTATCTGTAGATATATTACAATTCCAATAAAAATGCTAGTATTACACTCTGTGGATATCATCAAACTGATTCTAATGTTTATACGGATAAATAAAAGACCTAAAATATCCATCTTGACAGCAAAAGAGAAGAACAAATGTGAAGGGTTTATACAACCTGACTTCAGGACTTACTATAAAGCTACAGAATCAAGACAGCCCTGACATTGGCAAAAGGATAGACAGATCAATAAAACAGAATTGAAATTATAATAAAAGACCCAAACAAATGTAGTCAGCTGGAGCTTGACAAAAGTACAAAGGGAATTCAACAGAAAAAATATAACATTTTTAATAAATGATACTACATCAATTGGATGACTATGTATAAAAAGAAGAAAATAAAAAACCCTAGACCTAGATCTTACAAGTTTCACAAAAATTACACTGGGAAAGAAAAATAAAATCCTAAGTTCCATAATCAACTGAACAGGCCTTCCCTCGGCCAAAGGGACTTCAGAGAAATCTTGAAAACTGAATTCTCAGCCATGACAGTGTGGGGGGATCAGATACACTTTGTTATACCCTCCTCCCTAAGTAACCACTATTAGACATTCTTCCCTAAGGCCCAAACAGAAACCAGCCCTTTTGAAAGACTCCATTGCTGATACCAACTAACTATCTGGTGCTGCCCCCCTCTTTTGTGATTTTAGCACAACAACTGACCAGCATTTCTTCCTGATAAGAGATCACCAAACTTGCAGTGGTTCTGACCAGTCTACATAGAATGTGCAGTAAAGGATGTGTGTCCTCTACCTCACCTTTTGACATCAGAAGTCTAAAAACTCATCCTTGGATCATACTATGCATGCCATTGTTAGTACATGAGACTCATGAAGGGGCATGACACATGTGCACATTTTTCATTTAAGAAATATTAATTACACCCCCTATAGCTTATTAAATATTGTATTCTCCCATCCTGCTCAGAATAAATTCTTGTTCACTTTTCCCTTCCCTAGAAGTGTTCGTTGCTAGCTTCTGGCTGGAGACTATGCTTCCCAGCCTGTCAGAATAGCCACCCTGAGGGCTGAATCCCTTTATGAGAAATAAAGCTCTACTTTCCAAATGTATAAACCTTGTCATTCTTTAGCTGACAAATTAAAATGAATCACAGATATAAATGTAAATAAGATACTATGAAACTTCTAGAAGCAGATGCAAGAGAGAATCTATGTGTTCTTGGCTTTGGTGCTAAGAATTTAGATGCAACACCTAAAGCATGACCCATGAAAAGAAAAAGTGGTAAGTTGGATTTTCTTACAATTTAAAAACATCTTCTCTGTAAAAGACACTATTTAAAGATTGAAAGTGCAAGTCAGAAGCTCAGAGGGAATATTTGTAAGCCATGTACCTAATCAAAATATTTGTATCGAAAATATACAAAGAACAACAAGAAAACCCATATTTAAAATAGGCAATAGATCTGAAAAGATATCTTAGCAAAGAAGATAAGCAGATTGGTAAATAATCTTAGGAAAAAATGCTCAAAATAATTTTTTCAAGGAATTGCAAATTAAAACCATAATGGAATTCCTCTACACACCTATTAGAATGGCTAAAATCCAAAAACCTGACTATACTAAATGCTGATGAAGATGTGGAGTGACAGAAATTCTTATTCATTGCTGCTGGAAATGCAAAATAGTACGCCCACTTTGGAAGACAGTTTGTCAGTTTCTCACATATTTAAACATCATATTACTATACATCCCAGCAACTGTGCTTCAAGACAGTTCTCCAGTTGCTTTGAAAAGTTATATCCACACTGAACCTACACATAAATACTTATGTCTTATTCAAAATTGGCAAAAGGTAAAAGCAATCAAGATATTCCCTAATAGGTGAATGAATTAAAAAACCTGTGATATATCCACACATGAAATATTATTCAATGACAAAAAGAAATAACCTATTAAGGAATTAAATATATTAAGGAAATTTAAATGAATATTGCTGAATCAAAGAGGCCTATATGAAAAATTCAACATACTAGCTGATTCCAATTGTATGACATCCGAGGAAAGGCAAAGCTATAGAGGAAGTAAAATAATAAATGGTTGCCAGTGGTTCAGTCTGGGGTAAGGGATAAATAGGTAAAGTACAGAGAACTATTTTATATGATACTATAATTGTGGATACATGACAATATACATTTGTCAATAAGAACTATACAATACAAGCAATAAAATTAAATGTGTGCAAATTTACTTTAAAATAAAAATAAGAGGTCAAGGAATTTTAGGAATGCAACATCTGAAGGAAGCAAGTAGGGGAAACTGATGATCAAAACAACTTTTGAAACCAGGGGAGTCCATAAGACCAAAGGACAAAGAATATGCAAATCAACACTACAGTTGATAAAGTTGCATCTAAGTATGTACTAGGGTTCTCCAGAGGAACAAACCAGTGGGATATGTGTAGAGAAATATATTCGGGAAGATTTATTAGAGAAATTGTTTTAATAATTTTGATACTGCTATATAGGTTTACTGAATTTGAACAATTAAGTAAGTAAATGAATAAATGGCAGATTATGGGGCTGGGTTTCTTGTTGATAAAACTGGGATTTACAAATAAACAAGGTGAGTAGACTAGAATGATCTATCTGCTAATATATTTCAGTTAGAGAAACTAGTATTAATTCATATTTTACTTAATATAGATACAGAGGGCTTTATAGAGAGATATTTGTAAACTTGTCCATATATGTGAGGTGCTCTGTCAACTGACAAGGCTGATAAATGACATCTCAGTAGCAAAGAGCCCATCAGATCTTAGTTTCTAATGTTATTTTCCAATAGTAAATACCAGGGCTCCTTGAAAAAATGGCTGATTCTATGGCTGGAGAGAAAAAGAAAAAAAAAATTTTAAAGCCTGCAACATTATACAGTATCAGAAATTATTCAGTACAACTGCTTTTCATGGGGTATGTTATATTTTTTTCTAAACATTTGCTTACATTGAACCAGGCACTGTACTAGGTTCTTGTAACAATTTTCTCTTTTAATCTATAAAATCAGTAATTGTCAGGCATGTAAATTCGATAGTTTAGCTCACTTAGAATAAAGGTACAAGAAGCTATAATTATAGGTTAGAAAATAAAATAATAGCTCAAGTAAGTTATAGAACTAGAAATCAGACAAAGGTCTGTATAGCTCCTAATTTCACTTTCTTTCCAACTAAATCTTAAGATTTCTACATTCGAAATATCCCACTCACAATCATTAAGGTACATCTATGATATTGTGTATATACTCAAGGAGTGTACTTTTTAATTTATTAAAGTTAACCTTTTTGAGTTAAAGTTCTATTGTTATTTTTGAGGAAGATTCCATCTATGCAGTAAACCAAGGTGGACTGACTGTTAGAAAATTCATCATACGATGAATAGTCATGGCGTTGAAGTGGAAAACCAGTAACTGCTAGGTCATTATAAGGAAGTATAATAGGCATTGAAAAAATCACAGGTGAGGGGACGGAAGGCAGCAAACCACACTGCCAAGTGTGTACCTATGCAACAATCTTGCGTGTTCATCACATGTACCCCAAAACCTAAAATGCAATACAAAAAAAATAAATTAAAAAAAAAATCAGATTTACTCATCCTGAGATGCATATTGTCCTCATTCCTACCTAGGATTTAATGATAAGACATCAGTGGGCAAGTAACAGAGGCCAAGATCTATGTCCACCTATGGCTTCCCATAGACAATCAGGTAATCTTATACACAAATGGGCACTTGCTCATGAAAATTGTAATAATTACAAAGTAAATCATCATTATAACATGGGAAACCTCTATAGCCTGTTATTTGATTATAATTTTCAATATATGTGAAAACATTTTTATGTATCTTTTAAAATATTTTAGACAGTATAACATTTATTCCCAAATTTCTTAAATATAGTGAATTAGGAATGGTGAATAGAGAATCATGGATCTCTATATTCTACACACTTGCTACATCAATGGGGACAATTGTTTTACTCTGGATTTATGTCACCTATACAATTTCAACTACATTTAAAAATAGTGGTAAGTATTGGTGATAGATGCAAAACCAAACTCAAGATCAGAGTTTCATGCCTAGTCACTTGAGTATTACAGATACTGCTATTCAATGGCAGCCTTCCATTTCCACTTTAAAAACATCTTCTTGATAATACCTGAAGAGAAAATATCTATCAATATTGAATTTGTCTTCCTTGAAACAGGATTAAGCTGTATTCAGTTGAGTCACATTTTATAGAACATAAAGTAAGGATTAATCAGTATGAAACTCTTATTAGTCAATCGCAATTCCACGATGGAGCCTAGAGGTTCTCTGGCCATGCTTTGGCTCAGTGATGTAATATAACATGAGACTATCAGGTTTTTATAAGATTATTATTTTATATTCCAAGAATATTGAATAATTTATGCACAGTGACATGTCATATAATAATTATTTTCCTTTCCTTCTATAGGGTAGACAATAAAAAAATATTATAAAGACAGATCTAAATAATGCTAAGTGCAATATTCATATTGAGGGCACTTTTGTAATTTGAATTTACTCACTGTCATCATCATTTTTTCAAATTTTTTAAGACTTTCTTTCCTACGTGAGCAGAATCTTCATCAGCCCGTTGCTTTTCTATATATTTTCTTTTCCATAGATTTCAAACTAGAATTTTGCATATATATTCTTAGTTGTTACAAGGAAATTATCTTTGGCCAGCAATCATAATGCTTGGAATGTTTCCAGATGTCTGCCCTAATTTTCACTATTCTGCTAAACAATGTAGATTGTTTGAGTGTCAGGCTATAGTTGGGATAGTTCAGATATAAAATAATCATTTTAAAACATAAGCCTTTATGATATTTCATTTTCCATTGTTTACAATCTCTGATACATCATTAAAGTAATTTCTTATTTTAAAAAAGGAAACTACACACAAAAACTTATAGACTAATATTTCTCATCAAGATTCTCTTTCCAAGGAATATTATTTTTTTAAAGTGTATTTGTCCTTCTAATAATGCTTGAAATTTGATGAGTGAGAAAGAGTTCTTATGTTTATCCATAAAAATGGTAGAAGACCTATAATTTCTTCCATAGACTTAAGAAAACTGGGTCTAAAAATTACAGTGAAACATAAGTTTAATCCCTTATAAGTCATATCCTCTACTTATAAAGTAAACAAACAGAAGAAACTTTAAAAATTTTTTAATTCCAGGAGGAATACTTTTTTTTCCCATTGATACCTAAGTCTTCCTCACTTTGTACTTATCTTAAGTTCATTAATCCACTTATACAAACAGTCTAATAGCTATTCTTTGCTATAATTTTTGTGTTAAATATCCAGGTCAAATTCCAAAAAAAAAAAAAATACAGAATTATTGGAGAGAAAGATCTGTGTATGAAGTTAGTAAGTAATCTGAACTTATGAAAACAGCACCGGCCTCATCAATGTTCCTTCACCAGTAATGGATTTTCAGCCCCTCAGTTCTTTTGTTCCTTTTCTTGGTTTATTAAACTACTAAGTTGTAAGAAATCTTAGAGGAAGTAACTATGCATTATTCACAAGTGCAACCTCAGATAATCCATGATAGTTTCTCAGTCGTAAAGAAAATGTAGGCATTCCATATTAAAAAAAAATAAAATTAGCAAAATGTCTTTTTAAAAAATCCGTCTTTATTCACCTATGGAACAAAGTAAGGAAGAAAAACTACAAGTGGGAACTGTTCACTTTTCTATAAAAAAATTTTAAGCACTCAGGCGAGATTGTCATTATAATTTCAAACGAGGAAGTTTTGAAAAATGTCAGGACATGAGAAGTTAAATTGATACAAGAACCTAATACCTCTTAACCAAAATACATCTTAAAAACATGTATACTACCTATGTTGCATTAGAAGAGGTTTTATATTAATAGTTATCCCTTTTTGAAGTATATATTAAGGGAAAAACAGGTCAATATATGAAAGAAATATTTAAAAGAATCAGGTCATCAAAAACATTACACTATTAAGGTTTCCAGTTTCTTAAAAAAACAACCAGAAAGTAACATATTATAAATCAAAAACTAATTATAAGAAGAAAATTACAAAATATAACAGTAGATCCAATTGTGATTTATTTGGTACTTTTACTTTGATTCAGATAAAAGTTTCTTTTGTAGTTCTGATTAAGCATCACAAGATTAATGGCACACTTGTTTAAGTACTTGAACGTTCTTTCAGGCTAGTGCTTTTGGAAATCTGACTTTAGAGGTTCACTCATAAATTGCCTCGAACTGATTACAGTTACATAAACAGTAAATGCAATAAACGCAGACCTACAGAATTTTCTCTCTTCTCTGGGTCCCTTTTTTGTTCTCCCTCTCTCCTAAACTTCCTCGGTGATCTCATACTTCAGAGACTTCCTTTCTACTGCTGTCTGGCAGCTACAATACTATGACCAAATTCACATCCTTAAAATTAGTAATTACTCATTGCATTTCCCTTTTATTTACCTAGTTCCTAATAAATTTTCATATTAGGCTTGGCTATTGATATCAAATGGGCACTCTACTGTGCAGTTTTCAAATCAATTTCTGCCCTAATTGTCAAGCAAATCATTATCAAATTATTTTTTGGTTAATAATTCCATTTTGAGACCTGGAGATCTTAGATCCAGAATTCCAATTTAGGTAATAGAATTGTACTTGAACAAAGAATCATCTCTGGATTTCACCGGAAAGTTGCATGTGGAAAAGGAAAAGATACAAAATATGTCACCCTTCCACCACTTATTTTTAATAATGCAGATCTGGTTTGAGCTATTCAAGCACATGGCATTATTTTCTGAAAAATGATGTGGAGTGTGGTGGGTGGAATCTCTCACTTGTAATTCCACTGGAGATATCCTAAGGGAAAAGCTGCAGACCATACATGCTAAGTAGAAATATGAACAAGATTTGAATTAAAATGCAATCAGTTCATTTCTGTTCAATATAGTAACTCATAGAATAATTTACTCTGAGTGTCTCATAGAATTACCATAAAACATACATGCCCTGCAAGAATTTCCATCTGAAAAAGTAAAAATGATAACATTATTCATTGCCAGCATGTTTAAGATGAAAGCCTTTTCAAACAAGAGAGAATAATATACATTGATTATTCATCCATTATGTTATGAGTTGAATGTGTCTTCTCAAATACATATACATATTTCTTTCAGGTCCTAATTTCTAGTATCTCAAAATGCGACCTATTTATGAATAACATATTTGCATATGTAGTTAGTTAAAATGAGATCGAGCGGGAGTAGGGTGTGTCATAATCTAATCTGACTGGTATCCTATAAGAAGGTGACCACATGAAGACAGATACACAGAGAAAACTCCAGGTGATGATGAGGGCAGAGATCAGAGCTGTTCAGTTGCAAGTTAAGAAATTCCAGAAACTGCCAGCAACCACCAGAAGCTAAGAGGCAAGGAAGAATTGTCCCAAAGATTGCAGAGGGGGCATGATGGTCCTGCTGCCAACTTGACTTTGAACTCTACCCTTCAGGACTATGAGACATTAAATTTCTATTGTTTTGAGCCACCTTGTTTACGGTACTTTAATAGGGCAGCCGTAAGAATCCAGCATATTTCCCTTCTTGTATTTTAAAGCGAACATTTATCTAGAATTTCCTATGTACATACCATTGTACTCACTACAGTAGTGGTTGCTTAGGGCTGGAAAAGTAATGAGAGTTGACTGAGAGTGTGTGGGGGGTTTCTTTTATGGGGAACAAAATGTTCTAAAACTAGATCGTGGTGATTGCATAATCATGAGAATATGCTAAAATCATTGAATTGCACCATATTAAGTGAATGACTGGTACAGTATATGATTCGTATCTCAATGAAACTGCTTTAAAAATGATATAAAGAGACCCTCATTTTAAGCAAACCACAGTGAAGTTGAGGACCATGATAATTGGTTACAGCAATTTGTGGTTAACAGAAGCATGAAGCAGAATAAGTTAGGGAATCACACTGGAGAGCACCTCACCAGGATGGAGGTTGCTGGGCAGGGGGATGGTGAGGAGTGGAAAAATACAGATAGGATTCTCACCAACGATGGTAACAGGGCTGTCTCTAAGGATAAATGAGCCGATCATGGAAGGAATGAGAGAACGGTGGTCTCATCAGAGGAGGGTATGCTAACAGAAAGAGATTTTTGTCCTCTGATCCTGAAGCAAAAAGAAATCAAGTAAATATATGCAGGTTACTCAACATTGAATCTTGACGAGTCTTTTGGAATGAAGCAGAAAGTAAAATAAGCCTACAGCCATCAGAAATATATATATGATCAAAAATAGTTGGCATTTTGATATGTTTAATTGATTTCAGAACATTAGGGTACCTCTTACTAATCACAAATTTCCATATATTTATTTCTCTCAGCATATAAGAGAGAGAAACTTAGTGGAAATATCATTCATTTAAATATTATTTTAAATGTTATCATACATAGGATAATATCAAATTCATCTGGATATACTATTTTTCTCAAAGTTTTTATGAAGCATATAAATGGCTATTTCCCCCCAAAACCTAAAATACAATAAAAAAAATAAAAAATAAATGGTTATTTTTCAAAGACATTCTCTGAGCACTTTTTGGAAAGATGACTTATTGTTGCTTGGTGGGTTTGAACGGAACTTGTAAATTATGCCACCTGAAGTCTAAGGTTTTTTTTCTAAGCCAGTAAGATAAGATAGTTCGACTTAGATGAGGACACAGATTTTGATCAGTGCTGGAGATTAATAGAAATATCATGTGTCTACATATGTTTGTGGGGTGTATAATTGTGGTATATGCTTCTAATGGATTCATATTTTTAGTATGAGAATATAGATTTCAAAAAATCTTATAAGTTAAATTTCTGTTGTTTATTTAAAAATGCATATCAAAGAGCATAGTGCAGAAATCAAGAACATAAGTTTTGTAGTCAGACAAATTTGATTCTGAAATTTTGTTCCACCTAATTCTAGCTGTGAGCATTTAAGCAAATTTCCTAGTCTTTCTCTGCATGTTTCTTTATTCATAAAATACAGATATGAAAATAACTCCTCATGTTGTTGTACTGAGGATTAAATAAGATAATGACATAAAGTGCTTGCTAAGCACAGTAAAATTTTGTTTCAGGTGAACTAATAAAAAGCTTTTAAATATAATTTTCATTTATTTCATCTAATTTTCATTTAACAAAAAAAAGGCAAACATACATCTAATTACATGGTAAAACACAAAAAGCTACAGCAGAGATGAAATCTGACAGCTGACTATATTCAACAACACGAATATGAATCAGAAAGAAGATAGAATTAAATAGTTTATGTATTAAAATAAACCAATGATTTTACATACAATCATCCAGCCCAAAATTAATGTGAATTAAAATATCTATTTCACAGTCAAAAACTGAATGGAGAGAATGTATCACTAGCTGATCCACACCAAGGGAAACAGGATGGGTATTTTCTACTCCCCTACCACTCTCCACATGGTCTACACACTTTATAATTTTACTCTTCATACATTGTTCTTTGTACTTTGTTCGTGTATATAAGACAGTTTGTGTTGTCATTTTTCAGAGTTACATCATCGGTAACTGTTCGGAAACTCTGCCTGAGACAGATACCAAGTATGTTGTCTTGTGATTCTTCATGGTGAAAAGAGTTGACATTTTATTCTGTTTCCCATGTTAAGAAAGACCCGCCTCTTCAGTAAACCATAAGCCCTCCTCAACCACCTGCATCCCCCTCCCAGACAGTGCTCGGAGTGAGCGAGAGAGCTGAATGTGGCTGACCTTTCCAGGCTTGGCTCCTCATCTCATCAGTCAATCTCAGCATCTAATAGTTTAGCAGGCCCTCCAGAATTTTCCTTAAAATCATCTCATTCACAAAATTATACCTAATTTCAAGAGGAATAGAAAGCATAATCCACCTAACCTGCCAGAAGGAAAAAAGAATCAAGAATATTGACAAACTGCAATAACTTCGGTCTCACCAAGAAACTACAATTGCCATTATGTGTTTAATATAAATTTTTAATTTCGAGCCTCTAATATATGCTAGTATACTATGATAAACTTTAAGGGTAATATCCATGGGGGATAAGGAATGTATGGGTTATTATGGGATAGATGATAGATAGACAGACACACACATCCCAACATACTAATACAATTTTATTGAAAAGAGTCAAAAATTGTAGATTGGAATCTCAATTCTAGCTCTTATTTGCTAAGTGTCCTTGGAGATATAATATAGTCTGTAAAAACCTTAGTCTTCTACCAAAACTGAGCAAGGGATTGTAATGAGGAGAAATGTTGAGTGTGCGGATTATGTATTTGGATACTGAATGCAATATGTAATTCCCGAATGACTGCCGGTGACTTACAATAAACACTTTGAGTCTCAGTTTCCTTTGTCGTAAAACGGAGATAATAATATGTACTTTAATTGTTGCCATTAGTATCGAATAAGATGCTATGTGTGTTTACCAATGCATTTTGAATTTATTTAACAATTAATTATGCCTAATTCATATTATTATGTGAGACTGAAATGTATTGGTTAAAATGATGATAATGCGGCAGCCCTTGGCATAAAATGGGCACTGGCTCTTCAGTGGTCTGATATTCTGGATGGACCTAAATGGTGGACTCCATGAGGAGTTAACACCTGATTGATTCAGCAACACAAGACATGTAGGAGGAGCACAATGAATCCGTATCAGAGTAAAAGGCAAAAGCAAAACAAAGCAAAAGCAGAAACCAAGACTTTACCCATTAATTTTTTGGAAATGGTTAAAAAAAACACTGATATGATGAATGATGTGACATCCACATTAGTATCTTCCATAATTTTTTGAGACTATTTATGTTTAATAAACAATAGAAAGAAAAGTAAATATAAAGAATGATATAAAAATCACCTTGAATCCTTGCGTATTGTGGTAAGCAATTTTACATTCTGTGATGCATGATCTTTCGAGCTATTTATTCTTCTGTGTATAATAGCTTTTAAGGAAAAGTATGATCATATTATACATGCTGTTACAAATTTTTACACCTTAAAAATTTTTGTGAAAAAAATTAAGCATCAGTAAATATTATTCTCTTTTATTATGCCAGAAGTTTTAAAGTACTTGTAACATTCTCTGAAAAAGTTTAGAAATTCATGCAATTTTTAATATCTAACTTATGCAAGTTTGTCATACTCTCTTTTTACTTTCCTTCACAAATATGTTGGCCATTCTTTGACTTTTCATTTATCATAGGATCTAGGGAACTCAAAACAGCTGTAAGTTTTGCCTACTGATTTTTACTGCTTAGAGATATAGGAAAGAGGTTATAGTAATGATTGAAGAGTAAAGCAATTCTTCTCATAATGCCCCTAATTTCAACCTACGAACATCACTCTTGTAAGGACAAAAGTTAAGAACTGGTACCTGGGAAATAAAAGTCAATAAACGTTGCATCATGAAAGCGTCTAATACTTATTTCACACAAGACAGGATAGTTTTTATCTGTTTCAATTTAGCTAGTTAATTATACTTTTTCATTTTCAAAAAAGTAAGGTATAAGTTATAATTAATTTTTTTTCCAAAAAGAAATTAAGTCCCATATAAAAAAAAGGTAATGTTTTCTATACTGGTCTTCACTCTTCAACTTGCATAAATAATCATTTTAAAAGGATTATTTGTGTGGTTTTCCTGCCCCCTAGGACACCCTATCTGTATAACTTAGCTTCTCAGCCCAGCTGCTGAAGAATCAGGGAGACCCTTAGAAGGAAATGCTACCTCATTCACACGGCATTGAGTGTCCCTGGTCTCCAGGGCTTGGCTCCTCAAGTCCAGCAACCTTGACACCTCCCCAGTGCCTTCACAGAGACTTTCTATAATCTGTTTTTCCCATATTTTCCAGTTATTTTCACTGGGAGGATTGATCCTTTTTTTTTTTTAATTTAAGAGATAATTTATATTTGCATACACAAATTTATTAATCCTCACAGCAATCTGCCGATCAGATAATACTATTTCTAATTTTGCATGACATGACTAAGGGTTTCTCTGTCTAAACGGTTTACTTCTCCAGTCTCAGGTAATTGGATAAAATCACTGAGATTTGGTCCTCCTCTGTGTCAGTTCCAATGCATCCTCCCATTTATGTTACGTCCCAGGCAGCGTGGTGGGTGCTTGACGAGACATGATAATGATGTGAATTAAAATGGCATTGTAATCAATGACATTGTAATAAATTCTAGCATCCACATAGAATTTGTGTCTTAGATTCCTTAATAGGTAAAATAATAATATTTGATTGACAATAAATTATATTAGTGTGTTCTAATAATATTTTAGAAATCATAAACTTAATCCATGGAAAAAGTGCCTGATGTAAACAAAAATGTACAGACAACAAAAATAACAAGGTAATATAGTTTCATTCTAAACAATTTCTCTAAAATAAAGCCAAATGTAACTGTCTAGTTCTTCCGTAATTTTGATCTCAAAAGCATAATATTTAAATAAAACCAAACAGCATTAGTATAATGACCAAGAAAGAACCAACCATACATCATAAAAAGATATGCTAAAGTAAGTTACTTTCCAAGTTATTAACAATTACTCAAAAGTCATGGGTTTACAAGCCTAATTTAACCACTTGTGTGATTTTTCCAGGGAGTGCCATAGACAAGACTAGAAAATGTGGAGAATGGAGTACGGTCCACAGGGTAAAAATGGAAGAAGGTGTTTTGAGTGTTGTTTAAATTTGTGATTCCAAGCACACCTGCTTGAAATCTGGCCTACTTGCTCAGTTTTTCTACCTGTACAGTAACATCACTGTAGGTAGTAAGTGACAGCAATTGTAGATCAGCATTTCCTTGCACGTTTCTTGGTGAGTACCTTAGTAGAGGTAATGCAGAAGGCAAAAAGACAAAGGCCAGTTCTCCTGGTGCTTTGTGAATCTGATTATTTGCACCAGTGGCCACCTAATATCATGCGCAATGGCTTCACCAAAGAGAGAAATGAAAGTCAGAGTCAAAACGTATCTTTCTTAACTTTGGGGAAGTCTTAGGATTATAATAGAAATATATATACCAAAAAATCAACTGTCTCAGAAATCTCAATAAAAGAAAGAAATATCTAATGAGACAGGAAAAAAAGTAAAACTGACAGAATTGTAATGAGATAAAG
Organism: Saimiri boliviensis; assembly: GCF_048565385.1. Taxonomy (NCBI): domain Eukaryota; kingdom Metazoa; phylum Chordata; class Mammalia; order Primates; family Cebidae; genus Saimiri; species Saimiri boliviensis. Next base: position 8,705,617 of record NC_133464.1, on the reverse strand, counting down.
GAATGAAGTAGGAAACCTAAGATTTGAGTTGACAATATGCTCCTTCTTCATACTATTAAAGAGAAAGTCACAGTTTTGCATTTTCAAAGCAAGATGAAGCAAAATGAAATTAAATTGACAAATGATTATTTTAAGAGTAATCTTTACAGGTATAAGTGGAATACCAAATATCTCAGTCCTCCACACATTATTATGAATTACTTAAAGGAATTTGGAGATGAATGTAATTCACTGTAATGATTGTCAGAGTAGGGAAGGTAAGGGAATATGTTTCAGAACATCCTTAGTTAATTGTCATAATAAGAGATATCTTAAAAAAAAATCAGAGACAGACCGACAATCTCATCAAGAAGGATGCTTTAAGAGACGTTTATTCATAACAAATGTCTATGTTTAGAATCAGAAAGACTATGAGGCTGAGTTGCTTCTATCAGCTGTAGGAGTCTATTAGAAACAGGCATGGTGGCTGTAATGATAGCGGTAAGTAGAAAACACCATTACAGGAAGAAACAAGCTTTGAGATGCATTAGCCAAACCCTCTAAAAGGAATCCTGATTTTTCCTTTAACCTTTCTGGACACTGCTCAATGTTGTTTTCTTCCTGATATGTTTGACATATTAATACCTGCGGATACTCACAAAGTTAAGGGAATGCACGTGACTGTGTACTGTTCAGTCTTAGTAACCCATATTGTACCATCACTGAAATATGGACTTGAAGGTATGATCTTACTAAGGATTTCTCTAAGCCCTCAGCTACCTCTTCATCTTGCCTAGACTGGCAGTTTTGCCATTTATTTGCAAGTGTGCTAACTCCTGACAAGACTTGAGGGGAAAAAAAGAAAAGCTTATTGAGGGAAACCTCACTCACCAAGGGTGCCACATGCCCAGCAGTACCAGTCTTAATAAGAAATCACACTCTCTTTGCTCGATTCATTCAGAGACCCAGCTGGCATGAACTCAGGAGGATGGTGGATACAGGAAGTAGATTAATCACTACTAATCTATGAGGAACACTAAGAATCATCTGACACCAGAAATGTCAAAATTATAGTCGGTGACAAATTTGAGAAAAAATTTGCTTTTAGAAACTATGCAAAATGTTAGGGCCATTAAAGAAAGATCTGTATAGCTTGGTTTTGGTGTATAAAAAGACATTTTCGTATGGACATGATCAGCCTCATTAATAAGAATAATAAAATGAAACATCAAGCAATTACTTAGTTTTTAAACAACAAATCTAAAAGCAATTAAGCATTTTAAAAGATGATTAAAACAAAATGCCCAAGTACTAAACCAGACATTATTAAAAGATATGAAAAAGACAAAAAAGTAGAAATCAAACACCATAAACAACATTACAAAAATTAAAAAGAACAAAAGTACCACCAATCAGAATAATATTATCAGATCAACTTTCTAAGGCTAAAAAAGAAATATGACACACACACACACACACACACACACACACACACACACACACATATATATATATATATATATATATATAGAGAGAGAGAGAGAGAGAGAGAGAGAGAGAGAGAGAGACTTGTTCTGTCACCTAGGCTGGAGTGTAGTGGCCTGATCTTGGCTCACCACAACCTCTGCTTCCCAGGTTCAAGCAATTATCTTGCCTCAGCCTCCTGAGTAGCTGGGATTATAGGCGTGTGCCACCACACCCAGCTAATTTTTGCATTTTTGGTAGAGATGGAGTTTCACCATGTTAGTCAGGCTGGTCTTGAACTCCTGACCTCATGATCCACCTGCCTCAGCCTCCCAAAGTGCTGGGATTATAGGCGTGAGCCACCACAGCTGGCCTGACATATATTATTTAGTTTAACATTAATAATAGGAAACTATTTGTCAATGATGTGAAACCATTCCGCAAAGATAATATTGTCCTGATAAATAAGCTATTTAAAAGATTAATAGCAGCTAATGGTTAGTTGTACTCTAGTTGTCTATTCAAAGTTGGTGCAGATAATTAACAGTCACACGCAGTTGTTTTGTGCTGTTCTATTTGGAGTGTGTCAAAAAGGCAGTTTTCTGTGATGGACATGTCCTAATCACAAATTATAATTACCTTAGCTCCTCTGTACTTGCAGAGGCCCATTCCCACTTAACAATAAAATGCTAGCGTGCACATCAAATTTCATGGTTTAAGGATCATATAGCTGCCGTTCATGGTAGGCAATTAAGTTGCATAATCTCTTGGTTACCTATACCAAGGTGTTGGGGCTCAATCTTAGGAACTACTTTTGAAATGGAGAATAACTGTAAATAGATTAGAACCAGTATTGTGATTCTCCTGGTGGGGCTTTCCAGAGGCTTCTTGTTTGCCACTGATAAGCCTAGGCCATAAGGCTTAAACAGCAGGGAAGCTTATACCCTATCTAGGAACTGCTGCAAAACTGGACTTGGTTCAGATCCTCTAAAATATCAGCCTAACAGATTTTGGTCAGTGGGCTGAACGGTCTACCAAAATGCACCTTTTTCTTTATGGTAGACAGTGCATGATATAGAAAATTGTTACTCAGGTCATTTTTAAGATTCCCAGATCACTGGACTGCTAAGAGCCTCTCCAATTTGTGAGGCCCTTGGACTTACATGAGCCTTGCATCTTTTCTTTGCCATATTCTCTTATTAAAGCCAGCTGCATTCTACTCACCAGATCCAATTAGCACAGTATCTTCAATGATCAGAGTATAGTGTTCTATGTACTATTAAGGTGACGGAGGGTCGTGAAATCTATATACTTCAGACAGCAGGAGAGTAGACACTATCCTGAGTTAAGAAAGGGTGATGGTACTGCTGCCCACATCTCGGGAGGCAAATTGACCTGCTGTCTTTGTCAAAGGCCGTTGGAAAGAAAGCATTGTGCTACACCAGTAGTTGTGTGCCACATGCCAAAAGCTAACACTGTTTGATCCAATAAAGATAACACACAGTTGGAATTAACAAGACCACCCAATTATATTTTTAATTATTCCTTTTCATTCTGCATTTTCCACCTGACTTTTTCAGTTGACCATTCAGGCCAGTCATAGAGGGACATGCTGGGAAAACCCCTGGACCTCTTGATAGTGGCACAAAATTCTTCTGTGCTTTTATGGATGCAATAATTCTTTCAGCTGGCTACTGTGAGCGATGATGGGTAAAAGGGGACAGTTTCAGGGGATCTACTTGTTCTTTACTAATATAATAACTTGGTCCACAAACATGATAGCCAAAGTGAAGATTCTGCATGTCACTAAGTATATCTTCTCACTATGTCTTCTAAAACAGACAATAACAGCATGATGGATTTGGGGTTCATTTGGACCCCAGTGAAATGGACTTAAGCTGAGAATCCATTTATCTCTTGACTTCTGGAAGTTCTTACTATTAGCAACGGATCTTGGTGAAAGCCCAGAAGATTAGTATAAGAACACAGACAACATAAATCCCAAATTCTAGCTGTTGCCTTTTTACTAATGGTCACTCAGGTACCCTTAAGAAGAGGGATGGAGGGGTGTTAGCAGATACAACAGTAGCCTGTCATATAAGTTCTTCCTCCATTAAACTGGCTTCCTACCAGTTGAAGAACACCAGTTTTGTGAATTGACTTAGGCTAGTATCTTAGCTCAGGTTGCTGTAACAGTACACCTGAGACTGGGTGGCTTAAACAATTGACATTTACTTCTCCTAGTCCTGGAAGCCAGGAAATCCAAAGTCAACCTGTCAGCAACTTCTGTGTCTGGTGAAGGCCTACTTCCTGGTATACAAGTGGATTTCTTCTTGTGTCCTCACAGGAAGAGAGGAAGAAAGTTTCATGTCTCTTTCTCTTTATATAATGGAACTGATTCTATCATGAAGGTTCCATTTTCATGACCCACTTACCTCTCAAAGGCCAAATACTATCTAAATGAGAATTAGGGTTTCAACATATGAATGTTGGGGTGACACGAACATCCAGTTCATGAATCTTCACTACTGCAACTCAACTCAATTCCAACATACTTTACCTTATCCAATTATATATGTCAATAGGTACCTAAAAGGGTGTCCATCTACCTCTTTCCAAGGGATTAGTGATGAATCAGCAACAACCACAGTGGACTTGATCTGATAGCTAAATGATACTATTGGACTTCTACCACTGTGGAACTACCGTTAAGAAAAGAGGTTTTATGCATCAAAGCAAAACGAAACTAAACTAAAAACAGGAAATCGCTCCCAATAGAGAGAGAGAGAGAAAAAAAAAATCTTAAAGAATTGATTAATAGCAAATTGTTTTTTAAAAAAAGTTTTCTTTTAATTTTGTTATAGTAGTTCTATTTGATAAATGTCCTTAAAATTCTATATTTTGTGATTTTTCTATCATTCTAAATCAATATTCATTAAATAATTTTTTGCATCGGTAATGTTATACTTTTTATTTGAAGAAGGACTTTGAATTTGTAGCAGCCACAGGACCCACAAAACTTTGCTCAATCCCTGAGTCTACATGGATTGCAACATCCACCAATCCACCCATGACCTTTGGAGGAGGGATATTATTACATTTCTTTAGGTCCTGATGAAGGAAAAGGTGTTGTCCAGCCTTGCCAGAGACACAGTGGGGGAAGGAGGGATGACAGCAGGTTCTTCAAAATTAATCTACTCCAACATTCCTTTTTGCTAGAGCTTTTGTTCCTTTCTTTAGAGCAGGGGCCAAGAATCCTTTCTTATAAAGTACCAGACCACAAATATTTTAGGTTTTGTGAACCATCCAGTATCTGTCAAAACTATCTAGCTGCCATTGTAGTACAAAAACATGCATAGAGAAGGCATTACTGAGATTGAGCATCTGTGTTCCAATCATATTTTATTTACGAAAACAAGCTGGCTGAGTCTGGCTCACGGTTTGGCTGATCTGTGATGTAGAGTGTGCCAGAGCAGCTTTGCAATTCAACCCCATTGATTAAGATAAATCTGATTGAATTAACTTGGTTAAACTATCAGTGCTACTTCCAGCTACTTGCAAAATCCTTGCTCCCTGGAGTCTATATCTCCAAGTTTTTTTATGCTTTTTGGTCTAACATCCTCAGAATCCAGTCCAATATGTTCCCTAGATTCCTGTCAATTAACCTGAAAAGATTCTGCTGCTTTTTTGGCGGATAGAATTCTTTTCTCTTACAGAGATTTTTTACTTCTCTATCTGGGGTTTGTTGGGATCTGATTTTCATTGCGGGTCTGGGAACCATGAAGGTGGTGAGCAGAAAAGACAAGTGCTTCAGGTGCAGTCACTGCAAGAGTTTCAAGAGGAGAAGCCCGATTCTTTCATTCATCAGGAAATCCTTACTTTACCAGATAAGGAACCTTTAGGATGACTTAAGGGTTAAAAGTTATCAACCTTGCTTTTGTCTACGGGGATATCTCCCTCCCATATCTCAGTAGCACCTGCTCTTCCCTTAGATCTCCTTAGTAAAATAATTCTGGAGGGTCACATTCATCAGTGCTGCAGTTCTGTGACAACTGCATTGGGAGCTGGGCTTGATTTTCAGCCATATCTGCCCTGGAGCGATGACAGATTAAGGCCATTTTTAAAGCTGTCTTGGTGGCCTTCTGAGTTCTCCATGTGCACCTCGTGTTGGGCTTACATTCCAGTCTTTCAGTTGGTTCATTTCCCTGGATATCCTTTTAAAAGTCACCAGCAGCCGCAGCCTGAGCTTTGCTTATTACACTTATCACTCTAGTTATGGTGACTCTGAGTCACAGTCATTTGCTCTCCAGATGCCTTGCCCTCTACCTGCCCTCATGATGCTACCATATGCCACAGATCATCCTGTTCCATTTCCCCCGGCAAGGAGATAATCGGTGCATTCATGAAATACGTGACTGATTTAATACCGGAATTCCACTCGGAGGTTCTGTTTACTGCAGCCAATTCTGGTGACAATTTCTGTATCAGTCAAAGTCCTAGAAGAAATTGATGCACTCTCAGGAGGTGAACTAAAGATATTTAATAGAATTCACTATAAAGAGTAATTTATAATGGTTTTGGTTGTCATGTTTAGCCAACCGTGAATAAAAAGACCCCTAGTGCTGATAAACATGGAGGCATTACCATGCCAGATCTGAAAGGGCAAAGCAAGGGAGCATTTACTGCAACACAGAAACTGGTAGCCGTAGAAGTGGACTGACCAGCAGAAGCTGTGCCTTTGAAGAGGAACACAGCCAAAGCCAGAACATGGACTGATAAGGAAGAAGATGGAGGAATAAATAGGCTTGTTGATTCTCTCTTCCTGTCATCTGAGGACTGTTGATGCTGTCTATTGGCTGTCGCCAACCAGAAGACAGAATACAGAAGAGATGGGTTTACATGACCCATAGAGGTCATGGGTCACAGAGAAGGGTGAAAAAGAGTAGAAAAGGGAGCCAAAAAGGCAAAATCAGAATATGCAGCACAGAGACCTTATATTTTGGTCAAGCTCCTTATCTTCTACTGGTCTCAGTTTCTTTTTATGTCAAATAATTTTTATTATCTACTAAATGAGCAGCAATATGCAAAGTCTATGTCTCATGGCAAGTATTTACTAGTTCATAGTTGCTTATCTTATTATTTTGAGATTAAACACAAAATAGAAGAATGGAATGGTCCATAAGAAATGTCATTTGATGCTTAAAATACTTTGAATGTGCAAAATACTTTAAATATTATCTGAAAATCATATATAAGACAAACTTGTTATTTTCATTGAAGGACAACTATATTTAAGGACAGATTATAGAACGGATGTTCAATAAGCAGTGGTTTCTCTTTTCATCGCTTGAAACTCTACACAAATAATATGTAAAAGGATCCCTTCTAGGGGTAGGCTTTCCCATAACTAAAATTCTTGTTACACACATGCAATAAACTGTCAGCCGACAATCACTATTTGCAACCAATGGAACTTAAAGATTAATTATGTAAAAGCCTATAAAATTTCCTAGTCCCCCAAAATTACTTTTATTTATTAACCATAGTAGCTAATATTCATTCCAAAGGGAAAAATATTTAAATGGCTCCTTGCATATGAGTTAATAGTGATTAGTGATACCAAGGTAATTCTGCAGTGACTTCCCAAACAGAAGTACAAATGGTAAAGATAAGAAAAGAAAAGATGTTAGAATTAACTAAAAGGTTTCCTAACACAGCTGCAATCATCAAGACATGCCAATCTTGTACAATTAGCTTTCTTTTTTTTGTTCTTTTATTTTTGCTTTACATATACCATGGCCTATGCATTAGCGTAGTACCTTGCTGATACCGGCAAACACTTGCTGATGTTTATTCTCTCCCTTATCATCCAGGATGTTTCTTGATGTCTCATATGTTTTAGGCATGGACTTTCTTAGCAGGAGGGAAAATATCCTTTATAAGAAGAGGAAACTTTCACCAAATCATTAACTCTGGCATTTAGAAGAGCTTCACAAAATCAATTCCTAGTTTTCAGAAGGCTGTTTTCAGCTCCAAAAAATTAAACCAGTGGGAAGGGAATTTCATCAATTGATTTTAGTTGCCTCAGATAATCCACAGCAGGAAGTAAGACCTGAGCTACATCTCCACTAAAAGGTGGAAGAATTTACAATCGGCATACAGCTGTTTTCCTGCTACTGCCTTACTCTAGAGAGAGGGTGACCTATCACTCAACTGAAGCTCCCAAAAGTAGAGCTGTAGGAGGCCGCGTTACCTCACACAGACGGCTAAACTCATAACCTGCCCTGTCACGGTTGCTATTCTGGGGCTTGATCTATAAAGGCTCCGGTGTTCTCAGTTCTGTCCTTTTCTTTGCAATCGCAACACTCAATAATTTCTTGCTTGACAATTATACGCAAGACACTGCCCTCACTTCCTCAAGGAACTGCACTTCGCCTGCACATCCCTATGACCACAAAAGGGCAGATAATTTCCTCTCACTGGATAGGGCGCTAGGTGGAAATGAAGTGAAATCACTCAACCTGATTTCCAACATGTTCATTGGTTTTCTCCCTATTCAGGCCACAGTGATCCACAAGCGAAGGAGGCAGAGCAGGAACTGAAGTACTTTTCAGCCCCATCAAAGTACCTTTCTCCTGGTTCCTGTTACTGTGCTAAAACCCGTCATCCTTTCTTTCCTGCTCACCCTACATCATTTACCAAGCTGTAGAAAATTTAAACTACAGGGTTCACCTAGCTCTGACACTGCTAGGACCAAGACTACAGAAGATGCCTGAGTCTTCCAAGCTATTTGGTTAAAGCAAAACAAACAAAACCACACAAAGCCACTGACTTGGGTTATTTTAAGGACTTAGAGCTAGAGAAGGCAATCTGTCAGTATCCAAAGCTGTTTCAAAACCACCTCCTCTCTCCATCCCTGGGTCAAGAGCTGCAGTGTTTACCACCACAGCCACTCTGCAGAATCACCACTTCCAGTCACTTCCAGAATCACCCTTTTCTCACCACATGCATTGACTTTCTGTTTCTTCACACAGGCACTGACAGCTTTGAGCTTTGGCTTATTGATGGCCCTGTGATTCTACCCATCCATGGCCCACCGGATGGCATTTCAGTTTAGTGCCCACCACTCACTGTCTTATTTACTTGGTATTTCTTGATCCACATTTCCAAAGCAAGTCTGGTCGGGCTTCCGTTTGGATCAGCCACTTAACGAGTCTCCAGCTTCTTCCCTGTCCTATGGGCAGCCTGAGTGAGTGAGGCCCAGTTCCTACTACAAGGTGTTGTGTGGCAGTGGCTATTTTTATAGGCTGTCGTGAGGCGGCAGACGTAAAGCACGAGTTAAAACATACGAACAAAATAATGGCCCCTCTGCTCTGTAGAACTTTCGCAGACCATTAATTTTAGAACAAGATACAGGAGGACATTTGTTTTCACAGTATTAGTGACTCTACTTAGAATTTTGTCACTCTATTTTGCCGTCACCTATCCAAGTCATTGTCTTTTATTCTACCCTTGAGAAATAATACTGTTTCCATTCCAACCAACTTTACTAAGTATTTTTCCTCAGAGGTCACAAATTATCTGTTAAGTTTTAAATTCAGTTGTCCTGTATTGCTGATTTATCTGCAAGTATTTTATTATTTATTTTAATTATTAATAATTAGATTATTAATAATAATTTTAATATATTATTCACTGCTTGAAATATTTCTCTTGTGAGTTTTTTGGTATCATATTATCCTCTTTCTTCTATGATTAATTTTGCATCTCTTTCTTTCAAATCTTCTTCTCGGCAATCAACACTTAACTATGAGCATTTCTCAAATGTTTGCACTTTTGTTCTTCAACTTTTACATTGTTCTACTCTGAAAGCACCCCTGCAGTCCTTGCACTGCACAGGTACCTAACTGCAGATCACTCCAACATTTTAAATTTCATATATTGATCTAGTTCCAGCAGAACACTTCAGACTATTGGACTCAGATTTTCAGGGGGAAAGTTCTTCAGGGAAATGAAGTGATACTCAACCTTCTTGCATGCCCATATCCATATGTTTTGTTTCCACTTAGGATAAAATATTTTCTAGTCCAATAGTACAAAATCCTTCCTTGTATTTGACCCTTCACACAGATCTTGATACACGTATCTGGTGCTCTTCAAGTCATCATGTCCATTGCAATGCAGAATGGTAAGTAACTTATTCACAGTACTTATTGATAATACAAGCTTTAAAGCAAGGTACAGCAAAAGCATTAGATATTCTATGTATTAAAGAAGCTGTTAACTATTTCTCAATCCCAAAATTGTATAGTGTCGGCCCAAAAGCTTACAGCATAGAAGTTTGTATTTCACCTTGGTAACATCTGCTCAGGAATTCCTGATCAGTAAGTGATTCTCTTCCAATGTCTGGTGTTCTTACACAGGGACTACTGTATATGTATTTTGATGAAAACAAATGTCTGTGTTACTGGGAACTGGAAGTTTGACATGAGAGAAATAAGTACATACTTAAAAGAAAAAATTTTAAGAGAACACCTATATTATCAATAAAAATCAGATAAATGGTATCTCTTATTAAACAAAACAAAACAAAAAGGATAGCTTTGTCCTGCCCACAGAAAATGACCAGAAACATTGACCAACTCTAAAGGAGTGAGAAGTACTGGTACTTGGGACCAGGACTCTTAGAAATAAAAAGGCATTATTCTGAGAACTTACAGAGGAAAAGGAAGGAGTCAAACATTCACATTGCATTGTCTTTATAAACCCTTCTCCAGGGGACAATTTTTATCCATGACTGGTGGTCTCACAATAAGAAACTGGTATTGAGTAGAATGCAGTGGCTCATGCTTGCAAACCCAGCATCTTGGAAGGCTGAGGTGGGAAGATCGCCTGAGCTCGGGAATTTAGACAAGCCCGGGCAGCACAGCAAAACCCTCATCGCTACAAAACATTAAAGAAAAAAAAGAAAAGCCAAGCACATACTTGTAGTCCTAGCTACTTGGGAGGCTGAGGCAGAAAAATTGCCTGAGCATGGAGGTTGAGATTTCAGTGAGCTACAATGGTGCCACTATACTTCAGCCTGGATGACAGGTTGAGAGGAAGGAAGGAAGGAAGAGGAAGGAAGGAGGGAAGGAAGGAAGGAAGGAAGGAGGGAGGGAGGGAAGGAAGGAAGGAAGGAAGGAAAAGAAACTGATGTTATGTGCTTTATAATATGAAAACACAACATTATTATATGTGACTAAAACCAAAATAAACGAGAAGACAATCAAGTCATTTTCCAGCAACCAATTTACAAAAAATACAGGGATTTACAAAATTTACAATTTACAATTCAGCTGTTGCTGAAATTGTTCAGTGACATGACAGGGCTTCAATCAGTAAAATGCAGACTCTGAAAAACTCAACAGGACAAACAATCTGATTCTTCAAAATACAAAATTCACGGAAAACAAAAAGACTAGGACGGGGGACCTAAAATATAATCATGGAACACTAAACAATTATAATTTACGGACTTTGCTTGCACATTTACTTAAAGAAAAGTACTAAAATTCAGGTAAGAAATTTCATCATTGACTAAATTATTTATGATATGAAGAGATTATTGCTAATGTTTAGGCATAATGATAGTGCGGTTATGTTTCACATAAGTTTTGTATTTTAAAGACTGGCTTTGATATATTTGGAGATGAAATATTATGTTGTCTGGGATGGTTAAAAACAATTCTGAGTCAAAGAGAAATTGGCAGGGATTTAGAGGAAACAAAAACTTCCTGTGATCTGATGATTGCAGAAGCTGAATAGTTGGAATATATTGGTTCATTATACTAATCTACATAGTATTTCATGGAGTTGAAAGATGTTATGAGACATGTTTTTAAGAAGTATTGGGGTGGGAAATGGGTAGAAATGGAATGGTATGTGTGGTTGAGAGCAGGGAATCTGAGTAAGTAAAAAGGAAGGAAATATTTAAAAACCGAGAGTGTTACGTACATGTAAAGATAGTCTTTTCAGGCAGCAGTTTCCATTTCGAACTTAGAAACAATGAGATGTAAGACTGGAAAGAATGTTGGGCCATATTGAAGAGCTTTTACAAATGTTCTGACAGCCTTGAAGACAGGAGACAAGTTAGGCATGTATCCAAGTGTGTAGGCAAGAAAGAAATATCTATGTCATGGAGTAGGTCAGGAGTGGAGATGAGGGGCAAATATGTGAGAGATGTGGCAGAATCCCATCTTATGCAATGAAGAAACTCCATGTGGAAGTAAAGGAGGAAGGGAGAGAACAAAGACATTTTCAAAATTTTTGAAACTGGTGATGGGAGGAGTTTCAAAATATGACTAATAATAAAAGATGTGAGGACAGGGAAAATTCTTCTCAGCTTCACCACTCCCCGCTAACAACAAATTCCTTTCAAGTGTTTCTTTTAATTATCACCTATGCCCATCATTTCCTTTTTTTATTGACACTGCCAGTTTCCTGCTAAGAACTCAAAGCTCATACTGTTGCTTATCCAAAATTTCTAAACCCTTCCTTTGAGCAAACCAATTTTTGCCTTACTCAAAATGCTGTGATAGTTCCCCACTGACCTGCAAACAAAGTCAAGAACTTTCAGTGATATACTTTTATTCTCTAACTACTGCCTTCTTCTCCAGAGCAATTTCCTGCTAAACTCAACATGATATTAACTTTAAAGCAGGCTAGCCTTTTATCTGAAGTCTGACTTCATTCATGATTCCTTCAATAGTCCATTTTTATTTTATTTATTTATTTATTTGGAGACAGAACCTCGCTCTGTTGCCCAGGCTGTAGTGCAGTGGTGTGACGTCGGCTCACTGCAACCTCTGCCTCCCAGGATCAAGCAGTTCTCTGCCTCAACCTCCTAAGTAGCTGGGATTATAGGTGCCCACCACCATGCCCAGCTAATATTTTTGTATTTTTAGTAGAGACGGGATTTCACCATCTTTGCCAGGCTGGTCTTAAACTCCTGACCTGTTGATTCACCCACTTTGGCCTCCTAAAGATCTGGGATTGCAGGCATGAGCCACCGTACCTGGCCTCAATATTCCATTTTTATTTATGAAAAATATTGTCTATGCTTCAAGGCATAGCTGTGTTTCTACTCTCTCTGTGCAGGTTTTTCTGAAAACTAAACCACAATCGATTTTTTCCTATTTGAACAACTTCAGCATTATATGGAGATGCTTTGTCCATCTATCCTAGTCTTACACGTGGCAGATTTGCTCAGTGGGCAGTCCGTGTGATGACATGGGTCCCCATTTGCCCTTTCTTGGTCTGTGGCCTTGGGTCAATATCCTGACTTCTCTGAGTTCTAGGTTCTACATTTCCAGTGGCTTCTCATCTTACTTCTTGTTAAAACTAAATTCACCACCCAGGTCTGCAAGACTCAGGTGATTTAACTTCTCTTGGAATCTCGAATTTCTTCCCCTTCTAGCTCCTCCCTTGCTCACATTGGCTCCGGCATGAGGCCTCCTTGCTGTTCCTTGATCGTAATGAGCATTATCCACCAAAGGCAGCCTGTGTCTGCTTGTGTGGCTCTTCAGCAGATGGTCACATGGCCCACCTCCTCCTTCCTTCATTCTCTGCTCAGTTGTCTCCTTGTCAAGGAGGACTTCCCTAACCTTCCTCATTGACAAATCTCTACCACCCCAACCTGTACACTCCCTCTTCCCCTTAGCTTAGCTTAGTTTTTGTTTTGTTTTGTTTTGTTTTGTTTTGTTTTGTTTTGTTTTCAACATTAGCATTGCCTTCCATGTTGCATCTGATGTGATTGCTGACTTCCCTGCCTGGAAGATGAGCTCTAGGAGGGAAATTGCTTTGCCTTGATTTACTGATCATTTAACAAAATTGGAAAAAATAAATCATGTTGGGGACTGGCTCACATTAGGCTCCTTATTCTTTATAATATTTTTAAAAATTAATACCTTATTCATAGTTGTGTAGAAATAAAGTGAAATAACTGATTCATGGCTCTTAATAAGTGGAAAGTTTTATTAACATTTATTCTTCTTATTATTTTTGAGACAGAGTTTTGCTCTTGTTGCCCAGGCTGGAGTGCAGTGGTGCTATTTCAGCTCACTGCAATCTCTGCCTCCTGGGTTGAAGAGATTCCCCTGCCTCAACCTCTAGTTTTGATTATTTTATTTGGAAAATATTATAAACCTATTAAGCGTGGATTATGTATCAATTACCTCCTTCCTTTAATTATTTGAAGCAAGAGGTGAGCTTTTTGAGTCTGCTCTTTTGGAAATATGGAAGAGGAAGAAGTAGCATCTATTTCCAAGTTTTGAAACGATCAGATCAAGAAGAGGAATCAAATGTAACTTTTGTTATTTTCAGGACTTTTTCTACCTTAAGTATGGGATAACTCCATAAAAAAACTCTAACCTTTCTCTCTTATTTCCGTTTTTAGATACATTTAGAATCAGAAGTTTGTTTGTATGTTCCCAGGAAGAAATGGCGCTGTGGCAAGAGTGTGAAAATTAAGGGAAGGCATTTGTGAAAGAACAAAGGAGTAATTTGACTATGAGCCTTGCTATGACTCAAGTTCTGGCCCCTGTACATAGGATAGAAGAGGAACAAATGTTCAAAACAAGAGCAAATGAAGTCAGGCTTGTAGACATTGAATACATCCTAGAAAATATTGTATAGAGTTCATTCTCAAAACAATTTAGCTGTTCTATAACTGCAATTGTTCTCACTACTGCTTTGAAGAATAATGCTTACAGACACAGGACTAGAAATATCATTTGGTGAAATGTTTTTCCATAATTTAATATAATATTTACTGTAAGTATAATTTTAAAGCTAAATCAGTTTTTAACCAGTCTACCCACTTCTAGTTCTGTGAGTAAATGTATTTAACTTATTTTAGATGAGGGTAGGAGAGAAAAGGGCTTTCAGAACGCTGATGACTTTAGATTGTGATTGGCTAACTGGACAGCAGCAGGACCATCATATAATGAACACATCTTCACATACGAAATAGACAAACAGGAGATATTTTGTAAACATAAACCATTACATTTTGTTCATATTTTCCAAAGTCTAGAAAATAATTCATAATGCTTCACATTTTTCTATTTACTCAGCTACAGATTACTTCCAAGATTGTTTTTTACATTGTAATCATTTTGATAACTCCTTTTTTTGTCTTTTCTATTTTTTATTCTAAGTCTTTCTTGCATGTAGATGTAATATTTATGTGAAAAATGGTCGATATGAAACAGAAAATGTAAATATCACTAGCTTTCAAGGCTTTGAAAAAGCAAATGATTAATTAAATGTTGATGTTATCACAGAGTAAATTTTATCTAAACTTGCGTTAAATACATATATACTGAAAATTAAAATAAATTACAACTATCAATGCTTTTTATTAAAATGTTTTTCAAAAAACAAATGACCTCTACAAATCCTTACTGTCCTCCATTTATCTCAAATACTATTTGAAAAGGAATCCATATTTCTATCACAATAATCGTGTAGTTTTTCTTGAAAATGTTATGCAAGGACAGTTTCCACTCAGAAAAAAATATAATAAAAATATACAAAAGCACTTCAGTTATAAAATAGAAAAAATACTAGCATTAATGTCAACAGAAGAAGATTGTATGAATATTGATTTGAGTAATAAGTCTTGAGTCTCCATTCACAGCTAAACACCTCAGAGCTTTGACAAATGTATGCTTTTGGTAAATGTCTATTTATCATGAAATGTATTGAACTAAATATTATACGTAAGGATCTAACATTCTTCCATTCAAAACCACAACAGAAACAGAATTAGTTTTCAATGATTGTGTTGTCACTTATTAGCTGTGAGATTACAAGCAATTCACTTTAACTCTATTTGCCTGCTTTCCTATTTCAAACGTTGTCATGATCAGTAATGTCCACCTTGGGACAGGCATGCAATGTCCTTCACCCTCAGCAAGGGCATGTCAATAATGATCAACAACCCATACTCTATGGTCACTGGAACTTACTTTGAGATAAGGGATTCTTCTAGTCACTAGCTAAGTTATCCCAAATTCCTTCAATTTGCAGGATGCACAAATAAATTTATCAATTCCCAAAAGTCTTTTTGCACAAAGCTGCCCAAAGCTTGTCAACAGAAAGCCAATCCTGGGCCCATCAGTAATCAGTTAACATTAGAGTAATGAAAAATGTCATCATTACAGGCATGGCATAAGAATGACCACCAAATATGATACAGCAGTAGGAGCAAATGATAAATGTGGTAACATATGTTCCAAAATGCAATTCCATTTATTTAAAGGTATCACTTGAACTTCTTGTTAAGTAAAATCAGTACATTTTTTAAAAAGAAGCACTTAGGCTGTCAGGTTTGCACTTATTTTGGCAGATCTGTTTACCTTTCATCACATTTCATTTTTAATGGAAAGAACAAGCTATATGCAAATAAAAAGCATGTTGCTTTCTTTGTTTGATGACTTCAAATTCTCTATTATTCAGAGAGATAAACATTTTAAAAGTATAAAAACAAACAGATGTATTATTTAGGAAATGATATTTTACAGAGGGCTTTAGTCACACTGCTTTGTCCTTGGAAACTAACTTACATCATAGGCTTAAAAGATAAAATTAATTTGGTATCATTGCTATAAGATTATTAATTCTGCGATGCACTAATAGTTTACTCACACGAAACAATCTAATTTTATTTGCGATGATGTCACTGAATAAACTTCCTTAATCCCTCCAAAAGATGCTTTTTCCTAAGTTTGGGGTCTTATATCCACAGATATGGAAATTATTTCTCTTGTATTATTATTTGCCTTTTTAGGCTATTAAACAGTATAACCTTGCTTAGCTTGCTTCATCAAATATGCATGCTTTCAGCAATCCGATTCCTCATAATACCACTCACTTTGTGCACTGGCATCAGTTCTGTTCCCTCTAATGTTTCTGTAACAGTCATACCACCAAGGAAGAGGCTGGGAGGAAGCACAGACTACTGAAAATAGCAGCGTACCAGATTCTGTGAAGTGCTAGACCAATAATTTATATGTGGAAACGTTACCAACAGTCTGGAATGAGACACCACATTATGCAAGCAAGGGAAATATTGAAATTTATCTTTCTTTGAACAACAATGAAAAAGGCAGCAAACTGGCAAAGCAAGCTATGAGGTCACTGCAATGTCATTGTCAGTGCAGCTCACACTGGTGTCCTACTTTCAGGCACTCTTAGATTTTTATGATGCACTTTTCTTTTACATATGCATATGTGTGTGTATGTGTGTGTATACATATGTATATAACATCATAAATGTAAATGTTTTCTTCAGGCAAACCAATACTTCTTGAATTGGCAGGAAGGAAATATATCCATTGTTCTGAATATATTTGCCCTGTGTTTGATGAATCTATGTTGACAAGAATAATTATGTGCCTCCACTCCTTTTTGGAGCTAAAACGTGTAGGTTAGGAAAAACAAGTACAAATTTCAGGAGTTTTGTTGAATTTTTTTCATCCTGTCTTTGTATTGGAGTCACTGAACTTTTCCAATGTGTCATGAGCTGCCAGCAGCTACCTCTCTCCTCAATATTGATTTTGACAGCATTTCTGCATCATCACTGGCATATTCTATGCAATGTTTATTTACACAGTGAGCACCTATATCATCAAAAAGTAAAAGTTAAATACATTTCCCTAGGATCATAAAAATTATACTCTGTGCCATGCAGTAGGTTACAGTGGTCAACAGAAACCAGTCAAAATTATTTACAAGGTAATTTATTTATTTATATATGCAAAGCATTCATTCAACAGATCCTAGATTGGAAAAAAATGTAAGGAAAGCATGACTAATTTTTTTAAATGTTTTCTTTAGGCCAGTTCTCTGCGCTTACTGCTCACATTGTAGAAATTCAGCCATTTTATTCTTAGTCTTCTAACTTTTTAATCATAAAATATTGTAAAAAATTTTGGATTCTAGTTTTTTTTTTCATCTATAACACATGAAATCATGAAAAAAATAATGTAACTTTTTAGGATCTTACAAAATTAGTGTACAAATGAGTGTTGGGGAATTGATCTTCAATGCGTTCTTATTAAATGGTGTAATAATGTTGCTAAGAATGTTGTTAAAAACACTCCAAAAACGTCAGAATTGTTTTGTACAAAGAAAGTGTGGACGAGCTTATTGCCTTGACTGCTCAGTGTGGTTCCTTAGCTGAGGTACTATGAAGTTAAAACGCAGAGCTAGATAACTGGACTAGATGGATTTCGAGGGTTTCCAAATCTCCAATTTTGATTCTCCAATTTTTGTAAATATCCCAAGGCCTGTGTTAAAGTGCAGAGATGATTAAAAACCATGCTCTGACAGTGATTCTGTAAATGTACACACAGTTTATAAACTTTGATTTTCCCTAAACCAAACATGAAGTTAGAAAACAGTATCTAAAGTATATTGAAATATGTAGGATGATTTCTCTTCAAAAGGAACCCAAGATGTGCCAAAATTTTTAAGTCATTTACCAAAATAATATTTTGGGGGAATTATATAATTATATGGTTAATTTTTTTTTTGCCAATCTAGCCAAATATAACCTTGAACTATTTTTGGTTATGTTGAAGATTTTTAATGATCACTTTTTATGTTCTTAAACTTTCAAATATATTATAAAGAGAAGGTAGAAATCAATTAAGATAGAATAAATCACAAATAACTCATTAATCAGAATAGAAAAAAGTAAAGAAAATCTAGTTGTAATGAAATCGTAGTAATACAGGGATATTTATAATTAACAAAGATCTTATTCCTGATTTCATTTCTTTATAAGAATACATGAAGTATAATTTGAAAATTTGTTTAATTTTCAATTATTATGAGTGTTACTTTTAATAATTGTGATTTACTATAAGAAAAGGAAAATTTTCAAATGGATTAAATGATTTGCATAAATTTTGAAGTCAGCAAATTTTAGCACCAAAAGATTCAGGCAGTGTTCTTCACCACCAAGCAAAGGGAGCCTCCACTATGCATCATTTGTTTTGTATTAAAGATCTCTCTGTTACAAAGACATAATAATAGCCCTGGCTACTATTGTATCAGGGAAATGTTTATATTGATTGTATGTCAAATATTATATCATGGAAAAGCCTATCAGGGAATGTTGCCAGCATTTCCGACCTTCAATCTTTACCACAGACTTCCCTCTTCTCAAAAAGTGATACAATTTAAAAACTCATAATGGGAGGTCTATATAAGTACTTAGACAGTATTCAGACAGCTACCATACATATTTTGATGTTTGTTCTTGCGATAGATAAATAAGGTCCCACATTCACAAGTTAAGAAAATTAGATACAAGGCTGCTCACTGGCTCATGCCTGTAATCCAGGTACTTTGGGAGGCCAAAGTGGGTGGATCACGGGGTCAGGAGATCGAGACCATCCTGGCCAACTTGGTGAAACCCTGTCTCTACTAAAATACAAAAAATCATCTGAGCATGGTGGCATGCACCTGTAGTCCCACCTACTCGGAAGGCTGAGTCAAGGAAATCACTTGAACACAGAAGGCAAAGGTTGCAGTGAGTCAAGATTGAGCCACCCCACTCCAGGCTGGTGACAGAGCAAGATTCCCTTTCAGAAAAAGAAAGTGAGTATTCCTAATCTGAAAATCTGAAATGCTCCAAAATCCGAAACTGATTGAGAGCCCACATGATGCCACAAGTGGAAAATTCCACACCTGACCTCATGTGACAAGTCCCAGTCAAAATACAGACAGGTGCAGGACATTGAGAGCGTGGATTTACCAGCATCACAGTGAACACAGACCACTTACTGGTATCTGATTATGAACCAAGCAAAGATTGATCACAATGAAAACTGAAGAGAACTATGTATACTTAACAGCTTGGTTGCAGAAATTTAATAAAAGGATCACTGGAAGAAGTGAACATTGAAGAATGTTACAGACTTTATTGATAAGAAGGCTCAGTTGTTCACTCATTGACTGCTGAAGAAACAGCCAAAATAGCTCAGAATCAAGGTGATCATGATAATAGTGGCAATGAAGATGACTATTTTCTGGTTAACTCTGCAGAAAAAGAATGTATAGAAGACATAATGAAAATGTTTAATCAGCTTATCAAAGGACTGGAGCAGCATGAATTCATAGAACAAGAAATTATGTCAGTTTATAAAATCAAAGAGAGACTTCTAAGAAAAAAATACTGTTAATGAGGCAGATGACTGGAGGAATACTTTAGAAGCCATCCAGCTAGTATGTTCTCTTCCCTAGAGGACTCACTTCCTAATCCCTCAATGTTTCCTCTCAACCAAAAAAAGAAAAAAAAAGAAACAATGTACAGTAACTTTTAATTTAAAACACAAACGTGTAGGTGGAGACTGAAAGCCTTCCTTTGTTTGTTATTGCTATTGTTTTCACAACTTATTTGTTTATTCTGTTGATGCTGTGATACTGTTTAGTTACACTGAACATATTTTTATTGGATTAATGTTATGTCAATTTTTAAATGTTAAGTACTTATATGTCAATATGTATAAGAAAATGATTGCAAATGTGTAGCATATAAATTCAGAGAGAGGAATAATGTTGGTGTTGAACAAAGAGATCAAAAATATTGCGTAAAATTATCTTCAGACTATGTCTATAAGGTGGATATGGAACATACATTGAGTTTGTTTTTAGACTTGGGTTGCATCCCCAAGATCTCTCATCATGTATTCATAAATACTTTAAAATTTCAAAATGGTATGTTCCCATGTTCTGTTCCATATCCTTGTTCGACCCTGGGTAAACAGATTCAGGTCCACAATGATGTAGCCCTGGATTTGAAATTGCAGCTCTTCTTAAGTCTTGACATTTTGCAGAGATGGACCAATCTAATAAACAGCTTCAGGTCACTTCTCTAGATTGATTTGAATGCTCAAAATTCTAGATCTTTGCTCAAAAAGTAATGGATGGTGAAGCTGTTTACCCAAATACTGATAGTTTTAATGTGATTAATTAAAAAGTAATACACTTAGAAAAGTATACAATATGTTTTAATATAATCATTAGCCTATGTGTGTTGAGAGGTTATCTGCAGAGCACTGTACTATGTACTCAAAATAATCATGTTTTATAGAAGAAAAACAGCTCTGTTATACTTTTCTTCCCATCATTTTATAGCTGTATATGGTTGCCAAACATAAACATCTTAAAAAGGTTAAAGCCTGATAACTTCAATAGAGTTCTAGAGAATAAAGTTTTGGCATCATTTGGCAACTGACCTTTATAAGAATGATTCAGTGAGTAAATAAATACTACATATTTCTTTTGGCTTTGCAGTCTCATTGGTAGAAAGGGAACGAGTCAATCACCCTCTCTCAGAGACTCTGGAGACATGATGAAAAATTTATTTCAGTCTGTTGCATAATGAGCAAAAGGCTACATCAGATAGTAATGGTCCAATACAAATAGGTAGCTTTGGATCTTCCAGTGTTCTGGAACACACATCAGTACATTTTCCTTAAAATAATTGTGTCTTATATTCAGGAAATTTTCCTCTCCCCATTTTGAAACAAGAATATCAAATAATGAATTACACTTAATTTAAGAGACATTGTTGTGAGATAAGATTTTTGCCTCTAGACTCAAGGCAGCAAAACCTAGTAGTTGATGATAATGATGAGAGAATAATTTAAAAGATAAATTTAGGTGAAGAATAGGGGACTGGCCTCAACTATCTAAGGAAATTTTGAATTTCACTTAGTGAAAAATGGAAACCACTGATGATTTTGAATGAGAGAGTTTGTTATGAAAGCTGCATGGAACAATCACTGTAAGAGGTTTTTATTATTCTCACAGATAAGAACATTAAGGTTTAAGACTACATCATATAATCAAGGACACACAGAGAAGTGTTGGCAGAGCCATAATTCGAAACTAGGCCTACTGGGTGCGGTGGCTCAGGCCTATAATCCCAGCACTTTGGGAGGCTGAGGCGGGCAGATCACAAGATCAGGAAATCAAGACCATCCAGGCCAACATGGTAAAACCCCATCTCTACTAAAAATATAAAAATTACCCAGGTGTGGCAGTGTGTGCCTGTAGTCCCAGCTACTTGGGAGGCTGAGTCAAAAGAATTGCTTGAACCCGGGAGGCAGGGGCTGCAGTAAACTGAGATTGGGCCATTGTACTACAGCCAGGGCTACAGGGTGAGACCCCATCAAAAAGCAAACAAACAAACAAAACCCAAAAACAAACAAAAAAACTAGGCCTGTCTGACACATGGATTTCCTCTTGCTCAAAGTGGAAGATGAAGAAAACTTAGAAGGCAAGAGGTGGAGGTAGAAGATGGCTGGAACAGACGGTTAAAGATAGAAATGAACACCTTCCATCATTATTGACATATGGGCTGAGATGGAGAGATGGAGATGTTAAGAGATAAATTCCATATTTTGAAATCAGGAAAATGCATCATTAATATGAACTAGGACATTGCGGAAACAAAGCCTGGCATAAAAAATCAATCCTGTAAAATGTTATTTTAAATTATTTAAAAAGAATGATCCAAAGAATCTATTGACTGAAGACGTTTACTATGTTAAAAATGGCTAACTTTTAAATATGGTATCTCTTGTTTAACTACTAAGTCCTTCATATAAATCATTGTATATGACTCTCACAACTTCATGAAATAAATTCCACTAGTACAGATGAAGAACTTAAGGCTTAGAGAAGATAGGTAACTCGCTCAATGTTATGCAGTGAGTACATGACAAAGTTGGGGTCATAAATTTATGATTTCTTATTCCAAACCTAGGATACCAGGATTCTTTTAGGATGTGATAAATCGTCCTATGCATGTTCAACTTTCCACTCTCAAATGGAATACACATACATTCCAAACTAAATAGAACTAGTTAGCAACCTATTGAAGTGGAGCAGGGGAGGTTTAGACAAGTTTAAGGCATGATTTCTAGTTCTACAAAGATATAAACACCTTACTAAGGCAGAGGTGAAACAGTCTTACTTTCTAAACATGATTAAGAGAGACAGTCCTCTGCTCTAACCAGATGATCTATGGCCCTTTTGAAGGTGGTGAAAGTGGTCTACTGACCTTGAAGATACCATCCTGTATCCTAAGTATGTAACATAATAATGAAAATGTAATTACAGTCTTTACACCTATTGTCATTTTGTTCTTTAATTCTGTGACACTGAGTAAGTAAACAGTCTCAATCCAAGCGAACAAATGTCCTTTTTCCACAGGCATTCACTTCCTGTGGAATTTAAAGCTTTCCTTGACCTTACAATTTCCTTGACCTTACTGCCATCTCATCCTTTTGGCTTTCATTCATTTTATTTATTAGAGAACCCATAAAGCTCTTTACGGATTTTTCTTGTTGCACATCTATAATATATGTGTCCATCCACACACAGAACATAAGCATATATGTGCACACCCTGACAGTATTGAAATAGGTCTGTCTTTAGTGTAATGAGTATTGCTCCTATGAAAGAATACTTCCTTAAGAATCTCTGACTTGGTCTTCTGGAATAATGGCTTACAACTTAGTCACTTAAGAGAATAATAACATGGCAAACCTATTTTGCAATTACTATGCATAATAATTAAGTTATGTATTAATCACTTATTTTTTTCAAATAAAATAGAAAAAGCAAGTGATATTTTGACAACCAAATTAACTAATCTTGGTAGAAACATTTTTTGCAATTCACTTTATCCTTCTCAGAATCTAGTGGTATGAAATAATAGAAATATCAAAATTTCAAAGTGTTTAGCAGTTCTTCCACTTGCTAACAGTTGGGACAGATAATCATTTAGGGCAGTAAGTTCATGAAGCTTCGATACAGTGGTATTTGTTATGCACTGAGCTGAAGGGAGGCATCTCAGGAGTGGACACAGTCATAAAGAAAGAAGAGCTACTATAACTTTTCTGTTACCCCAACTTTTAGGAATTCATTTGTTACATCAAAGATGGCTGGTAAAAAAAAAATGTCTTTAGAGAAAAATAAATGGTATGTACTGATTAATGAGCTATAGAAAGGGAAGTATATTGATATCCCATAGATCTGGAGTCCCAGGAAACAATCTCAGAATTCTGAGAAATGAAAATGGGAACAATTCCAGACACGTTTCTTTCAAATTTTAGCAGATTGCTTTGTGAGGCAAAGAAAACTCTCATTTAAGAATGAATTGGTTTTGAATTTCAAAGCATAGGTTACCTCAGTATACACCAGACACATGGGTCAGGCATGCATTGTTTCTACCTCTCAAATAATTGTAAAACTTGGGAATATAATTACCATTTTGTTTAGTAGAAAGTTTAGAAATACACAAAAGAAATGCACTCATGAATTAAATTAAGGTAGAGAGAATGAAAAGAAGGGATAGAAGATGATTATCACAAAATATTTTAACAGGTATCAGTGGCTAATGAATTACACAGTGCCATCCAACCAATATAAGTTTGAAGGTCAAACATTTTTCCAGTTTCTGCTTATTTTTTTTAATCACCTAATGGCCTCACAGAAATAAGCAAAAGAATTTTGTGAAAGGGACTCCAACATAACATTTTGTTTTGTTTTAAAGATGTTTACTGTATTAGTCTGTTTTCACACTATTAAGAAAGATATATCCGAGACTGGTTGATTTATAAAAGAAAAGAGGTTTAATGGACTCTCTGTTCCACATGGCTGGGGAGGCCTCACAATCATGGTGGAAAGCAAAGGAGAAGCAAAGGCAGGTATTACCTAGCGGCAGGCTGGAGGGCTTGTGCAGGGGAACTCCCACTTATAAAAGATCAGGTCTCATGAGACTTATTCATTACCACCAGAACAGTATGGGGAAACCGCACCCGTGATTTGATTGTCTCCACATGGCCCTGCCCTTGACACGTGGGGATTATTACAATTCAAGGTGAGATTTGGGTGGAGACATAGCCAAACCATATCACCTACCATAACAGAACTTTATGTGACATATATATATGGTTGAGAATTTTTAATGTTCTCATTTAATAAGAAAAGTATTACATCTTTTTTTTTAAAAAAAAAAGAAAATAGAAAATAGACTCCAATCAACCAGTTAAAAATTATAAATATCCATACAATATTTTAATGGGGTTAGATTTAATATAGTGTTTTGTTTTGAATTGTACTATGTCCTTAGTATGTAAGTAATAACTTTTTACCCATGATTTAAAATAATATCACTCATAATATTAACTGGATATGTACTATCCCCTTTTGTGTGTTACAATTTAATCAAAGTTTTATAACAATATATTAGTTATTTTTAATACTTAAGTATTTTAAACAATATGTTACATATACATTTCCCTTGCAGTAAACTCTTAAAATGAAATTTGGCCTCAAATGTATACATATTTAAAGCTCTGGATACATTTTTCCAACTTGCCCACCATAAAGAACAAATGTAAACATCAGTGGAATATACCTGACTATATATCTTTACTATAGCTTTGTAAATAATACATAATGCATCTTAATTCCCTGTTTTATAGGTAAAATGGAATTTTTATTATTGCTTTAACTTATATTTTTTTGCTTATTTTTCTATAATTTATCATATGAACTTTGGCCATCTGCTTCATATTTTCAGCATCAGTTACATCCTTTGCTCTCTTTTCTACTGGCTGTATTCAATTAATTCACATTAGGATGTGTTTAGATAATCATTATTAATATTTAAGTTATATACTACAAATTATGTTCTGGTAGTTTTGCTCTGTAATATACAGAAAATTCATGTGTGTTAAATTAATTGCTTTTTTCCTTATAATCTCTTTCTTTGCCTACTTTATGTTAACAGCATAAATTCACCTATGTTTCATTTCAGTAATTCTATGGCCCTACTCTTAATATCTGAATGTTTAATTCATCTGGATTTTATTAGGGTATGTGTTGTGAGGTAGGGGTTTAACTATGTTTTCTTTTTCCACATAGTCAGCCAATTGGACCAATATCACATGTAAAATAACGTATTTCTTTCTCCCACAATGTAAAATGTCATCTTTATCATGCTACCTTCATGTGCATGTACAATATACACTGAGCCTGCATATAGGCTTTCTTTTCCAAGTCATTTGTTGGTCTATGTAGTCCTGCAAATCCATTTGACATCTTAACCACAGGCAGGCTGGAAGACACGTGATCCAAGAGTTTTCTAGGGGTAGAGGGTAGGCAGAGAAGGAGGGGGTTGAAAATTGACGGCAGGAAGGACCACAGGGGGTTTAGTCTTTAGAGGAATAAGAGTACAAATCTTGAAAAGTCCAAAGATCTCCTTTCTCTTGACAAAATACAACAACAACAAAAAAATCCAAAGGAGGAAAGGTTGTCAGGAGGAGAAAAAAATGACGATAAGGACAAAAAATAAAGTTTATCGATTTTATTTTTTTGCCCTTTGTTTTCTACAGTCACCCCAGCTGAGGAACATGCAATGTCATTCTGAGCTTCAAAGTGAGGTCAGCACATGGGAAATGGAAGAGACAGCCAAGCTGTCTAAAGAAGCAGGAAGAAGAGCATCTAGAAACTGTCTCACAAACGTGGAGCGGGGTGTTCTTCAACATCAGTAGTAAATTGCACTCAATAGGAAAACACTTTCCTTAGTTGTTGGATGGCATGGGAAAGATTTCCTAATTCTCATCACAGTCACTAAAAATGTTGCCAAATTTTTGCATGGACATATCACACATATAGATGCATTTTAAATTCGATATCTAATATAAATTTTTGTCAGGAATGCCAGATGAGATATGAAATGTTGGTAACTTGGAGAATTATGAGGAGAGTACCTTATCTCTAATGTAATAAATATTCTCATTTAAAATGTAAATTAAATTACAATGTACGTACAAAATATAACCTGGGACCTTTATGGCTATGCTAGCAAGCACAAATGTTTCAAGCAGATTTAAATATGACATGAATATGAGGGATACAATATATTTTACATACCAAGAGCTTAACAAGATAGAGTTACCCAAAACGTCAATGTATTTCCAGCTTTTGATATGCATTCTGTAAATATATCCCCTATGAGAATATCTCCATGCTGGTTTACTTGATGGCATGGAATCTTGAAATAGTGTTGCCTACACAAGCACAGAAACTCCAAGTGTAAGGAAGACAGAAAGAAAATGTAAATAACATGCATTTTTAAGTACTAGAATTAGGGTTGGTGTGTCGCTGTATCATGTGCTTAGGTAAATTAAATACAACTTTTTTTCTTCTTGAGATGGAGTCTTGCTCTGTTGCCCAGATTGGAGTGCAGTGGCACAATCTTAGCTCACTGCAACCTCCACCTCCCAAGATCAAGTGATTCTCCTGCCTCAGCCTCCCAAGTAGCTGGGACTACAGGTGCATGACATCATGCCCAGCTAATTTTTTGTATTTTTAATAGAGATGGGGTTTCATCATGTTAGCCAGGATGGTCTCAATTTCCTGACCTCATGATCTGCCCACCTCGGCCTCCCAAAGTGCTGGGATTACAGGCATGAGCCACAGCACTCAGCCTAAAGATAATTATTTTAAAACTAGAAGGCCATATTATCAGTGAACACCTGTCACCAAGGTAAAAAGGTAAATTCAGGGAGAATTCATAAAAAATGTGTTGAGGTCTCATGCAGGTTCTCAAAACAACGTTCACAAGCATAGGATTTTTTTGGTTTGTTTTGGGTTTTTTTTTTTTTTTGGTATTATGTGGTTTTCACATGGGAGACAAAATGCCTGGCTTAGTGCCAATGACTCTTCACAGTCACCCAGAGAACAAGCAGAAAGACGCCCAGCCACAGGGAGCAGGTGGTGTTCCCAGCAAGCCTGCAAATCTACACCAGGTTTATACAGGAAGAGTGGCACAAGTGGTCCCAGAGCACCTCGCAAGACAGAGTGTGAGGATGAGCTAATTACCCTGAGTAAATTACCTCCTCTCTCCAAGGATTTACAGGCGTATTGCTATCTTAGTACTTCCAGCCACATGCCTTAGGAATCATTAAGAACTGATTTCCATCTTCTTTGACTTAATCATAAGCTATAATTTCTCATTGTTTTTAATTGTTTAAATAGGACTGATTGTGCCTTTGGAAATCTTTTTTTCTTTCTGTGATCAAAAGCAGAGCTTTGCTTTTTCTCATATAATCTCTTAGACATAACTCCTAAGCAGGGAACACCTGTTTCTGTTACAGGCAAAATTGTTTCAAGAGTCATTTCAATGAAAGAGAGGGTTATCTATGTAAAGTAATACTTATGCATATATTTTTAACTCGCATTCTTCTTCCTGTTGAAGAAGATGATATACATATCTAAACAAGAATGTAGCAAAATTGTCCACTCTTATTCAAACTTTTATAAAATATTCTTAAATTTATGCAATTTCACATTTTATTTAATACATATTGGGTATTCTAGTATATTAAAAACATAAAACAGTTAAATGATTTCCTAAGACAGAATTATTTGTGAAATAAAATTATTGGCAAGTGTGTCAATCATCCTAAAATATCAGCAATGTTTTCCTTACATTGTACTGGGTTCTATTGGCTGATTTGATTGGAAGAAATCCTTAGAAATAAGATCTTCACTCTTAAGATTTATTTTATTATTTTTCATGTTGTTTTACTTAAAGACCAGTGTAATAGTAATTGTTAAGACTTAGAGTTGACATAATAAATTCTATACAAGATGTTCACACATGTTGCTTCTCCGCTTTTCTTACCCTATTAGTTTAATGGTGTAGTCATCTAATTGCATTAGAATGAGCATGTACGTACAAGCAACATGTTTTACTATTTCATGGGCAACTACCTACTAAGAAGGGGGATCTGTGTGTTCGAGTATCTTGATGTTCAGAGCATGGTCAGTGGCACACCAACATGAGCACTAATGGAAAACTCATTAGGGAGACAATTTATGAGCCCTGCCCTAGACCAGTTGATTCAAAACCTGCATTTTCAGAAGATCTCCAGGTAAAGAATTCAGACTTTTGAGGTAATCTGTGAAAAAGCATGAATGAGAACTGATGATGGGGAGAATGTACAAGAAACCTGAAAGCTCCCGGGATGACTCTGAGGTGTGTCTAAGGGCTTAATTCTTGCTGGGGTAGTGCTAAATGTGATCCTTTCCTCCTAATACTCAAATCTTTGGTAAGAACTTCTGCTTTCATACATGTTTTATATTCTTTGGAATTTATATAATAGTGGATGAATCAGAGGCTATGTGAAGAAGTTTAAAAATGGAGAGAGAGAGAGAGAGAGAGGGGAGAGAGCTAGCTCAGGACAGAGGACTGAGATGGGCCAATACCCATAGGAGACAGAGCTAGGACAGACAATATAACAGAGGTGACATCACAGAGAGGTGAGCTTGGAAGCTAAGAACTGGGGAAAGCAAGAGAAGCCAGTGGAAAGGTGAGTGCCTGGGAAGCCAGTGGAAAGGAGAGTGCCTGGAACTCCAGTGTTGGTTACATCCTAATCGTCTGACACAACTCAGCAGAGAACCCAATTAGACACACATCATTAATATGAATAAATGTATCTAAAATTTTAAATAGCTAAAAACAGCTTTCTGAATATGAATGTTTATGGAATGTGAGAATTGAAGGAAATAAATTTTCAGAAAGTTTATATTAGGTGTCATGCATTTTAATGCTAGATTTTGAGGAATTTTATTGGTGAAAATGGTAATATTAAATGGAGCAGAGGACATCTGCTTCTAACCAAGACAAAATGGCATGGACCAGATTTGCCCTCTTGGAGGAAACCAGAAGTGGACAAAATATATAAAACCATTGTTTTCAGGAAATTGGGCATCAGACAAAGAATGCCAGTTGTCTTTGATAGACAAGAACAAATTAATTAAATCCTAGAGCAGGCCTACCTTAATCCTAGAGAGAGTTTGCTAGTGATGGAGCAGAAATTGGGAACCCACATGGAGCCAGTGGTGTCCTGGTCTCCCTGGGTTGAGGAGAGAAGACTGAGATGAAAATGTGGAGAAACCAGGGTGTCTGGAGGTCATAGGAAAGAGAACTAGTGAAGAGGAAGCTATAAGGAGAGAAAATTCTGACGACCTCAAGAAAGACCCCCCTTGACTATTCAGTGGGGTCATGGAATGAATGGGAGAAAATTACCCAAGGCTGATAAATTGGCAGCCCAGAAAGAATTAGGGGAAACAGTCTCTGGAACACACACAAGAGACAACAGCGCTTGTTCTCAGCAGGCTGAGAGGAAAAGCTTAGCAATTTAGGTAGAATATTCAGAAAGATTTGTTTCAATAGAGGCAAAACATTAGTTCAAGTCTAAATACTGCTTTGATTTTTCCTAACAGCACTTGAAATCAAAACCTGAAAGGATCAAACTGATTCTAAGGAACATAAGCATGTTCCAGAAAAATAAATAAATAAATAAATAAATAAAAAACCCTCACAAATATTTACAGGAATAAATATATAGCCAAATCCAAAATAACTTTTATTAAATAAAAAATATTCAGGTATGCAAAGAAGCAGGAAATATTTCCCATAATAAGGAGTAAAGTCAATTCATACAAACAGACCCCAGAAATGATACAGATAGTATATTAAGTAGTAAAGAATACTAGAAAGTTACCATCACATTCCACTTGTTCAAGAAACTAAAAAAGAGATGTACCTTTTAAAAAGACAAGGAAGATGAAAAATATCTACATTAAACTTCTACAGAGGAGAACTATGGAAATAAAAATACACTGAATTTGATTAACACCAGATTAAATATTGTAGAAGAAAAATATAGTGAACTGGAAGAAAAAAACAATAGAAACTAATGAAAATTAAACATAGAGACTGAAAATGTATGAACAGAATTTAAGGGAGCTAGTTCTGTAATATACATGTAATTGGAGTCCCCAAACGATGGGTGCAGACAGAAAAGAAAATAGAGGAAATATTGGCCATTTTTCAAATTTGTTAACAACTGTAGCCCTACAGGTCAAGAAGCCCAGTGGACACCAAGGGCAGGGAAAACACCACCAAAGCACAACATATAACATTTCTTAAATTGTATGATAAGGAGAAACATTTTAAAAGCAGCTAGGACCAGGGGTGAAGAGGAAGGAAGGAAGGAAAAGGTAAAGACATGCAAAAGAAAAAACCGACCTCGAAGCCGGCCATAATCACAGCACTGTTAAATGACATTCAGGAAGTCTGCAGAAACACCATGTGCTTATACTGTGCTGCTCACCTGTATTTCTAGTCTCAGTCTCTGTTCAGCAGTGCTCATAGCGTGACTGGAGTGAGGAGGAAGCCTGTGAGCACCCATTGGCTATCTATCTTTATGAGTTGGAAATAATCCAAAATCTCTAATAGCCTTGTTATTATTGGTAGCATTGCTAAGAACTTAGTATTTTCTACGTATTTTATAACTTTAGCTATTAAAATAATTATTTGCTTTACATCATATTAACAGTTCAGTTTTATAGACAAGGAAATGGAAGATAAGAGAGGTTAAGTAATAAATGAGAATTACAGAACATTAAGTAGCAGATCCAGGATACAAGCCAGGATGTCTAATATTAGATCATAAAGTAATTTTCAGTATAAAATATTGCCCTTAGTCAATTCTTAGCATTCAAATAAGAATTCAACAAATCATCGAAAAATACTATTCTTTTACTACGGATATCATTTAATCCTGGATATAAATATCCAGTTTTTCCCCTGAGTTTTCTTTTATTATTATTTTTTCTTAAGTAGTCAGATTCAAACTCATCAGTTGATAGAAAGTAAAATTTACAACTATAACACAGTTGCATTGTGAATGATCTACTAAAATGAACTACACTTAGCAGAGGTACATTTTCTGCTTCTAGCCAAGATGGAAAGAAAAGCAGACAAAATACATTAATCAAATTGATTTACAAATTCAATTCGTACTAAATAAAACATCCGGCAGGTCTTCATAGAAACTTGCAACTTGATATAAAATTTATATAGAGATATAAAGGGTCTAGAGTAGCCAAAGCGATTTTGAAAAAAATGGTAAAGTTGGAGAAACAAACTTAAGATTTAGTATAAAGTGATATTAATCTAGACATCATGATCACTGAGTAATGATACAGATAGATGGATCAATGGAACAGAATAGAATATTTAGATATAGACCTACACATATATGGACAACCCGTTTTCAAGAAAGGTGCTAAAATAAATAAAGATTGTCTTTCAAATAAATGGTGTTTGAATAAATAATTGAGCATCTGTTAGACAAATGAAATACAAAACAAAATTATCATATACACTTCACACCTTATGCACAAGTTAACTCAGAATGGATTGCAATCCTACAAGTAAAACCTAAAACTATAAGCCTTCTAAAATAAAACCTATGAGAAGGGCCTTTCTGACCTTGGGGGTCAGACCACCATTTTTTAGAAGCAATGCCCAGTTCTATCCCTAAAAGAACACAGTGATCATCTGGACTTTGAAAACTTTTGATTTGTAATGGGACAGTAAACGGAATGCAGAGTTACAGCACAGTCTGACCTGATGTATCTTTTATTTCCATATTATAGTTTTCATCCCTAGAAGTTCAATTTAGATCTTTTTTGCATCTGCTCTGTTGCTTTTTAACATGTTCCAGCTCTCCTTTAGTTTCTTTTCTCTCAAATATAGCGATGACCTTTCCCTTTCCTCACTCAAAATGCTACCACAGCTCTCAGTGGCACAGTATTGGGCCATCCCACCCTAACTTGGCCTTCAGGACTCTTCATGGTCCTTCCTGGCCTGTCTCTTCAACCCCACACCTTACCACTCCCTGGACTACTGAAGGCATGAGCTCTCTGTGTTGCTGTGTGACTCTGAGCAAGTTACTTAACTTACCTGAACCTCAATTCCTCATCCATAAGCATAAAATAAACCTCTGCCACAAAGGGAGCAGGGTTTCACTTGTGTGACTCCAGTGAGCTCATGCCTATAGCACTAGGCTGGGCACACACTCACTGCTCATTAAATGCAAGGGGACATATTTGTAAGTAATTTATTTGTAATTGACATAATTGATAAAGTGTTTGCATCTATAAAACAGAAAAAATTCTAAAAAATATTAAGAAAATAAACAACCCAATAATAAATGAGCAAAACATTTGAAAACACTTTTTACTAAAAAAGATATGTAGATAGTAAACCACCAGTGGAAAGATGCTAACCATTATTAACCACTGTAAATGCAAATTACCACCACCATGTGATACCTCCATCTTTTACAACGACTAATTTTTTTTTTTTTTTTTTTTTTTTCGAGACAGAGTTTCACTCTTGTTACCCAGGCTGGAGTGCAATGGCATGATCTCGGCTCACCGCAACCTCCGCCTCCTGGGTTCAGGCAATTCTCCTGCCTCAGCCTCCTGAGTAGCTGGGATTACAGGCACGTGCCACCATGCCCAGCTAATTTTTTGTATTTTTAGTAGAGACGGGGTTTCACTATGTTGACCGGGATGGTCTCGATCTCTTGACCTCATGATCCACCCACCTGGGCCTCCCAAAGTGCTGGGATTACAGACTTGAGCCACCGCGCCCGGCCTACAACGACTAATTTTTTAAAAACCTACCCATGCCAAGTGTTGGCAGAGATGTGAAGTATTTTACGTTTGTTTAATATAGTTGTTTTCTCAGAATCCAATTTTAGGCCTGACATCATATGTTTGAAATCCAGTCATACCCATCACCTCTGGCCTGGTTAAAAGCTCCACTCCCTGTGACTGTCTGTAATACAGCCCACTTGTTCTTCATCTAAAAGGCTCAAAACCCAACACACCCTGCAGCTGCTGACCACAGTAAAACTTAATGGTCAACAGCAGAGCCAGAGAAACATGTTCCCTGCTTCATGCTTGTTTTCTTTAGATGAGGTAATACACAACCATCGCAGGAAAGCCTAAAGAATAAAGACCATGGACCTTAATAGCATAGTTCCATAGGTACTCTTCTCTCTCTCTCTCTCTCTCTCTCTCTCTCTCTCTCTCTCTCTCTCTCTCACTCCCCACCCACTCGGTGAACTTCCTGGCACCTGCAGACTCCCATCAGCACGCCTGAGCTTCCTGGGACCTGTGAAGAGCAAGTGTCCTCTGTTTCACGCAGTTTGGCTTCACTTCATTGTATCTCTCCTGACACACACACCTGAACTTAATGTTACCCCCAGTCCAGGCTCTCTCTCTTCCTGGTTAAAGGCCACTCTCAGGGAGAGAACTCAGCACCAGATGAGGAAAAACAATGACAACAGAGCACATAAAGATCTCTCATATGTTGCTAGAGGGAAGGAAAAATATACAAACAGATTGGGAGTTTCTGAAAAGTTTACACTTTCATGTAACCTAATCATTTTATTCCTTCATATTTGCTTGAGAGAAATAAACAAAATAAATGTATATATCCTTACATTTATACCTCCTATATATAAAATTATTCTTTGCAATTTCATTTGAAATAGTCAAAAACTGGAAACAACTCAAATGTTCATCATCAGGTGAATGAATTAACGAAATAGGTATACTTCTTAGCAATAAAGAGAATAAACTATTTATACTGGCTACGATATGGATGGCTCTTCAAATAATTATTCCAAGTAAAAGAAGCCAGACCTCTTCCTCCAGCAAAAGAAGAATTCACATTGTATGATTTTACTTATATCAGTTGCTAGAATTTTCAAACCAGTCTTGTAACAGAAACAGATCCATGTTCCCCGGAGGAGGGAGGACCCCAGAAAAGACAGGGGAAAAATTACAGAAAGGCAGCAGCATTCTTTTGGAGGTGATGGATGTGTTCGTCATCCTAACCGTGGTTGTGATTTTGTAAATTTATACACAGAAACACACAAACTTCAAATTGTATATTTTAAATTTGTGTCATTTAAAAATTTGTATACCAATTATGTCTCATCTGTTAAAACAAGCAGAAACTAAGAATTCTACTTTTGTCTGCAATACTCACAGCAACGTCTCCTCATTCTTCTTCTCGCAGGACATCCCCAGTGCTCCCAGTTGGATCTTGCTTCCTCATCCGCTGCATGTCCGCTACAGGTTGTGCACATCAGAATATAATGAGTCGCCTGTAAGCATTTGATCACATCTGTCTCTGATTATTAAGGTAAAACTCCTCAAATTCACAGACTAAATTTTGTAGCTGTCATATGTGAGTAACTGTCAATAAATAATGAAAGAGTGAGTTAATATTGGCACTTGCTTAAGAATGTTGTTAGAACAAATAAACAAACAAATAATAAAGCAAAAGGAAAGACTAGTAGTCTGGGTGTGGGGCTCACACCTGCAATCCTAGCACTTTGGTAGGCCGAGGCAGGTAGATTGCTTGGCCAAAATAGTGACACCTGGTCTCCATTAAAAACACAAAAGGGCAGGCGCAGTGGCTCAAGCCTGTAATCCCAGCACTTTGGGAGGCCGAGGCAGGTGGATCACGAGGTCGAGAGATCGAGACCACCCTGGTCAACATGGTGAAACCCCGTCTCTACTAAAAATACAAAAAATTAGCTGAGCATGGTGGCACGTGCCTGTAATCCCAGTTACTCAGGAGGTTGAGTCAGGAGAATTGCTTGAACCCAGGAGGCGGAGGTTGCGGTGAGCCGAGATCGTGCCATTGCACTCCAGCCTGGGTAACAAGAGTGAAACTCCGTCTCAAAAAAAAAAAAAAAAAAACCACACACACACACACACACACACACAAAATTAGCCTGGCATGGTGCCGCACACCTGTAATCCCAGCTACTCAGGAGTTTGAAGCAGGAGAATCACTTGAACCTGGGAGGTAAAGGTTGCAGTGAGCCAAGATCGCACCACTGCACTCTAGCCTGGGCGACAAATGGAGACTCCATATAAAACGAACAAACAGACAAACAAAACTAACCATTGTTTGCCTCATGCTAGTTGCAGAGTCTGAAACTAAGTGATTATTGACTTTGCAAACCGATGAGGAAGGAACAGGGGCAAGTACTCTGGCAAATATTTAAATTCCATGTGCAAATACCAGCAGGCTAGAAGAACTCTTTAGACAAGCATAAAGAAACTTATCTAATGTAACACAAGGTAATTAGAGAAGTAAACACTTAGACAAAATAGAAATATTTAAGAAAGATGAGCTTCTAATGTCAAACGCAGAAAACTTTGGCTTAGATGCTTTAGCCAATGTGAATAGCATTTTTCTAAAAAAGTTTTTCCTGAATCAAACATTTCTTTGCTGAGCAAACAACCAGAGTTATCTACAAAGCCTTTGTAGTCATCAGAGTGAGGATTTGATTCAAACTCATATACATTTGTATATTTATTTAAATGAATTAAGATTAGATCTCGGTCCATGCAAAAAGTAAACACATACAATTTGAGTCTCTAGCTTACTAATCAATTTATATCAACCTAACAACTTAAGTTTTTATAATTTCCTTATATATTTGCTTTTATATTTAATTATAGTATATAACTTTAGAATTCATCTAAGACCAGTTTTATTTTGTTTTATTTTTTTTTAACAATAGGATACAATCAACATACTGAAAGCAATATAAACATCCTACAATTCAGGCCATTCAAAGACTCTTAGAACAATTAAAAACATATTTGTTAAAGTACATACTACAAAGGAAACACACTGACATATTCTTTAAATTATAATTCAGGGAAATACTGCTAAGGTAATTGGTTGAGGGTATACTTTTTACTGTGTTTTCCTTGAATAATAATAATAATAATAAACTGATTGAAAAAATATTATTTCTGTGATCTTACTTCTAGATTTCCATGTGCCAGATATAAAATATATATTCTTAACACACTCAGGTTTTGTGTTTAGCAGTTTTCCCTTTGAATTCTGTATTAGGGCCTCACTTTCTGGAGCAAAGGGACTTAATCTCATTATAATGTCAATCTCCTTGCTTAGGTGAAAACTGGTTTTCCTCTTGTCTTTACTACCACTGGATCTGAATTAACTAATTGAGTTCCACGATTACTCCTTGTTTCCCTCTCTGGGAACTCCTAGCCTCACACAGATTATAAGCAAATATTCTTCCTCTTTTTGTATTCGTCTGCTAGGGCTGCCATAACCATGTACCACAGACTGGATAGCTTATACAACCAAAGTTCATTTTCTTAAATTTATCAGGCTGGAGATCTCAGATCAAGGTGTCAGCAGAGTTGGTTTATTCTGAGAACTCTTCCTTTGGCTTATAGACAACTATCTTTTCCTCTGTGTCTTCACATGATCTACATTCTGTGTGTGTCTGTGCCCATGTTTTGTTTTCTTACAAAGACACAAATTACATTGAAATAAGGCCCACCCTCAGGGCCTTGTTTTACCTTAATTACCTATCTAAATACCCTATCCCCAAATATTGTCATATTCTGCAGTACTGGTGATTAGGAATTCAGCCTATGAATTTTGGGGGACAAATTCAGCTCACAACATTCCTAAAGGAGAAGCTTCAAGGTTGACTTTGAGTGCTATTAATAATTCTCTATATCTTTTGTGAATAAATATTTCTGTTGTCTATCAATTTTATGCTCTGAAATTATTCTTGCATGTTTTCTTTTTATTTGTGTTCCTTTGGGAATCCTATTCAATAAATTATTATCATTCATCTCCATAGAGAGAATTAATCTTTTGGTTTCATTTGGGGTCCTTGACTGCAGGAAACAGAACCCACTGTAGCTAGTTTAAGCAGGACGGTGTTTATTAAGAAATGTTAGAAGCTGGGCATGGCGCCTCACACCTGTTATCCCAGCACTTTGGGAGGCTGAGTCAGGCAGATCACCTGAGTTTGGGAGTTGGAGACCAGCCTGATCAACATGGAGAAATCCTGTCTCTACTAAAAATACAAAATTAAAAAAAAAATACAAAATTAGCCAGGCGTGGTAGTGCATGCGTGTTATCCCAGCTACTAGGGAGGCTGAGGCAAGAGAATCACTGGAACTCAGGAGGTGGAGGTTGTGGTGAGTCAAGATAGCGCCATTGCACTCCAGCTTGGGCAACAAGAGGGAAAATCCATCTCAAAAAAAAGAAATATTCGAAAGGTCACAGAATCATGGGCAAAGGTACAGAAACAGACTGCAGCATAAACTCATAGAAATGACTGCAGGGCGTCATCACAGAGCTGGACTGAAGGGAGAATGGTACAGTCCTGACCTCTATCTTGCCTGAATCTGTTGCCATGTTTTTCCACAAAATGGGTAACTGACACTATTTCTTTAAGTTGCTTATTCACAAATCCATTTTATGTTTATATGTCTAAAGGGGGCTTCTAGAGTACTATTTTGATATTCTGATTTTAGATCTAAAAATTGTGCTCAGTTCATTAAAATCCATCAAGCTATTTACGTGCATATGTGTTGTAATAGATAATCTCAAAAGTATTGTGGTAACTATAAATACAAATATGTTCACCATACATATCACATATTAGCTTCATAGTCATAATCAAAAATTTACTCACGAAGTGTTTCTTACTCACAAGTATTATTTTAGCCCTTAGGCTTCATTACTTTGATAGCCAGTGTCACAGAAAGAAAATAAAAAAATGACTTCAGTAGTCTTCATTCAGTTCCCTCCCTTTTTATTTGGATATTATATTGTATGTACATTGGAAATAACTATTTCCTCACAATTAACCTGGTCTTTGCAGTAAATAATAGATTTGTTCAATAAGGTTTGGACCTTGTTACTCTTCTGAAACAGTTACTAATGCACCACATTAGAACCAACCTTTGCTATCATGGTATTTTTCCAAGTTGTTTTATTAACCCATTGGTTATTTCTCTTCAACTTTGTTCTACATTAAAAAGGCAAAACACATTTACACTACGGAATACTATGCAGCCATAAAAAATGATGAGTTTGTGTCCTTTGTAGGACATGGATGAATCTGTAATCTATCATTCTCAGCAAACTGACACAAGAACAAAAATCAAACACCACATGTTCTCATTCATAGGTGGGTGTTGAACAATGAGAACACATGGACACAGAGAGGGGAGCATCACACACTAGGGTCTGTTGGGGGGGCCAAGGGAGGGAGGATGATTCAACAGGTACAAACTAATAAATGTGATATATCACATTAACAGAATGAAGAAACCAAAGCTATGTATGTGTTCATCCTTAATACATGCATAAAAAGCAATTGACAAAATTCAACATTCTTTTTTAACAAAAGCACTCTACAAATTAGATATATAAACAATGGACCTCAACATAATAAATGCTGTATATGACAAGTCTACAACTATCATTATACTCAGTGGTGTAAGCTTTTTCTTTAATATTAGGAAGAAGACTCAAAAGGCCCAGAAGTTGTCACTTCTGTTCAACAAAATAATAAAAGACCTAGCCAGAGCAATTAGGCAAGAAACAGGAATAACAGACATTCAATTTGTAAAAAATGTAAAACTGTCTTTGTTTGCAGATAACATAATCTTACATAAAGAAAATCCTGAAGACCAACAAAAATTGTTAGAAGTAATAAATGAATTCAGTAGAGGTGCACAATACAAAATCAATATATAAAACTAAGTTGTGTTTTTATACATAACCAAAAACTACCTGAAAATGAAATTAATGAAGCAGTCCAATTTACAATAACATCAAAAAGAATACAATATTTTAAAGTAAATTTAACCAATAAAGTGAACATTTTATGTATAAAACATTGATGAAAGAAACTAAAGAAGATACAAATAAATAAAAATATATTTTGTGTTTATGGATTGGAAGA
This sequence comes from Saimiri boliviensis, assembly GCF_048565385.1. Lineage (NCBI taxonomy): Eukaryota > Metazoa > Chordata > Mammalia > Primates > Cebidae > Saimiri > Saimiri boliviensis. Next base: position 8,666,393 of record NC_133464.1, on the reverse strand, counting down.
ATTAATATTGTTAAAATTACAGCTCTAGCCAAAGCAATTTACAGATTTAATGCAATCCCTATCAAAATATCAAAGACATTCTTCATAGAAATAAATCAAATAGTCCTGAAATTTACTTTGAACAAAAGAGACCTTAAATAAGCAAATAAATCTGAAAAAAGAAGAACAAAGCTGGAGTTCACATTTTCGTTTTAAACTATATTACAAAGCTGTAGTAATCAAAACAAAATTGTACTGGAATAAAAACAGACACATAGACCAACGGAATCAAATTGAGAAAACTGGATAATTACACACAAAATGAAATTGAATCCTGATATTAGATCATTCACAAAAATTAACTGAAAATGTATTAAAGATTTAAATATAAGGCCTGAAATTGTAAGAAAACATAATAAAAAAGGTCTATGATATTTGTCTCGGTAAACATTTTTGGCTATGACACCAAAATCAACAATCATTTGTTGCTTGTAACAACAAGCAACAAAGTAAATAGTAAATAAATGGGACCATGTCAAACTAAAAAGCTTCTGAACAGCAAAGGAAGTGATTAGAAAAATCAAAAGGCAATCTTTGAATGGAAAACATATTTGCAAATCATATATCTGATATCTGATGAGGGGTTAATATCCTATATCTATATCTATATCTATATCTATATCTATCTATCTATCTATCTATCTATCTATCTATCTGAAAGTCATACAGCTCAACTGGAAAAAACGTCAAATAATCTGAGTAGAAAATAGGCAAAGAAATATAATTGACGTCTTTCCTAAGAACAATAAATGACCAACATGTACACAAAAATGTGCTTGACAACCTCACTTATCAGCAGGAAAAAGCAAATCAAAACCACACTGAGATAACACCTCACACCTGATAGGATGGCTCTTATTGAAAAGAGAAGCAATAACACATATTGGCAAGAATCTGGTGAAAAAGAAATCCTTGTGCACCCTTGGTAGGAATGTAAATTCACACAGTCATTATGGAAAGCAGTGTAGATTTCCTCAAAAGATAAAAAATAGAGCTGTCATAGCATGTGATAATTCCACTTCTAGATGTGTATCTACAAAAAAACAAAATCAGTAGCTCAAAGAGCAAAAAACCTAAGCAAAAAACATAAGCAAAAAACATAGAACCCCTTTCTATGAAAGACGGGATGATGTCTATGCAATGAAATTAAAATGGTTAGCAAAAAGATGTTTGTACTCTTACATTCATTGTAGCATTATTCACAATAGTGAAGATAATAAAACAACCTAAGTGTCCATAGACAGATAAACAGGTAGAAACATGGTGAGATATATATGAATATTGTTCAACTATAATAAAGAAGACATCTTGACATTTGGGACAATGTGGCTGAAACTTGAAGGCATTCTGCTAAGTGAAATAAGTCGGACAGAATACATATAGTGTATTATCTTACATGTATAATCTAAAAAATTAAACTCATAGAAACAGAGAGTAGAATGATGGTTTCCAGGGATTGGAGGATAGGAGGAATGATTAGGTGTTAATCAAAGGTTACAAACTTCCAGGTATAAGATGGACAAGTTCTGGGGATCTCCAGTACAGCATAGTGACTATAGTTAACAATATGGTATCCTATATTTGAAATTTGCTAACAATGCCAATCTTAAATGTTCTCACCACGAAACAAAAAACAAACAAAAAGGATAACTAAGTGGAATAATATATATGTAAACTAACTTGAATATGGTAATCATTTCACAATATTTTGCATATATCACAATTATTATATACATTAAACTTGCATAATTTTATTTATCAATTAGATCTCAATCAGGTTGGAAAAGAGAGAAGCACCAAAAAAAGAAATAAGCATGCCATATCTCTAATACAAATATAAGTATATTCTATATATCACAAAGAAGGATTATTTTCCGAAATCGAGACTTTTTTAAAAGTTCAACATTCAGTGAGAAAAAACATTAAAATATCTTTAGACAACTGGAATTGAAAAACGAATAGATACTTAAATAGTATAGATATTTAACAGGCATACTTTATGTCCTTTGAGGAAAAATTTTAAAAGCTACCATGCATGTTACAAACAGTCTTCAATATTTAGGTTGTGAAGTATAGATCATGAGCTTTACAAATTATAGTTTCCCGTACTTTATATTATGTCTCTTCTCTTCTTGCCTTACTCACAAACATTTTTTAATACAATAACTTCAGAAACTAAACAAGGGCAAAAACTTAGATGTATTTTCTCCTCCACACAAACAAAGTATTGGTCACATGATCACATACATTATGATAATTATTCTTGCAAAAAATTATTGCAATCTCTCCTTCTAAAGTGTAGATGGCATTATTTGTCATCATAATTGGGAAAAAAGCAACTTGAAAGCATAGGTTCTGTGAACATATTTTACTGCATTATGCCTACAAAATTTTAAACAGAGTATTGCATTTTGTATTTTCTAGTAACCAGGTATAAACTAATGAACAATAAGATATTAAAAAGTTATACCTTATTACAGTAATATTCTTGATTATTTGTACTAGAGGATGATTAGATATGAATGTGATTGTCAAAAACAAAATATTATTTGACTTATTTCCAATACAGCATCAGACATTTATTGGCAAAAAATATCGTATATAGTTCTTAAGCATTTCTATTTAGTAAATTTAATTTGCAGAGACTTTCACCATGTCACAGTATGTATATGTGACATATCAGGAAATGCTAGAAAAATGTATTACTATTGGTCTGTGAATGAGGGTGTGAGAGAGAGGGTGCAAGATGATGAAAGATACATAGCAAATTCAATAAATAAGCTGTTTATTTTAAATGCTCCACTTATTACCATAAATTAAAAAACATTGAAATAACCTAGCCGTTCTCACATCCTGCTTATCTTAATGTATTGTCTCAATATCACTTTCAAATAAAGATGTTTGAAATAGTGTCTGCAATCTACATTTCTGATCTGCCTAAATAGCTAGCTGCTGGCTTCAGCATAACTAATGCAAATCTAATGTACCTGCTGGTATGATTAGCTGAATCAAATGATGGCATTTAAGTAACACCTAAATAATCTTAATTAGGATCTTCAACTCATCTTAGCACTTAGAACTCTACAGATGGATAGTCTTAATTATCAGCCTTTTGATTAGGATAACAGCCCTAATCAAGATGATGTGGGCCTGATAGACAGAGTATCAGTAAATTAATGACTGCTGTTAAGTGGGAACATAAGCAAAAAACATAGAACCCCTTTCTATGAGAGACGGGATGATGTCTATGCAATGAAATTAAAACGGTTAGCAAAAAGATCAGAGTAAAGAATTGTGAATTGGGATTACTGTTATTATATCAGATATATCTGAGACCTTATTTCAACATGATTGTATTGCTTGATTACATTAATTTAACATTTTCATAAAAATGACAAGACAGGTTATTTTTATGAATATTTCTAAGTTCTGTATTGGTAACTTGGTAAAACTTCATAGATTTGAAATGTGTTAATTAAAACTATTGAAAATTGATTTATCATGATGGAAATATTTTTGCTCACTTGTTTCTCCAGAAATAGTATCTTTTATGAATTTTAACTTTCCAAATTACCAACTGCCTGATTAATTAGGCATAAGGCACTATGAAAAAGTGTTTTCTTGTAGTAGGACAAGGATTCCTTGATTTTGAGACTCTCCTAGTGTTTAATAAATGAGAAAACAAAACAAGCATTCTATTTACATACTGCGTGTGGGGCTGTGAATTGACGTAGAATTGATTTAAAGAGGGTGTTAACTCATTTCCATTTCCAACGTGACCACACCAGATCTTCAGCATGAAGGCTGCCGTACCATTCTGGCTTTTGCCAAGGAACTTTCCTTAAGGCTCACTCCCAAACCTTTGTCTGGGGTCTCATCTAAACTTCTCCACTTGGCACCCCTCCTTCATCCCCGCTACCTCCACCTTCTCACTCTATTTTAAGATCGTGCCTGGCATGTTCCTCCTCTCTTGTTCTCTCTCACCCTCTCTCTCTTTCCCACTTTCTCTTCTGTCTAGCATGAATCCTCTTTAGACCCTGGTAAATATTCACAGACACCCCTGCCTTTCACTGAATAAACATTGAAGCTTAGATTCAGAATTCACATCTCAGAACTGGAAATGTTGCTAAAGATGACATCAGGACTTAGACACACTATTATTTCCTGGCATGAGTAAGTGAGGAGGGCTTGAGCCTATCCTTGGCTGAGAGGAAGAGAAAAGCAATATATTTATTACTGTTCAGCATTGTAGGCATTACACATACATATAATGCATTGGCTAGGTGATAGGGAATTCAGCAGGAGTGTGCAAACTCTGGCAAATAACATGGGTTACAGAGAACAGTGTTTATTATTTCATGATTAAATACTTTATCCTTATAGTGATAATAGTAGCAGCAGCATATAATAATTATGTGTGGCTGACCCTCCATTGTGCACTAATACATACAGCGAGAGACGTCTCTATGCAAAATCACAAACACTTCATCTGCTAATTTATTCACTAATTGATCCAAATCCTTGAGAAAGGAAAGCTGTAGAAACATTGCCTCAAAATCCAATGTCACTGCAGTCTGCAGTCACCTGCTTCTCTGATCATAATGCCTTCCATGTCGTTAACAAGTTTCTTTTCATATACCTACCAACTCAATGGTTTTCAAAATTCTGCCATGTGATTTTCCTACATCAAAACTCTGCTTTCATAATCTCATCTCCTCATAATAGTTGATATTCATTTCCCTGTACCTGAGTATCTTCAACCCTGACACCTCTGTTTCCTCCACTTATATACCCAAATGCCTTGCAGGTGTTCCTATCTAGGTGCAGTCTAATGACTGTACATCTAAATGCATTCTATTTCTTCTCACCATTATGTTCCCATCATTCAGGCCCAGATCCATGCAATCTTGTTTGCAGTCTTCCCCTCACTGTTCACCTGCAGAAAATCACCAAGGCCTCCTAACTCTGCCTCATACGTGTTTCCTGTTTCCCTCTCATTGTCCCCATTGCTGACTAACTGTTCACACCGTGCCCTGGTCATGTCTTCATCTTATCTCTAACAAGCTTCCCCATGGTCTTTTCGTCCCTGACCTACTAGTCATTTAATAAAGTTCAGCTATCACAAATAAAATCACTGCATACGGGAAAGGACTGAAGTTTTTGCAACTGGAGCAGACAAAGAACAAAATTTCCTTTGACTAAATCTAGTTCAGTACTATCTGGAGACACTTGCCCAACACTGTCTGGCTATTGAGGAAGCTCATCTCCCACTTCCCCATTCCTACTCATCTAGAGATGGTTCCAATTATCTCAACCCATTTCTACTTCTGGAACAGACACTCAGACTTGGCACCCAACTGCAAGGCTCAACTCTGCTTATTACCAGCTCTTTCAATTTCATTCCAGCCTCCGGAGGGTCTCCAAGTTTTTAGGTGCCTTTCTGACCATCTGCTTTCACACTTGAATTTTGTTAGGTATAGCTAAGCTTTCCCTAGGATTTTCTTATTTCTATATATTGTCTCTTTTTCAACTAAAGGCAGGAACATTTCCTGACCACCTGCTGCCTCAATTCTGATTGTACCTTAAGTGTTATGCCACTGGAGAAGTTATATCTAGTTGTGACCTATCTGCTGACATTTAGTCCTGATTAACTGCTATATTCCTTCACTATTAGCATTTATTTTTTACTCATGAGTTGTCTAATAAGAAAAGAAGACAATAAACCAGTTGATGTTATTAAACACATACATTTCATACATAAAGGAAATGTACTTTTTTAGACTGAAGGAAAGATTGTTACTGTCAGAAAAGGATAGAGTTCAAGTTTTAGTGGATCTAGCAGGATGCCAGTATCTTGCCCTGCCCTTAGATTTCCTTGGAATTACTCACTGTCATCTATAGTCCATCTTACATCCAGCCTATAAAGGAAAATGTAGGGCTATTGTTCTTAAATTTGTTGGTTGGGGATATCATGTAGATCTAGAGTTGTTATCTTACCTACTCCAATATATTCATTACATAATTTGTAAGGTTTCTAGATTCCTTAATGGTACCAGGCCACCTGTGGATCTGCCACCTCAAGGAAGTGACATGAATTTTTCCTTTAGGTATAAAGGCTGGGGATAATAAGCCTTATATCATAAACTAGTTCCACAGAAGAGCCAAATTGCCAGCTGCATTTGCTGTAATCACCAAGAAAGTCACAGCAGCAGGTACATACCTGTGTTCTGGAAAGGATAAGAGTCTAGCACTGTTCCAGAGTTACTGTCAGAAAGATACTGATTGTTTCTGAAAAAAAAAAAAAAAAATGGAGAAACAATGTTGTCATGTTCATGTCACATTGTGCAATTAAAAACTGTTATGTTTTTACGGATACATTAATTACATTTTAATAGCTGGGATGTTCTGTAGGGTTCCACGTAAGTAACAAGAGCCTTGTTTGTTTGTTCCTCTTGACTACCACTTCAGAGCACAGTTTGTCTTCAACATGTTAAAAAACATAATTTGAATGTTATTGTTCGGTATTCTTAAATGTGCCTTTTTCTTGTTATTATGTTATGTTTACCAAAATAGTTGTATCCTTCAAAACTAGTTATTAAAATATAAAACACTGAGAAAATAATAACAATACTATATCACACTACGAAGCAAATGTAAATAATGAGCCAACTCCAGTGCAAATGCAGAGTGTGAGTCGCTAAGTGTGACAATTGTATGCAAATACGTAGAAGAGCAAAGCATGGCCAAAAGCATGGATGGCGCACATATGAATACTGGATTTTTTTGGTTCCGTGATCCTCAGTGCAATGTCTGTCATAAAACTTTGTCAACTAGAAATAGGATTTCATTGAAATGCTTATTTTCATCAAAACCAGCAAACCAACTAAAATTGCTGAGAGCAAGTTAAAAGTATTTTCTCATACAAAATTGATTTTAATTAAGGTAGATAAGACAACAGAGCTACAGAAGCATCATTTGCCAACACAGTCTTAATGGTTGAAACAGGCACAAGTCACCATATTTCGAGTAAGTAAATAATGAACATATTCCATTTGAAATCAGAAAAAGAAAGCTCTTAGTAAAATCCTTTAATCAAATCTCACTTAGAAATAAACACAAATTTAAATTAAACTAATAATAATTGCAACTGACGTAAAAAAATAAAAGACAGTACTATTTCTTGTTGGCTTATATTTTATTTTAGATTCAAATAAAACATTTTGTATTCAGAATGTTAATCAGGTCCAGATGTTTGTATTTTGAGGAGGAAAGAGCTCAACTGTTTGCTCTAAAATCCTTCAGTCTGAATATCTTGTTTTGTTTATTTTTGTTATCAGTCATAATGTGACTCAAGATTAACCTGATTTACTGGCACCATTGATAAAAAATTTCCTATATAAATAATACTGTCTCTGTCATTGATATGGCACCTATATTTTGTTTACATTAAAAATACACATTAGAGGCTTTATTTCATTGTGTTTGAAGTATTTATTTCAATATTGAGGGCCAATATATATGATCCACTAAGTGGATGCCTCGATATTCAGAAATACTGACAAATTCTTCCTCTTTAACTTTTACTAGTGAGTCTTTTTCACATCTGTTTGACTTAGAATCAGCCATATTTTTCTGTTTATTAAGAAAAAGATGGTGGATGTCAGCAACCATCACAATGTCATCTTTTGAGGACATGTGTTTCCTTATGGCTTCCTAGGAGTCTATACAGGCCTTAAAAACTGCTGCATAGTTGACATTGGTTTTAATTGTTAATAGGATCATATCAACATTCCTGTTAAAAACCTTTTATAATTTCCCATTCACTAATAGATTGAACTCAATCTGACATTCATACCCTTGTTCAAGGCTTTGTCCCCACGTTTTCTCCTAAGATTTCTCTGCCATTGATCTCAATGAGCATAAACTCCAACCTAGGCTGTGTTTAGTTTTTAAGAACATAACTAACACTTTTCCTCTTCTCAGTCGTTCGTATCATTTCCTTTATCGGTAATTTTTAAAAATCTTTCTCATTTGTCATTTTCCTGGTTTAGGATCCGCCTCAAATTTTCTCTTCATATGAATAGTTTTCTGTCATCAAAAAAATATTATCTTCATTGACCCAATAGCATTTGGAATCATGTGTCTGAGTGGCATTACTTAATGGCAAGTACACATTCTGAGAAATGCCTCATTAGGTGTTGTCACTTTGCAAATATCATAGAGTGTATTTACACAAACCCATATGTTCAGCCTACTACACATATAGGGATATATCATACAGCCTATTGCTCCTAGGCTACAAACCTGTATAGCAGGTTATTCCACAGAATACTATAGGCAATTGTAACACAACAGTCAGTACTTGTGTATCTAAACATAACTAAACATAAAAAAGGTACAGTTAAAGTACAGTATAAACTGTTTCTAAATGGTACCCCTGTATAAGGCAGCTCTATTGGAATCTTGTGGGACCACCATCATACATGCGCCTCTTAGTTGATGAAAAGTCATTATGCAGTGCTTAACTGAATTTATATTTACCTAGCATTGTTTATGATCTTGTGTTTTGTATCTATCAAAATAAATATTTGCCTTAGGGAATAGAGATTATATTCATCTCTACTCCTCTTCATTATTCCCCCAGCCATATTACCTAGCACAGTATCTTCATTATGGCCAGTGCTTCTCATATATGTAGAAAAGAAGAATTTGCACTATATTGTAAATGTAGAAAAATGCCCTTAATTTTTTTGATAAAGCAGTACATAGAGAGAATCCTTACAAGATTTCTAAACAACAGGTCAATAAATTATACTAGCTTCAAGATCCTTCAAAAATCATTTTTATTTTGGAGAGAAAAAAATAAACTGATCAAAACAACGGTGTTAGACATGTCAAATCTGAGAAATATAAAATTTTTCTTATCTCACCTTACAATTTCAAATGGATAGAAGATTTAATGAATAAATGCATAATTAATATATTAGGAGGTACAGAAAATTATAACATATCTTACCATTTTAACTACAAAACATACAAATACAATTTCTACCAAATAAATTATAATCAAAGTTGAAAAACAAAAAAAACTAAAAAATTTCATATAGGCATATTTAAATAAATGACAGAGCATTGTATTTCTACTAAGTAAAATAATTCCTACAAAGCAACTTTTTAAAAAGTGAATACCCAATATAAAAGTGAGTAGATTTCTCCAAGAAAAAGTAAAAGTAATGTCACATAAAAATATTCAACCCTTCTAAAAAATCAAAGAACAAAGGAAAGCAAACTTATATGTATGTATGTATGTTTATATTTGCTTCTCAGATTACTAAAGATTTAAGTGTCCCAGAAAATTTAGTGGTGGTAAACATCTGAGAAAATGAGCCTGAAGCTTTCTGAAGTAATGACAAAAATAATAAATGGTTCAAAGATTTAGAGAATATTTTTGCCACATTAATCAAAATGTAAACTGAGTAAATTAAAGGCCAATGACTTCTATGTCCAAGAATTTATCCCACTAAGATAATGTCACAAAAAATGTGAAAAAAATATATGTCAAAAAATGACAATTATCCCAATGTTCAAATATTGGGAAATTGTATAGAGCCTAAGTTTTCATTATTACAGGATTTGTTAAAGTATGGGATACCCAAATAGTGGTAATTAGAAATGATTTTAAGTTGTTAAAGATGAAGGACATTTTCTGAAAGAATAAGGACAAAGTGAGTAGAGCTCAAAATAGCTGACTCAAAAATTGATATTACAAATATGTACAAGACTAGATAGAAATAAAAATAAGTGAACTTACTGAATATTTACTGTGTCTGATGCTTTCTTCTAACTGGTTTCATGGTCATTCTAACTGGGTAAATCGCCAGAAACTCATAATTACTAGTATCAGATGAAGATTTGAAGTAAGTTCCATCTGATTCCAAAGATCATATTCTTAGTACTGAACTTTTTATTTTTTTCTTTTCTGGGAGACTTTTTTTTTCTCTCCATGACCTACGTGTTTTTTGTATGAAGCTGATGGCACTATGGGAAAGACAATTACGCTGTTTTCTTTCTTTCTTTCTTTCTCTCTCTCTCTCTCTCTCTCTCTCTCTCTCTCTCTCTCTTTCTTTCTTTCTTTCTTTTTTTTGGGACGGAGTTTCACTCTTGTTACCCAGGCTGGAGTGCAACGGCGCAATCTCACTCACTGCAACCTCCGCCCCCTGGGTTCAGGCAATTCTCCTGCCTCAGCCTCCTGAGTAGTTGGGATTACAGGCACGGGCCACCATGCCCAGCTGATTTTCTGTATTTTTAGTAGAGACGGTGTTTCACCATGTTGCCCAGGATGGTCTTGATCTCCTGACCTCGTGATCCACCCGCCTCAGCCTCCCAAAGTGCTGGGATTACAGGCATGAGCCACCGCCCCCGGCCAATTATACTGTTTTCTACAAGACAAACTGCCTTTAAATATCTTATTTCCTTCTGATTTTGGAGTCCAATCCATAGGTAAGTTAAAAATCTCTACTAAATTATAGCTAACAATCATCTGAATTAATACTATAAGAAACACACAACATATTCATTGAAATATAAATTCAGGCCACTGCAACTGGAAATATATTTACCAGTATATACTATTCAAATAATTTTCTGTTATTTTAATCTCAATTTTCTACATTTTCTGAAAACAGACATTGAACATACTATAAAATACCTCTTCTTTTGCGTGAATACTTTAGCTAGAGATGTGTCACTTTTCCTAAAGCAGCTGATCAAGACCAACTCACACACGTACTATTCATCCTCCACGCTTTTCATTTTTTGGGACCGGCTGCATTGATAATTACATTTATAAGAGGCCTGAAGAGAATAAGTGAGTTTTAGAATTAACAGTGAACTAAATTTTGTCAGTGAACTAATTCTGTTTTCCACTGGTATCATTAATGTTCATGTGCCTTAAGAATGCATATATTCACAGGAACAAGCAAACATATAAAATCCTTCACTATTTAAGTGAAAAGCACACACAGAATTATTTTGGGTTCTGAAGTACTGAAAATGTCAGAATGGCTTTCATATAAAATATTTCAAAGATAAATTTATAATGAGAAACATGTGTCATCCTGTACAAAATTATTTTGGTTTTTAGCTATTTTTTGATAAATATATTTATGATTCTTTGTTCTATTTGTGTCTAATAATGCCTAAGTATAGTTGACACCAAAAATAAAGTCCAGGTCATGCACTTTAGAATAGAATGGGTCATTATTCCAGTAATTTTTTTTTTTTGTAAAAAAAGCAAAATTGCCAAAGTCCAAGACATCCCCACCTTTGTTCAACAAAGAGGATGTGAAAATAAGATGTGGAAAAGCTGTGACCCAAATGCACTCAGAAATTACCTATTGATTGGGAATCAATGTAAAGCATAGTTATTTTAGTTAATGTTTCTGTATTGTTTAGTTGTAATTTGCAGACAGATAGGTCTTAAGTATTTTTACCTCACACACACAAGCATACACATGCAAATGTTAACTAACTGTAGTGATGGATATGTTTACTAATTCGATTGTGATAATCATTTCACATTTGATATGTGTACATCAAAATACCATGTTGCACACCTTGAATGTATGCTCATCTTACTTGTCAAGTGTACCTCAATAAAGCTGGAAAAAAATAAGTAACTTACTGTATACACATTTATTGCATCCCTGCCATCTGCTGTTATATGTTAGTCATTGTGCTCAACTCTAGGGAAAGTGAAAAAGAAAAAGAAGGAGGAGAAGAATCATCCAGATGCCTTTGAGCTGCTGCATTCCAGGTTTGCATCTGCCATTTCATTAGATTGCCACAACTTTTCCAAGTAGCAATACTAGGATTACATATTTTCAGTAAATTTTAGTAAACGTATCAATAATAGGATTATACTTTTTAGTAAATGTAGAGTCTTAGAACTCTACATTGGGTGTGGTGTTGGTGTTGGGTCAGAGTCTACAACTACTTTATAAAAATAGCAAGTACGTCAATGTGGCTGACTGAGTCTGTTCTAGGGGAATAGAGCGGGGAAAAAGTTACTCTTTCCAATCTGACTCTTACAATTTAGATAGAAAAGTAAATCAGTATAGTTCCTCATCTTTCCCATCACAGCAGGGATGGTTAAAAAGCAGGGATGGAGCCTTGGTGGGCTGGGTAGGGAGTGAGATTTGTCTGAAGGAGTCTGAAAAACTTAGGGCTCTTCTGTGTTCATGTTTCCATTGCCATGGCTGTGGTTCTCAAAGTGGGATTTGGGACCCTTAGAGGATGCTCACAAAACTTTCAAGGGATCCATAATATTAACCTGTGTTCCTAAAACACACAGGACATGGTTAGGGCCTTGTCAGCCTTTTCACCGTGGACATTTACAGGATGGTACCATGGCAGATGCCGAGGCTGTGGCCATGACTCTGCTAACATGCATCATGTCTTCACTGCCTTACACTCCTGGGAGAAGCAAAACTTCAGATTCCTAAGAGAATGAATGTCCCGAGGAAGTCTCACAAGTTAGCAATGTAATTAAATCTTGACCTGTATTGACACGTCTCCTTTTCTGAAAGAATGTCAGCCCCCCTACGGCATGTGATGGTTTTCTTGAGCAAAAGCACCCAGGCAGTGTGGGAGTTGTGAGCTGAACTAGCTGCTTCCTTTTTAGGGAATCCCAAAAGGTGTTCATGAACACTTCTTAAAAGAACACCTTCTACTTGAAAGGACAACTGACAGAAATGAAGTTTCCCCACATTTGGGCTATTGGCAGACTTCCTCAAAAATGAACGAAGTGAGTGGATCACTTCAGGAGAACAACTGACAGTAGCTGTTGCTGGTAGCAAAACTCAAGCTTTCAAGGCTGAAGCAGAAATTTGGAAAACTTCTCTCTCAAGAAAAGTTTCACAGTATCTGAATACTTAAATGCGATATTTCTTATATTAGATAATAAATCATGGCAATGTTTTGAAGATTCATATGTCAGAAAACCAGTATTTTTAAATCACCAATGTACGATGCTATAATGTATTTGGTGAGTAAAGTATTAATTCAAAGTGACAGGTATATTAGTGTCTTTTAATTAAAAAAGTGTACAACGATGTATTCATATTGTTTCAGATTACAATCGCAAGAAACTTTAAAAAATCCATTTGTAAAGCTTTCAGGTGGTATTAAAAAAACAAAGGTTATCCACAATTATCTAAAAAGGCTTTTTCAACTATTATCCATATCTCTGTGAGGCTTCCTGTTTTATTCATATACCTTAACCAAAACAATGAATTGTGACATATTGAATGAAAAAGCTGACATGAAAATAAAGTTTTCTTTTATTAGGTGAGTCATTAAAGAGATATGTGAAAATGTTAAGCAATGCCATTTCTTCTCATTCACCTGCTTTTTGGTTTTGAAAAATAGAGTTAGTTTAATGAAACTCTAACATGTTATCACATAATAAGTATTGTGTTGTTACTTTAACAAACAAAATATTTTGGGTGGTTTAATTTCTAATATGGTCAATATCAATCAATATAACCTACAAAATCAAAAGGCCTTTGGAACGCTCAATACTAAAACTGCAGCTCTGAAGCCACCCTATAAAACATCAGGGAATAATGTGCCTTTCGGTATTTGTATAATGGAAATATAAGTATGGTTTGTTTAAAAATGTCATTTAAAAGGCATTAAAATAAATAAATAAAAATTAAGATAAATGTACTCCTTTCCTCCCATTGTAGAGTCAAAGCCTAACTTTCAGGAAACTCACAAGAAGCCAGACTTCCTTCGAGCACCTCCCAAATAAATAGACAAAGAGCTTATTAACTCTTACAATTTACAAGTGGCTATGAATGCTTTTATAATTCCCATAATAACTTCTCCATGCAGACTTCCTAAATAATAATTTCTCCTGTTTTAAATTCTCTGTGCTTATGTTTATATCAAACAAGTTACCACTTAATCAAATGCTGATTTCCATTGCTCACTATGTAACTTTAATTTTCTTTGCCTCTTATTTTATGGATCTTAATTCTAAAACGAGATGATCATAAACTCATTTAGGCATAAGCTTGTGATCTAGCCTACTTTTGAACTCCTTTGTGCTTTTCACAATTTTTTTTAGATAAAACAGTGAGCAACATTTGATCTACAATTGTTAATAGAAAAACACCAATGTCCCACGTCATTGTAAACATAGGCATAATTGATCTTTGGTTCTTTTTGGGGAATATGTTTGGTATTCCCCAAAATATGTCTTCCTTTTGTGTAATATAGCTAATACTATTCCATATGTTTATAAACTGCTTAGACATTATAAGATTATTATTGCTAAATACCTATTTTAACCGAAAATGGATATTTTACTTACAATGCTGAATTACTCTAAACTAAATACATTTAATAATTTATTCCGATTATAAATAAGTAGCTTAGGCAATCACCCTTTTAGTGTCTAATACAGAACCAGCACGTAATTTACTATTACTTATATTCTTCAAGTATTTCTATGAAACTTCAAAGAAATAAAAACTTGTCATTAAAAATAATTTTGTTAACATGAAATAACATGCTAATTTTCATATCCGTATTTTAAATAATATTTATTTTTCTGAAAAATTACTTTTGGTTACAGATAGTTAAATATAAATAAACCTGGATTACATATCTATTCTGATATATATTTCTCTTATGATGCATATGTGTACGTGTGTGTGTGTGTGTGTGTGTGTGTGTGTGTGTGTGACTTAAACGATGTGTAAAAATAGGAGAAATGTAAGGGAACCCTGGATGGCATTTTGATTGTGAAATTTGATTCTCAAGTTGCTTTTGGTTTTCCTTAGTAATAACTGGCCATAATAGTTATGATAGTAATAATATATATTGTCTGTCTGCTACATTATCTTTAATTCGGTTTTAAATAGTTCAATATGTTCAGTTTTATAGATTTATATGCAGTAATTCATGAGAGTCTACACCCTAAGGATATTTGTTAGTATTTAAAGTGGCCTCATTGGAATACTACAGTTGGAAGGTTATACCGCAGAAATTTGTTACTGCAAGTGCTTCGACTATCTTTATTTTGATCAATACGAGATGGCTTGACAGTTATCAAAATGGATGCTAAAATGAATAGTGGTGTTTAAGATTCAGGTGGTGACTAGGAATATCTTTTAGGGAACCAATTCTTTCATGAATTACATAAAAGCTATGACTCTACTGAGCACAAAATCTTACACCATTTAGAGTGGAAACTTGGCTTTAGGATTATTAAAAAGTCTTATATTAGGCAACTCAGCAGAGAATCAAACTTACATTAAAATGCTAGATAAATCTTGTTGCTAGAATCCCATTGCCTCTTTCGAAAGTCTCAGACAAGGTACTTTGCTACAATTTAAAAGGCTTCCAACTATCTTATAATGAAGGTGAAGCAACAGTTGCTTGCCTATGAGTTACTAACATTTGTATGTGTAGTATATTTTTTCTGAAATTAACCTCTAATACAACTTATTATCAGTTATAGATTTTATATGGTAAAAAAAATTATAACTCCTCTATAGGAAGCTACATATTTGGCAAAAGGAATAAAATAATTACCAATGGACAAGTCGATTTAGGTCAGTTTGCAATAATATTCTATTTCTTCTAACAGACTATAAGACAGTTTATTTGAGCAAATAAAAGAAATTAGAAAAGGTAAATAATGGAGAAAAGTCAGTATCTTAAAAAAAATCGCTGAGCAAGAAAGGGCAAAGTAAAGAAAAGTAATAACACAAAATGCAGTGTGTTAATTTGCAATGCCACTTATTTACAGTAATTCATATTTTATAAAGTGTTTTCCATAGGCTAACCATGTTTATTTGTTTAACTTCATTTCACTAATAGACAAAATTTTTATTTTAAAACCCCAGAAATTTTTTGGCATTTTCCATGAACATGTTGTTGTATTCGATGAGTAATCGAATCACAATTATGTAACCATGCATTTATACGTAATCTTTATGCACATTATAATTTCCACATATATTACTGTGAGGGTGAGTTAACTTGGAAGTAAAATAGGTGGGCTATGAATCACCTACAACTTTTTAAGCATTATTGTAGAAATAACATCTAATTAACATAATATTTAACCACAAAAATGGTCTCCTTAGAACGGTGGTGAATTGTTATTTAGGTAATTATACATTTATAGTCTGTGAAATCAGTAATTAAATGGTAACTAAAATGTACTTACATGTTTACACACCATAAAATTATGGTATTTTTAACATACAGTAATTAATTTATATTTAACATACACTTATGTATGCTTGATTAAATGTCAATTAGGTATGTATTTGTGAAAAATTAGCCAGTACTAATTTACGAAAACATTAAGGTAGAACTAACCATTTTTCCTTTACAAAATTTTTTTTATGTTGGACTAAATGTCATTCTCAATTCATTTTTTAAAATATTTCTCAGCATGATTTTTTTCTATTAAAAACCAATGACTGTAGCTCATAGCATAATTCACAATGAATGTGCTTAACTTCAGGCAGTGAAATAAAATGAAAAACAAACAAACTAAAGGTTCCTAGTTAGTATAGATTATTTTTGAGATGAAATAGTAAGAACTTTTTTTCCTATTTCTTGTATCTGTCACTCTATTGTTCTCCTCACTATTTTCTCTATATTTTCTGACATCTTAATGATCAAGTTTGGCTATGTGGAAATTTTTCTTAAATATATTTTGCACAAAGTTTAAGTAAACTGTAGTTTCATAAAATTTTATAATTATCACTATTTTAATCATATGTATTGTTCTTTAAAAATTACTATTGCTTACAGATAGTTAAATATGAATAAGCCTGGATTATGTAAATCATTTTTAATGATATACAATTCTTAATGATGTGTGTGTGTGTGTGTGTGTGTGCGCGCGCGCGTGTGTGTGTGGCATTATAAGACCTTTAAAAATAGGACAGAGACATAAGGTAACCCTTGACGGCATTTTGATTATGAAATTACTTCTCATTTGCCTTAGTACTAATTGGTCTCTATCTAAGATTTTCTCATTAAAAATTATATGCTTCTCCATGTCAGGTTATTGCTATCAATTAATTATGACAATGACATTTTCATAGGAGAATCCATTAGCCCAAAGGTCTAGAAAAGTTATACATTTCAAAATAGACGCCAGAATTCTAAGGGTATTGAAAGACAGGTGTAAACACACATGCACACACATATACTCCTGTATATGCAACACATAGACACCCCCACACTCTTGGATAATATAGCATCTTACAGATAATAGCAAGTACTATTGTATTTGACCCTTTGTATGGACTTCAACTGTATTTATTCATTCACTATAAATCAATAAAATTGCTTGTGGACATGAGAAAATTGTTTGATGGGTTACTACTTCCTGTTAGGAAACTGCTCAATAGTGATAGCTTTACAGATGGTCTCAAGGGTCCTGTGTCAGTACTTAAGACAACATTTAGTTTTATTAATTACATAATATTGAATTAATTGCATTATTATAATATTGTAATTTTCTATTTCTAGCACATTGTTGCTATATCAGTATGCTACTACATTAACAAAGAATTAGCAAATGTGATGAAACAGGTTGTTGACATTAACAGACAAGCAGCTATTGAGGCATTTTTAGTTTAATTATCAACTTTATTTTAGTTACAGTGATATAGAAAGTGCTTGGAAACTTGTGTACGTTGTAGCTAGAAATTAAATGTAAACAAAGTACATTGTAATCCAATCTGCCATGAGGGACCATCCCAACAGTTTCCCCAACTGTCCACAGATTTTACCAGAAACAGGAGCCCCAGTGTTCAAACTGTAAAGGCTAAGGACCCATCAGCATGCTCTCTAAGATGACGCAGCATATGAGGGACTGACACAGAGCATGACGATGACTGACTGATGAGTGCCACGACTTAAAGGGTACCATGTCCGATCTGGGGAAAACCACTGTACATCATCACAATTGGCTCTCAGAGACTCATTCACTGAAGACATAAAAGCATTCCAACGTGGAGCAATGTCAGAAACAGGAGTTTCTCACTACTATTTACTCACTTCTCCAATTCTTCCAAAAACATCTTACGACGGAAGATGATCAGCAATCCTTGTTTATTACATTTGTCCAATAGCTTAATAGGAAGCATCATAGAGAGGTACATATAAAAATAATTGTCCTTTTGTTTTCAGAAGCCACTGACCAGCAGTGCTGGCAAATTATCCCAAATTTATTCCTACCTTTGATTCATTTCTAATCGCATACCAAATACTTCCCATCCTCCAGTATAAGCAAATGCATGCATTTGAAAGAAGGTGTCTCAAAATTAAAACTCAAACAGTAGTTATGGAAACAAGTCACCTTTATGCTAACATTTATAATGAAGACTCTGTCTCTTAACACTCTGTAGTAACGAAACATGTCAAATAGTCTCAGACTAAAATAATATATTTAATTGTCAGAAAATTAAAAGCTGTAGAATGTGAGTTGGTGGTATGGTATGGCTCTGTGTCCCCGAACAATCTCAGTTTGAATTGTAATCACCATGTGCCAAGGGAGAAACCTGATGGGAGGTGATTGGAGGATGGAGGCGGTTTCCCGATGCTGTTCTCATGATAGTGAGGGAGTCTCAGGAGACCTGACAGTTTAATAAGTGGCTGGCCTTTCCGTTGCTTGCACTCCCTCTCTCATGCCTGCCTTCTGAGGCCTCTTCAGCAATGCAGAACTGTGAGTCAACTAAACCTCTTTTATAAATTTCCCAGTCTCAGTTATTTCTGTATAGCCGTGTGAAAACAGACTAACATAGTTGAGATGTACAATATTTAAGATATGCAGTTGGTATTATATAATAGAACAATCTTATATTTTAGTGAAAAAAGAATATGGAAGATACTGAGTAACAGTCCTGAAAATCTTAATGAAGCTTCAGTTTTTGCTTAGGAAACACATCAAGCTGATATTTATATACCTTATATACATATATACATATATATATATATACACACACACATTACATATATATATGTATCCATCTATATATTTATTAACATATAAGGATTTTTTTATTTATTAGATGCTCTCAAACATAGAAATGAGTTGCTCAACTGTGTCTGCTTTCGAGCTATTTAAAAAGTACTCACAGCCTTAAGTACCTTCTTATTTATAATTGTATCACTGCTCTAAGCCCTTCTTATGTAGGGTAAACTTTAGAGTAAATGTTTCTGGCCTTTGTTTAATAGATTATATTAATATCTTAAGTTTATGGTAGTGGTTAACTGCTCTTCATTTAACTTTCTTATATTTTAGTTGATAAAGCCACTAGCCCCACACAAACCACATATTCAAAATTGTAACACAACAGAAAATTTAGGAAATCACTAAAAGATAAAAACGTAGAGCTAAATTAATTTAAGTAGAGCAAAAATATGTTGACAACTCATCACCAGCCTGTGTAAATATATCACTGGGCAGGAAGAATGCAGAACAAATAACTATTTCCCAAAACATCGATGCAAAGGAACTCTTGAAAGATGTGCAACTTGTTACCATAATCAGGGATAGCATGGAAAGTGTTTCACAAGTCAAACTCACTTCTATCCTCTTCTCATCTTTATCCAAGCATTTATTTTCCATTTAAGATAGAAATATAAATAAGAAAGATAAAAAGGATTAACAGCAAGGACTCATGGTATCTTGGAATATCACTTAACTAGATAGGAACAAAGACAGCAAAAGTTCCAGATGCAGTAATTCTAAAGACACAGCTTTTCATGTTTTCATAGATCAGTAAAAGCGAAGGAGAGTGGCACAGTATTGCAAATTCTCATAGTCACGTGAAATTCTTAATAGTCAAAGACAAAGAAATAGTATTGGAATTATTAACCTACCTCTATTAATCAGGAGAGAGTAACAACAAACCCAAATTCTCATTGACATAACACAATAAAACTTTATTTCCCGTGTACACAAGGCTGCTGTGGGTCTCAGACCATACTGCAAAGCAGCTGGTCTCCACAAGCCAGATAGCTCTCATTTTGTCTGAGCAAACCAATTTATCATAACTCTGCTTCCAGTATCATTGCAACAAGGATGCAAAAAGAATCTAGTAAACTCTCCATGGGTTTTCCACTGCCACAGACAAGATTTCTTTCCTAGTAACAGGGGTAAATATAGATATATATTTGCTTACAAGGAGAGGCAAACATTGCTAAATACTATTAATGTCTACCAAACAACTTGATAAGTATCTGCTAGATGTGCAGTAAATTTAGTCCAGAATTTTGAACCAACTTATTTTCTGAATGAGATTATCTTAACCTTCCAAAACACAGCAATTAAATATAAACACTTCTTTGGAAATCATTGGTACATACCACCATGATAGAGTATTTTCAAATTGTTTTTGGTACATGAAAGAATGAAAATAAATTCTGAAAGTGGCAAAGTAAGACATTTTGAGAGAAGCAGCTATAAAAAAAGAGATCGAAGAGATTCAGTGAAGAAATGGAAAGATAACCAAAGGAGATGAAATATGTGTGTATACGGCTTATATAAGAAGACTAAGAAAGAAATAACACTATCAAGAGTATGATAGCTATATTAAAAGCATCTTAAATATAATAAAATGGAATTCAGAAAAAAGGGAAAAAATAAGGAATGACATAAAATAAATAGAAACAAAGAATTAGAAGTAACAGTGAAATATATATTATTGAAGAAACCAACAAATAAAATGCAGCTTAGCTTCCAGTGTTCCTGGAAAAAGAACAGAAGTGCTGTAGTAGAAAATATATTTAGTTGTAAAAATTCCAGTGGCCTCCATCATAGTGGCCCCTGATTACAGCCAAAGCTGAGATCTCAGCACACTGTCTGCCAGCCAGCACTAATCAGCCATGTCGAGGAGCTGCCTTGGAAATGAAAATGCCAGTCCCTGCCAAGCCACCCCAGTCGATGCCTGTGGAACAGAGATGAGCCATTCCTGCCAAGCCCTACACAAAGTACAGATTTGGGGACACAAAAAATAATTATTATTTTAAGTCACTAAACGTTGGGGTGGTCTGTTATATCACAGTAAATAACCATATCTTTGGCATGATTTATTAGAACAAATAAGAAACCAAATGGATTATTCATACTAGACATCCCTGCGCTGGCACTTGCTGCTTGAAGACAGGAAGAAACAGACCATCTTCAGTGGGCCAAGGTGGAGATCATTCTGTGGCTTTATACGTATGAAGATTAGAGAAATGTGAGTTGGTTATATGCATTGTTGAAATGCCTGATCCATTTATATAGCTAACAAATTAAATAATTTTATTTGTTTTTAGGAATGCTATTCTAGATAACGACTGGATCGTTTAAAACTCACTAGGTCCAAATGAAGGTGCTGTGGAGGTAAGGGATGAACAGTAGAATATATGTTGAGAATATCATCTTGTGATTGCTTTAAGCAGACTATATGTTATACCAAAATGTACTTATTACTATTGCTATGCATTTGTCTCTGTAAATTTGATTTATCAGTGGAAAGGCCTATTTATCAGAAAGTAGTACAATGTAAATGTAACAATTAAGTTACATAACAGAAGAATTATTTTGGCTTCTTTTCTTTTTTTTTTTTTTTTTGACAGCGTCTTGCTTTATTACCCAGGCTGGAGCACAGTGGTATGATCTCGCCTCCCAGGTTGAAATGATTTTCCTACCTCAGCCTCCCATGTAGCAGGGATTACAGGCACGTGCCACCATGACCAGCTAATTTTTTTGTAATTTTAGTTGTGACAGGGTTTCACTTTGTAGTCAGGATGGTCTCGATCTCTTGATCCTCCCTCCTCTCCGCCTTCCAAAGTGCTGGGATTACAGGTGTGAGTCATGACACTCTGTATTTTGGCTTCTTTTATGGGGAAAAAAAACCCAAACCAACTTATACAAGTTAAAAATATAAGCTAATGGGAAAGCTGCATTTGAAAAAAAAATTGTGAATTATTTCTTAATTGTACATGCATCTGACAGTTACACTAGGCAAAGTAATAATATGGTTCTCTTAAAAGTCAGAACTCTGTCAAAATCTGTTTCCAGGGGAAATTATTAGATTCAATAGGTAATTCATCTGCTTATATTTTCACATTGCTTAGCGATTTTTAGCATATCTTGAAAGCAATCATACTTACGGCTTTCTTACTATTTTAATGAATATAGCTTATCTCATTGAATCTCAAAAATTAAATCAAGCAGAATCCCATATTTTACTTGACATGCAGACATAAATATTGAGAAATCTGATGTTTGATCACCTATCATTTCTCTTAAGGGTATTACTTCCAAAACTCTTTGTTGTTCAGCTATATGTTAAAAGTTTGACAGAAGAAATAGGTTTTGAACTGTTGAAAAGTATCAAGTTTGTAGTCGTTAACACTTCTTCCTTGTATGTGGAAAACCAAAAAACAACAACACAAAAAAAGGGTCTGAATCCAATTCATATGTAAATTGTGAATTACTCATATCAGGCAAGTACATTAACTTTTAAATTTTCGACTAAGTACATTGTTGACTCCAATGTATCGCTGTGTTCGCAAAGTAATGAAACTGCAATTTAATTTCTTTTGTCTTGATATTTGGCATGTGTATATTAATTATCCTCATTTTTTCAGATTATGTAATAGACTTATTTATAAGTTTATTAGTGGAAAAAATGACAAATAAATGTTTAAAAAGCATTTTCAACATAATTCCTAACAATTCAGAAGACATTAAATATACCAGTGCAATCCAATTTCCTCAACATTATCCTAACATTTGAATTTATAACAAATTAAAGTCACGCTTGCATAAAACTTTAGAGTTGGAAGGGACCTCAGAGAGCACTTCATTAAATTGCTGATTTCACTAAGAAAGAGATTCAGAGAAGTTACTTGACCAAAATTACTGAGAGAGTTAACTGTAAAGTTCTCACTTGAACCTATTTTTCCCAATTTCTGCTCCAGTACCATTTCCATGACACAGAACATACATCCACAATTTCACGAATATACCAAGTGCATCTCAACACAAAAGTGGCAAGAAGCAAAATTTTTAGAAGTTGAAATTCCTAAACTATATAATTCTACGAAAGAAAATGTTAGAAATGTTACTTCTCCTTTTCAAAAAATTTTTTTAAAGTATGGTTTTTGTTTTTGGTAAATCCTTTACCAGTGTTTACATGTGCCACCTATAATTTTTTTCTTTATGTGTTAATATAAAATATTTAATATATACCAAACCCAATGTGTTATGTATTTTTATAAAGAAAAATAATATATAAAACCTTAATCTATCACGTCACCAAAGAAACTGAATGTAGTAATCATTGGCACATACTTTTGTACCTTATCCTCACACCCTCCTGCCTCTCACTCATAAGTCACCACCATCTTGGGTCTTGTGTTTAGCTTTCTCTTGTCTTGGTAAATTATTTCATCACATATATATGCATTGCTGGGAGACATATTTTTAAGTTTTATTTAGTTTTAAGCTGTATGAAAGGAGCCTTATTCTGTATGCAGTCTTCTGGAAATTGCTTTCTCTTATCTGGGATGATCCATGTAGATGTATTCCATTCATTTTTACTGTTGTAAGAGGTTCCCTTTTGGTAGTATAAAGCAAATAATTCATCCCTTCTCTGGGGAAATAATGTTTTCTGAAATATCTTGAACATGATTCCTGAAGCACATCTCCATTTAAGTTATAACTGATTCAGAACAAGCGAGCCCCCAAATTGGGATTTCACCCAGGGAGTTTCCTGGCTTCATCCAGGAAAGAATTCAAGGGCAAGCTGGTGGTGTTAGACAGCAATCTCTCATTAAGCCCTGATGCTCCTTTCGGAGCAGATCTAACTCACAGGCAATGCTTCCAGAGTCCCCAAAAGATGGGCTCTTGGCAACTGTATTTATATCCGCTATACACTCCTTCAATTACCTGCAAATTAAGGGGCAGGCGAATGCAAACTGAGGCTCAAGTTATTTAGAACTTTGCAGGAAAAGGGCTGCAAATTCTCCTGCCTCAGCCTCCTAAGTAGCGGGGATTACAGGTCACTGTCACAACGCCTGGCTAATTTTTTGTAT
Organism: Saimiri boliviensis; assembly: GCF_048565385.1. NCBI lineage: Eukaryota > Metazoa > Chordata > Mammalia > Primates > Cebidae > Saimiri > Saimiri boliviensis. The sequence goes on along the minus strand of NC_133464.1, from coordinate 8,642,222 downwards.
TTTTGGTCGAGATGGGGTTTCCACCATGTTGGTCAGGCTGGTCTCAAACTCCTGACCTCAGGTGATCTGCCTGCGTTGGCCTCCCAAAGTGCTAGGATAACAGGTGTGAGCCGCCACGCCCCAGCCCCCACATGTGTAGTCTTTCATCCCTTATTCATTTCCTACCCATTCCCTCAAGTCCCCAAAGCCCACTGTATCATTCTTATGCACCGTGTCCTCATAGGTTAACTCCCCCTTATCAGTGAGAACATATGATGTTTGGTTTCCCATTCCCGAGTTACTTCACTAAGAATAATGGCATCCAATTCCAACCAGGTTGCTGTGAATGCCATTACTTCGTTTCTTTTTATGGCTGAGTAGTAATCCACGGTATATATATAAATATATATGTATACACACACACACACACACACACACACACACACACACACACCACAATTTGTTTATCCACTCATTGATTGATGGGCATTTGGGCTGGTTCTATATTTTTGTAATTGTGAATTGTACTCCTGTAATTCACACTTTTACATAGAGAAACTGCTAGTTAGAATTGATAATAAAATGCTATTTTTAAACTACATTTAAGCAGATTATCAATGTACTTTAGGCAATGGGATTTTGTTGACATTTACAAAGGTAATGAAAATATAGTGCTTTTGTCTCATGTATTCCTAGATCCTTTAAAACTCCAGGCAGAGGCATGTAGATAAATGAACAGAAAAACAGAAGGTCAAAATAGTGGGTGAGCAATTAAATGTGCTCATGGTTAACAACTATAGCATATAATTGGAAATATTTTGAAGCTATATTGCTGGTGTTATTCGACCTCCATGGTTAATGTAATGCCATTTTTCCATTTCTGTGTTTTCAATAAAGTTCAAATAAAATACTGTTTTCCATAATTTGCTGTCAATATAGAAAATAAATACAAAAGTGTCTGCATAGGCTGGCCGCAGTGGCTCACACCTGTAATCCCAACACTTTGGGATGCTGAGGCAGGCAAATCACGAGGTCAAGAGATGGAGACTATCCTAGCCAACATGGTGAAAACCCATCTGTACTAAAAATACAAGAAAATTAACTGGGAGTGTTGGGACGCGCCTGTAGTCCCAGCTACTCAGGAGGCTGAGACGGAAGAATCGCTTGAACCCGGGAGGCAGAGGTTGCAGGGAGCCGAGATTATACCACTGCACTGCAGCCTGGCGGCAGAATAAGACTGTCTCAAAAGAAGAAAAAAATAGGGTCTGCATATTGCTTTTACTTTTGTTACTGACATGATGTTTCCTGCCCCCCAAAAGTTTAGATGTAACTATATCTCTTAGCCTTTGTTTAGCTTTTTGAGTATTTATAGGTAATTTGGCTTGATTAGATGTCTCAGGTGTATCCAGTCTGCATTGGCTCTTGACAGAATGAGGTTATGTACTAATGGAAGCTTATCCTGGAGTTGACAATAACCATATAGAATCCAATAGATGACATATAACTGATTATCTTGTTATCAAGCTTACTATTCATATATCAGTTAACAAATTTACCTTGTTTATTGAACAGACAATATGCATGCTTTACTATTATAAATCCTCCCCTTATAGATTTATAATAAATAATTCAGTGAAAATTTATTTGTTTTAAGGGAAAACCTTTTGCATTTGAAGTGAATTTCTTCTGTAATTAGATTATTACAACATGACTACAACTTAGTTTCCATATTTCTAGTAAATAATATATATTTATTTTTATACACTGATAATATACTTGTAAAAATAGACACTACTCTTTTCTGAAAAAAAGAACAAGTCCTGATGTCTTATTAAAATATATCACTTTATCTTTTATGTGTTGTGAGAAACTGAACCAAAAATCTGTATGAACATTGCATTGTTCTCTATACTAATTTTAAGCTAATATTGCAGAACTAATGACAGCCTTGAGAAATGCTGTTATCAATTCCAGCTGTCTCTTGCATCAAGAAACCCTGAATTACAGCAACATCTTTTGAAATGAAGCTCTTCATAAAACCCTTTACAGACAAGCTCCTGTTTTAATATTTTGCAGACTCCTTTATATTGTGGCTATCTTCTTTCATCACCGGAAAAAACTTATGACAACCTCAGTTATTTTGCTTCTTTTTTTTAAAGCATTTAGTCTTGTTGAATAAAGTTACTAAACAGCTTACCCACAATCTCATGATTTGGAATCTCTCCATTGATGTTGGTATATTTGATAATGTTACTCAATCAGCCTTTCTTGTGGTCTGAAAACAGTATGAATTGTCTCTTCTGTATTCTCTACTTTCTTAAATGTAAAACATTTTTACATTTAAGACATTTTTACATAAAGACAGCTCTTTTAGGGTACATTTATCTAATCAAATTAAAATTTTAATAAAACTCTTATTCCACCAAGTAACAAGTTCTTCCCAGATTCTTCAGATGAAAATATACTCCACTGCCATGTACCTACTATAGCAGTTACTACCTAACATTATTTATAGTAAAATTATTTACACATATACTCATCTTAATATATCTGTTACATTATGAAGGTATTCCACACATACAGTTAGATGTGAAGAAACATCAATTTATATAGACTTTAAGCATTTGTTACTATATTTGTTTAGTTACTCACTCTTTAAAAAATCTTCATTAGATGCCTACCGTGTTTCAAACTAATCTTCCTTTTGAAGACAAGAAAAAGAACATACTATTAGTGAATTTTTTATAAACATAGTGCATAGAATGGATCATGAACTGACAAACACACACAATTTCAATTACTTAAGTGCAGGTGCATATTTATCGAAAAAAAGTGAACTCAGTGGACGGAGAAGAGAGACTTTAACTCTAAATGGTGTGAAAGAAGCTACGCTAAATAAACATCATCTAAACTAAACTTAAAATGATGGGGAACTCTCACCTCAATGAAGAGATTTGTATAAGTTAGAATTACAAATACAGTCTCCAAAGGACAAAAAGAAGAGAGAGAAGAAGGATCTTGTTTTGCCTGATTATATGCAAATAATTTGTAATGGCTGCAGTTCAACTTAACTGCAAGTAATTAAAAGACAACTTTTATACAATGAAACTATAAAGCTTGGCAAGAACCAAATTGGAAGGGATTTCTGGTTAACATGCTAAGACTAATGGTATTAAAGAGCCATTGAAGAATTTTGTGCCACGGAATGACATGAGAAAACTGTTTAATTTTAGAAAAGTCATTCTTAATGTAACACTTTACATTCATTAGATGTAAATAAGAATGTATGTAGAAGATCCCAGGCAGAAGGTTAAAGATGATTAACAACAATGCTAATATTTACTGAGCATTTATAATATAGCAAGCATTATTCTAATTTCTTTAAATACACTAGCCTATTTAATCATTCATGACTTAGTTATTACTAACTGCATTTTATTTACAAGGAAACCAAGTTGCAGAATATTAAAGAGCTTGCTCATAGTTACAAAATTTCACATGGTAGGGTAGAAATTAATGTCTATTGGTATACTGGGAAGTGCTTAATTTTGCTCTACCACCTTACTGCAGATGAGCAACAAACTCTTCTTGTTTCTCTTAACTTAACCTTTCAAGCTTTTTTTCTAACTAGGCAATCACTGTCTGTACTTTCATACATGCCTTCCTGATTTCTGTTTTTGTGATTTCACATAGGTAACTAGCATATGGGCAATTCTGACTTCATCCTATAGAATCTTTCAGAACCCTGCCTGAAATTCTCACTTAAATTCTACTTCTCAATTTTCCCTGGTATTTCAATCACATGGATATATTACTTTTATGTGATTGGGTTGCCCCCATTTATGATTTTTTAATTGAATCTTTTGTAAGATGTCTTACTAGTAAGAAACTCACATCAGTTCATGAATTTTGTATTTCCCTATGGTCCACTCAGTTCAGAGTCTTGAATACAGCTGTGTTTAATAAATCCTGTTTACTGACCTATTAGCAGCTCATGATTCAAAAAAAATATTTCTTAAGTTCTTCTTTGCCAGAGACCTCAATGGTTGCTGGAAATAATGAGAAGATACCAGAAAGAATTACAGAGCTATACTGTACTTGTCTCTTCCTTGGGAAGCACGAACAGAATACAAATCCAGAAGAACGTAAGTGACTCCTACAACCGGAGCTTGTGATAAGGTGAGGAAGGGCTTGAGGAAGAAAAGAAATTCCCTCTAGTGGCTTGACGGAGCACCTGCAGTGGTCACCATATTCAGTCAACGCAGAGAAGAGAATTAAGAACTGGACGAAATGACAGAATGAGAACAAAACTATCTGTTCATGTGAAAACTACCTGTTCAAAAAATGGTAAGAAGGGAGCTGATACCTCTTATCCTTTAGAGAACGTCAGTGGATTTCCCAGGTCCTTTCTTTCGTTTGTATACTCTGCCTTTTCTCTGTCACTTTTTCTCTCATTTCCTTAAGGTCTCATTTCTCTCTCTCACTGTCTGTTAACTTTACACTCCCTTGTCTGCAAACAATAGCAACAACAAAAAACTACCTGCTTTCAGCAGGATAATTAAATTGCCTTCTTTCCTTTGGTCTCTATGCTTCAACTTTCTGTCCCTTTCTAAGATCTTCAAATCTAAATTATTTTCTGATTGAGGGTCGGTCATTTTGTCTCCCTCTCTACCTGTCATGGCTTCCATTTTTTCTTTATTCTTCACTCACCCTCTACCACAGGAGTCCCGAAACTACTGCCCGTGGGCCGCATGTGGCCCCCTGAGGCCATTTGTCTGCCTCCCCTCCCCCCGCCACACTTCAGGAAGGGGCACCTCTTTCATTGGTGGTCAGTGACAGGAGCACAGTATGTGGCGGCCCTCCAACGGTCTGAGGGACAGTGAACTGGACCCCTGTGTAAAAAGTCTGGGGACGCCTGCTCTACCATATTGAATTTCAGTCATCATTTATATTTTTATATTAAATATTTTTTCTTGCATGCTGTGTAAAAAGCATAATGATACAACAAACAAAGTTGGGGTTCTGACACTAACTTCAAGACTCAAGACTTATAATAAAGGGATAATAATCAAGACAGTGTAGTATTGGTGAAAGAATACACACAGAGATCAATGGAAAGAAACAGAGAGGTCAGAAACCGACACACACAGATATGGTCAACACGTCTCTGACAAAGTAAAGACAATATTATGGAGCAAAGAGATATGTCAACAAATGGATCTGCAGCAGCTGGACGTCCACATGCAAAAAGCAAACAAAACAAAACAAAAACAAAAGCAACAAAAATCAAGAAAGAAAAAGCACCGAAAAAAGGAATCTAAGTGACCACTTTACATGCTTCACAAGAATTAAGTTAAAATCGGTCATAATTCTAAATGTAAAATGCAAAAGACAGAATTCCTAGAGGATAACACAGGATAAAAACTAGATAACCTTTGGTGATGACTATTTAGGCACAATATCAAAGGCACAATCAGTGAAAGAAATAATTGGTAAGTTGGATTTCATTAAAATTAAAAACTTCTGCTCTGCAAAAGATAATGCCAGATGAATGAGACAATAAGCCACAGACCAGGAGAAATTATTTGCAAAGGACACATATGAGAAAGGACTGTAATCCAAAATATACAAAGAACTCTTAAAGCTCAACAATAAGAAAACAAACAAACAAACAAAACAATTAAAAAACGACCCTAATACCTTAACAGACACCTTACAAAGAAGATATACAGATGACAAATAAGCATATGAAAAGTTGCTCCATATCATACGTCATAAGGAAATGCAAATTAAAATGAGATAGTACGGCACACCTACTAAAATGGCCCAAATGCAGAATACCATAAACATCTAACGCCGACGAGGATGGAGAGCAGTGCGTTCACTGCTGATGGGAATACAAACTGATACCGTGTGGCACTTTCCTACAAAACTAAACATGCTCCTTCCATACCATCCAGCAATCGTGCTTTTTGCTGTCTACTCATAGCAGCTAAAAATGTACGCCCAGGTAGAAACCTGCACATGGATGGTTATAGCAGCTTTATGCATCCTTGTCAAAAGCTGGAAGTAATCAAGATGTCCCTCAGTAGATGAATGGATGAGTAAATGATGGTAAGTCAGGAAAATGGAATAATATTGAGTACTAAAAAGAAATGGACTATCAAATCACGAAAAGACACGGAGGAGCCTTACATGCATATTATTAAGTGAAAAAAGCCAATTCTAAAAAGTCTATATATGATTCCAACTATATGACATTCTAGAAAAGGCAAAACAATGGAGGTCGTGAAAAGATGTGTGGCTGTCAGGAGCTGGGTGGAGGGAGGATGAACAGGTGGAACACACAGGATTTTCAGGGCAGTGAAACTGTATGAGAGTAATGGTAGATATGGATACGTGCCACTATACGTTGGTCAAAAGCTACAAAATGTATGTCAACAGTGAAGCCTAATGTACTATTTGAACTTTTGGTGATTATGTCAATTAGGTTCATCAATTGTAACAAATAAACTACTCCAGTGGGGATATCAATAAAGGGCAAAACTGTCCGTGTGTTTAGGCAGAGGGTATGCAGGAAATCTCTGTATCTTATGCTCAGTTGTGTTGTAAACCTAAAGCTGTTTTAAAAAATAATAAATCCCAGAAAAAGATATAATTACAACCCAAAGAACACTTACTAGGCACCAGGCTTTCTGTTCTATTACACACACACACACACACACACACACACACACACATACATGCACACACAATTATTCAATACATGAGCATTAATATTAAAATGAATCTATACTTAAATGTATTTACTATTTACTCAATTAATCTTCAGTGCAAACCATACAGTAGTCTTTTCTATAATCATCATTTTAAAATGGAAGAAACCAAGAATACAACGTTAAGTAACTTGCCCATGACACAGTCTACTAAAGGGAGAGCTGGGTTTTGAACCCTGGCACCTGAGTAAGGAAGTCAGGCTGCCATCCTGAGTCTGTTAGTCAGGGTGGGATGCCTGCGGTGAATAATCTTACAGGTTCATACACATGCCCTTTTCAGTTTTCTTTAAATGTGTATTTCCTCAAATAATAACATGCTTAGTGCTTGTTTTTTCTGCTGGGCTGGAGGCTCCCTGAGGGCAGGGAAAGCATCTGCTTACTTTCTCCTGAGTCCCACCCCTGGCACACAGTGGGTGTCAATCAGTGCTTATGCACAGACTCCTAGGAGAGAGAGCAAGCCAATTAGAAAAATTCACAGCAAGAAGAAAGGCGACTGCTGAACGTGTCGACAGCAAATTAGTTTCTGCTTTGTTGATTTTTATTTAGGACAGAATAGAAAACTGTCATATGTGACTCAATATAAAGTGATATTTTCTCAGTTATACCTCAGAAAGGATATCACCTTGTATTTAAGACCTCACAAAGTGTCTCATATTACAGGGCACTTTTGAAATGGTTTAATTTTAAACCACAAAGTATTGTTTGGGGGAAGATATGTAACCTGAAACAACTTCAATTAATGATAGCTCCAATGCTTATAAAAGCCACTTGAAGTAATAGGAGAAAAAGGGACAAAGAAATTGAATACATCTTTATGAATTATTTGGAGGGAATGATCTCACAAGTTCAAATGTTGGATGTCATTATAAACAAGTATTTTATTTTAATATGCATTAAAAGTAATATAGTAAATAGTTTAACCACATAATGAAGCAGATGAATTTACATTCATAAACTAAATTAAATTAACAAAGTTCTTAACATGACATGAAGGGATACTTGTGGCTTGAGATTCAGTTTCCAGTAATGCCTCGTATATGAATCCCCAAACCTGCTACATGTCACACAACTTGGATGGATGTAACTAATATTCAAAATGTGAGCATAGAGTTTGAATTAAATTTTTAAATTAAGTTGTTACAAAAATGCAATAGTTCTGCATTGATCATTTAGAATACCTATGTAAAATTTGGTTTTATATACAGATTTAGTGAAATAATTTGATATCTTCTAAATATATAAATATTAAAAGCACTTATAATGAGAAATTTACTAGATATAATATATAATCTAATTTGTTCTATAATTTACATATAAATAAAAATGTATAAATTATACATGTAAATACCAGGTGTTATTGAACACATATGCATAGGTGAGTATATAAATTCATTCAATTTTATATATTCATATTGGCAGAAATAGTTTTTGATATTTTTATTAGAAAATCAGAGACAGGTTTTTGTATTCACGTTCACCTTACACATGTAATTCCTGCTATCCCTCCTCCCTCCCTTGATGTCCACCCTCATCAGCAGTGTCATGTACGCCAACCTTACTGATCCGGGGGCACCTTCACCTGAGTACATTTTGCATCAAGGTCCACCGTTGTCCTCCCTGCTTGTGGGTGCGATGGTGACACGTAAGAAAGCAACAAGCCTTGGAACGATTGTCCGTGAGGCAGGAAGGACCGACATGCTCTTTCTGCTTTTTTCTCTCCCTTGATCTTTCTTTTTCCCCCTTTTCTTCATTCCATCTGAACTTCGAAATACCACCATGGATTATGAAAGTATTGCAAATGATATTTATCAAGTACATTTATTTACATCTAAACAAACAACAATTCTTTTAACGGCAGTAACAATTTTGTGTAAATTATAGGGGTGTCAGATTAACTTGTTATAAATTTTGTAGAATTATGTCGCCAATACCTGTCCATAAACTCTCAGTTGTTTCAGTTTGCAGGTCACGTAATGATAAATTCATAAATGGGGAAAAAAAAATCCGAAACATCAAAGAGAACACAGCCTCTGACAGTCCCAGGAATTTATACCTATAAAGGTGAACATACAATTAATTTTAAACTGGCTGGGTGCGGTTGCTCACGCCTGTAATCCCAGCACTTTAAGAAGCTGGGGCGGGCAGATCACAAGGTCAGGAGTTAGAGACTAGCCTGGCCAATACGGTGAAACCGATCTCTACTAAAAATACAAAAATTAGCAGGGCGTGGTGGCCAGTGCCTGCAGTCTCAGCTCCTCGGGAGGCCTGAGGCAGGAGAACCTCTTGAATCCAGTAGGCAGAGGTTGCAGTGAGCCGAGATTGCGCCACTACACTCCAGCCTGGTGACAGATCAAGACTCTGTCTCAAAATAAATAAATAAATAAATAAATAAATAAATAAATAATTAAAAAAAAAACATTAATTTTAAACCTACCATTATTTCAGTTAGGGGGCATATTCTTTCACTTTATCTAATGACATACTTCCTGTGGTGTGGCCTACTCTGTTATGCTTATAACAAACAAAACCCTGTATAACATCTGCTGTGTAGGTGTATTCCAGAGATTGTACATATAATTGCCAAAACCACAAATACGTCAAATTCCTGTGGGGATCTTTCATGTGTAACACTTTTTTCCTTTCTTCTTAATCTTCATGTTAACCTTTGAAAATAAAGATGTTTTAAAGTGTTTATTAAATTTGTATGTATTTTATTGTAAATAAAAATCTCAATTTGAGAGTTTTATATCCAAGCAATTGTTTTAATAAAAGATTACTTTTTAATCATTCATATCATATTCAAGTATAGCTGTAGCGTATCCTTACTTAATTCTGAGATAGCTGTTTTCAGAATGTAAGGATCATTTGAGGGTAGAACTGAAGAGACAATGCCCATGTGATCTACATTCCTGCCCTGCTGGGCACCATGCAAAATGCATCTTCAGCAAAAATGCTACCCTTCCATGTACTGTAAATTGCATCTGTCTCTCTTGAAACCTTTTTAAGAGAGCAGCATGTAATATGTGGCTGTATGTTTTAGATCCGAATGTCAGCCTCAGTTTTCTTGGATAGAGTGAGCATCAAAGAGAGTGGATGGATATAATCTGTTATAAATTCAGAGACTTTTAATTCTTGCCAGGTGAGAAATTCATTGGGCTCACTACAAAATTTAGGGAGATAAAAGTCCCTTTCTCTTTCAATAATTATTTAAAATTCCTTGTGATATTAACATGTTTTCCTACTGACCATTTTCCAGTTCTCACTTAATTTCTGGGAATCTGAATTACCTGCACTTACAGGAGATGCCAACCTCTGAAAAGATAGCACCGCCAACAGGATGAGAGCTGGAGTCACAGTCAAGCTGCCTGGGATTGACTCTGTTCTCTGCTATTTTCAGATATGGCCTTGGATAAGTTTAATGTGGCTCTGTCTCAGCTTCTGCAGTTATAAGATGAATATAACAGTTCTTACCCTGAGAGAGTTATTTAGAAAATTTAATGAGTTAATACATGATTGCTTAGAACAATTGCTGACACATAATGGAAGCTATATGAGTTTGCTTAAACATGATCATAGAAATGGTAAAGTGAAAAGTACCTACTCGCCTCTGTTTTTAGAGGCATCACTATGCAGTAGCTAACATCATTCATTCTTCTGTGATCCACTGTGAAATGCCCGCTACATGCCAGCATTTTTGTTATTTCCTTCAACAAATGCTTATTGAGCCCACTGTGCATTGGGCCCCTTATTAAGTGGGAATGACAAATTCTAAAAAATTCAGAATATTTAAGCTTCAGGAGCTGGTAGCACAGAGAGGAGAATCTCACATATACAGAAAGATAAGGGCTCATAAGCACCTTAGGTAAGCATCTTTGCAAGGTGAAGAGGAGTGGGGAATTTTAAATTAGGGCCACACTGGTGTGACCACAGCTAGTACTCTGGAGCCAGTACACCTAGTTTAAAAGCTGGATCTGCTAATTATCGAACTTCTAAACAAAAATAAATTATCTTACCATTTAAGCTTCCATTTCCTATCTGCAAAATATAGAGATCACATTCCTCTCTGAAAAATGTGGAGATCACATCACAACAGTGATATATGAATACTTTTTTTTTTACAATAATAGCTAATCTTGATAGAACATTATAATTCGGGTAATATGCTGCTGACTTTCTGTGGGTCCTGAAGAACCGTACATAAAGTTGTTTGACTAATGCCTTCCATGTTAGCAGGGATTTTAAAAACAGCTGTTAATATTTGTTTTATTTCCTTTAACATAATATAAATCTGCATCTGCGTTGAAGGGATAACTGCTCTTCAGTAGTAAATTGTTCCATTGGGTTGATTTTAGTTTTCTCTCTACTTTCTGAACAGTCTGACTGAGTCTATTTTTGAATGAACACAACACAGGATCAGAAAGCCTTCTGTCCAGGGTGGTTTATGGAAAAGTGTTTCTGGAGTGTTGGTGTGCTTCAGCGAATGCAGACAAATCATTAATTCTGAAAGGTCCTTGTGGCTTCCAAAGGTATCTGACATAATCTGAACACCTAAAATGCAGTGCGAGGTGTATGGTGGACAGAGCGCAGCCAATTTAGTCTCCTCAGACAAAAGACAATTGAGGACACTGTGGTCTTCCTATCCAAAGAGAATGCATTTCCCAGATAGATAATGAGTCAGGCTGTTTTTAGACCAGGCTCACTGGTACTTGGTTAGACATAGAAAATACAGTTATACAATAATTTGGCATGATAGATTCATTTCATTGTAATGTTCAGAAGGCAAAAAAAAGAGACTGTTAGGAGACAGGGTCAGAGCAAGTTATGTTTAGTCAGCAAGGGACAGGAATTTTAATTATTTCTGAGGCTGACGACAAGCTACCTGAAGATTTTAAGCATGAGAATGTCATGATATATTTTATGCGGTTTTAAAAGTTTATTTGGCTGCTAGATGGAGAACACATAGAAGGATTAAACGGTGGAGTGGAAAGCCAGACAACAGGTATTTTTAATAGTCCAGGCAAGATATGGAAGTGACTCGGTGACTCACACCCATAGTCCCAGCAATTTGGAAGCCTGAGGCAGGTGGATCACTTGAGCCCAGGAGTTTAAGACCACCTTGGGCACTGTAGAGAGATAACATCTCCACAAAGTTTTAAAAAATCAGCTAGACATGGTGGCACACATCTGCTATCTCAGCTACCTGAGAGGCTGAGGGAGGAGGATCTCTTGAGCCCAACAGGTTGAGGTTGCAGTGAGCTGTGATGGCACCAATGCACTCCAGCCTGGGCAACAGAGTGAGACCCTTTCTTGAAACAAAAAAAGACATGGAGGTGTCTTGGATGAGGTAGTAATACTAACAATAAAAAATGGTATATTTTCATGAGATAGTTGACATGTTTTTGATCCCAACAATCATAGCCTTGGAATGAATTGTATGAGAGAGTAAGCCAGAGAATAAACAGCAAGGTCTTGATTTTTAGCTTAAGCAACTACCGTTTCTACTTCTCTAAGTATGGAAATCCGAGAAATGCAATTTTGGTAGTGTGGGGAATGAAGCTTTGTTTTCACTGTTAAAATTGAGAGGTCCATTAGATACTTAAATTGATATATAGGATGGCAGCTGAAAGTGTGATTTTAGAATTAGGATCTAGAATCTTAGTTACATATATATTTGGAGATGTTGCCTTGAGTATAAAATCTAGTTCAAGAGAAAGGCTGGGACTAAATACAATTAATATTTAAAATCCTGGGACTGAATGGAATCATTGAATAATAGAGAATATTTAGAGGAAAGAAGACAGCTCAGAATCCTGGGGAATGTCATTTAGAGGAGAAGAGATAGGAAAGGAGTCAGCAAAGAAGAATGGAAGGGAGGTGTCTGAGAGCAAGAACAACAGGCAGAGGAAGGCAGTGTTCAGGAAGTCAAAGGAGGGAAGAGAGATGTGCTGATTTCTGGATGACTGTTGCTAAGCTATTACTGAAGAAGATCTCAGAGATGCTGAATGTGGCAATATGGACACTTTGGAGGCCTTGATAAGAGCAGCCTGTGGGAAGCGATGTGGTCAGGGTCAAGTCTGTTTTTAGTGGTAGTAAGACTGAGCATATGACTAGAGAGGAATGTCAAGATGTTTTGTTGAGGAAAGGCGTACCAAATTGGATGGGGAATCAAAAAAGAATGTGAGCTAAAGGGATACTATCTTCTTTAATTTTTAAAATATTCTTGATATTAGGTCATGTTTATAGAATGATGAGAATAATCTGATTGGGGTAAAAATAAGAGATGCAGAAGAATAATTACACAATTGCAGAAGAAAATTTTATGGAAATTTAGCAATACGGGATGGGATCCATCAAATAAAAGGAACAATTTGGCACTGGTAGAAGGGAGTTTTCATCTTTAACGATAGGTGCAAGACTAAAAACTATGATTTCAGAAGCAGATAGATTGGCAGTTACAGTGGTGAGATGATGAGCATATTTTCATCAGATGCTTTAGGGCATTCCCTTTTACACCTGTGACTGTGGATACAAGACGACTGTCCTGTGTATGAGCCTGGGAGGCATCTCTAGGTTGTCCCTGTGATGCTGAGTCATGGGCCTCCCTCCCCAGCTGGCTGGAAGCTTAGTGCCTTGGTAACCCAGTGTCCAGATGCTGAGAAACTGGCATTTGCTAACACTTTCCTAAACAGAAAGCTTGAGATCAATAAATTTGTTCCTCACTTGTGCCGTCATGCCCGACTCATAAAACAAGACAGCAGTAGGGTCATAAAGTTTCTCTCCCAAAGGCCATAGTCATGGTTCCACTAGGCCTCTCCATAGAATACCAGGGCACAGAAGCTGTACACCCATTCCAACTGCCCATGTTTCTGTGCCAAATGCAGCTTGCTGGAAGTTTACGCATGCAAACTTGTGTGGATGCTCTTGACCTGGCACATGGCAGGGGCCTTAAACTGGGTCATCTCAAGGGCTGAAGTCATCTCCTTGGGTATAGGGTAAGTTATATGAATGGACAAAAATTAGGTGGCCATGTTGCCAGTCTGTAGGTCACCAGTGCTCTTGAGTTTATGGGAGCTGGCATTTCCCTTGAGGGTGATGGTAATTCATTGTGAATACCAGGTGGCTTGAGAATAGAGGTATTATTTACTTCCCAGGTGTACATAGGGTCCACAGGGTGTTAACGCCTGTGATGAGGTGGGTTATGTATTTTATATGCCCAGGGCGACACACTCCTGAGTAGGCAGATCATTCAGAACTGCTAAATTACAAGGGACACCTAGAGTTATTCTGCCGCCAACAATTCAGTCACTTGGCTCCCCTCCACAGCTGGAAGTTCTTCCTAGCACTGACAGTAATAAAGAATGGCTAAAAACTGTCCACTCCAAATCATTCTATGCCTCTTGGAATCCCAGAGAAGAAATGCTGAGCTACCTCACCCGAGAGTACCCAAGAGGAAGAGAAATCTCGGGATAGAGTAGATACATCCATGCAGTTGAGTAAAATCAAGAGCTTGGTGACAGGGAGTTAATTTAAGACTCCTACTGCAGATTTTTTTCTGTGAGTTCAGGGCGCGGGAGCAGCCTAATTTATTTCTGAGGTTTTTGGTGACTCTGGAGCACATCCCACATAGCTTTCTGAGAGGCTTCCTGACAGCCTTACTGAGACATAAACGAAAATCAGAATTCTTTAACTGAAGCCACTCCAAAACAGCATATCATAGTATCACGGTTACAGGAAAATTACAGGTTATGTAAATGATGTCAGGAAAGGGAACTCTCTATACCCAGGACTCTGTGTCTCTGCCCAAAGAGAATATTAGAGATAAGACAATAGGGGAAGAAGAGATTAACAATAAAAGGAAAGATAAGTTATCACATAGACTTCTTTGTGTAACAGAATCTGGCAGTATCTCTGACCCAGATGTGTGGTGTAACCAAATATTCCTGTCAGAATATGACTTTTGATCTGTCTTGGCTTTGTGTCCCCACCCAAAGCTCACGTCAAATAATAATCCCCACATGTCAAAGGAGGGACCTGGTGGAAGGTGATTTAATCATGGGGGCTGTTTCCCATGAGCTGTTCTCATAATAGTGAATGAGTTCTCATAAAAATATGATGGTTTAAAAGTGTGACACTTCTCCCATCCCTCTCTCTCTTCCTTGCCACCGTATAAGTGCCTTGTTTTCCTTTCATGCTTTGCCATGATTTTGTTTCCTGAGGTCTCCTCAGCTGTGCAGAACTGCAAGCCAATTAAACCTCTTCTCTTTATAAATTACCCACTCTCAGGTAGGTCTTTATAACCATGTGAAAACAGACTAATACAACTTCTACAATAGGCCAAGAGACAAGGCTCCCTTGGGTCAGCCAATATTGTGTCCATGAGTTCCCACACTCAATAATACCTGCTGTTTACCCTGAGCACCCAGCACTACAGATGGACTAAAAACATCAATTACACCCTTACAGTACATATCAAACAGATTCTAACTGCACACTCTCATTGTAACCTATCAACCATCAATACTTTTATATCTTAGTCTCATTAATTGTATCAAAAATATATAGTAAGAATACTTCTCTACGAAGACACATGACTAAAATCATCACAGTGTTTTGTAAAACAACTAGATCATCGTTTTGAGATCCAGGAATCTAGTTCCAACATGCATGCACCTAACTGTTGAGACTTGGGCCAGCCATCACAGCTTGGTTTTCCTGACCAGAGTGTACAGTGCCAGGGACCCCTCTCCAGTGGGATTATGCTCATGACTGACACACCACCATCATCAGTGTCAGCTTTCCTCAACAGGGGTGCCTATAGGTGTAATGATTTTAATTAATTTTGTTTTATTGTACTTATGTTTTCCTAACAGATTGCCATTAGTTTTTATTGTTCTTCATCAATGAAGAGTTCAGGATCCTTGCCTTTGTAAATAAATTGCAAACACGTGACATCATATTGCTGCTCTTCTTCCTGCAAATTGGTAAAATGATTGTTTCTATTTTTAGTCCAGTAGGAAATATAGATTACATTCTAGTCTAAATAAAAAAAAAACTGTTTTATGAAAGAAAGAGAGAAAAAACAGAATTTGTGGAATATATTCTCATTTCACCAGTTTTAGACATCTAAGTGAATATAATTTGATATCAACATTAAAATACAGTAATGACAACAAACACCTAATAATAAATGAATCTGCAGCATAGTTTTAAAGTCTCTATAATTTCAGTTATGATATAATACATATCTAACATGTATTGTGTTTAGCATGTTAATTTTATTTATACATATTTATATGATAAAATATTATACCCTTATAAAAATTTCAATGATTAATTTACATAGGGGATCACCTCATTTATTGTCTGTAATACTGGTTTTAATTTGGAAATCAAAGGAAGATATTAAAGCAAAGAAAACAAAACAAATGTACATATTATATGTCAAAAGTTTTTGAAATTTAAGTAATATATTATTCAGTTGGAAACATAATGATCAATTATCAGTAATGTCATGTCATTCTAGAACTTTTATAGATTAGAAGCAATGTTCAGATTTGGTAAATTGATGAAGTTCTAAATGTACAGACTGTATGTTTAAGGTACTATGGACATGTGCTTTATATTCAAACAAGACTGAATTCAATATAATATTATTTGAAGCATAATTTTGTATCAGTGATACAAAGACATTTACGTCTATAATATTGATAAGACATTTAGTTACATTCATTATTTCATTGTGTCACAAATCAAACGTACTGAGAAAAATATTTTACATCTTTTAATTAGTATGGGGATTAAACTAATATATATTCCTCAAATATTTTAACTATCGGGGCACTGTCTAATTTCAAAAATTATTTTTTATTTCTTATATCTAACATATTATGTATATATAAACATTTGTTCAAGAGTAATTTATAGATTTGCATTACAATTTTAAATGATCTCACCAGAAGTTTGCTGCTGCCAGGAGCTAGCTGCTGGTTGTAGTTAGAGAGATTATCTGTAGCAGAGGATCAGAACAATCTTAATTGGGATATGAGTAGATTAAACAGAAAATATTACCTCTATTAAGGCCATGTGGTAAGCAAACCTGCCAATCACCCTTAGGAAATAATGCTAACAAGCTCTTACAAATTCTCTGCATTAGATGGTGATTTCTTATACTTTTGAAGTCACTTCATATATTTGTCATATAAAATGATCACCTCTAAACACAGCTGCCTATACTACACTCACAGGCTTCCAAAATGATGGTCGTCCCTAGGAGGGAAAACCAAGTGAGCAAGTCTATCATCTCTGTTTGCTTTCTAATAACATTTTAAAATCAAAGTTCTTGATCATAGCTTTAAAAATGTTCAAATGCTGGAAAGTGTATGGTGAGATGACTTTTATTGTATGATGTCTGGCAAAAAAAAAAAAAAAAAAAAAAAAAAAAAAACTAGTTCAATCTTTCAACCTTTCTGGAAAACATTTTGACAAGGTTTGCAAATAGCCTTAAATATGCCCACAAATTTAAATTTAATACATTATTTCAACTGTGGGGTTCTATTCTAGGAAAATGTTATATTTTACAGATAAATAAAGATATACATACATAAACCAGAGGAAACAGTTTAGAAAGGACAAGTAGAAATCACTCAACCTTCCAACTAAGACAAACTTATATACTGTGATTTTTAAAATTTTTTATTTTTCATTTTTATGGTTATATAAGAGTTGTGAAAATTAATGGGGTACACATGATACATTAATACAAGGATATGATGTGTAATGATCAAGTCAGGGTAACTGAAGTATCCATCACCTTAAACATTGATCTTTCTGTGTGTCTTAGGAATATTCCAATTCTAGTTTTTTGTTATTTTGAAATACATAATAAATTACTAACTATAGTCACCCTACTGTGCTACCATTTGCTAGCTATTATTCCTTTTATCTATCTGTATATTTTAACCAACCCCTTTTTATTCTCTCCTTCCCTACCATTCCCAGCCTCTTGTAACCACCAGTTTACTCTCTAGATCTATGAAATCAGTATTGTTAACTGCTACATATGAGTGGGAACATGATATTTGTCTTTTTCTGCCTATATCATTTTATATTACATACTGTACTCCAATTCCATCCATTTTGTTCCAAATAACAGAGTTTCATACCATTTTATGACTGAATATTCCATTGTGTGTGTGGTGTGTGTGTATATATATATATATATATATATATATATAAAATTATTTATATATACATGCAATGTGATATGTGTGTATATATATATATATATATATATATAACATACACACACATAAACACACATTTTCTTTATTTATTCATCTATTGATGAACACAGGTAGATTCTATATGTTGGCTATTATGAACAGTGCTACAATAAACATGGGGGTGCAGGCATCTCTTCAATATCTGTTAATTTAAATTGTTCTTATAAGAGACAGGAAATATTTTCTATTTTATTGATCAATTTATGACATTACTAGGGAAATTAAAATTATAATAATTTAAATAGTTAAATACATACTCCATTAATAAAAGATTCACTCAAAGTTCCAGATAGACCAATGGGTTTTAATGTAACATTGCATAAAAGGCTTGCCAATATGGTTTTAGTTGTCACTAACCTTTAAGAAACCATCATTTGTCACATTTTGATGTAGTATCAAAAAAGAATATTTACAAGTATCTGGAACAACCATGAAAATATCATCTCTCTTTTAACTACATGTATTTTTGAGGTTGGTCTTTCATTTTATGCTTCAATCAAAACAACATATTGCTACAGATTGAATATAAAACAGCCAGGAGAATCCAGCTAGCTTCAATTAAACCTGGCATTAAAGAGGCTGAAGAATATGTAATGCAATTTCAGCCTTGTTATAGTTCTTTTTCATAAAAATATAACATTAATAATAACACTGTATGGGTTTATTATTGTCACTTTATAAGCACATATTTATTTTTTTAATTTTAATGGCTAACAAGGTAAATATCATTGGTGTTGCTTCTCAGTAATTTTTAACAGTGTCAGAGACCTAGGATGCAAAAGTGTGAAGATTATCTTTCTGAAGTTCATAAGAGAGAATACCTGGGCAGAGTGGCTCACGCCTGTAATCTCAACACTTTGGGATATCGAGGCAGGCTGATCACCTGAGGTCAGGGGTTCAAGGTCAGCCTGGTCAACATGGTGAAACCCCATCTCTACTAAAAGTACAAACATTAGCCAGGCATGGTGGCACACACCTGTAATCCCAGTTATGTGGGAGACTGATGCAGGAGAATTACTTGAACCCAGGGCGGGGGGCAGAGGTTGCATGATCATTGATAGGAAGAATCAATATCATGAAAATGACCATACTGCCCAAAGTAATTTACAGATTCTGCTATCCCCATCAAGTTACCATTAACTTTTTTCACAGATTTGAAAAAAAAAAAAAAAAAAAACTACTTTAAATTTCATATGGAACCAAAAAAGAGCCCACATAGCCAAGACAATCCTAAGCAAAAAGAACAAAGCTGGAGGCATCATGCTACCTGACTTCAAACTATGGAACAAGGCTACAGTAACCAAAACAGCATGGTACTGATACCAAAACAGATATATAGACCAATGGAACAGAATAGAGGCCTCAGAAGTAACACCACACATCTACAACCACCTGATCTTTGACAAACCTGGCAAAAACAAGCAATGGAGAAAGGATTCCCTATTTAATAAATGGTGTTGGGAAAACACCTACAGAATGGGAGAAAATTTTTGCAAGCTATCCATCTAACAAAGGGATAATATCCAGAATCTACAAAGAACTTAAATTTACAAGAAGAAAACAAACAACCCCATCAAAAAGTGGGTGAAGGATATGAACGGACACTTTTCAAGAAGACATTTATGCAGCTAACAAACATGAAAAAAAGCTCATCATCACTGGCCATTAGAAAAATGCAAATCAAAACCACATTGAGATACCATGTCACACTAGTTAGAATGGTGATCTTTAAAAAGTCAGGAAACAACAGATGCTGGAGAGGGTGTGGAGAAACAGGAACACTTTTACACTGTTGGTGGGAGTGTAAATTAGTTCAACCATTGTGGAAGACAGTGTGGTGATTCCTCAAGGATCTAGAACCAGAAATACCATTTGACCCAGAAATCCTATTACTGGGTTATAAACCCAAAGGATTATAAATCATTCTACTCTAAAGACAGTAATGGTAAAAATATTCTCTCATAGTTTTTTTAAGAATTAAACTAGGCAAAGGGTACAACATGCTTGGCGCAGCCTCTGAAACACAGTCAAAAGTCAATCAATGAAGCTACTCTTTTAGCAATTATTTGTAAAATGGAATGGAAGACACCAACTCCTTTGTGGTTTCATTAAGATTAATGCACCAGTGTGCTATAAAACACTTAGTAATATCTGATATATATTAGTATCCTAGAAATGAGAGCTTTCACGTTGCTTAATAAGAAGCAAAAAGAAGAGTGTCCCTTTTTCAGTATGACAAATGGGGAAGACGAGAAGGAATAGATTCCAACAAGCAAGAATTTTCAGAAAGTATCCCTGCATGTAGCTGCCCTATGGGCACAGAGCTAAGGAAAGTATAACTCAAGAAACAAAAGACAATCCACGTGGCTGTGGTCTAGGTCACATTTCCAGCAGAAATCATATTCTGAAAGGTTTAAGTGAGACTGTTAAAATATTCAGCATATTCACTAATATTAGACATTTGCATGTTTTGACTATGATCTACTAACCTACAAACTTCTTTTTTCTAACATGACACGAAGTTCCTCAGGAATATTAATGCTAGGTCTATCTGGGATGATATAAATTGTTCCAAAATTTCCTTCTAGGTATGTTTTTCATTAATGAGCCAAGGACTAGAACAACTCATGTAAATCATGCCCTAGGCCAAGCCCAGTTTAATTCCAAGCATGCTAAGATGTATACACTGGCTTGGAAGGCATATTTTAATTAAAAATATAGATTTATATTTTAGATGGATGAACTGAAAGTAGCATGTGGCTCAAAGAGTCTGTCCACTTTTATCATAATTCCATTCACGGACTTGCCAGTGTGTGCTTTAATCCTTTTCCTGATGTAAAAACATCTGCTTCTTAAACTCATTTCTTTATTTTCTTTGATGGTCATTTTGCTCAATGCATTCCATATGCTTATTACACAATGTTTGGAAATGTTGCGTCTAAGTTCTTTACATATTTTGAATCATCAATATTTTTGTACTATGGGTTGTCAATTTCCTACTCATCTAAAAACAACTCATGTATTTTTCTCCCTGAAAGTAATTCCTTTTTCTTAATATAATCTGTTATTTTCCAAAATAATGCAACCAAAGAAAGCTTGTCCCCTGCCCCCCTTCTGAAGCTTACAAGGGTCTTTTGATACTAATACTCCTAAGAGCATGCTTAGGACTTGCCAGTTGAAGTTGTGCTGAGGAAATCCAAGAACAAAGTTCAAAGTGGATCAGGACCAGGGAAAAAGAAAGAAAACTAAAACTAAGTCTGTACATAGGTTCAGGGCAGCAGCAGGTCACGGCTTGATTTTATGCCACTTCCCTTCCATGGGGAAGCCATTCAATGCCGCAGATTTTCCCACCCTCTGCCACACAAATGTAGTATCAAAATGAGTTGGTGTTGGCCACCACTCTCCACCACTGAATCAAATTTTGGGAATAGTTTTTCCTTTTTACAATAAAAAGAGTCTTTAAAAAAGTTTACCGTAGAGATTCAAAGAAAATAATTCTGCCTTCTAGTATTTCTTTTGGTATTCTTATATTACACTGATGAGGATATCATATTAATTAATCTTTAAAACTAAAAATTTAGTATGTCCTTATTGCTCCTCTGCCCAACTCAAAAACTATTTTTAAGTGAACGTCATATTTACAATATATAAATCCTAACAGGTTGGTAAATTTCTGTACTTAAAGTGAGTTGAAATTATTGATAAAATCCCAGTTAAATTATTTAGATCTCTTAAAGAGACCAGGTGTTTCATTAAGGTTAGTTTTTGGAGCTAATTACTGTTTGGATAATTGAGAAAAGTGATGATAACCTATTTAGTATACATATTTCTTAATCATTTAAAAATAAAGTCAAAATATGATTGCATAGTTAGACAAAATTTGTATCCGCTAAATTTACTTTATATATGTAATCTAAGAAGTACAACATTTAAACAGGTGTTGAAATAAACAAAGCTGGTGAATAACACTCTCTATTGTCAAAACTTAGAATTGCCCATTTCTCTTTTCAATATTCACTGTTTTGCTTTCACATAGGAGATATTTTCTAACTGCTTTCACTTTCTCTTGTCTGCACGTGTATCTTGGGTTATATTCGAATGGTTTCAGAACACAAACACTAAATAATTAAGTTTCACTTGTCCCTACTCTTATCTGGTCAGAGGTTCTATCAAATTGGCCAAAATCCCTCTTGTATGAGCCATCTCTCAAAGACTTTTGGTGTTTTAATTTACAGAAGCCTATACATTTCTTCTTCAACATTAAGCCTGTGGTTCTTAATAGGTGACAATATTACCCTCATCCTTCCGGGGACAATTGCAATGCATGGAGACATTGCTACTGGTCGAAGGTAGAGGCCAGGTAGGCTGCTAACATTCTTTTTTTTTTTTTTTTTTTTTTTTTTTTGAGAGGGAGTTTCGCTCTTGTTACCCAGGCTGAAGTGCAATGGCACGATCTTGGCTCACCGCAACCTCCACCTCCTGGGTTCAGGCAATTCTCCTGTCTCAGCCTCCTGAGTAGCTGGGATTACAGGCACGCACCACCATGCCCAGCTATTTTTTTGTATTTTTAATAGAGACGGGGTTTCACCATGTTGACCAGGATGGTCTCGATCTCTTGACCTCGTGATCCACCCGCCTCGGCCTTCCAAAGTGCTGGGATTATAGGCATGCGCCATGGCGCCCGGCCTGCTGCTAATTCTACAAGCTCAGGAAAACCCACACAACAAAGACTCATCTGACCCTAAGTGCCTATAATGTCAAGATTGAGACAATCCATCATAGGTGATTCTGAAATGACACTTATAATTACATTGCATTGATTTAATTGTTCCTCACTCCTGCCTTGAAATCCCTTTTCTTCTTTACAGTGACAGCAAAATTGGCATTTTATAGGGAGTAGGATTCTCAGCAATCCAAAAAAAGAGAGAAAAAAAGCATGCCCTAAATAATTGTCTACAAACAACTGTCTCTACATCAATATTTGAAGTGTATTCTAATATTCAAAACATACACTAATTAACAAAATGTTTCATTT
This sequence comes from Saimiri boliviensis, assembly GCF_048565385.1. Lineage (NCBI taxonomy): Eukaryota > Metazoa > Chordata > Mammalia > Primates > Cebidae > Saimiri > Saimiri boliviensis. The sequence goes on along the minus strand of NC_133464.1, from coordinate 8,619,150 downwards.
CCATTTTACATTCTGTTGATGCCATATACTTTTCTGCTCATGATTTTCATCCTTTTCACTTGATTATTAATATTATTTCAAAATACATAACGAAGTAGTAGTAAAAATTATTGGTGAATCTATGGAGTTTCCATCATTTGGTTTTATTCTAAAATATAGCATGGTAAAAATATATATGTATACTTTAAAAAGGCAGTTATTATGTAGCATTAACAACTATAATGATAATGACAATGATGATAGCTTATCTATTACCAGACTAACTAACATTAATTTTGTACCTATCAAGTGTCAAGCATGGCGGTGAGAACTTTACTTGTATTATTAACAGATTTAAATTGTAGAAGGTTGAAGAATGTCAGCATAAGTCATCCTGGATTTAGGTTCCAGAGGTTCCTTATGATCTTTCTCTATCTCTCTCTCTCTCTCTCTCTTTTTTTTTTTTTGAAACAAAATCTCGCTCTGTCACCCAGGCTGGAATGCAGTGGCGCAATCTCAGCTCACAGCAACCTCCGTCCCAGGTTCAAGCAATTCTCCCACCTCAGGCTCCTGAGTAGCTGTGACTACAGGCGCACACTGCCACACCCAGCTAATTTTTCTATTTTAGTAGAGATGAGGTTTCACTATGTTGCCCACGCAGGTGGTTAATTCCTGAGCTCAGGCAATCCAACCGCCTTGGCTTCCCAAAGTGCTGGGATTACAGGCTTGAGCCACCACACCCGACCAATCTTTCCCATTTTAATACAATTTCCTCACTAGTCTGGAAGATAATAAGCAGTCAGTATATACTAACTGGATTAATTAATGTTTGAAGAATCTAATCTCATTTTACAGACTTAAAATACACCAATCATCTACTGATTTCTCTGGATCACTCATTAGGTTCAATACGGAGACCAGACAATCTTATTCACAACTTCTCTCACAATATAGTGCCAGGAAAATGTCGGTTTTGTAAAAGAAACTGAAATAATTGCATGAAAGAGTATTTGAACAAGTTATTTTACACTCTACTATTTCATTAGAAACAATGTAAATGAGACTACAAAGTAAAGCATTGGACAATGCAACAGTTTTCTTCCTTGGGGTTAACTAAAAAGTTGATGAGAAAAAAATGTCTTTCAGATAAAACCTTATCACAACTATCTGACTTTATTAGGTCTTCTTGACAGGCTTAATATCGATCTATCTTTCGATCAATCTATATATCTATGTATCTTTCTGTTTATTCATTCACGTCTACTCTGATAAAATAAATAAAAGACTGTGGGTTGCTTCATCTCTATTCAATAATGTTCATTATCAAAGCTTGTGTCTCTTTCTCATAAAGTAAAAGTATCACCAAATTTAACAAGCACTAGATATTATCATTTATGAGAGAGAGTCATTTCTCTTTGCTTGTTAAGGGGACAGATTCCCATCAACAATTTCATATTATTATCTACCATCTGTGTGATGGCTTTACATAATTTCTTACACACTGTATCTTTGATAGCCCTTATTTCTGATACACAGAAAATAAAATTGAGCTCTCATATGAGACCCATTACAGAAGAGGCTTGGAATAAATATAGTAGCTTTAATTTTTTCCTTTCACAAACCTGGTAAGGCAGATGCTGGAAGGCTCACTTATAAATCTTTGTTTAGAAAGAAATTCAAAATGATGAAGCTTTAGCTGTTAATGACAAAATGTGCTATGTGGTCAATGGGAAAAGAAGTATTTCCCAGGCTTCTGTCTTAGACACATCAAGATTAAAAGAATATGAGATAATTTAGAATGATAGATAATCATTTTGTGCCACTGAATTTTAAATCAACACCTGGGTGAGGCATGGTGAGTAGAAAAAGAAGCCAAATACATTCAAGAAAGCACTAGCATTTGCTTTTAATATTCATAAAGCTTTAAAATTGAAGCTGTACAGTATGTTGTATCACAGGTGGCACTTTAAAAAATTATGTCATTTGATGGGAAATCGGCAGGTGTATGACTATTAGCGTACCAAATGAGGTTGGACACAGGTAGGATACTGATCACTGAAAGGAAAAAAAACAGCAAAATACATATCCAGTCTGAATATGTAAAAATCTGTTATGAAGTGAGAAACAGCTAGGACACTATAGTCCACAAAAATTCCATGTCAGAAATTAAGTTATTTTGCAAAAGATGTGAAAAATCACACTAACAACAAAAAAATCATCATCCATGAACATAATGGGAAATATACAAATCTTAAGTGTTATGTCTTATTACTTTTGGAAATTATTTGTAACTGTGCATCTAAGGCTTAAAGATACTGAACATCGCATCATCTCAGAGAGGTCTCTCATGACCTTTCCAATTCACTGCAAGGAAACCCTTTTTCATTTATGTAACTATAGTTGTCCCAGTTAATGGGATAATATAAAGCAAATGCATTAGCATGTTATTATTTGTGTCCATCTTCTCTCACTTAAAATTCTCTTGTTAGGTACATATGTGCTGCTTTATGGCTCAGCAGTCTGCATTCTTATCGCTGACTAGTAAATAATTATTTGGGTGAACTACAGTGTTCTTTTGAAGTTTCATCCATTCTTCTACTGATGGACAGTTGGATTATTTCTGGTTTGGGGCCCTTATGAATTTGGCTGCTAGGAAGGTTCTTGAAAAAAATCGTTTTTATGAACATATGTTTTTCATTTATTTGGGTATGATTAGGAGTGGAATTGATGGATGGTACATTGGCTGTGTGCTTAACTCTGTAAGTGCCAACTACTTTTTCAAGACAGTTGGGCCATTTGACACTTCCACCAGCGAAATATGAAAGTGTCAGTTCCTCTATATTCTAACACATGGTTTTCAGTACATATTTTTAAAATTTTAGATCTTCTAGCAAGGGTAAAATAGTATCTTACTGAGATTTAATTTATATTTTCCTGATAACTAAAAATGCTGATTATCTTTTCATGTGAATATTGTCTATTTATGTCTAATAATATGTCTGTTTATGTTGAAGTCTCCAAACTTTTGGCTATGCATTTAAAAAAATTTTTTTGAGGTGAAGTTCACATACCTGAGATGAACCATCTTGTTACTCCGTTTTCACGCTGCTAACAAAGACATCCCTGAGACTGGGGGAAAAACGGGGTTTAATTGCACTTACAGTGCGACGCGGCTGTGGAGGCCTCCGAATCATGGCAGGGGACGAAAGACGCTTCCCACACCACGGCAGCAAGAGGAAATGAGGAGGAAGAAAAAGCGGAAACCCCTATAAACCCACCAGATCTCGCGAGACTTACTAGCCCAGACCTCGCGAGACTTACTCACTATCACGAGAATAGCACGGGAAAGACCGACCACCATGATTCCACGACCTCCCCCTGGGTCCCTCCCACAGCAGATGGGAATTCTGGGAGATGCACTTAGGGATGTGAATGGAGACACAGGCGAACCATGGCAAGCACTTTAAAGTGAACAATTCAGTCATGTTCAGTACCTTCCCAACGTTTGTATCTGCTTCCTGTCTCTAGTTCTAAAACATTTTCGTTTGTTTCAGACATGAAAGCCACTTCCCCTTAAGCAGTCGCTCCTCATTCCCGACTGCCCCAGTGTGTGGCGACCACCAATCTGCCTTCTGTCTATTGATGAATCTATTCTGAGTAATTCATATCACTGGTTAGAATGTGGCCTGCTATGCCTAGCTTCTTTGACTTGATACGTTTTGAAAGCGTCTTCACATTGTAGCACATAGCGGTACCTCAATCTTTTCCTTTCTGTGGTTACATACTATTCCACTGTATACCAGATATCACCGTTTGTCCATTCATCTGTTGATGAACTTTTGGGTTGTTTCCAGCTTTTGGCTATTGTCAATAGTGCTTCAAAAAACATTTGTTGAAATGTATTCTTTTCAGGATTTTTTCTGGATATATACTGAACAGTGGAATATTGGGGTTATATCATAATTCAACGTTTAATTACAGTATTTTCCTTTTAAGTGTTGACTTATAGGAGTTCCTTATATATGTGCATAAGTCTTTTGCCAAGTAAGATGTAAATATATTTTCCATTCTGTGGTTTAATTATTCCTTCTTTTTTTTTTTTTGGAAGTACACATTTTGAACTTGGAAAACACTTACCTTTCTTTTTAAAAATAGGTGATGCTTACTGTATGACAGGAGAGTTGACAAAGAAAGTCTTTTACAAAATTCATTTTGCTGATAGGCATAACGGAATGAGGATGAACCCATTGGGTGCAGTGGTTATACATTTCCCAAGTCAGAAGTGGTGTCAGTACAGGGGAAGGAACAATGGGTTTGCCCTTTGCTATGTAGGCCAGTAACATTTGCGGTGACTTTCTTTTCAGAGCAATTATTGAGCACAATTAGACACTATCCCTATGGGCCTAGCAAAGCTTTGTTCTCTAATACACCCTTTCCAACACTGTGAGTTATCAAATTTCTTTATAATAAACTGCATCCCCATATAATCCCAATTAACCAAATGCTACCTGCAACAAGAACACTGACCAATATATCAACTACGGATATTATAATTTTTATTGCCAATTTTATGGTGAAGTTGATTATCTAATATTTGATTATTTTTTAATATCACTGATTATTGAGACAGACCATTTTAAAATATTTTATTGGCCTATTTTATTATCCTGTAAATTATATAGTTTTGCCTGCTTTTATGAAGAGATTTCTTCACAAAATTTTTAAAAGAATTTGTAAATGCATTCTTTACCTATATGACTTCTTCCACCAGTAAATTTGTTAATTGTTGTAATCCACACTGATTTAACTAGAGCTTTAGTTAGCTCATGAGTAGAGAAAGAGCTGGGTCTGGAGTTAATTTTACCCTACACTATGACTTAAAACCTGACTGGAATTACCTTCTGAGTCAGTGTTCCCTTATTACCATATCTAAATTAGGTGTTTCCTTCTTTATGACTGTTATAGCATCTTCTCAGGATCAACTTATAATTTTTCGGGCCCAGCAAAAACTGAAAATACGATATTCTTCACTAGAAAATAATTTGGAATTTTCAGGAGGTACCAGCAGAACATTAGCACAAATGCATGTCCTTCTACGGGACCCAAATGACAGCAACAGCCTTTGAAATAATAAAGCTGGTCCTGCTTCCTTCCACAGTATTTATCAGAACTTGTAGTTATATTTTTTATAAAATGAGTACTGTAATTTTTCTGTTGCATTTGTTTGTTTTCTAGAAAACTGCAAGCATCACGACCATGAGATGCATGCCTTATTTCTTGTGTCAGCTCAACATCTAGCACAGTGCCTGATGCAGCAGACACTGATAAATTCTGGTTGAATAAACGAATAAATGAAAATCTAAATCAACTAATTGATCTTTACGTAATAATGTTAACATCTCAGTTATTATTTAAAACGTAGAGAGAAAATGAAACAGCACTATCTATGTAGCAATGAGGAAAACACTACCATAAGCACTGCAATTGCTTAATGGGAAACCCCTTCACTCTCTACGGGTAGTGATACTGGCCTCAACCACAATGGAGCTACGGAAGGCTAAGTACTATAACACCTGCATACCACATCATTTAGATCACATCGGTCTACCCAATCAGTAGCAGGGGAGGAAGGAAGTTGGTGCAATTCCCTTAACCAGATTTTGACTTGATTCAGCTCAAGTTACATCCTGATTTTCAGGACTTCACCAATGTTTCCTGCTGGCATAACCCGTAGGTAGTATGCATTCATTGGTTCCATTGGTCTTTAGTACATTAACAAGTGAAGACAGGGCACAAAAGAGAATTGGTATCTATTTCCTCTTCATGCCCCTACTGTAGGTATGATTTGCTCATGGTAGGCACTAAAAATATGTTTAATTATCCAAAGTGAGACACTTGTGTGACAAAATAACATTACGAACGTTAACATTAAACCTTTCTCATGACTTTCTTGGATACAACACAAAAAGTAGAAGTATAAAATTAGAAAATAGAAAATACAAAAAATTAAAAACACAATAAAAATAATAGGCAAAATTAGAGTATATACATTAGACTTATTGGTATGTCAAATATTTTATAGATTTTTTCCTCCATTTGAATGTATTTTTAATGACACTAAAACTAATTTTTGGAGCATAGCTTCCATACAGGTAAAAATAAGTAATATTGAAGCTGCTTAAAATATAAAACTGTATTTTTAATCCATTTGCTACTGAACAAATATGAAATTTAACAGCATATACTGTTGGCAGGGAATAGAGTAGATGATGTAAGATAATGTGATTACTTGAAAATCACATTTACCTAATGGGAAAACTAAGCAATGGCTTTATTTTCTAATATTAGTACCTTCTTGGTGTCTGCTTGTCCTAAAAGATAAACAACAGCTAGCATGCAACATGAGTCTTTTGTTTATTCAGGATGAAGAATATATACTTACTCTCCTTGTATTTCAATATTAACTTGCCCTAATGGAAACATTTCATTACCCTCTGAAATATAATTGCTCTGCATCTCCCTCTGGGAAACAGGTTAGCAGTAGACCTAGGACATCTTGAAATTTGGATTTCCATATTCAGAAACTGCATATTACCTGCTAGGTGCATTTGAGTTAGGGCAATCTAGGCAGGTGATGGGGTTCAGTTTCAGTGTTGTTCCTTTTCAGGCAATGAGAAGTAATGGAACAAGAAGAGATCTCTCCCCTCATTATTAAATGCAATAAAAGAGCTGCCTTCCTGTCTCCATTTCAAATGACACCATCTTCAGGTTGCTGAATAAATCCTCTATTGTTGACATTGAAAGGAAGAGGAATTCAATTCCATAGTATCAAGAAGGAGCCAAGGACATGGTAATTGATACTCAGAATAACAAGGTTACCTATTTTCACAGAAAGGTCTTGAAAAGTAACAAAAAAGACTTTGAAATTACCCTCAGATTCTGAAAATAGTGGCCACAGAATTGGGTGGTATTAAGTATTGTGCTGTCATTTTTTTTCAGGAAAAATAATACTTACTTCTAAGAAGGAAGGGGTATGTTGCAATTTAAACTCTAAGAAAAAGAAATAAATGTTATATTTTAGAAAAGACTAAGAAATATATCTTCACATTTTTTGTGAAAGGGAAATGAATAGAGTATTTACAATAGTCCAGAAAACAAATAATTTGGTTTCACATAAAATAAATGAATATATGTTATATAAAACAAATAAGTAATCATTTAGATAAATAAATAAAATGGAATTTGCATAATTATGTATGTAGTCTACAAAAGTATTCAGAACTTTTAGTCCTAATACTTAAATACTACCATTGTCTTCAACCTAAATCTGAAAAAGGGGTATAAATAGAAGAATAAAAGATAACTGAAATGAAAATAGAAACTACCATCAACAAAATTCCTTTCCTAAATATGTTTCTCCATTTGTGTGTATGTGGGTACTATGGTGAGAAACATAGTGTGGTTGGGAATAAAACAATACTTATTTGAATTGTCATTTTAATTACAGAAATGTAAGATCCTTTAACTTAGGTTAACTTAAAACTTAACGCAACATAAAAGACAAATAGAGCAAGGGGGATTGGTCCACACAATTTAGTTAATATCTCAGATGCTTCTTTCAGTGGATCTTCAGTAGTTCCCCGAAGAGAAAGCAAATTCTCATCCTCCAAATTCTGTAGCTTTTTATGTCCAGATGCCTTGTGCTGCTGAAGATACTGCAGTATGGTTGTTGAAACTCCTTAAGTGCAAGACTGATGTCAAACTTAATTACCTCTGTCTAAGATCAATTTCATAAAATGCATTCTTATGACAGCAATTTGCTGGAATTATATCGCTATATGTATTGTAACATGAAACTCTTCAGTGAATAATGTTTGCAAAAATAGTTCAACATCTCAATGGTTTAGCTTAAAACAAAACATATTTTAAAAATAGGAAGGTCTGAAAGTAAGTGAACATTCCTTGTATGCCTATTAAAGATGAAAGCAAAACATAAATATTGGCTATTCCCTAATAAATAATGAGTTGTGTTACAAAGGAGACATTGTTTTATGTGCTGTAATCTGATCTCATGGCGTCCTTATGTAGGTTCCTTTTGACTTTCTTAAAGAAAACTTTGACTTTTCTTGTTTCCTCTGACTGCTCCTTTTTATTATTACCACCTCCCTTCTCTGAAGATGGGTGTTCCAAGACCTTTCCTAGACTATCCCATTCTTTCTTATTTCTCTTGTGATGATCTTATTAAATCTCATGAATTCAGATCACAGGTCTCTTCAGAAAATTAGCAAACCTTCATCTCCACTTCAGCCATTTCTTGAGTTTTAGTTCCAGGTTTCTAATTGCCCAACGAATAAAGCCACCCACACTTGGTCTTCAAACCCAAAATGTTCAACACAAAACTCATTACCTGCTCTTTGAATTTTGTTCCTCTAATTCTTGTGTTCCTACATTAATCGCACCAACTTCAATGCCAAACAAGTTTCAGCATTCAGCATTAGTTTTTATTCTTGCACCTTTCTTGTTCCCGTATCTATGTATTTGCTAATGTTCAGCTGGTCCCTGCTATGTCTTCTGTGTCCATTTCTTTAAATCCTACTACGACACCAGCCCTTCATTACTTTCCCTCATTTTCCTCCCATTATTCCAGTTTTAAAACTTACCAACATGCTCCTACCTCTAGATTTTTTTTTAGCTCAAACCACGTTTGCTCTATACCTAGCTTATTGATCCTAGGTCATGGTTTCTTATCATGTTGCTCCCTGAATCACACTCAAGTTCATACTATCCACCATAATACAGATAGGCAGTGAGAAGCTATTGAAGGCCCCTGGGAGCTGCTTCATCTTTTCATTCTCATATCCATTCCCGCTCTTTCAAGCATGCTTCGAATATTCAGTCAGCCCTAGTTGATGCACTCATCACTGCACGGGGTGCTCAATTCCAAAATATTCTCAGGCAAAAACAGAAAAAATAACTTCCTCAATCTTCACTTTTCTGCATTCCCCACTTTCTTCAATACTCTGCTTAACAATTACCTTCACCACAATGCAATATTCACCTGGAAGGCAAATCCACTTTCCATAGTCATCTTTTTAGTCCTCATACCTAGCAAAATTTATTATCTATCCTAACATTCAAGAAAGATTTATTGACAGTAATTGAATCATTTGAAATAATTTCTTCTTTTGAAATTACTTTAAAATATAAGTATACTTTTATTGTCATTTTAATATTTTTTCCTTAGTTTTCCTTATGTTGTATTTACTTTTATACTGGTCTTACCTCTCCAACTAGAATATAAAGTCTTACTTGGTAAGATTAACCTTTTTATCCCCAAAAAACCTACAGTACTTTCTCTCATATAGCAATAAGCTCAAGCATAATTTTAAAGAAAATGTCTTTGGGATTTTTCCGATAGAATTCTATTGAGTAGTTATTGGTTTATGAAGTTAGGCACAAAATCTGTTTAACCCATCACAGTTGCTGGCATGTTTAGGCATGCAATCTTTTTTTTAAATGAGGTAAATATTTATTGAGCAATATGAATAAGTAGAACATAAAATAGAAAAAAATATTTTTACTATTGGTTTGTAATAGGAACAGTGGAGTCAGAAGCAGACAAATGAGAATGCTGCATAGATTATGATATGAAATTCTGTGTCCTTATCTGAGGTGCTATATTAAAATGATTGCATATATGTCTGTTGATGTATGGGTATATGTGTGTATACGCTAGGGCTGACCACTTCAGTGAAAGTAAAACCATGAAGAATTGGAAATTCTGAGCTCTAGTGACGTGACTACCATGCTTTTAGCTTGGTTACATTTGATAACATCAGGTATATATGTGAGAAAATTATAAGAAATAATAACTATTTTGTTGGGTGAAACGTAAGTTTTTTTTTTTAACTTGGACATGTGTCCTTCAGTTATTTAGCTCCTGATATGCACGTTAAATGCATGTGTGCATGTGAGCGTATCCACCCCCACCAAACGCACACATGCACATTTATCACTTCATATTTTTCTTATTCGAAGTCGCCACCTAACCTACTTCCCACTTAAAATTCTGTGGAAAAGTCTCAGACACAGCACGATGCAGCAACTGCAAATCTGCACAATGCCTGGCGTCCTCATTAATCGGATGTGAAATCCAGGAAGAATGTGGAATGAAAGCCTCTCCTTCACATGGGATACGCTATTCTGACTGTGAAAACAGAGCCTCCAACACAGTGCTCATCCTGAAGGAATCGCCCCTTAGTGTGGACTGAGTGGAGGAAAACTGCGAAAGGTTTTCTGTAATTTTATTTTCTTTAACGTCTCAGTTGAAAGCATATACTCTTCCTTTGTAATTTTATTGAATGATAGCCCTAAAAACACCTAAGTAGAAGATGTTAAAAAACGTAAAGAAAAATGTAACTGCTGAATGACATACACTTGTGTCTCCTTTGAACTCTAGGTACTCTACCCAATTGCCAAGAGAGAATTGTATAGCCTCTTTTATTACCCTTGTAAATGTACCCAGAGACTATTATGTGATGTGGGTGCATCCAATAAATAGGATAAATAAGTTTATGGGAGAACCCTTTCAGGCAACCTGAAAAAGACCAGGCAGCTGAGCAGTCACATGACAGCGAGTTTCAGACAAGTACTAAAACTAAACAGGCCTTCCGAAGTCGTCAAACGCCATTACTCACTCGGCTGTGATTAGAAAACGGGAAAGGGTCTTCCTTCTTTAGGGCTGCTACTGCCTTTAAAATTTGATTACATCTTACAGAAATATCTCAAACATATCCCGTCAGAGAGAAAAACATACCAATATTTTATGTTTTATTTAAGAATACCAGGCATAAGTGTCTGTGAGAAGGCCAAAGGATGTCACTGTACCACATGAGCTCAGATGTTCTATGTCGTTACGCTACCGTTAAAACAAAAGAATAAAGAACCTTGCAGCCGCCGTTTGAAGTTTTAGCTTGTTTTGAACTTTCAAACCAGAAACATTTTCCTGAAATGTGTAGACAAATAGATAACGGAGTGCTGCAAAGTGTGCCAACATTACAGCTTTGCTTCATTGTTTTTAAAACATAAGCACTGAGTTTAGATCCTCTGTTCTCTTGGAATGCCATTTAAGTGACTAATAATTGGCTTTAAGTGCATAGCTTCAACATTTCTTCTCAATACCTTAGAATAGTAGGAAATACTGCTGACACATTGTTCTCTACTGCAGGCCCACGAGCTTCAGGAAAAAAAAGAGAGAGAGAGAGAGAACTCCTTTCTGGATGTTGTAGCATGCCATGATCTAAAGCAGTTTGTTTTACTTTTTCATTTTTTTAATTGTATTTTCATACCAGCAAGACAATTATGGTGAAGGGATTTTAATCATTGTTAAGCACCTAATGTATGTCAAGCACTGAGCAAGGTAGTTTTACAGGCTACACAATTTTCCCAAGTTCCGATGATGAGAGGATTGCTATCCCTACCAAGAAGGTGTTTGGTGATCTTACAGGCAGCATGTGGCCATGGCCTCTACAACATGAGATGCACTTTCAGTCCATGTCCCGGTCAGAAAACAGCCCTACACTGGGAAGAACGAGGCATAGGTCTGATCACTCTTAGCAAATTTCTTTTTCAGAAAGAAAACCACCACCATCAACAACAACAAACAATTATCTCTTATCAAGAAATCTTTCACATATTGCTGTATATAATTTGACCCTGAATTGGGTTCACCCTATCTAAGATTTACCCTAAAGTTTCTGATATCCAAAAGAGGTTAATGAAGTGGCATCTATTCCACAAGTGTTTGTAATCAGACTTATAATCTTTGTGTTGCTAATGCCTCGCACCAGGCGTTCTCAAAACTGTCTACACACCATCATCATAAGAGGACCTTTTAAAAATACGGATGCCTGGCCTCCTGCCCAGACTTGCAGAGTTCATAGTAGATTCTTAAAAGCAACCAAATTCTAAACTCAACATTAGACTTTGTATGTATATACGGTGTATATACACAAATACACACATTTATGTATAAAATTTAATTTGATACTTACGAAACTTCTCTAGGCAGACATTTTACCTGTATGTTTTACAAAGTAGGAATCAGGCTAAGGAATGAATAATAGGCTCAAAATTGTATATCTAAGTGAATGGTAGGCTTTGTATTATAAGCCAGGTAAAGCTGCCTCAAAATTCTATGCTCATCCTATTTATCACACTGCCTCACCAAAAATAAATAAAATAGGGAATTATTTCAGAGAATGAATGAAAAAAAAATATTAAATGAGGTCTCAAGTGATCCTGAAAAACACAATAACCAAGACACGTCTAGGATCTCTTAGAATGTAACATTCATCAATTGACTCATTAGTCCATTCAGTGAGCAATCATCTATTATGTGCCAACTATGTGCCAAGCACTGAAAATATGTAGAAAATAAAAAGTCAAAATAATCCCCAAAGTATTTGTTTACAGGCAAATATAGGCAAAAGTAAAGTTAAAAAGGAGTTGAAGTCAATCTGTCCCAATTTAAGTGGGCTTGCTATAAAACACAACATTTATGGGTTAAATATTTTCTCTGCCAATGATGTATTGAAGTCATAATTCCTAGTATCTATGAATGTGACCTTATCTGATAATGGAGTCTTTGCAGATGTAATTAAGATGAAGTCACACTGGAGTAGGCTGGGCCATTAACTCAATATGACTGGTGTCTCTGAGAGAAGACACGGTAACACACACACACACACACACACACACACACACACACACACACACAGAAAGAGAGAGAGAGAGAGGGAGAGAGAAAGAATGCCTGTAATCAGAGCATTCTGGGAGACCAAAGCAGGCGAATCATGAGGTCAAGAGTTCAGGACCATCCTGGCCAACATGGTGAAACCCTGTCTCTACTAAAAATACAAAAATTAGCTGGGTGTCGTGGTGCACACCTGTAGTCTCAGCTACTCAGAAGGCTGAGGCAGGAGAATCACTTGAACCTGGGAGGCACAGGTTGTAGTGACCCGTCGTGCCATTGGACTCCAACCTGACAACACAGTGAGAATCCATCTCAGAAAAAAAAAAAAAAAGCAAGAAATTGCAAGCCAAAGAATGGTAAGGATTGCTGGCAACAGCAGAAGCTAAGACAAAGACATGGGGCAGATTCTCCCCTGAAGACTTCAAAGAGTGCCTCTGAAATTCAGACTTCTTGCCTCCAGAATCATAAGAGAATAAATTTCGGTTGTTAAGCCATCCAGTTTGCAGTGATTTTTCATGGCCATCCTCGAAAATAGTATGCAGGGATTCTTAAAATTTTGAAGTCAGAACCTCTTTACATTCTTAAAAATTATTGAAGACTCCAAAGAGCTTTTGTTTTATGGGTTATATAATCAATATTTATGTTTAATAATTAAAAATGGTAAAGTTTAAAAATAATAATTTACTTAAAAGAGTAGCATCCTCATTATATATTAACATAATAACATATTTTAAAGTAACTATTTTTTCAAAAAGAATTCACTTAGAAAAGTGACATTGTTTTACATTTTTGCAAATCTCTTTAATGTCTTGCTTAATAAAAGGCAGCTGGGTTCTCATATCGACTTCTGCTTTCAATGTGCTTCAATATGTTGTTCTGAGTAGAGTATATTAAGGAAATATGGCCTCACACAGATATATAGTTGGAAGAGAGGAATATTCACTTGTCTTTTCCGATAATTAAAGATATTCTTCTTGGATGCTACACCCAAACTCATTAAGTGTTAGTATCTTAAGCTTGTTGCTATATAGAATATGAAACTTTACAAATTTTTTATACCCCTTTCTATTAAATCCATTGGTCCATTAATATCCAGATTTCACTTTGAATGGATCCTTTACACATGCATAATTTTGTAGCAACGTGCACTAATTCTTTTGAAAATACTGATATACTCACTTAGGACTAATCTTCCAAATGTTGACACATGTCCTTATACAATAGAAAAAAAAGATCACATGTTAATGTCAACAATCTTAACTAAACATTCTTTAAGTTTTGCGTAACTAGCAAGCTCATGGTGGCCAATACAATTTTTAAATTCTGATTTTGATTGGTAACAAAAATTTTATAATTGATAGTTGATACTCTCAATAGTTATTCTTGAAGTGACATGCTCATTTCATTCAGTTTGAAAATATGTCTGACATTTACTCAATTCCTGATAAAGATCATTTATCTATTAAGCACTCTTTCGAGTAAACATGGTGCTCTGTGATTAAAACTGCAGGTTCAGTTTGTAACTAGGGAATGTGCTATTATCCCAAGACAACTATCAGAATTTGGGATGAAGCATAAATGCTTCTTGTGTATTTCCCATTTATTACAGGGAATATTTTTTAAAGTCCATTCAAGTGTAAAAATTTAATAATATTTTACTGCTTCTGATTTAACAGGAGAAGAAAGAGAATAAAATAGTGCACAAAGACATATAAATAATATTAGGACTGTTTTCTAGTTTGGGACATGTCCAACAACTGGACAAAAATCTTTTCAATTCGTTCGATAGTTGTGTGACCTTAAAATTTTACAAAAATCTCTTTAGGCCTCAGTTTCCTTAATGGCAGAAAGAAAGCTTCCACAACATTATTATAAGTCTCAGATTAGATTATTTATGAGGTATACAGCAAGGTGCCTGGTACTTCTTGGTGATAACAAAAAATTTAGACCTACACAACACCAGTCTCCTGACAAGGGCTCTTGTCCAAGGTGTTAGAACATTGACATTTACTTTCACCTGACATGCAGGTACATTTATTTTTCCTCCATAGAGCATTACAGGTGCCAAAATAGTAGAGACGTGAGTACCTTTACTTACTGAGGGTGAGAAACCAATGACACAGACAAAGAGAGATTTAATATTCAGATGTGACAGGATGTGGGAGCAAAATGTCAAAGTTCTCAGGAGAATATAGTATGTAGATCACAGAGGAAAAATAGAAGGCCTGAATAGGAAGGGTACCTCTTCAAGAACAAGAAGGAATAAAGAAATTAACACTGAGACCTATGCAGACAAGTTTTCATGAGATTGAAGTTGTAGAGAAATACAATTGTTCTGATGTCTTTTTGTTACCAGGAAGGGACAGAGGTCTCTGAGCTTCCTGCACACCCATGTGGATGTGACAGAGCAGAAGGACCTGGGGCTGACTTTAGAGTCATAAGACCCAATACTGCTCGAGAAAGCTGTCTGCCAGTTTAGGACAAGAGGCTGAGGGTCACAGTGCTTGTCCCAGTGTTTGTTGGAAAGAGTAACTGACAGTCAAAGGAGTCATTTCACACTTCATAGGACACTGCCCTATCACCTGACAATCAGGATTGTGCCATTATGTAAGAAATTCTACAGCTAAATTTCTTTTCTATACACTTGAAAAATACGATTCAGCTTATTTCCTTCCAATGAGAAAAATCTGGGAAATATTTGCTAACACAACTCTTGTTATGTTAAAATATTTACATTTGTTTTAAATCATTCAATAAAGGAAATGGGATTGTTTACTAAGCTCTAACTTGATATGAGATGTCCCTGATGTCACATTCATAGAGTCTGGTACTCCAAGCTTTATCAAAGTGTGGAATTACCTGTGAAGACAAAACAATCAGAACTTATCTTTCTACTAGGATTCGGTGGTATACAGTGACTAAAGTTTTTAAAATACTTCTTTTTCTGTGTGGAGAAAGGATAAAGAAAGTGTTAATATTAAAGTGCTAACTTATTTCTAATTTGTTGAAAATACAGATATGGGAGTTCCTCTTTTTTGTTCTTTGTCCACTGAAAGAATTTACTTTATTTCATATATTTTTTCACTATTTAGTTTGATAAATGTTTCAAGGAACTAATTTTTAACTACCTTTTGATAATGCTAATCTCCTTAGATAAAGAGTCCCTAAAACACAATTCCATCATGACTGAAATATGTGAAATAGTATCCTAATCTAATTTTTTTCTTATGTGCTCATTTCCCAAGGTGCTGGCCATTTTTCAGAGCATCAAACACCAAAGCTGGTGCTACTTTGTGGACTCTTTTTTTTTTTTCTCTCCACACTCTCCTCTTTCTCTTTCTTTTTAATATGATTGTTTTCTTTACTTAAATATGAACTGATTGAGAATGCTTGGGGAGATATTCTACAACAGGTTACATCATGTGAGTTTCATATAATCTGATTGAATTTCTGTTGTACTAATCACCACAGGGATTAAGATGGCTGAAATTTATCAGATTGTCTACTTTGTCTTCCATATAGAAAGGCAGTTATATAAAGTGATTTTTTTCATTTGAGTATTAGAGACATAAGCAGAAAATCTCATCTCCATATCTTGAAGCATAATTCTCCTTTTGCTACAAAGAAAAGATTTCACCTTCTACCTCTTGAGCTACAATTTGCTTTATTACTCGTAATTCTTCAAGAAATAGCTCCTCTGCTGCCTCTTTTTAGGCTACTTATCTGATTCTATTTTATAAGCACCTAATTTTTGTGGTGGCATTCTACTCTCACATGTATCAGTGCACTCAATTAATTCTATCACTGCCCTGGAACTGAGCTTACTCAAATACCTTTCCCAATACAATGAGGGGCTTAAGCTGAAGAGTACATTTTTTGATGTGCTGTATCCAAACAATGAAGCTGCTGTTGAATGGACATTTGACATAATTAATAATTAAGAAATAATTGTATCATGATACACCTAATGCCATTTCTGGCAGATGACAGCCATTAATAGAATCAGGACACATTTCAGCCTGAGGGTTTCTCTCCATTTTCCATGTCTTATATAAGTATAATCAACCCATCTAGCTCACACAGGCACCAAAACTCATTGCAGTTTCTATAACCCCCTCCAAAAAAAGTTTTGCTTTCCTAAAAGCTACTTACATATGAATCTAGTTCAGATGAGGATTGAAACATTTTTATGTTGTGAATCCATGTTAGAAAAGTCAATGGCATACAGCAGCAAGAAGCTATTCATATTTACCTAGAGAAAACAGACTTCTGCAAGAGGAACATAATTAGATGATTGGCCCCTCTTCTTTTTGGACTATTGTATATGTGAGCCACCAGAGACGAAGATGATGACTGATTAAAGTTTTATAAATCAGAAAAATAGCTCTCATTTTGGACATCATAGGAAGTAAAACAACTAAGCCTCATAAGAAAGACTTTCAAAAGTAGAATAGAGGATTTTGCAATTTAAAAAACAATGGAAGAAGGTGACGTTATAGAGACCTCATGATATTATGCTTACTATGTTGACCAGGTTTTATTAACCCAATTGAACTTTGCTTTTCTGTACTTACCCATCAGTGCTGGTATAACTACTTCAAGAGCAATCCTGCCTACAAGCCAGTGTGACCTTATGGATTCTTGGATATCTTCTTTCCACTTCTATAATGCAGGAGGGGTCTTAAAACTTACAATTAGATCATTTATAGATTTTAGTTAATAGATCAAAGATTTAATTTTTTCAGTTTAAAAACCTTGATTTGTGTTAGACATTTATTCTCATTATACAATACAATTCATGGGCATGTAATACACAAATAACAATACTGAGAATAACAGATTCGTCTCACTAGATTAAACAAGACAGCTATTGAATGCTTAATTAAAAACAAAGTGATAGTAAGAACATATTTCCAGAGATTCAATCAAATGGCAACACATACACAATCTACCAAATAAGCCATCATAAGATAATTAAAATTTTTAAAATAATTAGCTATTGTAATAAATGCATAGTTAAGTTGATTTAATATTATCTAATTCTCTGGAGGATATAGTTCCATAAAAGATGGGTTGGAGTATATTTAGTAATATCGATAGTCTCTTTTTTAAATTTGTAAATGTTAGGAGTATGAAAAAGTAGCTTATTTATCTGAAGATGACAAATATTTAATTTTTAAAATCTTCATTAAAATACGATTGCAGAATCTGAAATGGCACTAAGTTTTGGGTTTAGGGGCAAAGAGTTTAAAAAACATCTGGAGATGCTGAAATAACCTGCATTCATTTATGTTATTTAGGTTGTAAAATCATATTCAATCTTGACCCACTCAGGAAATCTAACATAAACGTCCTGCTGATTTTGACAGTCATACAGCAAAAACACCCTCTAATGAGCATTTAATAGTCACCAAAAGTTTTGCATTAAGTACAAAGCCCTTTTGATTACTTATTCCACTAATTTAAAGTAAATGCTTTTACAGATGGCATCTGTTAGGCTGCAGAACGTGTGCTGCATTCATATGCAGTCATTGAAAATAGATTCCAGCTTCACTAGAAAGATTGTACCAAAAAGATCAAACATGAAACGCTCAGTAAACATTTACCAGTGATATATTTTCTTTAAACCTCTTCATACATACTTATCCAATAAGAGAATACAGTGCTTAAGGTCGAGCAGTAATTGAGAAATACCTTGGCAAATTAACACCCACAACAAAATGATCTAGACAAAGACATGGACTCTGCGTTCTACCTCTCATCTTCTTAAGTGGAAAAGCATATAATATTTCAGTCCCCTTCCAAGTGTATTGTATTACATACATGAAAAATGCCATGAAATACTTTCAGATGGTAGAGCTGATCAGAAAAAAAAAAATGACAACACATTGCAAAGACAAGCCAAAGCAAGCCAAAGATGACCTGATAGACAGATGAATGGATAGTTTTCTGGTTTTCTTTTCATTAATAGATTTACTGTGATTAATAATTCCTTTAGACATCAAGAGACATTATAACAGAGGACTAATATAAATTTCATTATGAGATTATAGAACTGAATTTCATTTATTCATATGAAATATCATACAATGAGAAGACATGAAATGATTTCAATGTTACTAGTGTCTAAATAACTCTGTTTTTCGTGCTTTGGGATTAACAAGAGCTCTCTCTGGCCCATGGAGTATAATATATAATGTAATAGAATCATAAATGGCTCCCCCATAAATGTAAATGAAGGTGAGAACATATCCCACACTTGCTAATAATACAAAAAGTCCCTTAGAAAATACCAAAAAGTAGCCATTCTGATATCAAGTGACTCATTGATTTGTAAGTTGGAATCTAATTAATGAAACTTCAAAGGAGGCAAGATTACAGTGTTGGATAAATATCAGCACCTAGTTTTGTGTTAAGAAATTAAGTGATATAGTAAATGTATATGAAAATTTCCTTTCAAATGTTTCAAATATATCAGTTTGTCCAGCTTGGTATTATTTCATTGCAAGCTGGATAATTCTTTGTTGTAGAGGGCTGTTAGACACACATGACAGATTTAGCAGCATCTGGCTTTGTCCCACTAAATGACAGTAACACCCCCCAATACTTGTTGGGACATTCAAAAATGTCTCCAGGGATGCAAAGTAGTTGCTGAATGAAAACTTGTAAAATAATGAATCTGGATGAAATAGAATAATCATTTAATTGAAGTTACATTACATTTGAGTACCTAAAACATATTTGAAACTTTGATAATTTTTCATGCTACATCATATGGCCTTATGATTTTAGGACCTGCTAAAATCCCAACTTTTTTATTTTAGCTAGTATGTGTACTATTATAAATATAGGGTATGATTTCAATTTCTTTACCATATTCTCTTAAAGCAATGCACAGTTTTATGGAATGCATAATTTTATGCCTGCTATGAGACTAAAAGCTAGCTATGGAGTTTCTTAAAGATCTATGAGCATTTGAAAATAGAATAAAGCAGGTAGGAAATTGACAAACACCTTGTCATAAAATAAACAGTTGACAAAACTGTGATGATTATCCTGGGGGAGGGGGAAGAATTCAAGTGAAGTTGGACTTATTAGCAGCTATATATACTTAAAGCAATAACATTATGGAGAAGCTGGAATACGATTATTCAGATATGTTTGCAAAATATTTACTAAGCACCTACAATATGCAAGGAATTTTGTTATGTTCTAGAGTTAAGTAATAAATAAAGTACTCTGATTTGACACATCCACAATTAAGGCAAGTAAGTATATATGAATTTCATTGGATTTTTTTATTAAAAAAGATAATTATACATATATGTAGCCATGTGTATACATACACATATAAATGGAAGAATTAATACATGTGAAGACCCATACAGTACTTAAAAATATTTAAGGCACAATAATGCTTCTTTGTAGATAAAACTGCCATACTTTTTCTCCTAGTATCTAACATATTAACAAATTAATTACTCAGAGATTTCTTTAAAAATCTGCCGACATAAGTTTATACATTCTAAGATCAGCTGTAAGTAACAAGTTTTATTTCAACTAAACTAACAAACGGAAGCTTGATTCAATAGTAGGTTATTACTATGCTTACACTTTGTTTCTTTTTTCAGAAGTTGTGAGTTTAAAAAATTTCATTTATTGCCCTGAATGTTCAATGGTTTCAATGGAGTAACAAGACTTATGTATTGTTATTTTTATGCATAAATAAATGAGTATGATCAGGGCACTGAGAAAATAGCAATTACAAAAAATTTCATTCACAATGAGCAAGAACCTTTTGTGGATTATTTCTTCATGAACGTTGAGTCTTAGCCTAGTTGTTCTTTTCTTGTTAATATTCTCCAATGTAACATTTCCAAAACTAAAGTTCTGATATGTACATTGCCTCCCCTACAAAAAATTTGTTTATGCAGTGGAACTACATTTCTTAATACTACATGTGTCTAAGAAAAGACCCTAACTCTCATGACAGCTCAGCTAGGATCCACTTCCTGAAACTCCAGATAGGCTTGGCCTCCCACCCTCTGGTTTCCACTGTGCTTGCTGTCTGGACCTCGCTGGGCCTCCCAATTCCGCAGTGTTCTATACAGCACTCTTGACCACCCACCTTCTCATGTGACTACAAGGAAACAAAAATTCTGTTGACTCTATATTAGAGTTGTAAAAATTTGTAACTGAACTCAATACATGAAAGTAATTTAATGTAGATTTGAGCAAAAAAGATTCTAAAGACTTACAAACTTCGGTAGCCAGCTACATATTATATGTGACGTTTCATAGATCGAAGAGATTCAGAGAAGTTGTTGAACAAGAAATGTTTTTATTTTCATTCTACCTGGAATACAACTTTAATTAAACACCAGAGGTAAAATAATAAATGGTGACTAATTAATTTAATCAACAGTTATGGTTGAACTCACGTTATCTGACCTTTAATTTAACATATTGACCCCTTCTTTAAGAATAAACAAATTATATTTTCTTAATTTTCTTATTTTTTAATTATCTTAATGTAAATATATGGCCAACTCTAAATCTGTGCGTTGGACAAGACTGATATTTCTGGTTCTCTATCATTTAGAAATTGATTATCTAAACCTAATCAGTTAGAATAAAATTATATTTTAATTTATTCCTATCCTTTCACTTTACAAATTGTTTCAAATATGTTTATAGTGATAATATAAATACTCATTACCCTGAGTAAAAATTAATCCTTAATAAAAAATGAGAAAATTGATAGTTACAAATAAAGATTATAAATGACATAATACTTATCCATAAAATCTAATTTTTGCTTTTCTAGATTCTGGGGAAAACAGGCAAAAGCAATTATGTAGATCTTATTATCTATCAATGGAGAGAAAATTAGTTCATTAAAAGAAACAATCCTTTTCTTGGCCCTAAGGTCAAAGAAAAACTTATTTTGAATTTTCTTGACAGATAGATACTGAAGGACATAAGTGATACCATCAGTGGCACTATTTAAAAATTCAGATGAGTGTTCCATAGCCCTATGTATTAGTTACCTATCAGTACTGTAACAAATTGCTACAAATATATTGGCTAAAACAACAGAAATTTAATGTCTAATAGTTCCGGAGGTCAGAAGACCAAATGGGTTTCACTGGGCTTCAATCAAGTTATCCTCAAGGCTATGTTCCCTTCTGGAAGCTCTAGCGAGGAATCCTGGAGCCCCTTCCAAGGGCACCATATGCCTTGACCCATTGCTCTTTTCCTCCATTTCAAAGCTGCCAACATCAGGTGGAATTCTCATCATCCTACAACATGCTGACCTGTCTTCCTGACCTCTTTCATAAATAAGGACCCTTCTGATTACAGTGGGCCCTCTCAGTTAATCCAGGCTAATCTCCCCCTTTTCAGATCAGTCTACTAGCAACCTTAACTCCATCTGCAACCTCAATTTCTCTTGCCATGTAACATCCATATTTACAGGTTCTGGGAACAAACGTGGACGGCTTTGGGAAGCCAACCACACCCAACCACACCCCATGTCTAATATCAGTCAACTGGGAAAACTCCAGTTGTATGATTCTTTGTGTTGGGGAAGGAAGAGTGGAATGCGGGTTTGCAGTGAGACAAGGGTATTTGTAATATGCCTTAAAAATGGAGTTTAGAATATCCTGAGAGTAGTTTGTGCACACCTTAGACTAGTGGTTCTCCGTCATAGAGTGCATGTAATGGGATGTCATCAATTTGGTTAAGAGAAAAATGAACAGTGATAATTAGCTATTACTGAGCTGTTTTAAAATAGGGTGCCTATATAATGTTTGAGAGTGAGCGGTAGGTGTTATTAACAGTAGATACAAACCAGGTTTGTCCCCAGTGAGCTGGGGATTATGGTTATACTCATAAGCCAGGCTATCACATCAATTGGTAAGAAATGGGTATGGATGGTAGGATTTGGCATATGTGAATGTTACCATAGGGAGACATAATGCAGTTTGGAGTGGCAGTGTGAAAAATAACCTTGATTTCCTTCCTAAATACCAGTTGTTCCATGTGACATCTCAGCAGCACTGAAAGACAGTGAAAACTCAGATCTTTCTAAAAATGTAAAAAGAAATGTTCCTTTAGAGTAATTCAATGATATGATTGCAACACTTCTGGTATTTAATTACAGAGACATATTGGCCACATATATAGGCAGGGACACAAGGCCAGTGTGTCCAGGGTGTGTTGAAACAAATTCCTGGACATTTGAAGTGTTGGCTATCCTAAGCCTTCCCCAGATCCTGGCTCTTCACCCCTCTTCTCGTATGAACTTCAGCATAATTGCAGACTAGTGTTATTCAGTGGTGCTCCCTGATCTGCCCTTTCCATCATTGCATTTCTAGTCCAGGCCCTCGCTCCACCTGCAACAGTTCTCTCACACTCTAGTCATTCTCCTACCAAACTAACACTCTCCTTCAATACTTTAGATAACCTGCTCAGACACCATCAATACTTTCCTCTTATTGGAGGATCAAGACCAGAATCCTCAGCTTAGCATTAAATGCCTGTATCTCCCTGCCCTAACCTTCATTTTTAGTTACAGCTATAGATTTTGAAAACTTTATGACACTCAGATCTAAATTCATCATTTCATAAAAGAAGAAAACAAAGCTCAGAAAGATGAAGTAACTTGACCTAATCATACCACGAGTGACAGGTTAAAGAAGAGGAACAAAGGTTCCATGACTACCAGTCTGCCCCCTTGCAAATTCCCAACACTATTTTCTGTTCACCCTACTATTGTATTAGTGCTGGTCTTCATGTCTTCTCAGTCTAGCATCCTTATGCTGTACTTTTCTATTATTGACAGAAGACAAAAACTTACTTACCGTTAGCTTAACTAAATTATTGAAGATAATACCGACTTTTAAAATTTGTCACCAATAAAGGTTATTTTTATTGTTTTTTTCTTTCCTTCTAGGTGCTTTAGAATTTTTCAAGTTTTGGCCAAAAAATACAATTTATGTTGACCTGTTTTTCTGAAGCCAAATATCTTATATTTATTATGTTTATTTCCTACAGCATGTAATATACGATCTTATGCCTACCTTTCTTTCCTTCCTTCTCCCATTTCTTTACTATTTCCTCATAAAATGTGTTTTTAAAGAAATATTTCTGTCCAGTGATATTCTAGAAGGATTTTCAGATAGTTTATGAGAAAGTATACAAAATGATAGAATGTGATTTAAAAAAAATAAGGGAGCAAAAGAAGTAAAAATATATACGTGTACAAAGAATAGCCAAGATTAACGCTAAAAATGCAAATCTAGTGACCTGCCTGGGGAAAGGGATGGAACACAATTTTGAATCTGATCTTTGTATCAAATAATGTAAAGAGGAAAGATATGCCAATTAATCTCACATTTATAAGTTTCATATATATGAACAATATATCTAGATTATTCTAGGAATTGTAAATCCTCTAATAATATTTTTGGAGTTCTTTATAATGCAGTAATTATATCACATACTAAACTCTATATGTGACAAGATGCATATAAACTCCTGTTTATTAAATATTGATTTTCAATTTCACCTGATGATTTCATGGCAAAACATGAATAAATGACTGAATTATTCAGAGACTTCTGTTTTTTATTCTGAGATATAGAGAAGGAAAATGAGCATAATTTCTAACCTTAAAACATGAAAAAAATCTGGACAAGATACAAATTTAAGAATTTCCTAGAAACCATCAGGTCACTGAGCTTGTAGAGTAGAAACTCAGTATCTGGCGAGAGACCAGTGAATGTAGGAAGGAAAGCACCAGAGAATGTGGTTATTTGGGACAAATATCCCTATATGCCATATAAGCAGACATATAGATTCAGCTAGAAATGTTTGATAAACTTTAAAAAGCAGATTATTTATCAGTGTATACCACAGATCCTAAGACAACCAAAAACTGATTTTATAAATATGGTATTTGAAATTAGCTAAAAAAGCAAGTATCCATCAGAATGCCCCCAGGTGCCATAACACGGGGTTGAAACTTTTCTGTAAGCATTTTTTTTTTTTTTTTTTTTTTTTACAGGAAGCCTAACAGGCGTTCATAGCTGGAAAGAATCCTGAGAAGGTATCTGCCTTAGATGGAAGGGATAAGGAAGTATAATAGGTTGCATCCCTAGAACCCCTGTGGAATAAATGCCTTAATCATCAGAGGAAAATAAAAACAAAAACAAAAATCAAAACCATTATCCTGAAGGCAGAAATTATTGCAGCCTGGGGAAATGAACAAAAGAAACAACAACAACAAGATATGCTCTTTCCCTGGAGGAGGAATCCCTGGAAGGTTTAGCATCACATAAGAAAAAGGGGCAGAAATCCTTGTGAAGGCCACATCTGCAGACTCCGGGTTAAGAGGTCTGCCTAAAACTGGATCTTAAAAAATGCACACTCTGTTCCTGCCTCCATCTCCACACTAATGGAGTGAAAATGACCTCAGAATGCAGTCGTGGGAGCTGCAGGAGACAAATTCTCTCTGAGGAGTGAAGCAAAGGAAGACTCCCAGCCAGGCATGGGGACGTCAGTGGAGAGCACCTTAAGCCCTGTCTTTCTGCTGAGAGGCTGAACACGAAACAGGCACCAAAGACCTAAGAAAAGGATACACATATCCAATGTCTCTTGTTTAAAACCCAAACCAGACCAAAACAAAGCCCTCATCACCTTCAATTCTACACTTGTCTTACTTCCAACAAAACCATTCGAGATATAACTAAGAGGGTAAAAACAAATATAATCTGAAGGTTCAAAGCAATTATTCAAACCAGACTGAGATATGACAAATATTAGAACCATTAGAAAAAGAACTTAAAATTACCACAATAAGAGATTAAAGGTTCTAATGGAAAAGACAGATAATACACAAGTTCACAGAGGTAACTGCAATACAAAAATGGAATGTATAAGAGAATTAAATGGAAATATGTATTTAAGAAACAGACTCATAGAGGAAGAATTTATTTTGCTTGTTCATGATTAGACTTAATTCAGCCTAGGAAATAGTCAGTGAGCTGGAAAATAAGAAAACAGAAATTTCCTAAATGAAAATTTGAAGAATAAAAACAGTAAAATAAAAATAACAGAATTCAAGAGCTGTGAGACAATATCAAACAGTTGAATGTATTTATAATTGAATCCTTCTGAGATAAAAGTGAGCACAGCACAGAATAAATATTGGGCGAAATAATAACTGAGAATTTTATAAATTATTGGCAGACAACATACCAGAGGCCCAAGGGTCACAGAGAAAACCAAAATTAACAAATGTTCAAACAGAACAAAAGAAAAATGTCAAAACCTAGGCATTCAGACTGCTGAATACCAAAGACAAGATAAATTCTTAAACATAGCTGGATAAAAAAGCCACATTATCTACACAGGACTAAAATTAAGAATTAGAGCATATTTCTTGTCAACAGGCCCAGAAGCAAGAAGTCAAAATTGTAAACTCATTAAATATATAAAAGTAAAGCAAAACCCTGAACCTAGAATTTGATGTACAAATTGAAAATAAACAAGTAAAATCTCAAAATTTCAAAAATGAAGAAAAAATAAAGACTTGCACAGACAAACAGAAAATGAGAAACTCATTGCCTGGAGATCTCATCCATAAGAAGTGTTGAATAAAAATTTTATACCAGCTGGCATCACCAGAAAAATTGATTCACTCAAAGAATTAGAATATCAGAATGCAATAAAGTACATTTTTCTTATTTTTCATTGCTCTAAAGGTAACTGCTCACTAAGATAAAATTTGCATTAAAGTATTTTGTTTTTTATGGAATGTTCAAAACTAAAATATGTTACAAAATGGCACAAGAAAATAGAAAACAGAATTGAGAATATAATGCTGTCAGGTTCTTATACTATATATGAAACTGTATAACATTACTTGAATTTAGACAGATTATTTGTCACTGTATACTATAAATCATATGACAACTGAAAACTGATTTTATAAGCATAGTATTAGAAATTAGCTAACTTGTAGTCCCAACATTTCAAAAGAAGAAAAATAAATAAATAAACCAATAAAGAAGATTATATTGGAACCATTTACACAAACATACAAACAACAACAACAACAACGAAAACTCAAGACCCAAAACTGCAAATAACGAAGGAAAAAAAAAAAAAAAGAACAAGGGAACAAATAGAAAATAGCTATTAGGAAGGTAGAGGCAAAATGTAATCCAATAACATCAATACATTAAATATAAATGGTCTAACCACAACAGTTAAAGCACAGAGATTTTACAATTAGAGTAAGATGTAGTATGAGTTGAACAATTTTGGCAATATTCACATTTAGTGGAATCAATTGATAATGTTAAATAATTATTTCTGAATTTTTCCCTACATTCTAAATTTTAAACAGTGCTGTTTAATAATGGATTTCTAAAACAGCTTTGGTCATATTACATTGTGCCTTTGGTCATGGATAATCTATACAAAAATTATCTGAGATAAAAATTTTAATTATGATCCTTTTTTTAACTGATTGCTTTCAGATTTGGTACTACTACTACATGCAAAAAAAAAAAAAAAATTCAAAACCATGAAGTCCCATCTTCAGATTGTTCATATTATTTGTCACTACTTGCATTCATGGAAGAACATAAATATAATTGCAATTGCTCTACTATGTAGAATGATTGATAATGGTAATTTTTATTTAAATCTACAGCTAAAATTACGAAATAGTTCTGCTGAGCCTAGAACTATTTTTTTAAAAAGCTAAAATTTAAGTCTGTTGGATAATTAAACAGCATATATAAGTGCCAAATTAAAGCATAATCTCTTATTGCACATTAATTTTGTTCTAAAAATTTTATATTCGGTTTTTTAGAAAGAGAATTATGTTGTTAGACATTTCTTACATTGATTGCTCATTTTTTAAAAAATCTCTTGGTATCATTTGTATATTTACCTTGAACAGACACCTTGCCAAAAGTACCAAACAGGTTGGAAACACCTTCCAGACTAAAGAAATTCTGTTAATATGAGAATAACATGAGAGGTAGAATTTTCAAACTTCAATCTTTGAAGACTTTGAGAGAACTATTAGAAGCAAGCACAATCTGCAGAACTAAAGGTTGAGAATGAATTTAATAATTTTGAAAACTACTTTAAAATGTTTAAATCATTTTTAGGGCATTAGGAACATTGTCCCTATAAAGCTTTGCCAAGTGATTATTGCATTTTCATGGATAATGTAAAACACACATGAATTGACTGATATATTCTGTTTTTTTATTATTATATTGGGCTAATTTCTTTTAGAAGCAAATGGCATGTTAGGTGCAAATGATAAATGACAGTGAATAGTGAATAGTGCACGGGTCCTTTTTATATAAGAATTGTACATTGAAATAGAGAAAAAAATATATAAAACTGGGCTGTAACTACAAGGAAGCATATAATAAGGGCCAAGTGCACTTTAATGAACAATGGGAGGAAATATTACACTTGCCTGAGATACTTTTACTCTGAAGAATTTTTATCCACCTTGTTCCATGAAATAAAATGTAGATATCATCCAAAGAAAACTAAATCTTTGGGCGAGTTATTAAGTGTCATTGTCATGATATACTTTTCTGGGTCCTACAATTACTTTTCTTTCTCTACCTTGGGCAATCAAATTAAATCAGAATTGAAAGCAGCAATTCAATTCTGTCATCCCGTTCCATTGTGTTGGGCTGTTCCTATTGTGAATCAAAAATCTGAGCAGCCTGTAAATGACAGAAACTTAAATTATTGCAGTAGCTGAAAGTCCCAATTACTGAGGAAATAACTCTATACAGATAAGTAGAGTGAAGTAGGATGGTTGGTACAAATTGAAATATTCCCATCAAAGTATTATAGAACCAAATATGTCATCATACTGAATAAACTAGAGTAAGTAAAACCTAATAGTTTTTACCCTTTACATTTACTTATTAGTTCATTTTTTCCATTTCCATTTTATTTTTGAGAAGGAAGTATACTATTACCACTTGCAGAATTCTTGTTAAGTCAATCAATCTTTTTTTTCTTTTCTTTTCTTTTTTGAGACAGAGTCTGGATCTGTCACCAGGCACCAGGCTGGAGTGTAGTGATGCGATCTCGGTTCCCTGCAACCTCTGCCTCCCAGGCTCAAGCAATTCTCTTCCTCAGCCTCCCAATAGCTGGGACTACTGGCTCTCACCACCATGCCCAGCTAATTTTTGTATTCTTTAGTAGAGACAGGGTTTCACCATGTTGGCCAGGATGGTCTCGATCTCTTGATCTTGTGATCCACCCACCTCGGCCTCCCAAAGTGCTGGGATTATAGGCGTGAGCTACCGGGCCTGGCCAATCAATCATTTTCTAAGCACCTACTACATGTGTCAAGTTCTGCTGAGTACGTGGGAACAAACATTAAGATTGTCCTGCCACCAAAACCTCAGAGAATAAAGGAAGAAACAGATATAAAAATAATTACAAAACAACATAAGATAAGAGGAATAAAGACAACAATAAGGTGTTAGGAAAATACGAAAGAAGACTGACTTGGTGGGTTTAGGATAGAAAAGAAGGCCTCTGAGATGATGATCTGATATACGATGAAGCAGTAGGAGTTACTTAGGCATCTGGTTGGCGAGCTCTTTCTAGACAGAAGAGCAGCCCTTCTCAACGATCACATAAATAGAGGAGGGCAAATTCAGAAATCACAAGTAACCCAGAATAAACGGAGTGAAGACTGATGGAAGGAAATTGGCATGGGAAGGAACTAGGCAGGGGCTGCATCATGAAGAGTTTTCTATGCCATTTAAAAAAAAAAAAAAAAAAAAAAAAAAAGAAAGAAAGGTCTTGCTTTAGCCTCTAAGGTACTGGAAACTGATGATGAGTTTTACAACAAGGCATAAGGTGTGCAAGGCCACCAAATGAGTCATGCGCTTTGGCCATAGAAGAGTTTGCCAGGCAGAGGAACCTCATTCTGCCCATCAATCTTTATGGTCACCTGGGCTAGATTCTGCCTGGATCTATTTTGTGATCTATCTGCAAAGGGAATGCATTTTGAAATAAGTTTAGAGATTAGGAGATTTGTTCTTAACAGCTCTATGAAGAATGAATTTTATCTATTTTGAAATGGAAACAACTGAAGCTCAGTGGGGCCAACCCTCCAAATGGCTAAGCACATGGGCCCCGGGTTTGAAATTAATAACCATTGTTGCTGACTATCAGATCTCTGATAAATGTGACCTCTTCTTTTAATTTATCTTCTCAAAATAAAAAACATTTCCAGCCGGGCGCGGTGGCTCAAGCCTGTAATCCCAGCACTTTGGGAGGCTGAGGCGGGTGGATCATGAGGTCAAGAGATCGAGACCATCCCGGTCAACATAGTGAAACCCCGTCTCAACTAAAAATACAAAAAATTAGCTGGGCATGGTGGCACGTGCCTGTAATCCCAGCCACTCAGGAGGCTGAGGCAGGAGAATTGCCTGAACCCAGGAGGCGGAGGTGCGGTGAGCCGAGATCGAACCATTGCACTCCAGCCTGGGTAACAAGAGCAAAACTCCGTCTAAAAAAAAAAAAAAAAAAAAAAAAAAAAAAAAAAAAAAAAAAAACAAAAAACCATTTCCAAACAGAAAATAGTTTTGACTGTTGCTGCATAACAAAGTACCCCAAATTGTACTGGCTTAAATACAAACTATTTGATTTGATCATGACTCTGAGACTAGAAATTCAGACTCAGTGGCGCCATTCTGCTTCTCCAGATGGTGTCCACGGGGATCGTTTACTTAGCTGCATTTAGCTGGTGATTGGTCAGGATGGGAGTTTTCAAAATGGCTGTTGGAGTCCATGGCTGGAAGGAGCTGCTGGCTGCCAGCTGGGAGTTGATCCAGGACCCTCAACAGTGTCTGTGCTTCTGCTCCACGTGGTCATGTGGACTTCCTCACAGATGTGCCTGCTTCCCCTCGCCTTCAACCATGACAGTTCCACAGGCTGTGCAGGAAGCATAGCTGAGGTCTCCCAGGCAAGAACAGGCTAATACAATAATAAAACCACACAGAAACCTAATACGTGACCAAAAAAAATGTAGACGATGATTTGTAAATGAATTCTCATTGTAAGATGGACTCATTATTTTAATTATGCTGAAACTTTTCATACTGATAAGGCAACAGAAAAGATCAGAAAGCTTTAGAAGTGGTATAGACAGGAAAGCCTGGGCCCCTTTATTCAGCATAAGATAAAAATAAAATTATGGAAACTATGATCAAACTCCCCAAGCAGTCTAAAATAGGGAGGAGCATATAGGCCTGTGTAATCTTAGTGAATGGATCATATTCTGGTCATGTGAAACTATTTATTGTACTGTGAAATTGCCATAATGTTTCATATCACAGGCCTTTGTACAAATTGTACCTTCTGCTTAGGATAGTGCCTTTTATAAAGTCTGCCTGGCAAAATACTACTTATCTTATGAGAAGACTGCCAAGGGCTACAGCCTCTAGAATGCCAAGCTGCTCTTTTCTGGGAGGATAATACACTGAGCATATTGATAATTATATTCATTAGTGAAAAAACTCATGAAGTAAAAGTGAATCAACCAATTCCAAAGGGAATGGAGTTCTTTTACATGTTATTTTTGACAATATCAAAGTAAAGCATATTTTACAACAAAAGTTATAAACACAGGAAACACTGAAGATATATAGGGGCCAAAACTGATGCTCAAGAGATGCTTACAAACTATGGGAGCTGAAACAATTCTAGAGAAGATGATATGCATATTTATGTTATACATATAATATTTGTGATTCAGTTGACATGTGAGAATACCACAGCCTTTTTTTTCAAAAATTTGCAGTGGCAAAAAATTATCTGGTAGATGTTTTGTTTCTCTTTTCTTCAGTTGTGATACAATATTCTTGTCCTCATCCTATAATTTCTTAAATTTTATTTAATAAATACATGCTAATATATATCATTAACAATGTTTTTATGTGCTAAAATTTTTCTTAGAATTATAGCAAGCAATTGAACAATTCACAACATATGAAATATTGTGTTAAAATTTTTTCTTAGAATTATAGCAAGCAATTGAACAATTCACAACATATGAAATATAAGTAGGATTTGTTCTTTCACGATTTTTATTCTTTATTTCCACTAATACCTTAAAAACTTAAAAAATTAACAAATGCCATAATAATTTAAGCACTTGTAAGGAAAGCTGTCTTTCTCCATAACTGTGTTTTTTTCTGAGATTAATGGTGTGAGAAACACATTGGATGGATTTCTGAACCATAATACTTATGCTACACTCATGACAGGTGTAATGTGAACTATTAATCTGACTATATGGAATTTCTCTCCAATTACCAATGAGGATTAATCTCAGCGAGTGCCAAGGACATTCTAACCTTCCAAGGCCACTGATGTGTTATATAATTTGTAACTCCATCTTCAGTATGTGTCCAACAGCACCTAGAATGATATTAACTGACATCAATATTTCAAAAATTGTGTTATTATATTGCTGACCTGGTTCTTTCTATCAAGATTAAGACCTGGTGGGACAATTTCTAAAAATAAACACAGTTTAATTTAACTTTTAAATTATCCTTTCCATGATACACTTTAGTTCACAATTACTGAAAAAACAAATTTTTCAATCAATATTGAAACAACTTTAGAAGATATTCAGCATGATTCTCCTCTTCTGTCTCTCTGCAGTATGTTGTAAAATGCCTTCAAGGTGGTTTGAATGAGAGAGTGTGTATTGCTGTATTGTTGTTAATTCCCTGCTAAATCATAGCTTATGAGCTCAGAACCACAGGAAATATGAAGAAAAGTTGTAAGGGAAGAGAGACTGGAGATGCTATGGAGATAGAGCTCCAAGAAGATACAGATTCCCAGTGCTCTGCTCAGGCATTAACCCAGTCACCTTGGGAGACTCACTGATGCACCGATAGTTTCGTCATCTACATTTTAGTAAGAGTCAGGTAACATGTCAGATGTTACACATACATATATACATAAAATCTACTTAATCTTCACAATAGCATAACCTGCATTGATAAAATGAGGAGGGAACAATAGCACAACACGAGGACTTGAAGAACTCTGATCACGTCTAAAACTATCTGACCATAATTTCTTGCTACTCATCACACCCTGCACATGTTTCTTTCATTGCATTTAACATTGAGGCTAGACT
The DNA here is from genome assembly GCF_048565385.1 of Saimiri boliviensis. Lineage (NCBI taxonomy): Eukaryota > Metazoa > Chordata > Mammalia > Primates > Cebidae > Saimiri > Saimiri boliviensis. The sequence continues at coordinate 8,586,190 of NC_133464.1, read as the reverse complement.
CAGAAGTCAGATGTTAAAATGAAAATTGCTAGAACTAAAAATTGTCAATTAATGCTCCTCAAACATTTTGTAATTTTTAGGACCTGGGAACTTGACATGTAGATTGGCAAGAGTAATTATTTTTTGTCTGTTTTTATTAGTGTTTTTCCTTTTCCATGGACTATGAAGCTACAAACAGATGAACTGGAAAAACACAAAAGGCAAACTCATGTCCTCCGTCCTTCAGCGCCCTCTCTTTTATCTTCCTAGACATGAGCCAATCCTCCTCCCCTCAGCCACGGGGTTCATTGATACCCACTCGATGTGTATGCATTGAGCCATGGTTAAGAGGTAGAAGGAAAAAGCCTGGCACCTCATTGTTGGCATAATTACTTTGTGAACATGCACGTGGCAGGTATGTGCAGCTGTTTTAAGCTCTTGATTTATAAACTGTGCTTGACATTTACAATATTGATGCCACGGTTAATGCCAAAATCAGAACACTTTTTGTTCCTTGATTTTATTCTAAAAATATTTATTTAATCAAATTCCATAATTTTTATTTAAGCAACAAAAAGCAGAAGGATGATTAATTCATTGATAATCCAGCTTGCTTTAAAATTAAATAAAAAAGAAAATTTACTACCAAACAAAAAATATTTTTTCCCACAACCCCAGTGTATGGTACAGAAGCACAAGCACTAATAATGTTAAATTTTTGGTGATAGCTAACTGTAATTCTTGGAAAGAGTTTTCAATAATGTGTTTTTGACAAACAACTTTGTACCAAAATATCATAATATAGGCAAATCTCAAAATTCATTAATTATACCACCAAAAAATATTGATAGTTCATAAGAATCATTGGGAGAAACTTTTTTAAACATAGACTTTCAGTCACCATAAACATGAATGTACAAAGAATTATTTCTTTGAAACATTATTGTAAAATCTGTTGGGATAATGCTTGTTTAGCTTTTTTTAAATGTACCTTTTTTCTCTAGCAGCTTTCTTTCGTATTTTTAAAATGATTATTTCTCTAGATATTTGTGGTGATAAATGTGACCTCTTCTTTTGTCTTCACAAAATATGAAACATTTCCAAGTGGAAAATGATTTTTGACTATCTGTTGCTGCGTAACAAAGTACCCCCAGATTTACTGGCTGAAATACAGGCTATTTGATTTGCTTATGACTCTGAGACTAGGAACTCAGGCTCAGCAGCGCAGCTCTGCTTTCCCAGGTGGTGCCCATTGAGATCCTTTACATAGCTGCATTTAGCTGGTGGTCGGTCAGGATGGGAGGTTTCAAAATGGCAGGCAGAGTCTATGGCTGGAAGGGGCTGCCAGCTGGGAGTTCATCCAGGACTGTCAACAGTGGCTGTGTTTCTACTTCACATGGCGGTGTGACTTCCTCACAGCATTGTAAGTGCCTTCCAAAGAAAGGGCAGCCCACATACATGCAAAGCAGAAGCTGCTCATCTCCTAAAACCAACCTGAGAAGTGACATAACTTTCCTTTTGTCACAAATTATTGTAGACTCTACATCTTGACAGAGAGTTTCGAGCTGATCAGGCAAAAATTCCTCTAAGATAGGAAGTATTCCTCTGGCTATGTTTAGAAATACAGTCTGCCACAAAAATCTCTCTCTCTTTTTTTTTTTTTTTCAAATAACTTATGGCTTAAATGTTTTTAAAACATGGCAAATATATACATACACACACACACACACACACACACACATATATATATATATATATATATATATATGGCAGAGTTTATTTCATGATATGAAAACTTGTACTTCAAGAAATTGCAGAAAGATTAGTTACATCAGATCATCTGATTCCCAAAATCTGCCTTTTTAATATCTTATCAAGAGATCCATGAACAGTTACTGCAGTATTTGTACCATAATCAACTTTACAATTTGAAACGACACCGGGTTGTTGGAGGAGAATGAATTGTGAGTGGAGAGAGTTGAGGGGAGGTAAGACTCACTTTGAGGAAGGCCTGTTGAGACACTTGGTTTATGTGACAATCTGGTGGTTTGTACTGTGGTCATTTCCGTGGAGATGGAGATAAATGACCGTATTTTGAAAAGTTTATTTAACAGCATACCAAATTTTTGTATTTTAAGGTTTCTAAAGTTGAATGTATCTTAAAATTGATGACATGTCAGTTTGATGCTTTTTTTTCTCTGTGTTAAAAACATGCTATGACACATGGCATCTCAGATGCAAAGGAATATGGTACCTTGTGTGGCACAGAGTGCATATAGCAGACAGTAGACAGTATCTGTTGAACTGAATGACAGCCTTGTTGGATTAGTGTATTTTATCCAATTATAATGCATTTTAAATATTACATACAGAGGCAATTCAAACATGTTGTGATTGGTGTCCGTGATTTTTAAACCGAGATAAATAAACATTTCAAGGATTTGACTGCGATCATTCAGACATGATCATATAGAACTGGCATAGGCCTTAGTCTTGTTTCCTTTTCAGTTTGAGCCTTTTCGGTCCACAGCGTGAAGAAATGCTTTCTGTGTTCTTTATATCAAATCTTTTGTCCTCGGTGGGGCGGATGGTGTTCCCCATGCATTAACACTCTTCTCCACGTATATTTTAAGCAGCAGTCCACAAGTAAGGACGAAGCCTAGGAGGCGAAAACGAGACAGGGAGGCCTCACTGAACATCATTTAGGTCTTGCCCATTTCCACCCCCATCCTTGCTAATTGCCACCTTTTCTCTTGTCACTAACTTTACAGATACCAAGCCTCCTTTCCAGTAATTAGTCTTTCTGAAAAATATTTAACATAGAAAAATTTAAGGCTAAACTGTATTTTTTTGTTTTTCTTTTTCTTTTCTTTTTTTTTTTTTTTTTTTGTACTTTTAGGAGAGACGACGGCCAGGCTGGTCTTGAACTCCTGACCTCAAGTGATTCATCCACCCTGGCCTCCCAAAGTACTAGTGGGTGTGAGCCACTGCACCAGGCCTAAGGCTAAATTATCTTAAAGGTTAAAAAACTTACTTTTTCCAATGTGCAGCCTCATCATACACTGATGAATAAGGGTAAACATATCGATTACATAGAACTTTAATGGATTAAAATTAACAAGTTACAAAAAGGGCCTCGCTGAAGAAAATCCCCAATGCTCTATATCATACTTGCATTCTCGTCATACTGATTTTCTCTTGGGATAATTTAACAATTTTGAAATCATGAAAAAAACAGCACAAGATGTAGTACCTTATTACTTTGATAATTGTATTTCATTTCCAGAAACTCTCTTAGATGGAAAACACAGCTTATGCTCAGGTGACTGCAGCCACTATGATAGTGGATCACAACAGTTATTACTAGTTCAAGATTTATAAAGAGTTACTTCTGAAAACCACCTCAGCTACTTGGTATTTGGAGGTTTTATGCTGCTAATTAAAGCCACATGCTCTTCTGGTGTCTGGAGAAGGTTAGATGCTGAAGGAGATTTAGCCGACTTAGCTGCACAGCATTCTATGCGTGGATACAAAAGGCCTCATTAGATTTGATTTTAATGCAATGATGTTCTCAAAGTATAGATAAAATTACTGAGCCTACATCAGAAAGACATACATTTACTTTTTTTGATCCTCTTAGGAGTGAGGATGGTTTTGCCCTGATACTCACCCTGTCATCTTTATGATCAGTGGCATTTGGCACCAAAGCTAGTTGGCTTTAGAGAGCAGCCTGAATCCATGAAACAACAGAAAACTAACCAGTCCATGCAGGAGTTGACATGCGCTCTTGCCCTTGTTAGCCCAGTGGCCTAAGTATGTCCTTGCCATCAAATCGCTGCTAATTCGCTTGCCTAGCTGCAAGGACACTGGGAAATAAAAGGGTGAAGACCTTGGGAGTTGGAATTATGACTTTCTTTTTTTGAAATGTTTCCACCTCAAATTACAGTACAACACTGACAAGTTGTTTGATCTATCAAGCTAACCCGCAAAGATAATGGTAAGTCTCTCCTCAGCCCTGTGGATTTACTCACGGGGTGGTGGTTAGGTCTGTCACCATACCAAAAGTTTTGCAGAATCTCCTATCACCACATCTTCATACAGCCTGGCATTTCTAGTACTTTTATTGCCCACTGGTAATGGAGAAAATTTATTATAGAATTTTAGTAGCAGCTACAATAGAGTTTCTTGCTCATCATAAGCTATTTGAGAACACAGTATTTATATATTTTGTCAGATCATTTTATTAGTTTATATTTTTAACATATACATAAAATAAAACTTCCACAGTAAAATGTTTAGGAAGTTAAACAGAGCCTGGTAGTGTGATGTGTCATCATACAAAATGCTGGATAGCATCATCATAGAGAAGTGATGTCTGATTTAATCTAGCATTACTTGATTTGAGTCCCCCAAAAATCTAACCCTAGATTAGTTCTGGATTAATAAAAGCTAATGTTTTAGGCTTGGTTTTCAAATGTAAGACAGAATGATACAAGTGATTTACGGGCCAGGCATGGTGGCTCATACCTGTAATCCAGTGAGGCCAAGGTGGGTGGTTCATCTGAGGTCAGGAGTTTGAGAACAGCCTGACCAACATGGTGAAACCTTGTCTCTTCTAAAAATATACAAAAATTAGCCAGGTGTGGTGGCACGTGCTTATAATCCCAGCTACTGAGGAGGCCAAGGCAGGAGAATGCTTGAACCTGGGAGGCAGAGTTGCAGTGAGCCAAGACCGTGCCACTGCACTCTAGCCTGGGCAGCGAGTGAAACTCTGTCTCCAAAAAAAATAATAATAATTATTAAAAAAAAGTGTATTATTTGTTCCTGAAAGGCATACTTCAGAATGCAATTTAATGTAGAAAAGCAAAGGTTATTCATTAAAGTATGTTTATTTGCTTTATACTTAATATGCATAATTTTTTTATGAACCAAATCTAATTTGGAACTTAGAGTTTTCCAGATTTGAAAATGGTGTCCTCTCTATTATTATTATTTATCCTAAATAAACAATATGATCCTTTGACATTTGTGTACTAGTCATTTTGAAATTAGTCTTTCGTACTAATAAAAAGCAGTTCACATGTAAGTGGGCATGAAATAGTTAAATAAGAAAATAGCAGTCACTACATCCAAGGGGAAAATGTGATGGAGCAATACAGAAATTAAATAATACGATGATTATCTAAAAAGTGGCAGAAGGTTTTTGAGGTGAAATTTAACAAGATATTACATAATAGCCAAAATGCCACAGCAGTGAGGGGGGAAAACTCATTTCTAGGTATTCACAAGAAACTGCAGGAGGGATTTTTACAATAAGCACTCTCAGTTTCAACTTTTGATCTGCGTGGTGATAGCTAGTGAGAATAAAAATAACCAGCTAATGAAGATTTTGCACTTTAAATTACAGACACTGATTCTGCAGATAGTTGGCAATTTCTTCAAATATGCAGCTAATATGTCAAAAGCTGATCCATCTCATGATAAAAATGTTGACCCGTTCAGAAGAGTTTCTGTAGAATATGCAGACGATAAGTTTTCATCAACTATAAAGCTGACAGACAAGATTTGAGAAACACAATTTGAGGATCACCAATAACATTTTATTGCCAGTGAGCCTACCACTGACAAAACTCGATTTCCTTCTCCAGGATCAAAAGTACAGATGGTAAAACTGCAAGTTGGAGCAGGTGTATTCTAACGCATTCCCACGGATGGTAGATATCTTTCTACATCTCACCACATTGTCCAGTCCCCCAATTTCCATATGACTCTCCTAGATTCACACTGCAACTCTCTGAACATTCAGTAAGCAATGAAAACTAAGGGACTGTGTTTTATCCAGGAAAGTAAAAGTTTTCTAGTTGGTCTGTTAGCCGATCTAGAGGAAAAAAAACTTGAAATAGTAAATATTAGGATTTTAATTGGTTTGTTTCCAGTATCAGATTGCTTAGGAATTAGAAACAGCTTCCATCTCAGCCAGCCATGGGAGATGCCTGCTAGACACTGTTAATTGACTGAAGAGATACTTAGGATGCCCTGTGGTTCAGCTGTAGACCCCAAAAGGAGAGAAAGCCTCAGAATTGTTATAAGCCAAATCCATAAACTAGGTTGGCAAACAAAAAATATGAACAGATATTCATTCTCTAGAGTGGTAATGAAAATTTATATAGCCTATAATAAAAAACAATGAGAAGATGAATAGATAATATTGAAAACTCAAGGAAGAGGAGATGCTTCAAAAAAGAATATATGTACTACGAGATCCAGAGGTTTGAAAGATATTTCTTAAAAATTGACATGCCTTATGAACCATTAAGAAGTAGGCATCAAAAGAGTACAAAACAGACACACCAGCAAAAAAATATCTGGAGGGTGAGAAACTAAGAACTATAGATATTTTTTGAAGGAAATAAAATGTGTTAAAGAAGCAACTTAAAATTGTATTGAAAAGAAAAAAATCCGGAATTAAATAAAAAACAAATTCCTGGATATTCACTTCTGCCCAAAAAGGAGTAATTTGCTTGAGAATGGCTTTCCCACTGATAAAAATCTAGAAAACTGGATAAATGTTAAAAAAGAAAAACAACCTTTTTTGTGTATCAGACAAACAGGAGCACAAGGTTGTGAACTTTTAGAGAAAAACAAAGAACAGATGAATGATTGTCTCTATTTTTTGCCAGGAGGCAAAATCCAGTCTGCCCTGAAAGGAGGGAAAACCCACTTTGAGCGAGGCAGGATGTCTGGGTGCATGAGACACAGAGGCGCACACAGAGGCCAAAACATTCCAAATTTGCAAATAGAGCACTAAATAGGAGGGGCTTTGCAGAGAAAAATTCCCCATTGATCTGCTTAGCATTGTCTTATGTCACTTACGCATTTAAAAGCAAAAGCAAAAACAGAAGATATGGATTAGAATATATAGTGTACTGAAAACAAAAATGTTTAATTGTTTTCCTCTAGCATGACTTTGTATTCTGAATTTCATTGCTCATCCTAGATTACTTATGTAATGGGCCAAAAAACCTCTATCATAAAAGCAATAATCTTATACACCCTGTACAAAGTATTAGGGGGTCAACACAGGCAGGGAACCAGCCAGATTCAGTACATTTAGCTTCTGATCTTCTCATTCTTATACTACTCTCTTACTGAAAGAATGAAATACTATTTTTCACTCTTTAATATATTTTTAATCTTTATTTTTATTGGGGAAAACAATTGTAATACATTTACTAAATAATTGTAATCCAGTGCTAACCCCTTTAAGTTCTAATTGATTTTCCTTTTAATCATGTGTTTATAAAAGAAATGTCTTCCCTTCCTGTGTTTTAAAACTCTACTTTTTTTCTGATTTTTTTTCCTTTATATAGAAAACTGGCATACTAAAATATGGGTAATTTTGAATCTTTCTTAAAATTAGTATCGTTACAAAATAATAAGTTTGTAGACAATAGTATAAGATGTAGAAGAGGGGTGCATAAAACAGTTATATCCGTCAATGCTAGGTTCTACCTGCTTTTCAAGAAAATGTGAATTGTACAGTATGCGTACTCCAGAACTATTATCTATAGTTAAAATGCAGCCAATATAAAATTCCAATACTCAAGTAGGTTTAGAGATATATTCAACACTACACACCTATTAGCTTTGTAGTGTTGAATATATCTCTAAACCTACTTGAGTATCGGAATTTTTATGTTGGCTCCATTTTAACTAGGAATTGTAGGAACTAGGATTACAGTTCACCAGGGCTTCCCCTTGGATCTACAGGGGAAGATCCCCTTGGATCTACAGTCTATATAAATATAATTTTGAAAATATAGATATTATAAAAAGATTTTCAATGTCAGAAATTATTAGGAAATTTCAAATCAAAACCAAAATGAGACACCACCTCACACTCATCAGGATATTAAAAAAATAACAAAACAGAAAATAACATGTATTGGCAAGAATGTGAAGAAACTGGAACCCCTGTATATTGCTGCAAGGAATGCAAAATGGTGCAGCTGCTATAGGAAACAGTATGGTAGTACCTCAAAAATTAAAAACAAGAATACTTTATTGATTAGTTAATCCATTTCTGAGCACGTACTCAAAAGAACTAAAAACAATAGGTTTTTGAACACCTATGTTAATAGCAGCATTATTTTCAGTAGCCAAAAATTGGAAGTCACCCCAGTGTCTATTGAGGGATGAATAAACAAAATGTGATATATACACACAATTGAATGTTATTCAGCCTGATAACGAAGGAAATTCTAACATACTACAACATGAATGAACATTGAAAGTATTATACTTAGTGAAATAAATCAGTCACCAAAGAGACAAAAATTCTGTGATTTCCTTTATATGAGTTTCCTGGAGTAGCTAATTCATAGATGCAGAAAGTAGAATGAAGATTGTCATGGGCTTGGCGGAGAAGAAAATGAGGAATTAGTGTTTACCGGGTAGACAGTTTCGGGTTGGGAAGACAAAACATTTCTGGTGATAGACAGTAATGGCAGTTGCACAACTGTGTGAATGCCCTAGTGCCAATGTACTGTACATTTAAAAATGGTTATGATGGTACATTTTATGTTATGTATAATTTATTGCAATAAAAGATACAAAATGTGGGAGCCCATATGGAATATAAAGATTTAACCTGGACATTTGTATCAATGAATAGAGAAGAGTAGATTACGCATCTGTTCATTGTCCAGACACCTTGTCTTTCCTGTCAGATGTGGGAACTATCTCTTTGTGTTCTTAGTTGTCAAATATTGCGTAGTGGGCTAATTTCATATCTCCTACAAATAAAAAAAGTTAGCAACCGTCTTATTGCACTCCTTGTTACGCCTGTGTGTGTACTTGAGCAATGTACATTATCTTTTCTCTGAGGTTTCTTGACACCATTGTTTTAGTTCTGGGTATATCATCCCTTGTCACTTCACATTGCCCATCTGCTGCCTGTGAACTCTGAGTTTCAATGACTCTCTTCTCTTAGATCATGACTGCAATACAGTCCAAAGTATATAGCAAAATGTAAGCACTAAGGCTCTTTCTGGTTATGTTAAATTACATTTAACTTTTTGAAATTTTGTAGTGTGAACATAGAACAATTTCCCAGTTGGGTGATCTGTGAAAATCTGTACACCTCAAGTGCTGTATGTAGAGGATGTTGCTCTTCCCATGTTGACGGTGCCTCTGCTGGCCACACACCTGGTCCCCAGCAGGAAGGATAAGCACACATTTGCATGTGGAGCTGAAGCAATCTCATTCATGCAGAGAATGGCAATCCTTCACTGAGCCTGGCAAATGATCATTCAGCAAACATGGTATCACCCCATTGGTTGAAGTTAGACAGGAGAATTGGAAAGGCCCATTAGCATTGTGGACTAATCATTTAAAAACCTCTTGAAACAGATAGGTGCAGCCACCCAGGACTGCCTAATATAGAATACAGAGCCAGCAGAAAGAGAAGGTGGCCACCGAAGGGGCAGGGACAGGAACACACGGGGTAAGAAAGGTTGCTGTCACTCTCACCGTCCTTGACTGCTATAAATCAGACATGGTTTCACGGTTAGAACCTGGAAGTGAGATTCAGTATGCAGCCACACCAGAAAGTCAGAATGGATTGCAGGTAGCCCTATGCTCTAAACTTATCCTGTGTCAACAAGCCTGACAGTGACCAGATCCTCTGAAAGAAATACTATGACTGCCACTGGTATATCCTGGACCGTTGAGGTCACAGGTCTAAATGGAACCCAAAGAATGAGTCCTGAAGCTCCTCTGTGCACCCAGTTGAACCTACCCACAAGATGAGAGACTGTGCATGTTCCAAAGGGTACAGAAAACCACGCCCATGCAAGTCCCTTTCAGATCCAGGCTACCTTCCTGCTAGCACTGCTAGATCTGGATGTCCCAGCCCCTGGAAGGGGACTTAGAATCTTCTGAACAGGGCATCATTCTAAAGTGGGTTTAAAGTTGCTAGCAGAATTGATATATGCCTACCTCTGAATTTAGTTTCACTATCAGTAGCTTTCTAACTTTTTAAATATCAGAGGCTTTAAAATAAAATCTTACATGAGCCTAAATAGAGAAAGCAGTTAATAGAAAAATGTCTGGTTGAATCATGAGTGAGACCTAAGATATCACTCATGTGTCCAACCTCTCAGCACCTCCGTCATTCAGTGGCAGCTCCCAAGATATTGGCAAAACACCCTGCGAAACACCTCTTGTCTGCATGGGGCTGTTGTATTCCATCCCTGCTCAGAGCTCTTTGGAAGAATCAATGAGATTGACATAATTTGATCACCATGAGTCTACTCTCCAGTTTGCCAGCCACCCTTGTTTCTTATTTCATTCTATTGACCCTCACTCAGCTATCCCTAGGGAGTGGACCTCATAGAATTTTATATCTCTAGCTTTATAATCTAAGTTAGTTATTCAGTAAATTAAAAAATGCAAACAAACAAAGAAACACAAAATTTATGATCAGGGAAAATAAAGCAAAAACAAATTAATTGGTCCTGATACACTGATTCAATGCTATAGCAATTTCCTCTCTTATTGGGTATTTCTTAATCCTTTTCCATTTGATTTGTACAGTGATTGACTTTTCCTAGAATTTAATTTTATTAGGAAATATCAATGCTTAACAAAATTTAAGTGATTCATGTGTAAATGAAATTATTCTATTTATAATATTTTGTATTCCATGGTCAGACATTTTCAAATGTATTTTATGTTAGCTGTGACTTTTATCAGATAGTTTCCTGACATTAAAACTTTCAATAACTATTAACCATAAAATATTATCCAGATTCCTTTTCAAACTATCAAGGTTTGCTGCAATTAAATCTCTAGCTGTCTGAGAATCTTTTCTAACAATTCTAATGCATCAACAGTTAATACCATTTATTAGACACGTCTTATGTGTTAATCACTTAGATAAATATGTTGATTATTTAGATGTATCTATGCATAGATACATATACTGTATATACAATATAGATATTGTATGTATGTGTATGTGTGCGTGTATACAAAACTGAGGTTTAGAAAAAAAATAATTTCACCTAATGACACAAAATCACTGATTGTAAAGTTTAAGTTGATTTCACCTGAAAGGTGTTGCCATTCTCTTAGAGAAGCAAAACGTTACCTGCCTCTTTATGCCATCTCATGTGTTTATTTACCTCAAAAACATTTTCAGCACTTTCTTTCTTCTTCCTTTATTCTCTGTTTCTGATTCTCTCCTTCCCACTTCCTTCTTTCCTTCCATTTCTTTGTTTCTGAGAAATTACAGTTGTAATTCTGAGCATTGGACTCCATCTAGAGGGGCAACTGACATATAAAAATATTATATATGTATGCATATATGGGTATGTATATAATGCACTTATTGACCAGAGAAGTTCGGTGCAGGTCCTGGGAGTTTTACAGGAAAGATAAAACTTGACAGCAGTTAATTTTTGTACACTATCTGTTGCACAAGGAACATGCATACTATGTTAACATAGTATTTTATATATATATATATATATATATATATATATATATAAAACTATATATTGTATTATAATTAGAAAAGCATTTTTAATTTGCTTGTTGGCTGCATGTATTTTTTATTAGCCCACTATCGCGCTGCTGTAAAGAACTACCCAAGACTCAGTAATTTATGAAGCAAAGAGGTTTAATTGACTCACAGTTTTGCAGGCTGTGCAAGAAGCCTCAGAAATTTACCATCATGACAGAAGGAGAAGGGGAAGCAAACACATCTTGCCATGGCAGAGCAGGAAGAAGAGAGAGTGAAAGGGGAAGCACTGAACACTTTAAAACAACCAGATCTTGTGAGAACTCATTCACTATTACAAGAACAGCAAAGGGGAAGTCTGCCCCCATCATTCAGTCACCTCCCACCAGGCTTCTTCAACATTTAGAGGTTGCAGTTTGACATAAGTTTGGGTGGGGACACGTAGCTAAACCATATCATATGTCTTCTTAAAAGTTCATGTACTTTGCATTTTTAGTGGAGTTGTTTGTTTTTGGCCTGCTAGTTTGCTTATGTTCCTTAAAGGTTCTGAGTATTATACCTTTGTCAGATGCTTAGTTTGCAAATATTTTCTACCATTCTGTGAGTTGTCTATTTACTCTATTCACAGTTTCTTTTGCTGTGCAGAAGCTCCTTAGTTTAATTAGGCCCCATTTGTCAATTTTTGTTTTTGTCGAAATTGCTTTTGGTGCCTTCCTCATGAAATCTTTGCCAGGGCCTATGTCTAGAACAGTATTTCTTAAGTTTTCTTTGAGAGTTCTTATTATCTTAGATTTTATGTTTAAGTCTTTAAATCATCTGACTTGATTTTAATTTATCGTGTAAGAAAAGGGTCCAGTTTTTTTATGCATATGGCTAGCCAGTAATCCCAGCACCATTTATTGAATAGGGAGTCATTTCCCCATTGCTTGTTTTTGTCAGCTTTGTTAAAAATCAGATGATTGTAGATGTGTGGCTTTATTTCCAGCTTTATTCTATTTCATTATTCGATGTGTCTGTTTTTGTACAAGTGCCATGTAATTTGGTTACAGTAGCTTTGCAGTACAGTTTGAAGTAGAGTAACATGTTTCTTCCAGCTTTGTCCTATGGGATTGTTTTGATTACGATGGCTCTTTTTTAGTTCCATAGGAATTTCAGAATATTTTTTTCTGTTGTTAAGAATGTCATTGGTAATCTAACGCAATAACATTGAATGTATAATATAGTTTGGGCAGTATGGCCATTGTGGCAATATTGATTCTTCCTATCCATGAGCATGGTATGTTTTTCTATTCATTTGTGTTGTCTCTGATTTCTTTCAGCAGAGTTTTGCAATTCTCATCATAGAGATCTTTAACCACTCTGGTTAGCTGTATTCTTAGGTATTTTCTTTCATGACTATTGTGAATGGGATTGCATTCTTGGTTTGGCACTCAGCTCGGACATTATTGATGTATAGAAATGCTACTGCTTTTTGCACATTGATATCTTGAAACTTTGCTTAAACTTTGTCAGATCCAGAAGCTTTTGGGCAGCAACTATTGGAATTTTGGATCAAAAATAATATTATCTGTAAACAAGGATGATTTGACTTCCTCTCTTCCTATCTGGATGCCTTTTGTTTTTTTCTCTTGCCTGATTACTCTGGCTAGGACTTACACTACTATGTTGAAGAGGAGTGGTGAGAGTAGCCATCTTTGTTATGTTTTGATTCTCAAAGGGAATGCTTCCAGATTTTGTCAGTTCAGAATCAGGTTGGTTCGTCATAGAAAGCTCTTATTATTTTGGGATATGCTTCTTCAATGCCTAGGTTATTGAGAGTTTTTAACATGAGGGTTACAGAATTTCATCAGAAGGCTTTTTGACATCTATTGAGATAATAATATGTTTTTGGTTTTTAGTTAAGTCTATGTGATGAATTGCATTTTTTAATTTGCATGTTGAACCAACCTTGCATCCCAGGGATAAAGCCTACTTTATTATGGTGGATAAGCTTTCTGATGTGCTGCTGAATTTGCTTTACTATTATTTTGTTGAGGATTTTTGTATGTATATTTATCAGGGATATTGGCCTGAAGTTTACTTTTTTGCTGTATTGCTGCCATGTTTGGGTATCAGAATGGTGCTGGCCTCATAGAAAGAGTTAGGGAGGAGTTCTTCCTCCTTAATTTTTTGGAATAGTTTCAGTGGAAATGGCACCAACTCTTTATATATGTGATAGAATTTGGCTGTGTATCTGTCTGATCCTGGGCTTTCTGGTTAGCAGAATTTTTATTAATGATTCAATTTTAGAACTCATTATTGATCTGTTAAGGGTTTGGATTTCTTCTTGAGAAGAAGCCCTGCCAGATCCCAGTAATTATTTTTAAATGTCATTTTATTGTTATACGTTTTTCTAATTTGTTTTAATTTATTTGTATATAAAATGTAGTTAAAATGCTATTTTTCATTGATAAAATCATAAAATGTTTTATGTGCTTCCAAAATTTGAATTCCAATTTTTCAAATTGGGAGTAATATCCTTGAATTTTTACCATTTAAGTCTAACAAAGTTTTATATCATTATTGCATAAATATACATTATATAAATAATATAAACATAGTATTATATATAAATATATTGCATATATGTGCATGTAGATATATAGATATATTATACATGTAGATTTATTGTATATATTCGTGTGTGCATGTGTGTGTGTGTGTGTCTGTGTGTGAGATAGTCATGAACATTACCAGGTTCAAGATCTATGATAAAGTAAATATCGGTGTGTAAACTTTCAAGAGTATTATTATACCTGTTCATAGTATTTACACACCTCCTCCTGCACACAGCCTGCAAGAAGAGGTGCTAATAATCTTAAAGCATATTGCAGCATTTTTCAAACCAGACTCATGCTGATTACCTCCACTTCCTGATATAAAGTCTGCCTTACAATTTTATATATCACACATCTATTTGGATCATAATATGTAGAAGACTTTTATGAAATAATGGTTGTCAACACTGTAGGTATGAACTTATAAATAGGTACAAATATCAAGTATTTTGACTGGAAATATAACTCCTTTAGTGGAATCTAATCAAATTGGTCTAACTAATGGCTCCTTACCTTGTACTTTTTAGATGTGTCAGTGTTCGGTAGCACAAGTTAAATTTTTATATATAATTTTTTCACACAGAAGCATTCCTTAGTAAGTAATACTTTGTACTGAATTTGATAATATTATTAATTAGATTTTATTAAAATTTACTTGTCATTGTTTTTCGAAAACAAATGTCTCCCAGACATTCTATGTTCATGGATTGAAAGACTTAAAATTGTTAAGATGTCAATACTACCTAAAGGTATCTGTAGACTTAATGCAATCCCTTTCAAATTCCCAATGGCTTTTTTTTTTTACAGAAATTGAAAAACCCATTCCAAAATACATGTAGAATCTCAAGAACCAAAGAGGAAAAATAATTCTGAAAAGGAAAACAAAGCTGAAAATCTCACTCTTTCTGATTTCCAAATTTACTACAGTATTACAACAATCAAAACAGTATGGTACTGGCCTAAAGACACAGACCAGTGGAAAGGAATAGAGAGAGTCTAGAATTAAACCCTCAAAAATATGTTCAGGTGATTTTTAACAAGGGTGTTGAAAGTATTCAATGAAGGAAAAAAGTTTTTTAACAAACGGTGCTAGGAACACTAAATATTCACATGCAAAAGAATCAAGTTGGATCCTTACCTAATACTACCTAAAATATGATACAGTATTTACATCAAAATGGATTCATTATTTGAACAGAGACCTGAAAATAAAACTCTTATAACAAAACACAGGACAAAAACTTCACAATATTGAGCTAGCTAGTTTCTAGGCTAGGACCCCAAAGACATAGGCAACAAAGGAAAAAAGTAGGTCTTCAAAGGACACAATCAACAGACTCAAAATGCAACACATAGAATAGAAGAAAATATTTGCAAATCATATATCTAATGAGAGATTAATATTCAGAATATAAAAAGAACTCCTAAAATAACAACGACAAAAGACACAATCCAATTTAAAAACAGGAAGACAACACAATTAAAAAAAATAAGACTTAAATAGAGATTTCCCCAAAAAAGATATACAAATGGCCAATAAGCACATGAAAAGATTCTCCTCTCTAGTCATTAGGGAAATGCAAAACAAAACTACAATGAAATGCCAATTCCCACTCTAAACACCATTTCAGGCAAAATTGGTTATCTTACTGCTTTAACTGCATTTATTTGAGGATAATATTATTCTTTTTAAGAGACAAATATCTTCATCAAAAAATATATAAAATATTTCATTGTTTTTCTATCATTGAAGATGTTTGTGTACAATGCAAATAAATAAATAAATAAATGCTGGCCTCTTGTAAGTATAAAAGGAACTTAGTATACAGCACATGCTGTTGGTAAAACACCCTTGGCTTTCACTATTTTGTCATGAACTCTGCTAAGAACCACTTACACTAGTCAAGGCCTTAGATTGCTCCTGCAGTTTGGCAGAGAGTCCAATTTATGGTGTAAGTTGAAGAGCTCTTCTAATACACACTTGCTTTGTTTGGGCTTCTAAAAAGACTTGAGTTCACTAGAGAAAGCTCATTACATTCACCATAAACAAGCAAACTTGACTAAGATATTCATGCTGGGTAATCATCATTGTACGTACAAACATACGTACATCTAAGTTCCTGGTTAGCTTTTATTCCGCACCACCCCCTCCCCAAACGGTGCCGTTTGGTATGTATTAAAATTCTGTCTTCTTGAACATTACTGATGTTCAGTTATAATGATTGCACCAGAGGTGATATGTGCCTTATTCAAAAATAAAAATCTTAAATTCTAAGAACCCCAATGACACTAAGGGGTCAGGCATTTCCAGTGAATCAAAAAAACTTGATTTTCAGATATTAAGTGAATACGGAAAACTTAGCTATGCTTAGAAGGTATGGCACAAACTGAAAAAAAGAAAAAAATTTGGAGGGCTAGGGGCAGTGGCTCATACCTGTAATACCAGAGCTTTGGGAGGTTGAGGCAGAAGGACTGCTTGAGGCCAGGAATTTGAGACCAGCCGGGCAACATAGTGAGACTATGTCTCTACAAAAAATAAAACAAAGTAGCCAGATGTGGTGGCCTGGATGTGCTGTAGTCCTAGCTGCTAGATTGTAGTGAGCTCTGGAGTTCAACGTAACAGTGAGCTATGATCACGCTACTGCATTCCAATCTGGGCAACAAAGGGAGACTCTGCCTTTAAAAAAAAAAAAGAAAAGAAAAGATTGGAAATGCAGGTAGAACTCACTTGCTTTTTGAGCTGCAGGGTACTTAAAAATATATAGCCCTCAAATACAAATGTATCTAATGTTACATGTATTATTGCTAACACATTATACTACAGAGTATATAGGAATATCTCTAGAAATTACAAACTGTAACTATAAATAAAATGTCAAATGTCAAATCTAAATTTCATTTTCAGACTTAACACATTTAGCATTTGGGAACATATTAGAATCATCTCCATATGTGAGAAATGGGGGGAAAGTTTTCGGCACAGCATACATTGGCTCAGGAAGAAAATTTCACCCACTTGCAAGTAACTGTCAGAGATTACTATGCTTTAAATGTCACAGGGGAGATACACCAATAATCATAGATGCTTCTCGGACAGGTCAGTCATGTCTTAAAGTCACCTGCAGAACTCTCTGAGTTCAAATCTGTAAAAACGTTCTCTTGTTTTATCCAGCTCAGCCTACACTTTTGTACACATCCAAGGTATTTATTTTTGTTGTTGTTAATATAGTAGTTTATATTATGCTGAAATAATACCTCAGTGGGTTAGAGATACTGAACACTTTACAAAATAAAAAAGGGTTTACTTACTGTGGATTTTGTTATTTGTGTCTTTTTTGTACTGGTTTATTTATTTTTGAAAGCACAAATGTCCAAACATTATAGTTGGTTATTTAAATGTCCTGTATCTCACTTTATTGTAAGAAAAGCAGGACTGTGAATGAAAGAGAAATACTTAAATTTGATTGCATTAGAATATTTAACTACATAAATGATTCTGACTATAAAGTCTTGTGACTTAAAGATTTGAACAAAACAAAATTATGATGATCATTAATAATCTATATTGACTTGTGTCCTGGTTATTTTTTAAATCAAGTTAAAGGTTAATTTACAATTTTTTAATTTCTAAATTATTAATTGAAATTCCTTCTCAGTATGAGCTCAAGATATTCAATAAAAGAGAGATAACTGAAACTTTCTTTGATTACTGAAGCTCATCCAATATTTGCAAATACCAAATTTTATAATAGATTTAGCTACCAAAGGAACTTACGGCTTTCTCCAGAAAAAAAAAAAAAAAAAAAGCAATTACCGCCATGATATCATGATGTATTTATCAATTTTGAGGCAAGATACTACCTCCATTTTCACTCCCAAATACCCCATTGCAATAACTGCACAAGTAAATAGTCCTCAGTTCTGAAGCTTGGGTGGTCAGCCTGGAGAGTCTGGAGGTTCCACGTAGTTTCTGATGATAGGGAAATGAGGAAGCAGAAAGAACAAAGCAGGCCACAGGGAAATGGGAGATGCATACATTTTTCAAGATGTGAGCCCAAGTTTGCAGAATGAGAGGTAAAGGTTAACTGTCTAAGCTGATTCCCCACAGGCTGGCCTCCCAGAATTGGTCTCCTCTAAATCTCTGAGGAAACTGGCTTTGGTCAAATGCTAATGACAATTATCCATCTTGGTCAACTGCACAGCTTAGACCCCAGTCTTGCCTCCATTCATTAGTCTGTGGAAGAGGCTCGTGTATTCTGAACCAGGAATGCTGCTATGGCAAATACTGCCAGTAGCTTGTCCCGTTGTGCAACTGCAACAATTCATGAACACCTGCACTGGATCGCGCCAGTAGAAACGCTGGAGTTCCCTCTAACGAACACAGAACAGGAGACAAGGTTGTGCCCTGTCATCCTGCTGTTGTGTCTTGCTCCCAGACACATCAGGGAGGGAGTTGATGTTTGCCCAAGTATGGAACTTGAACGCCTCATGGCCTTAGGTAGCATGAGTTGCCTCTTTGCCTTTTCTGACATTCAGGCAATCTCTTAAATAAAAGCAAGAGTTCCTTGAAATGTCTCCATTTAAAAACTGGTCCTTGAATATGTCCCTGATAAAGGCTTCATTTTACTTGATTTTATCTGGAAATACAAAAACATCATGGGTCAGGGGAGGAAGTGACAGAAGCAAACCCAGGGAATAAGAAAAGCTCCCATTTGAAGAGTCTGCTTAATTGGATAAAAGTTCATAGGACTTTGATTAAATATCTTTTTTTTGTTAGATAATTTTTTAAATTGCATTTTAGGTTTGGGGGTACATGTGAAGAACATGCAAGATTGTTGCATAGGTACACACATGGCAGTGTGGTTTGCTGCCTTCCTTCCCCTCACCTGTATCTGTCATTTCTCCCCATGCTATCTCTTCCCACCTCTCCACCTCCCCGTCCCTCCCCCATTTCCCCCCAATGGACCCCAGTGTGTAGTGCTCCCCTCCCTGTGTCCATGTGTTCTCATTGTTCAACACCCGCCTGTGAGTGAGAACATGTGGTGCTTGATTTTCTGCTCTTGTGTCAGTTTGCTGAGAATGATGGTTTCCAGGTTCATCCAGGTCCCTACAAAGGATGCAAACTCATTGTTTTTGATGGCTGTGTAATATTCCATGGTGTATACGTACCACGTTTTCCCTATCCAGTCTATCATTGATGGGCATTTGGGTTGGTTCCAGGTCTTTGCTATTGTAAACAGTGCTGCAATGAACATTCGTGTGCATGTGTCCTTATAGTAGAATGATTTATAATCCTTTGGATATATACCCAGTAATGGGATTGCTGAGTCAAATGGGATTTCTATGTTTAGGTCATTGAGGAATCGCCACACTGTCTTCCACAATGGTTGAATTAATTTACACTCCCACCAACAGTGTAAAAGTGTTCCTATTTCTCCACATCCTCTCCAGCATCTGTTGTCTCCAGATTTTTTAATGATTGCCATTCTAACTGGTGTGAGATGGTATCTCAATGTGGTTTTGATTTGTATTTCTCTAATGACCAATGATGATGAACATTTTTTCATATGTTTGTTGGCCTCCTGTATGTCTTCTTTTGTAAAGTATCTGTTCATATCCTTTACTCATTTTTGAATGGGCCTGTTTGTTTTTTTCTTGTAGATCTGTTTTAGTTCTTTGTAAATTCTGGATATCAGCCCCTTGACAGATGGGTAGACTGCAAAATTTTTTCCCATTCTGTTGGTTGCCGATTCACTCTACTGACTGTTTCTTTTGCCATACAGAAGCTGTGGAGTTTGATTAGGTCCCATTTGTCTATTTTGGCTTTTGTTGCCATTGCTTTTGGTGTTTTGGTCATGAAGTCCTTGCCTACGCCTATGTCCTGAATGGTTTTGTCTAGATTTTCTTCTAGGGTTTTTATGGTGTTAGGTCTGATGTTTAAGTCTTTAATCCATCTGGAGTTAATTTTGGTGTAAGGTGTCAGGAAGGGGTCCTGTTTCTGCTTTCTGCACATGGCTAGCCAGTTTTCCCAACACCATTTATTAAACTTGGAATCCTTTCCCCATTGCTTGTTTTTGTCAGGTTTGTCGAAGATTGGATGGTTGTAGATATGTTGTATTTCCTTTGAGGCCTCTGTTCTGTTCCATTGGTCTATATCTCTGTTTTGGTACCAGTACCATTCTGTTTTGATTACTATAGCATTGTAGTATAGTTTGAAGTCCGGTAGTGTGATACCTCCTGCTTTGTTCTTTTTGCTTAGAATTGACTTGGCTATGCAGGCTCTCTTTTGGTTCCATATGAAGTTTAAGGTTTTTTTTTTTCCAGTTCTGTGAAGAAGGTCATTGGTAGCTTGATGGGAATAGTGTTGAATTTGTAAATTACTTTGGGTAGTACGGCCATTTTCACGATGTTGATTCTTCCTAACCATGAACATGGAATGTTTCTCCATCTGTTTGTGTCCTCTCTTATTTCGTCGAGCAGTGGCTTGTAGTTCTCCTTGAAGAGGTCCTTTACGTTCCTTGTTAGTTGTATTCCTAGGTATTTTATTCTCTTTGTGGCAATTGTGAATGGCAGTTCGTTCTTGATTTGGTTCTCTTTAAGTCTGTTACTGGTGTATAGGAATGCTTGTGATTTTTGCACGTTAATTTTGTATCCTGATACTCTCACTCATGTATCTAAACAAGTCACTGGAAGTAGATACTTATTCCAAACCCCCCATGACAACAACTCTCGATGCTGTCTGTTCTGCCATAAAGAGGTATCATGTTCTAAAGGCAAATAGCAGTTCTTTCTTCTAGAAAAGAATCTAAAATTTGGTTTAAAATATAACACCTGGGGAAGTAACACATACAGTAGATGCTTAATAAATGTTCTGGGGAATGTATGAATGATTACATAAATGAATTGATTAAAGGATGGTGGTATTAAGGAATTCAATCTAATTAAATCCACTGTGACACTGTCAGATAATCTAGGCTGGCATCCAAGGGCACAGATTAAAAGAAAATCTAGTTTCAAACTGCTTTCTTCAGACACTGATTAACACTAATAAACTGTTTTTATACAGTAGAGCAGGATTGTTTTTGCAGGAATACCTTCTACAGTAACATGCTACCTGGCTGGATCTTTTTTTATGACAATGGTATTTGCTGCCTAGAGAAAGATATGGTTTCACAATGTTGTCCACTAGTCTAGAAGATCCCTGTAAGGAGAGATCTTGAACTGTTTTATTTTTGTTTCTTCAATTCCTAAATCATCATTGTCCACAGTCTGCAATTTAAAAAAGGCGCATTTAAACAGGTCTAAAAATACGCAATGGCATATAACTAAAATTTCTAAATTACTTGATGCAAAAATCCATAAAAATAAAGGAAAAATGAGAGACAAAAGAGAACTGAGCTACAAAAACTATAATTCAGATGGAATTTGGTCTACAGGGTCTTTAAAGATATAGACCTCATTTATTACTCTATATTTTACAGCTAGCCCAGGGCCTATCACATAATCATCATTGTATCAATCTGTTTGGTGTGTTTATTAATACAATTGAAGCATCTATTAATACATTGTTGAAGGAGTGATTTGTCCTCTCATTTAGGCCTATGCACATCAGATTTCAGTTTCCATGTCCAGGTTAGTGCATTTTAATTGGAATATAAGGCAAAGAATTGGAACAGAAACTTAACTTTTCTGAGATCTTGTAAATCTCTTAATTACCAATTTTGGTTTATGTCGAACTAATAGAAGTTATGGCTTTAAACTAGATAAGTCTACCCTAGCCAGAAAAATGTAGTGGGCTTTATTTCTTATTTAAGTAAATTGGCCTCTGTGCAGATGGTAATAGATCAATCTCAAGTAATTGCCACAAGATTAGATGAAAAGATACACATTATTGTGCAAAGGCTGAAAAGCACATGTGAATAAGATAAAGACTCCCAAGCCACCTGTAGTGAGAGACAGTGATTTGCATCACTGAGTCTTGTCACTCTTGAGCTCAGAGATCATGATCCCTCCAGGCCAGCCAAGCCCTGCTACTTGGACTCATTCTCATTCAGAATCTTCCACAGTCTCTGACTCCTGGACTTTCATCCATTATTGACTCCTTAACCTGCTTCCCCACAAACAGAAAATGTTTTTCTGTCACAAACATAGAGCGAACCTGTACCCCAAATTCCAAAAAATCTTATGTGCGTCCACACAAAATTCATACTTGGTTTTCAACGTCAGGGTGTGACCCATGTGAACAACTTATGTCACTCAAAGCAATCAAAGAAAACGCTTATTCAGAGAATCATTAGCAAAATACAACAAGCCTAGGTCTAATTGGGAAGGAAACTATTTCAATCCACTTCAAAAATTGTCTGCCAAAAACGTGTTAAAACACCCATTGAACTTTTTGTTTTTAGATTTTCCTTCCCCTGTCATATGTGGGTAGCTGTTATATCACTGTCAAGTGCTGACATTCAGCTATAATTTCTCCTTCCTCAGTAGCCTTGGTGTTATTTTTTCTTAGGGTTTTTGAATTATTTTTTTTGGCATGAAAACTCATGGTGCCTACCGTCAGAGCTGCACAGAACCCAATGCTCAGCTGCCATGTGCCCCAGAGGCTGACATCATAACAACAGCCGGGTCTCCGAAGTCTTGGAGCAAAGAGAGAGGCCTTCATTTATTTTGAGACAAAGATGACAGGGTCTAAACTGTGCCTACTAGAAGTCTCTGCTCTCAAATGATAAAAATCTTAACATGAACAACATTTTACTAAATATAGTCTGATGGTTGTATTTGCACGGAGGCTGGATTGATCTGGAACCATCAGAGCTAACATGAAGCTCTTTTCTGGAGATGTGGGACGTCAAAGTCACATACTAAGAAGTGAAGAAGACATGGCAGAGTCTCAGTCTCCCTCACCCTGTCCTTCTCTACTGTTACTTTCTTTCTAAAGCTTTTCCAACTGGCCCCAAAGAACAAAACTGTCACTGCAATGCTGGACACCTTTCTCCAGGAAGGCTAACCAAGTGGTGAGAAAGTGTTTTTTTTGGTGTTGTTGTTGTTTTAAGAAGTCTTTAAAGGGTAAACTGAATCCAGTGAAGGCTGAACGAGAAATGTTATGTTTTTAATTTTAATAAGCTGTCTTCTCTCTTGCTCCACAAACACCAAGTTCATTGTGGAGGCTAAGAAGCAGTGCCGCTGCATGCATTTGTTTTGTGAGGTCAGTCACCTCTTCCCTCTCATGCGCACAATAACATATGCAAAAAATTCAACTCATACAAATGTGCTCCACAGGAAATCAATGCTTTTTTGGTCATGCCAACCTAGTTATTTTTCTTTAATGATTAGGGGCTAACTACACACAGCCGAACAATGTTCACTAGAAATAGATTAACTCGGCCTTTCAGCTGATGTGAGCTGGCTTCCAACGCTGGTTACGAAGACAAAAGCCGGCCCAACAAAAGCTTCTCCCCTCTCTTTAGTGGCTTTGATGCTGCTTTTCAGTCCCTCTGTGCAGTGACAACCTCATCGCTTGTGATTGATCTGAGAACCTGTGCACTTGGATTCCTTGAAACTTTTTGTCTTGGTTTCACTGGCATCTCTCTTGCATTCAGGTCCCATATCTGTGACTTCATCATATCCATGTCCTGCCACTAGCTACAGAAGTGCTTTGTTCAGCCTCTCTTCATGCCAGAGGAGTTTTTTCCTAGGGGTTGCTTCTTGTTCTCAAACATGAAAATGTGCGAAGCATAAAACTCCAGCTGTGAATACTTACCTCCCTGCAGTGTTAAAAAGTTCAATATACAAAACACCTGGTTTCAAGTAAAATGTACATCAAGATATACAGCAAAGAGACAGATTTAATATCCCCCATAGGGCCCTTAGGAGGTTTTTAAAATTAAAGACACAACACGCTTTTTTTTTTTTTCAGATGAGGTTTTACTATTTTACAAGTAATGAACCAATAAACATCAGGGAGTTGAAGGAAAAGTTGTAAGAAAACAGTGGAAAGGGTCATTGTCATGCAAATGAAAATCACACTCAGACCTTTCTTAGACACATTGTAAATGTATTTATTCCTGGTCAGTAAAATTCTTTTTACAAGTGATAAATGTGGCCAAAAACTTCCATGATTTAAATCCTGTGGGGAATAGTAGCT
Source organism: Saimiri boliviensis (assembly GCF_048565385.1). Classification (NCBI taxonomy): domain Eukaryota; kingdom Metazoa; phylum Chordata; class Mammalia; order Primates; family Cebidae; genus Saimiri; species Saimiri boliviensis. The sequence continues at coordinate 8,561,943 of NC_133464.1, read as the reverse complement.
CTTTTAACTTCAGTGACCTTCTAACTGTTCTTCATGAATTAATTTATTTACTAGGAGATAAAAGTAGTAGAGTGGCCATTTTAATGTCTTCTTCCTTGCAAGAATTCTAACCTTGGATAAACGATTATTAGAAAGTAACTGAATGGTTATTTTTATAACTATCCTTAAATCCTCCTAAAGTTAAATTTCACACACACACACACACACACACACACACGCGCGCGCGCACGGAAAGATATCGAAAGGGCAAGAGTGGAGATGGCAGAAAACATTTTAATATGGCTTGGTGCAAGGTATCAATCTAATACAATATCTTCAGCTGTTTTGTTCTTTTTCTGGATTTCCTGTTTGAGGGTTAAAGAGCCAAGCGCCTGTCTTTGGGAAGAACGGTGAGTGTGGGTATCTGGGGGTATAGTCATCTCACTGTGGTTCATAGCCTCTTTTGAGGAGCCTGCAAAAGCTGAGCAGAAAGTCTGTGGTTGGTCTCGCTTTCCTTCCCCCTCCGCTCAGACCCATGCCCCCCGTCAGGACTCACTGTGCTACATTTTTGGCCTAAATATCCCAGGACTGTTCAGGGCCAGTTTCTGCTCAGAGACAGAAACAGCTTCCCATTATAATTACTGTGCAGTATTCAGTTACCAGGGTCATTCCCCGCAGTCTGCTTTAGAAAAGGAAAAACAAAAGAGCCCAATTTTCACATTCTGTAATTCTCACTCGCTTCTGAGGTGCAGTTGTTAGAAAGCACAGAGCCTCTGGCAGAGCGCTTTAGTGCAGACCTCGCTGTTCCTTATGCGGTCTGTGCAACGCTGCGTATATTGCTGGCCTATAGTTATTGTCTTTGTGAAATAGGAATAATATTGGTACTAATCTCATCCCATTTTGAAAAGGATAAAATGAGTTAAAACAGGAAAAGGCTTAGAATAGTGCGTGTCAGATAATAATACTCAGCACAGTTAGCTAATATCATCACTGCTGTCCTCTTCTCTGTTATATATTGATTTTAGTAAACTCTGATTCTATCTTGTTTATATACCCTAACAGCAGGTTTTGATTCTATTTTACTTAATCTTTGGTGGAGTTTTTATTTAAAATATTTGTCAGAAGTAACATGATACTGGTAGTATTATATAAAGTGTGGGTGCATTCATTCAGCAAATGCTTATTCATTAAAACCCAAGGAGCCCTTGGGCCTCAACCTCCAAGAGACTTTTTGAAACAAGGAAGATATATTGCCTTTTGTATTTGGGATATGTAAGTGCCAAGAATGGTCCTAGTGTTAGTTTAACATGCATAACAAATGATGTATCTTTTAACATCTCTGAACTGTAAATGCATAGTCATAACCGCATTTGTGTACGCAAGGGTGTTCTGGAATAATAAAATATTTTTGACTCAATTAGCTCTCTCATGCACTGCAATGATCATTTTATTCTCCCTGCAAAAGAAAACAACACTCCTCCTCACTTTCCCATTTACCAAGTTAGATGACCTTGCCAGAAAAAACAGAGGGCATTGGATGGAATATCTCTCAGCGTGTCCCTACCTGCATTAGAAACTGTCTTACCTTTGCTTAAACAAAAGGAATCTTTTTTTCTTTTTGCATAAGGCCAGTATAATTGTTCTGTGTTTCGGTATTGTTAATATTTGGTTTCTCTGCTTCCACTTTTATCACTTTCTTGACTATTCTCAAAACAGTCACAAGCATTCTAGTAGTCAACTAATGTCTCTCCTCTGCTAAAAACATCCCTGTGATTTTCCGTCTCGCTCAGAGTAGACACCAAAGTCCTCCTCACAGTCTGCAAAGCCCTGGAGCTGTAGTTCCCAAGGTGGTCCTGGTATTGCTGGCATCAGTATTCCCTGAGAACTTACTAGAAATGCAAATTCGCGGCTGGGCACAGTGGCTCATGCGTGTAATCCCAGCATTTTGGGATGCTGAGGAGGGCGGATCACCTGAGGTCAGGAATGGTTCAAGACCAGCCTGACCAACATGGATAAACCCCATCTCTACTAAAAATACAAAATTAACTGAGCATGGTGGCCCATGTCTGGAATCCCAGCTACTTGGGAGGTTGAGGCAGGAGAATCACTTGAACCCAGCCCTGGAGGCAGAGGTTGTGGTGAGCCGAGACCATGCCACTGCACTCCAGCCAGGGCAACAAAAGCAAAAAGAAAGAAAAGAAGAAAGAAAGAAAGAAAGAAAGAAAGAAAGAAAGAAAGAAAGAAAGAAAGAAAGAAAGAAAGAGGGAATGCAAATTCATGAGTTTCATGAGTTCCATCCGAGACTCAGGGAATCAGAGTCTTTGGGAGCTTAGAAATCTCCATTGCACAAGCTTCCGGGAAATTTGATGTATATCTCACCTTGGATTCTCTTCTATACTCATTGTTCTTCATTTTCATCGAACACTCATCAACTATTTTCATCAAAACCCTCAAGATATTTGCACTTTTGATTTTCTCTGCTAAAAAGATCCTTCATCCACATCAACTGGGGCCTCCTTGCCTTCTGCATTTATTTCTTCAAAATGTGACTTTCCCAGTAAAGATGTTCTCAAACATCCTATGTTAAATTTCATCTTCCCCCACTTAGATATATTCCTTTCTCCCTTTCCTGATGTATTTTTCTCTACAACATTTATGTTATAACACACAGAATATTTAACTTCTCTACAGCTGGTATCATTGTCAGCTTACTTCACTGGGGCTGCCCAAGATCCTGGAAGATCAGAAGAGCTGTTTTAAGACTTTGGTTTTGAAAATTTTGGGTTTTGTGGGTCCCATCTGAACTTTATCTCATGGACAGCTCCGTATTTCTTTATACCAGGGCACATGTATTTTTCTATTTGTCAGCTTTTACTGAGGCAACAAACAAGCCCCAAACCTTAAGTTCTTACAAGCGACTTGTGGTTCTTGCTGAAGGTCACCAGGGGTCTCTGGGAAGTTGCAGTTTTACCAGATTCTGCTGGGAGCTACAGGACTCAGCTCAGCCCAGCTCAGCGTGGCACTCCATGTCTTTTTATTATGGTTCCCAGGTTGAGGGAAGGAGCTCAAGGAGCAGAGTGAGGTGGGAAGAGGGTTCTTGCCATACTTCTAAAGGTTTCTGCATCCATCACAAGGAGACAAACACATTATCTACCACACCCCAGTGGCTGAAGCTAGGAGCATGCCTAACCCCCAAATCCATGCAGAAGTGAACATATTCCTTCAACAGGACAGGGTAGCAAAGAGCGGGGGAGGTAATTGGAAACAAGTCATACAATCTACTACATGTAATCTCTTCAAAGTAAAGTTTCTACTTCTTAGATTTCAGAGAATTATAATACTCTGGAAGGAAAGGAGGACCAAGAATCTCTGCTAAATTATGACAGCTTACTGATGTCATAATTTAGCAGAGATTAGCAGAGCCTCATCCTGTTGCATGTATAGAATCATTTCTGGCGGGACACACAGGAAATGCAAATAGCAGCACTCTCTGTAAAGTTTAAAAGAAGAGAAAATAGTATTCTCACTTTTCATATAGAATATTTAAGAATGACTTGAAACTGCTTTCATAAACAATATTTTACTTTTTTAATTCTTGTTTTTTATTGTGATAAAAGAGAGGTAACACAAACTGTTCTATTTTAACTCTTTATTATGTGTCATTAATTCATTGGCATTAAATACCTTCACAGCGCTGTACAATCATCTTTTCTGGTAGTTCTAGAACTTTGTCATCATTCCAAATGGAAATCTCATACCCACTAAAGAGTCACTCCTCATTTCACCTACCCCCAGCTCCTGAAAAACACCAATCTGCTTTATGTCTATATAGGTTTACTTATTGTGAATGTTTTATATAAATGCAATCAAACAACATGTGGCCTATTGTCTTTTTTATATTCCAGTATTTCATTTCTTTTTATAGTTGAATAATAGCCTATTGCATGGGTCTATTCTTCCCTTTAGGAGTCTATATATACATACACACACATACATATACATATAGCCTAGAATAAAGATGACAACTCAGTTACTGAATTTTTTTTCTATTTAAGCCAAATGTTTCAATAAGTAGACACAGGCACTGGAGATAAAATGTATTTGACAGTCAGAAGATATATGTATCAAGTATCAACAATGAAAGGAAGATGAAACAGGGCACAGAACTTATTCATAAACAGGAAACTGGAAAGACTTCATATGAGAAGCTAGTTCTAGTCTTACCACCATCCAGCATTCTCTCCTCACCCCTCCCATCTCAGTCCCACTAAGAATGAGACAGTCATTGTTTAATGAGGAAAAGAGCCAGAATTATGAAGAATAGCAAGAAGATTCATGACTGATGCAAAATGTTTTCAAAAGAGTGTATTAGTCCATTCTTACACCACTAATAAAGACATGCCTGGGACTGGGTAATTTATAAAGGTAAGAGGTTTAATTGACTCAACAGTTCAGCATGGTTGCAGAGGCCTCAGGAAACTTGCAATCACAGCAGAAGGGGAAGCAAAAACGTCTTTCTTGACATGGCGGCAGCAAGGGGAAGTGCCAAGCAAAGAAGGAAAAGCCCCTTATAAAACCATCAGATCTCTTGAGAACTCACTATCACAAAAAGAGCAGCATGGGAGTAACTGCCCCCATCCCCATGGTTCAATTGTTTCTCACCAGGGCCCTCCATGAGACCTGGGGATTACTGGAACTATAATTCAAGATAAGATTTGGGTGGGGACACAACCAAACCATATCAAAGGGGATTGTACCTTGGCCTCTAGTAGGGTCAAAAACCTTGGGAGAGATAGAATAAAAAGATAAAATTTTCACAGTAGTTTTAGGGAAATCCCAGAAGATAATGGATCTGAGCCCTGATTTCGCAGAAATTTCAGTCATGGAGAGATGCCCTGATTAGTCGTAGACCTAGAATCATCAGTAGCAATGGCCCAGTGTCTTGTTCAGGTAGTGGGGACTGAAGGCATCCTCAAAGGCATGCCAGCCAAGGGAGAGGATGACATTACCTGGCTCAGTCAGTGTCTGGATATCGAGGTAGGATCCAGACATCAGCATCATCTGCAAGAAATGCTGGCTAAGACCTCAGGGGAGCTCCACTGCAGGAAAAGCCAGGAGGAGCATGCCTAGGCTCTGCACGGTACTTACAAAGTGCCAATCACTGTTTGCAGGACATAAATACTGCAAATTTTTAAATTCAATTATCAGTACAGTGGGAAAGATATGATTATTGTCATATTCCTTTTATAGATACAGAAATTAAGGTATAATAAAAGTACATAACTTGTCCAAGGTGGTCCATATGGGAGGAATATCTAGAGAGAGGCAAAAGTACCTCTAACATCTACCCTGGAGAAGAAAATATGAGAGACTGAAATAAAATGTCGTAGAGCATCTAACCCTGGATTTTACCCTGAATTGCAAGATGAAGTTTACTGAATATTTGGAACTACTTTAAGTACAGGCAAACAAAAACAAGTGTATTTAATTTTTTATATATTTTATTTACATTGGATATGAAGTTGCCTAAAGACTCCATGTCTATGTATCTATCTGCCATGCATTTATTATTATCTATTGTATAGTAATCTCTACATTTCCTGCACTGCCTAGACCAATTCTGTTCTCAGAGTAGGCATTATAACATGTGATTAATAAATCAACCAATAAATCAATGAGTTTATTCTTTTTTTGAATTCCCAAGACCTCCAAATTGATTGCTACATATATATATATATATACACACACACACATATATATATATATATATAAACATATACACACACATATACACACACATATATATGTACACATACACACATATACGTACACATATACACACACATATATGTACACATATACACACACATATATACACACACATATGTACACGTACACACACACACACATGTTCTTTTTGAGACATAGTCTCACTCTGTCACCCAGGCTGGAGTGCAGGGGCATGATCTCAGCTCATTATAACCTCCACCTCTCGGGTTCAAACCATTCTCCTGCCTCAACCTCACAAGTAGCTGGGATTACAGGTGTGTGCCACCACATCCAATTAATTTTTGTATTTTTAGTAGAGATGGGGATTCACTATATTGGCGAGGATGGTCTCAATCTCTTGACCTCATACTCTGCCTACCTAGGCTTCCTAAAGTGCTAGGATTACAGGTATGAGCCACCGTGCCAGACTGTAGATATAATTTTTAAAACAAAAATCAAAATAACTAATTTTATTAATAGCAATAGTAGCATTGTCTGAACTTTAGCATATTTTTGCAATTTAGATTGACCCAAAGTTGAGTAATTTAGTTAAGCAACTAGTCTGAAAGAAACATTTTATTGGCTTTAAATTTTTAGTTTGGTAAAATAAAGAATCATAGGATGCTCTATCTGGAAAGCATTAATATTGTCATTTGATGAATGCAACAACTCTGGTTTTGTAATTTTAAGCAAGATCTTGCTGTTAAATAATAACAGTTAGCATCTGTCATAAAATAACTCTAAGCTCCTTGGTCTGTTCTTGAAGGACTAGAGTGTTTTTGGTTAGCCTTTAGGTTTGCTTTCTTCTTAAAAAAATCTGCTTCATAATAGTGAAGTGTTGAATAGGTCAAGAACAAAATTTAGACAATTCTGAGATATCCCTAACTTTATTTTAGATCAATAGACATACATCCCTCTTGAAATTCTGCAAACTCAAAGCATTGTATTAAGCATAGAGTTTTCTACTACATTAAGTGAGATGATTTATTTACAAGCTTACCAGGATATTAATATAAAATATTGCATTAGTCTGTTTTCATGCTGCTGATAAAGACATACCCACATACCCAAGACTGGGAAGAAAAAGAGGTTTAATCGGACTTATAGTTCCACATGGCTGGGGAGGCCTGAGAATCACGGCAGGAGGCAAAAGCCACTTCTTACATGGCAGTGTTAAGAGAAAATGAGGAAGAAGCAAGAGTGGAAATCCCTGATAAACCTATCAAATCTTATGAGACTCATTCACTATCTCAAGAATAGCTGGGAAAGACTGGCCCCCATGATTCGATTACCTCTCCTGAGTCCCTCCCATAACACATGGGAATTCTGGGAGATAGAATTCAAGTTGAGACTTGGGTGGGGACACAGCCAAACCATATCAAATATGCTATTTTATCACCAACAAATTTGGTTTTCTAAAAATCTTGAATTTAGCTTTGCATTTTCTGTTTTCATAAGATTAGTATTAAATAAGGGAGATACAATATTTAAATTTGATACTAATATCCCAATAGTAAAAACAGGACAAATTAGTCCTAGCATAAAGTAGAAAAACTTGCCTCAGTCCAGCAGTTAGTGGTACTTCTAGAAACCAATCTTAATAACTCAATTACTGGGTTAATAGTAGAATTCTAAATAGAACCCACATCAGATGTTCTAATGCAGTTATGTTTCTAACTGAAGGGGAGTGAGACAGGGATAGTGGTTTTGCTGCAGGCTTTTAATATATAGTGTTTCAAGTATGGTATTTAAAGGTTTCCTCAAGGTTGTGTCACTAATATGAGTTTGCAGAGGAGTAAACCTGAGATAGAGGAGTATTTTTATATTTTTATAACCTTTCTATACTTGTATAATTTTGATGGGCAGTTTGAGCTGGTGGTTTTCTTCGTTTCTGTCTTCATCATCTCTGCATGTTACTTCTTCCAATAGAATGCTTCCATATGTTTTACGATAGAGATGACATGCACATTCCCAACAATCTTTAAACAACTATTTTCCAGGCCTTCCTTTCTCTACAAGTGATACTGGAGCCAAGCTATACAGCATGACTTTTATAGCTAATGCCATGCAAAAGGCATCTCTAAATAGCTTGATTTAATCTGGAAAAAATGTAAAAAATTGAGAGCTGGGCAGAATATATTTTTGAATCAGTGGATCACACTGGTAGTCCATTCACAGGCACTGCAGGCACTTTGATGCTTCCACAAGCTGCTGAAAACACAAATTGGATTATGCCATAGTTGTCATTTAAACTCACAGTGAAAATAGTCTGACAAATGCCAGCATGCCACTGGGCTGCTTAATTGTTCTATTTTGCCATGAGCCAATGTGATGAGGTACAATTTATTCAATATAACATTACAGACAAACACATATTTAACAAGTCCTAATTAAAATCAGTTTCCAGATAACAATACAGCTTCCATACCAGTGGCAGCTTCTAGCAATTGCAGGGAAAGCTGAATTTGAAGAAAGAGGTGATTGAATTTGAGCTCATAGGAGTATTAAAATACTTTTAATAACATTGAAATAAGTATTCAGTGTATTCTGTTTAAAACAAAGTAAGACCAAAAAATGCTGAATTGTAGTTGGTTGCTTCATATGATGAGGAAATTTTGCAACTTACCAGCTACTTTCCTGGATATAGTTTCTAGGAGAGTTGCACAAGGAAAGCCTGTTAGGCTGCAGTGAACTCAGGAGACACATCAGCACATCAATAAGAAAGGCCAGCATTGACTCAGGGTGACACTGACATAGTGGCCACAGAAAGCTCTAGAACTGAGATGACCTTCAGGATTACAGCAAACCTTAGGAAAGAAGCTGGGCCATATCCTTCAGTCATTGGCCATGGCTGCCCTCTTAAAAGGGGTGTAACTTGGTTGAGGTGGTCCTCTGTGGCTGAGGGCAATCCCTAGTGAGAGCCACAACTGTTTTTGCTCAGAAGCCAATATCCACTGCATTTAGGAGGTGGGTGTGTCAGTCACAAAGAGGGTGTCAGGGCAGGCCTCACAGTGTCCAGTTCATTCTGTACAAATTATCTGCAAAATATACTGTGGGCAGAGTGACATTTTTAACCCCTTCACCCATAATCTATTAAATCTACCCTGAAAACAATATTTTCTAGGCAAAGTATGACATTTAAGTTTCCAATGCCTGGTAAATGCTGGCACTCATTCTCTTCTTAGGCACATCAGGCCTCTGCAGCTCATATGAATTCTCTTTTTCACCTGTGATTCTATATTCTGGCTCATTAATACATCTCAAATGTTGTGCCTTAATATATACTCATATGCAAGACGCTTGTAGCGTGCATTAGAAGGTCATGCCTCATATTACTGAAGTTTGGTGTTTAGGTCAGATTTCTCCATAAACCCCTCAAACACTGCGTCTGTGCTTAACCCTGGTGTGACCAAAACCTTTAATGTATGCTTAGCCAATCATACAATATATACACTACCTAGAAATGTATTTTTAGGGGCGAATTCTTTAGCTTTTCTCTTCTATGGTTGTAAAGAGGAAGGGCGTGCATTCCAAATGGTCTCCAAACCAGAAACCATGGAGCACAAACCATTTTAAACATAGCAGCTGGCTAGCTCCCAGCCACAGAAGTGCCAGTATCAAGACTTGCTAGCATATGAAGTTTTGAGGGTGAGATGAGATCTGGAGGTTTGGGGTACTAGTTTGAGAATAACAATACTTGGGACCTATCTTTGGATGTAAGCTGTAGGTTTGAATTGACTGCATTAGAAATTTTACATTTCACTTTCTCATAAACATAGTTGCACACTTTGAAAAAAAAATCCAAAAACAAATCCAATTTCATATCAAACTTCTACAACCTCTTGCCATATGTGATATATGTGCTGGCATACATATCAGTGGCCACAGAACTTGTTTACTTTCCAAGGAACATATGATGAGTTTCAGATGCTTAAGAGCCATAATGAAAACTGGGAAACAGTAGTGGCTGTTGTGGTTTAACTGGAGAGCACCTATGAAGTGGAGGTGTTGGGGACCCAGTTGCTGGTAGTTATGAGATCCCTGAAAACTGGACTGTGCTGTATTCACCTTTTATTCTTTCCACTGCACACTAAAATTGCTGTATCATCTGAGTGATACGTATTGCCCTAAATAAGCAAGGAACTGTTTTGAACTTTGTTAGTTCTTATCTAAAATGATTCAAGTCTCTGGGAAAATATGACTTTGATGGTACTGAAAGAAGGGTGTTGAGAGAGCCAGGTACTACCTAAGGCTCTGCACCTGTGAATATGCAATAAATCTTGGTCGACTGGTTGATTAGTATACACAATAGTTCATGTGGTTCTCCAAAAGGTCAAGCAATGAACTAAGTAGTCTTCCAAGGTCTCTTCCAGCCTAATAATTCTGCTTTTGTCATCTTTTCACAGATGAAAGATGATACTGAGAGCTATAATATTGCCTAATTCTACATGTGAACTTTAATAAATGATGCATGACATATTATGCTACTTACTTTAGGCACATGTGTAGATAGTCCTTTCATTAGGAACAGCGGCCGAGATGCCAGTTTGACACCATGGGTCAGATGCTTCACCTCCTGGGCTTAATAAAAACTTTGAACAGTAAGTGCAACCTCATTCCAAATTGCTTCAGGCCAGGTCTGTGACTGCTACTGTTCAGAAATCACTACTTAAGAACAATACCTCCCTAGACCTTATTTTCTTATATTAAACCTAATAAGTGACAACAGGACTATCCAGGGAGTGAAAGGTCTCCTGGGTTCTGTAGTTAAGATATAAAAAAGCACACACTCCATTACTGTCCCTAACCTCACTCTTGTTACGAAGATGGAATCTCTACCAGCTCATAGTGAAATATCAATAAATTATAGGAAGTTGTTTTTAAAACGTAACAAATGACCCATAATACCATCATCCAGAGGTTTACCTCCTCTGTTTTACCATTGCACATTTTCTTGTAATTATATTTATAGATTAATAGGAAAAAAGTGTGTGCATTTGAGTGTGTATGTGTGTGCATTATTTCATGTTTAACATCTAGTGCATCATATTTTATACCTTGATCATATCACAAACATGTTTTATTACATACAAATTTGCAAAGATTTTGGGAGTTACAAGTGTATTTATTATATTTCTATTATATAATTAGATATTCTATTATATAATATATATTCTATTATATATATCATATATACTAGATATTACATATACTCTATTACATATACCATTATATTTCCATTCTTTCCTTCACATATGCACATATGCTTCACACGCTTTCCTTCTGTCTCTATGTTGTCATTTATTTGTCAAGTTATGTTTTAAAATCTTCATTACTCCAGAGAATCAGGTGAGCCCTCACTTTCCTCTCTGCAAAATCCAAGGTACAGGCTCCATTCTTCACCTAAATTTTCTGATCACTTCCACAATCACAAAACATGACATTTTTTAAATCTTGATTTCCTGAAAAAGAATCAATTCTTTTTAAAATCATTAATGATCTTCATGCCTGACCCTCAAGATCAGGGTGTTTCCAGAGTTTCCTCCAGCTGATCTTTCTTCTTGGTGATCTTGCTGACTTGGGGGTTTACACCCTGCCTCTTGTCTTCTTCCCTCACCACCATGATCTCCAAATGCCTGTACTCTGAAATCTTTATCCTGAATTCTAATCATCCTAGTATTTCTTAAGTTCTTGCTATAGATTTCACAGTGTCTTAGGCATTAGGGATCTTAAGGTAATTGAGGCACTGTGCACCAGACACTTGGCACCTAAAACTGAAAAGGGACAAACCAGATTTCATTGTCTACTAGCTCTAAACCTCCTCAGCCTCCTGTATGTCCTGCATGTATTGAAGAACTCTCCAACCAACCAGGCAATAAAGGCCAAACTCACCACAGGCCTCTGCATCTTAATTAGCCACCAATTTCTCTCATGTTCATGTTTTCTTATTCAACTTTCCCTTTCTCTTCAAACTTTCAGCATATGGCTGGGCATGGTGGCTCATGCCTGTAATCCCAGCACTTTGGAAGGCTGAAGTGGGAGGATTACTTGAGCCCAGGAGTTCGAGACCAAATTGGTAAGACTTTGTCACTATGAAAAAATTTTAAAATTAGCTGAGCATGGCAGCATACACTTGTAGTTCCAGCTAACCAGGAAGCTGGGATGGGAGGATTGCTTGAGCCCAGGAGGTCAAGGCTGCAGTGAACGGAGATCACACCACTGCACTACAGCCTGGGCAACAGGAAAAGACTCTGTCTCAAAAACAAACAAACACAAAAGCCGTTCAATATGTACACATCACTTGCCAGGGTTATTGCAATAGAATTCTGGATGTTTCATCTCCTCCCTGCTTTGCTCTCATTAAATTTACTTCAAATTGCTAACACAGTGAGGCTTGCCATAAAAATAGCCAATTACCCACTTTAAAAATTAAACAAAAATTACAATAGCAAAATAACAGTAGCATCCTATTGCCCAATAAATGATATACAACTTTCTACTGAGCTAAGTAGAAAACACAGCTACTTTCAAGTGAATGAGCTTTCTGTCTGTATCTTAGAGTAGGTAGTTTTGGTACATATTTATAACTTTCAGATTTGGAGTAACACTGCTGTATATCAAAATGTGATATTAAATTCTCTTTAATCAATTTAACCACTTCATGGGAAATATTGTTCAAAGAAGTAGTTTGGCAGAGTGGCTAAGTTTCAGACTCTGAGTTGAAACGGCATGTTTGAATCTCAAGTCTGCCACTGGCTGTGTCCCCACCCAAATCTCATGTTGAATTATAGTTCCCATAATCCCCATGTGTCAGGGAGGGACCTGGTGGGAAGTAATTGAATCAAGGGCAGCTACCTCCATGCTGTTCTTGTGATAGTGAGTAAGTTCTAACCAGACCTGATGGTTTTATAAGGGGCTTTTCCCACCTCGCTCTGCACTTCCCCTTGCTGCTGCCATGTGAAGGACGTGTTTGCTTCCCCTTCTGCCATGACTGTAAGTTTCCTGAGGCCTCCCCACCCATGCAGAGCTGTGAATCAACTAAACCTCTTTCCTTTAGAAATTACCCAGTCACAGGTATTTCTCTATTAGCAACATGAGAATGGAATAATATAGCTTTTATCTTGCTGTATAACTGCAGAAAAATCATTTAACTGATCTTATGATAAGATGCTGGTGCTGAAAATAACACAGTCACCTACGTGACAGGATTTTTCTGTGAATTAAACAATACATAAAGAACCTCTGAACCTGGCACATCATAGATGTTTAATATACTTTAATTCGTTTTCTTATCTAGTGTTAATTTATAGAATTTGCAAGTATATGTCCAAGAGCATTGAAACTATAGAGATTCCACAAGAGAAACTAACATTGTCTTTACAAACACATCTAAAGACATTTAGACTTTTTATTTTAAATACTTAAATATATGTGCAACTAGTCTTTGAGAAATGCTGTAATAACTGAAATCCTGTCAGTACTACAATTAACAAGATGTGAGATAGATCACCATGGACACCAGGGTCTAAAGGACAGGGTTCAAATTCTTGATTTGTCCTTTGCTATATCAGCCAAGTTACATGGACCCTTTGAGCCTCAATTTTCTCATCTATAAACGTGTTATAATATCTAAATCAAAAATTTCATGGCCTGATTTCCATCTTTGAATGCAAAGTTCATAATTCAGAGTTGACACTTGGCAAATGGTAGTTATTATTATTTTTTTAAAATAAAATACAGGTGGCTTCATTGACATCAGATATTATAAAAAAAAATCCCACCCTGTGCAAATAAATAACTTAGCTATGATTTGGAAGATCTGAGATGACGTCCACTGACCTATTTTTACTCAACTAGGAAAAAAAATAAGAAAAAAAAAAGGATTGCTTAACGTATTGTTGTGTGCCTATAATCAATTTGACACCACCTTCAAGCCCTATTAAATTTGCTCTTCTCACTGTGCATCCTTCAAGTAGTTTAATTTCCCAGGATGAAATTTAGGTATGTGGGTGAATGCTACAAAACAGATCGCAGCATCTATCTGAGATCTAGGGGAAACTTTCTAACAATACAAAGAATTCCATCTAGTTGAGTTCTGAACTTGTCCTATAAGACTTAAAAAGGGGCGGAGGTCACATTTTATTAATGTTTGTATTTGCAGACTATATTTCTTTCCCCATTTAACTGGGTTTGCCTCTTTCAAAGAAAAATATTCTGGATTATGTATGATACTTATAATAAACACCCTTTAAGAAGGTTTATTACAAAGTAACAAGGGATAGACACTTTTAACACAATAAAATACATACCACTGAAGGCTTCCTTACCAAAACATTGAATACAGAAGGCAGATTGCTACAAAATTAAGTGTGAAATAACTTTAGACTCTGAGATAATTCTGGTAATAAATAAAGTTAGTGCTAGAAAATGCACTGAGGTGTTTGGTAGTTGATAATGATTTTGTAGTATATAATGGCTTATAATTTCATCACAGAGTCCTTTAATATTTGAAAGCTTTAATACTCTTCGATGAAAAGACTCTTTATTATCTTTTTTTTTTTTTTTTTGAGATGGAGTCTTGTTTTGTCATCTAGACTGGAGTGCAGTGGTGCGATCTTTGCTCACTGCAACCTCTGCCTCCCAGGTTCAAGAGATTCTCCTGTCTCAGCCTGCTAAGTAGCTGGGAATACAGGCACATGCCGCCATGCCTGGTTAATTTTTTGTCTTTTTATTAGAGACTGGTTTCACCGTGTTGCCTAGGCTGTTGTCGAACTCCTGAGCTCAGGCAATCCACCCACCTTGACCTCCCAAAGTGCTAGGATTACAGGCATGAGCCACCACACCTGGCCCTATTTATTATCTTTATACAAAATTCAAATGCTGCAATTTATATCTGAGCAACTGGTCAACCTTGACTGAAAGCTCACATATTCTGAAGTAAGACTTTACTTGAAACCAGGCACCAGGTCTTCCTTGGCATCTGCTGAGACACCGCCTTCAATCATTACTTTCTCCTTACCTGTTTATCTACAGTCCAAACCTCAACCCCCATACTGGAGAAGGGTGGAAGGAAAGTATTTAAGCCTGTCAAATTCCTAACAACCTTTCATTCTTTCCAGCTTTCTTAATGCCATCGTACATTTATTCCCATCTACCAAACCCCGCTCTTTATAACTTCTAGCTACATAGCATATGAAGGAAACAATTCACAACTGCTTGCTGGTTTCTCAAAGCCAATTCCGGATAACGCAGAAAAAAAAAAGGTTTTTCTTTTTTTGAAAATCAGTCCAGATTTTAAAATATTATGTGGATAACACAGACTTTTAAAAATAAATAATGATGCACTTTTAGATGAGCAGATGTCCTTGTACGGTTTAAAAAAGAAGAGTGGGTCACGAGCCCTCAATGGGCACGGCTGTCTGGGTATACAATGGAAGGCAAGGGGTGGCAAAGCTCCCCTCTTACTCCCAGAGGCATGTGACACAGCTGTGCCACTGGATATCTTTGCTTCATTATCCAGATGCCTGTCACTGAGTTTGTGACTGGGTTCCAGCCCTCTAAATATGCTTCTTTCAATTTAGATCAATCATGCTGAAGACTAAGGCTATTTTCACTGATTCTATCTGCTACATTGACAGACACATTCAAAGATGATATGTGGAGCCTTATAGAGGAAAAGCCCTAGGTACACACCCAGCATTATCGTTCTTGCACAAATTAAGTTCATGAAAGCTGGTCTGCAATGGGCAATCATTATTTCATGCAAAGGAAGCACAAAGTCCTACTTTCCCATAGCTTTTACAGCCATTAGAGTCAAAGCTAACGAATGTCATTGCTATCTTATTTCCAGAACAATAACTGCACTTAGATAAAATACACTCAGGTTTTTTTTCTCAGAAAAAGGCAGTGTCAGTAATGCAGTCTCATATTAATCAAAAGCAATTCTGGACAGAAAACATTATTTTTATGGAAATAGAAATTTTTCTCTATTATCCTCGAGACAGAGTGTGCTGGTGGCATTCTGCAGAGTTACAGGGCAAATCTTGAAAGTAATTTACTGGCCATAAAAGAAATTCTTAATTAGAAAATAGGTTCATTTAGATAACTTTACTCTGAAATAAATGATGATGGGATGGCAAATAAGTGGATTTTACATTTATGTGCTTGAGATTTGCTCTTTTCCTGGAATTGTGACCAAGAAAAATAACTACATCCCTGTGTATTTCTAATGGTTATTGAAATAATAAGTACCTTTAATAATTTTAATTTACAAATGTCTTAGAGTTTTAAAAATTAATACAGGCATATTTATATTAAATGTTATAAATGAAAAAAAAAAGAAAAGAAAAATTACTCCAGAAACTTTTTAAATGGATGGATATCTGTACTGATTTTTTTTTTCAATAAATGTTTCCGGATGTTTTATTGTTTTATTATTCTACTTTGCTATTCTAAAGATAAATTTCAATTACTAAGGAAAGATTGGGAACATAGCTCCCTTCCGTCAAATGAAACATCATCTTTCATATATATATATATAAAAATATATATATAAAATATATATATAAATATATATATAAAAATATATATATAAAATATATATTAAAATATATATAAAATATATATATATAAAATATATATAAAAATATATATATAAAATATATATATATAAAATATATATAAAAATATATATATAAAATATATATAAAATATATATATAAATATATATATATAAATATATATATAAATATATATATAAAATATATATAAAATATATATAAAATATATATATAAATATATATATAAAATATATATAAAATATATATATAAATATATATATAAAATATATATATAAATATATATATAAAAAATATATATAAAATATATAAAATATATATAATATATATACATATATAAAATATATATATGTATAAAATTGCATTTTACGTTTTGGGGTACATGTGAAGAGCATGCAAGATTGTTGCATAGGTACATACATGGCAGTGTGGTTTGCTGCCTTCCTCCCCCTCACCTGTATCTGGCATTTTTCCCCAAGCTATCCCTCCCCATTTCCCCACCCCCTGCTCATCTTTCTTTTTGTTTCCTTTACTCTGTATACTTTTTTAAAGAGCCAAGATGTAAATTATTAATTCTGCATTTAATTCTCAAAATGTAAAAAGCACTCTCATGCTTATACTTCACTTACAAAACCTTCACTACTTACTTCTGCATTAAATTTGCTGCTCAATTTCATCAACTAGTTTATAATTAGTAACTCAATTCATCCTCAGAACAACTCGGCAATGAATACTACTGTGATAATCATGGTCTCACCCACTTTGTAGATGAGAAAAACAAGGCACAGAAGGCTTACTAAATTGTCTGAGATCATCCAGCTAAAGGGTGGGATGTAAATCTATGCCACCGAACACCAGAATTCAGGCCTTTAAACCTGGTCCAGTGGTGGCTTTTTCGGGAGGCTTCTTCCTCACTGTGATCTTCACAGTAACATGTGATGGGCAGATCTCATGTCCTTGTCCCCATTTTAAGAATGGCATTAAGAAACTGAGAAAGATTGAATCATAAATTAGTTATTATAGAATCAAAGTACTGAGTTCTTCTAAATTCTTTTTTTTCCTGCAGCATGACATTATATTTAATACTTTGTGACTTTGAGAAACCATAAATATACTATGGCTATTATATAAATATTTCAACTATCACAAAAACATGGTCAAACTAATATTTATATGGGTCTTTGGGAAGTAGTATGTTTTTAGAGGCACACTCAATCCCAAAATAAGAAAACATAAACCTGAAATGTACCTTAAGAGTAAGACATTAACATATTGGCACATGATGACCTTATTTATTTGTACTACAGTCAAATAAAAATGTGGATCATGTGAGGAGGCTTCTCAAGAGTTAGGCTTTTAGGGTAGCCAGGCACTTCCTCAAGCATCACTCAAAGGAAAAGTAAACGTCAGTATTAATTAATTCATATTAATTGTTAAATGCAACAAAGAAGACTCCTTTCACCAAATCAGTTGTCAACATGAATGATACTCTCATTGGTTAAAAATAATTTTTATTAAACATTTTGATAACATGATATACAGAAAAACAACCTGCCATATGGAATACATGAGGAAACATGACAAATAGTATAACCCTATTGTGTGTGTGTATGCATACACATACGATATGTGCAGTATCATAGTCCATTTGAGCTGCTATAACAAAAATGCCATAAACTAGTGGCCTGAACAATTTATTTGCCATTGTTCTTAATGCTGAGAAGTGTAAGATTAAAGCATTGGTAGATAAGGTGTCTGGTGAGGGTCTGCTTACTGGAAAACAGCCTCACCTGATGGAAAAAGAGCAGAGCAAGACGGCTCTGTGGGGGGGTCTCTTTTATAAGGGCACTAATCCCATTCACAGGTTCCCCACCATCATGACCCTATCACCTCTCAAAAACCTCATGTGTTAATTCTATCACTTCGAGTGTTAGAATTTTTCAACATATGGACGGACTGCGATAGTATAAACGTTCAGTCTATGACAGTGCAGAAAATTAAATCTCAAATAGTAAATATTTAATAGGAGTTATTTCTACTGCTTAAATTGATACTATATATTTTGGTAATTTCTATAATATTTGACCATTTTGTGATAAGAATAGATTGTTTGCCTAATCACAAAAACTATTATGGCTACATAAGAAGGAATTATACATACATATTTTTTTACCAATAAAAAACTATAAGGTGAAAAAATAACGTTATCATTTTGCAGAGGAATCAATACAAGAAAGCATGGCAGGGATAAATTATATAAAGGTTAATTAAAATTCAACCAACTATTTTTTTTTCTTTTGCCACCATTTCCAAATGTATTTCTCCAGAGTATTGCATGATTTGGTAGTTATGGAAAACTTTAGTTGCTGTTGTTAGGTAAATAATATTTAACAGCTTAAAGAAGAAAATCACAGTTGCAAGGAAATAGTGAACAGTACATACAAAATTAATAAGATAGTTTGGGTTGAAAAATAAAATTGAGAGAACTGTATAAAGACTTATAATTTCACGTTTATTTGTATAATACTTTTGATCACATCTAACTGTACAATATTTAGAGATCACAAAAATGAGACTTAAAGACTAAGTATTCTAATGAGAGGTCAAATGGTATGAAATTGTAGTATTTTATTAAGAATCATAGAAAGCTTGTCATGATTGTTTTTCTATCCGGTTCACAGCACAAAGTTTTCTTCAGATGTTAAAATTACACATCTATAAGTCAATTGTTTCTCCTGCCTCACAGTTTATGCAGGCGAACACAGAAGAATAAATGTGGAGCTTATCACCACATCAGTCAGGAGGCCTTGAGAGAATCAGAGCCCCAGTAAGTGTTACGGAGAAAGTAGAACAGGGGTTATGCCCTACACAGGTGTGCAGAGAACTTGGACAGTCGGGAATGGAACATGGGTAGGACTAGAGCAGGAGTCTTTCTGCAGCCACCACACAAGCCAACCATGCACCAAACCGGGGCCAAGAAGGGAAAGTGGAGGGTCACTTCTGGGAAGCTGAGCCCCTGTGCCATCAGTACTCAGTGAGTCTAGAGCCTAGCATCTGGCTCATGGAGTTGGAACCACTGCTGTTCAACAGCGTCTGTGGACAGGAAGGTGAGCGGAGCATGGATCAGAGGAGAGCGAGGACACCCTAGAGCCCAGCAGGCATTTATGTGTTTAGCTGTCTTTACATCTGACCCCTGTTTAATGGATTTCCTCCATAGCCGGGCAGGGGAGATGAGGCCAGGAAATGTAGTTTGCAGCTTAACTAATTTTCACACTTTTTACACCCCCAGAATCTGGGTGCACAGTTACATTGATACCTGCTAAAGAATCACACCTCCAGTGTTCCACATCTTCCCTAGCCCCCTACCATGTTGATTCTGGCTTGTTTCTATGGTTCTACTGAGCCAAGGGGACATTAGCAAACATGACGCAGGCAGACTTGATAAGCGTTCTCTCCATGGAACATGGAATCCAGGGTCCCAGATGCCATGCAAGATCCCAGGTCACCTTCCTTGAGGCTCAGAAAATGGTGGATGTAGGGAACCCCCGAGGGCACAGGGAGAGAGAAGTTCATCCATTGCAGAATCCCAGTTGAGTTCAGCTACAGGAAAACCCATCAGATAAAGGAACCTCATGTGTGAGTCCGGCAAAGACCAGCAGAAGACCCACCCAGCCAGTCCACAGAATCAGAGGCACCTGAATTCTGTGGTTGGATATAAAGCAACAGACAACTGAATCAGCCACAAAACTGACATGACCTCTTTCACTGCTGACGAAAAAATAAATATGAATTTTATCATTGTCACACTAACAAGAACCTTTTTAAAAAAGGCATAGAATTTTAGTTACTAGAAAAGAGTTTTCAGTTGAGCCTTACTTTGTCACTGAGATTACTGAAGTGGTGATACTTCAAACATTTTTCAAAAGTACTGTATTAAGACCAGTGTCATCATATCAGTGATGAACATGTACTGAATATTTACTATGTTCCAGCCTCTGCATCAAGTGTTTTACTCCATGAATTCTCATTACTTCAAAGACCATGCGTATACCTTAGTTAAAACAGAAGCACAGAAACACAAGTAACTCACCCTGACTCACACCACTGTATCACAGAGCTGGGATTGGGATACTGGCAGAGGCTATGATCTTCCCCACCACCCTAGGGCACTTCTGAGGAATGTTATGTGCCCGGGGGTTTAGACATCTTAGCTCTAGGTTTGTGCGGAGGCACAGGTAACAAAGCTCAGTTACTTGCTAGATTCAAAGTTAACCTGGGCAGGAAAAAAAGGAAAGGAGGTTTATTCTGATTCCACCAACACCTCTGGAAATTAGATTAGAGGGATTTAGGAAGTTGGCACAGAGAGGCTACAACAGGGCTTCCTTCATCTCTCCTCGGATGATGAGAGGCCTGCAGGTATAAAGCATAGTTTGCCTCTAGCTAGATAAAAACTGGGGCCATGTGAAAGGAGAGAAGTTTACGGTATTTTCTTCTGATGAATTTTGTCACCCTTTCCATTCCCATTCTAGGGGCTCGAGTAGTCTATCTTAGATTCAAACATGACCAAAAAAAAAAAAAAAAAAAAAAAGAAAAAAAGAAAACAGAAATGAAAGAATATCTATCTTGTTTTTGGTCTCCATGAGGCTAAACTGTTACTGAGGGGACTTCAATATGTGAAATAAATGTCACTGTGAAGACAGCTGAGGACTTAGGTTTCTTATAGAAGCTAGAGAGAAGATCACTTTGACTAGACAGAGTAAACAGGGAGACAGAGATGAAGAAAACATAAAAATTCAGTGTCTCAGATTGATGGTCCCATTCCCTGACAGCAGACAGAGGTTTGGGTGAGGGAGCTGGGGAGAGAGGTAGGGTGAGATGGAGATTGAAAAGCTGAAGAATGGAAATAGGTTTATAGGAAATCTGTGTAAATGTGTCCCCTCAGGCCTGGTCAGAGGGTATTATATCCAAGTGATTATAAACCTGGTGAATGGCTACATAGTCTTAGATAGGACACAAAAGTATCTGTTTTCTGTGCATCGTTGCATTGATATCTGCTAGCGAATCACACCTCCAAAGTTCTGCATCTTCTTTAGCCTCCTCCCATGTCAATTCTGGCTTGTTTATGCGGTTTTACTGAGTCAAGGGGACATTAGCAAACATGATGCCAGCAGAGACTTGATAAGCATTCTCTCCATGACATGGAACCCAGGGACCCAGGTGCCATGTAAGAACCCAAGTTACCCTCCTTGAAGCTCAGAAATGGTGGATGTGGAGTCCTCAAGTCCATAGTGAGAGAGAACTTCATCCATTGCAGAATCCCACTTGAGCTCAGCTACAAGAAAACCTATTAGATAAAGAAACCTCACGTGTAGTTCAAGCTAAATGGAGGTAAGACGAGCTCCACATTGGCCAGCATGGATTCCTGTGTGAAGATCCCACCACACAATGAATCCTTCAGCAAATACAATCTTGGGTGGAAGATTCAAGACCAATGGCAGACCAGCACCAGAATTCAAACCTTGCACTGACAGGCATTGGTTGAATGAGATCTCAAAACTCAAATAGAGACCATTTAAGCAGAAATGAAGAAATGTTATTTCTATATTTCTTGAACACTTTAGTTAGACCTTGTTTCTGTTCTGCTACATCCAGGGTACAGCTATGTACTCTGCTCCATGACTATTCTACTAGGCAGGGTGGAGCTTCACAGATAAAGCAGGTTCGGTTTACAGGAGCAGAGGGCAGAACTGGTTTCCTCATGAGGCATTTAGACGTGAGGGAAGAAAGAGGAGTTGCAAATAGAGAAGGAGCAATCAGAGAGAGAGTGCAAAAAAAATACAGCATCAAAAGACCCAGGGAAGTCAGAAGATTCAAAAGGTTGGAACTTGAAGAAGCAAATTTGTCTAATAATGCTAAAGAGAGGACAGATGTTTAAATGATTGCAGAAAACATTAAAAAGCTATTAGATATGGAAAGAAGTAGGTCGTCTGGTTGTTCAGATAATTGATGTATGCTAGATTGGAAAGATTTTGCAAGCATGAGAGAAACAGATATGTGCTAAGGGAATGAGCACAGTGAGTATAAAAACAAAGGTTGAAGGATTTGATGATGAAATATTTGGGAAAGTATGATAATAGTTGGAAAGGAAGAAGATCAAAGGGGTTTTCAATTGGAAATGTAGAAAGGAAGACCACATGAGAAGGTGGACACAGGAGGCATTAGAGAGAGATCACAGCAGTATGGGAATAAGGTACTTCAGGAAGCCAAAAGAAATTGGATTAAAGATGAGAAGAGAATTCTCATATTCAGAATCCTTGCAGGTGCATGTAAATTAGAGTCAAAATAGATGACATAAAAAGCAAAAATGGTGGGAAATTGGTAAATCAAACACCAGCTGTCCTTAAATTCATAATAAACAGATAGAAACAAGGTTGCAGATCACATTGGGCTGTGAGAAACTGTGAATGTAAATAAAAAGAATGTGTCTAGAGAATAACTTTTGTGAGAAACAGGAAAGAATGTAGGTGGGCTTAATGCCGTGCCCATAGTAATAACAAAATTAATATTTACTGAATTTTTAAAATCACAAATGAAAATGACAGCCAAACACGGATGATTTCTTTTTTCTCTTTGGTCAGTACAAACCTGTGACAATATCTCCTTGTTTATGAGAAACTCTTCAGAACCTTGCTCAGCATAGCTTGATTACAAGTTGCAAGTTCTTTATCTACAAAATAGACATAATAGAGCCTACATTTCCCAGGGTTGTTACAGAAGTTAATTAATGTTTATAATACTCTCTAGGATACAAAGTGAGAACTCTGCTGCTCACATAGGAACAAAGAATAATCTGAAAGGCTAATTAAGTCCATTTGCCCATAGTGAATGTCAGTAATCGGTCTAACAAAGGAGAAATTAAAATCTACTTCTATATCATTTTACTTTATAAAATTGTATATCTTAACCATAACATGTAAGAAATAGAAAGAGAATATAACAAAATACTAAGAAGACAGATGTCCAAAACCAGTGAAACTGACAGATTGACTGATTTATGGCAAGTGGAGGATCATTTTGGAATGCCCCATAATGACAAAAACAGACAGGGACTCTAAAGGAACTAAATACTCCTAAATACTTAAGGAGGCAAAGTATGTTTATGAAGAAAAATGATTGTCACCTTCAGGAAAGAACTTCTTATTATTGTAAAATGCATTGTGTATCTAAGGGGATTAATAAATAAAAATAAAATATTACATACTTTGTAATGATATAATGACATCTCCAGCTCAAGATTGTGTGTTGGTGAGTTCACCAAAACCAAACTCCTTTGGTTCTGCTTTCAGAGAGAAGCATATAAACTTTTACAGCTTTGACCATCAAATTCTTATAAATAAAATCATGACATATTAATTGATTGTGATTCATTTTGTCAGTTTTATAAAACTGTTGTCAAATCTTACTTGACTCTTCCTTTGTGAATGGGAGAAATTGTTTAATATGCCTGCAGTATTTCAACACTGTATCAGAAGCTGTGGTATATATATTTTAAATGGTCCACTTGCTTGTTTGTAAAAAGCTTAAAATACAGATAAAAAGAATGATCCTAAGGTGCAACAGATTATTCCTGGGAGCATTCCTTGCAAGACAAGAGAGAACTGACTTCCACCTCCGTTACCGTGGGACTGCAAAGAAAGAGAATAATCATCAGAGCACAATTAACACAGAATCATGGGCTTGACTAGATTCCATCTCACATTTTTCAGAGCTATTTAAAGTGCTTAAGTGCTGCTTCCCTAATTTTAAGACCTTTGTGCAATTGAAGTCAGAAATCTGAGTAGAAAATCAGCTTCTGCCTTTTTCTAACCTTTCAGCCTGGACAATCATTTCTCTTAGACTCAGTCTTCTCTATAAAGCTGAGTTACTATTTACAACTTAATGAAGTAGTAAATAAAAAATTAAATGGAAAAACCTGTGAGAAAACATAATTCATCACAATGGCTCAATATTTGTACATTTGAGACCATTTGGGGAGAATTGAGACTTGTGATCAGTCATAATTCAAAATATTTTGAAAACTACATGGACATAAAAAAAAGCAGGTTATGAAAGTAGGTATATCCAAGAAGTAGGTATATCTACTTATAGTATAGATATATCTAATATATAGTATAGGTATATCTAATATATACCTACTTCTTATAATATATAAGAAGTAGGTATACATTAATTGCTCAATGTGGTTCTACTAATTTATAAAACATACTGACATTCAAAAGTTAAATAACTTGGAAGTGATCACTGTATTACAAACCATAAGCAAAAGCTCAACAACAATTTTATGAAACTGACAAAATGAATCACAATCAATTAATATGTCATGATTTTATTTATAAGAATTTGATGGTCAAAGCTCAAAGAACTTAAACGTATTTTCTTGGGCCCATTAGAGAACTGATTTTTTAGGGCAAACGCTATCCGCAAATCTGGAGAGACAGACAAAGCTGACAGGTGGGTTTGGCATACCTAGACAGAAGCTACCGGAGACATGATCTGGTAGAATACTTAGATGGTAATTTTGATAAATCACTGGAAGCTGGGTGTGGGTTGGTTTGAAAGTGAGGAACTACTAAGGACCATAGTCTTAGAGACTAAAGTTCTAGTTTCTAACTAGAAACTTAGTTCTTAGAACTAAGAAAAACCCCCTTTTGGCTTTAGCAGAAGGAAGGGAAAGTAACAGCTGTGAAATATACCCAGGAAATTCTCTGTAACAAGAGCCTAACTCCAGGGGAAAAGACTACCAGAAGTTGATCCACCTATGGAAAGGTCATTTACCTGATTTTAGCCCCGTCCAGGCTTCCTGTTGCACCTAAGAGAGGAGTGGGTAAGCTAAAATAAAAATGTATGAAAGTGAAGGTCACAGCTCAGGAATGCAAGCCCACTAACACATGAAGGGCGAGTCATGAGTTTCTAGACCATTCCATCTTCCACATCTATCACTATACCACAAGTGAATTTGCACTAAAAGACACACAAGATGTAGACCCTCTCTTTGAGCAGAACCACTTAGAAAAGTCCAGAGTTAGCAGGTGAGACAAAGGCAAAGCCAAGCAGAGGAATATGAAGACCCTTCACACCTGCAGTACCGCTAAATTTTAAACCCAACAGCTTCTAGACAGGTTAACATAAACCCCCAAATGGTAGTCATACTAGCTCGATTTCTATTGTTCTATACAACATGCCCAGCTTTCAACAAACAAAATTACAGGCCATGACACAGACAAGAACAAATCACACAATCTAAAGAGGCAAAGCGATCGTGAGAGCCACATGTAGACATGACCCAGGATACTAAGCCTGGTCAATAGAGGTGGATGAAAAGATACTGCTGGAGAAGGGGAATGTGCTTCCTGACTGTGGTGTCTTGCTGTGAAGGCATGGGTGGCCCAGGCAATGCACTGTAGCCAGCAGCACCCAGTGGGCAGTGGCTTCCTCGCAGCATCTTAGAACTCTGTAAGTTCCAATGGGTGAAGTTTTACCAAACTCTATCAGAATGACCCAACAGAAACCTACATGCCATGGAATGATCAGCGACTATGTCTGCACCAATGAGGTCTGGGAGCCTAGTCTTCAGCCTGAGAGGAAGTGGGAGGTTCTTCTTTGGGTACTGTATCTCAGTGCCAGTGATGACTGCTATTTATATTAGATCATATTGTATCATACGATATCATATTATTCCAGATTTTATTACATTGAATTATGTTACAGTGTATTACATTACTTTTTATTCTTCCTATAATATTTATGTTATGTAGATTTGGCATACTGTGTGATATATCTGCTCGTCTTATATTCTTTAGAATATTTGTATATTCTTTACAGTTCTCTTTGCTTCTTGACATTCCTTCATTATTTCAATACTCAAAGTTAATAATTATTTGTTATATATTTATTTATAAATTTGTACCTTTAATTATTCTCTTTCTCTTTAACTGTTTATACTGTATGGTATACATTTTCCTGTTCAAATTACTGTGTAATTTCACTTTCTACATTGGACTGAGGCTGATAAAGTAAAATGTATTTTAATGGCCATCATTTTATGCCTCTAAGTTTTGGGTGGTATGTTATTCATAAACAGCAACCAAATTTGGAACATGAATAATTAAGTAATAAATTAGGAATTTTGAACTTTGTCACATTCCTTGAAATTCTCTTGCAACTGGATCAAATAAGTTTTTCTAAATACTTTCTATATTCAGTTATTCTGTGACTGAAGTTTCTCTAAGTCTCATTTTTTTGATCTGCAAATGTATCTAGGGGTAATAACAATATTTACTTCTTAGTATAATGTGAATATCAAAGAATACTCTATACAAAAGACTCAGCATAATATGTGGCATATACGAAGTATATTAACTAATAAAATTACATCATATAAAGCTGTAGGTCTTCTCATTGATGCTACTTTTGTCATAGTCAGAATTACTCTAAACATTCCTACCAAAAATTAGATCAAATAAATATTTATGGCAATCCATTAAGGAAAAATATAAAATTGAAAATATGGGGAAAAATTGTTCCATTTGTTGTACCATTCACATTTTTCATAACTTATACTTTTAAAATGAGTAATATGAGACAAATATTAGATGGTGTGGAACCTAAGTTCTTCAGAAAATGAAAAGAGAATTCCACCTAATATGTAGATAATCAGGAAATAAATCATGCAGGTAGAAAAGACCCCCTATATTTTCTTATGATTATAAATTTAAAAATAAATATTATACATTTATTTCATAAATTTTTGGTAGATAAGCCGGATTTTTTTTCTTTATCCTTTCAAAATAAAGAATCTTTCTACTTTAAATTCACCACCTTTTGACAGACCACTTACCTATTTCATCCCCACCAGTTAATTGCTCAATTTGGCTATGCCCTGCCAGGCTGTAATCTAAAATCCCTTCTTAGTTCTGTGTCTCCAGCTCTGATTTCTCATTGCATCTTATAATACACAGCTCTATAATAATAGTTTCACACTGCATTGTAAATTAATTTTCCCTTTTATCTGCCTATGTGCTTCAGGACCATAATAAATCAAGATTAAGCTCAGTGTCTGACACCCAAGATTAGTACATTTTGTTGGAAGAAGTATGAATGAGCAAATGACTAAGTGAATGACAACACATTTCATTTTCTGCACTTTGCCAGGCTCTACACCTCAAAACCAATGAGTATAGAGACAAAATCCCAAAACAAGGAAAAGGCAAATATGTTAGTCTATTCCCATGCTGCAGATAAAGACACACTCAAGACTGGGTAATTTATAAAGACAAGAGGTTTCATTGACTCAGAGTTCAGCAAGCTGGGGAGGCCTCAGGAAACTTACAATCATGGCATAAGAGGAAGAAACCACTATCACTCACTATCACGAGAGCAGCACCAGGAAAACAGCACCCATGATTCAATTATCTCCATCTGGTCCTGCCTTTGACATGCGGGCAAGTGCCCTTGACATGTGGGCAAATTCAAGGTGATATTTGAGTGGGGACACAGTCAAACTATATTAGCAAGTTTGTCACTAGATTATGAAATAAAACATTTAAAATAGGGACTATAATGCACACAAATATACACATATAGAATTTGGAAAAATGAAATATTCACCATCTAAATACTGAGTATCTTTTTTATTCATAGGTATCATATTACTGAGTTAGATAAATACAATTCTAGATTATCAGTTTTATGAAAATAAGGAAGTAAGAGAAAAAAGAAATACTTATACTAACAGTTATGAACAGTTTATCCATGGATTAAAATACCATACAATAAATGTTAAGTGAATGGTCTTTTTCCATATTACTTTTAAATTCAAAAACAATTTTAAAACTTATTTGTATAATTAGTATTAAAAATAACATTTCATTGGGATAATTTGTCGGGAGATACTGAAACTATAAAATCTCAGGGTTTCAGAGCCACAAGCTTAGAAATCAAATGTCATCATTTATTTTCTTCTTTTGGGTGCATGTATGCATGTGTTCTTGTTACATGCAACATGGCTGAGTAAAACGGAAAAGTCACTTGCTTATTTTCAAGTCAGAAAGATCATTTCTGAATTTCAATTCTAACACGCAGTAGTAATGTGAAGTTGAGAAATTTATTCAACCGTTTGGGGTTCTGACATGCAGTTTAATAACAGTGTCTGTATTGGGTTGTCATGAGAACTGATAAGATAACACAGGTGGTAGTATGAGTAGAACCTGGCAGAGAGACACTAAAGTCAAAGAATTAGTCCCTAGGCTGATGGGGTAACAAAAAATACTTAAGCTGACCTTATTGGAGACCATGGAGAACAATGATATCTGCCCTGCTCATCCAGTACTCTTCATTAAAATAATGATTAAATGAATAATGTATATGGCAGAGATTGGAAATATAAGGTGGTCTGATAAAATACAAGAATATCATTGCATAATAAAAGAACAGCCTCAGAGAGCTAAGTTGAATTGTTCTATAAATAAATGCTTAAATGATCACACTATTGACACCTGTTAGAAAGAGTTTGTGAGGCACCACCTTAAATGTCTTAAAAATGCTTTCAAGTTACACCCTTGACTTCCTCTTTAGAAAACATTTTCTTAACAATGTCCTGGATTTATTCTCGGCCCAAAAGTCATTTTTTTAATTCAGCTGACTTTGCCATCTAGAGAGACTAGGAATAAAGAATAGTTTTATCTTCAAACCCAGCCCATCCCAGGTCTTTTGTATTTAACAATTCTTCCTCTAGTTTATCTCACCCTCTTTTGTTTGTCATAGGCAGCTAGAGAAAGTCAAGTGAAGTCCACTATCTGTTTCAAAATCTCTTCACTGCACTGTCTACTTAATTAGAATCCTTGTTAATTTCCTATGTTACTTCAGGCAACAATTTGTGAAACTTATCGCTAGTATAAAGCAAGGGTCTCTTTTCTGCCAGGTTTTACTATCATTTTAATTTTTCATAGTTTCCCTTGAGCTCTCCTCAGAAGCCTCCACTAGGCCAATGAGGTCTCTGTGAACTCTCTCCTAGGCTCTCTCCTGAACACCATTTAGTGTCCTCCTCAATTCTGCCCACTGCCTCAGCCCGGAGCTAATGCCCATGTTTGGGTTATTATAGGAGCACCTTCCTCCAGGCACCAAACTATGTTCCAATTCCCTTTAAAACTAAGTTGCGTCAAACATCAATGATTTTTTTCTCACTAGCCTGTTATTTGGGCCAGACTTAGAGGTAAGTATCCCATGTGACATTAAGAAGGGCAACTGGAAGTCTTGGGATGGCTTGACCCTAGGTACTGAAATAATCAGGGTTGCTCATTCATACCTGATGACTGTTGTCGGCCAGAATACCTACGTAGGATCTCTTGATGTATTTTTTATTTGTTTTTCTTACAGCATGGTGACCTAGTTCCAAAACTCAGATTCCTGTAAGAATATCATGAGTGCATGGCCTTTTATAGCCTAACCTTGGGACTTGCTTTGCATGGCTTTCACCATACTTGCTCACTTGGAGCAGCCCTTAAGTCCCAGGCAGGTGCAAAGGGATGAGACATAGCCCCTCAATAAAAGCGGCAGATCAACCTCACACACAAAGAGGAATATGTAGAGTAGGTGGTGATGGCCAACTTAAAAAATACAACCTGCCATGGTTGCCAGGGTACTCTTTTACCTACAATAAGAAATGATGAGCTCCAAGACATCGTGAGGATTTCTAAGGAAGAATTCTCTCCTACAAATATAAAAACACTCTCCTTTATAGAGAGCTTTAATTTATCATTTAAAAGAATAAAATATATCAAGTTATCACCAAGGAACAAGCAGTATGTGTCCTATAGGATTTCAGAATGGCCTTGGACTAGTGGTTTCCGTAAGTCTCCTGGTCTCTTCCTTTTAGAATAGGAGTTTTGAAAGTCTATATCTTATGCTTGTATCACTATTGTACATTGTGTGCCATGGGGTTGGAGAAGGAGAGACAAAACACTTCTCTCTTTAGTTCCCCATTCTTCAGTCTGAAAGCACGTACACAGGGAATGCAACCAAGTAGAATCATCCATCCTTGGAGATGATTTAGGTGATAGACTTCAGACAGCTATCCTAGAATAGACTAAATTGTGTCCCTCCAGAGTTCATGTGATAACATTTTAACCCCCAGTGCCTAAGAATATGACTGTATTTGGAGACAGACCCTTTAAATTTGTAATTAAATTACAATGAAGTTATCAGGCTCAACCTGAACCCAATATGACAATATGGCAGGTGTCCTTACAACAAGAGGAAATTTAGAAACAATTGCAGAAGGAAGACTGTGAAAACACAGGGAGGAGATGGCCATCTACACAGAGGCATCCTGGGAGATAGGGATCCAAAGAAACCAGGCTTGCTGACAGTTTGTCTCAAAACTCCAACTCCAAAATTGTGAGAAAATACATTTTTACTGTTTAAACCACCCAGCCTGGAATATTGGTTATGGCAGCCCTTGTAAACTAATATATATCATAAGGGCCTGAGACTTGGATTTTGAGAGAGACGTTTTGCATTTTACAAGGCAGAGGGGAATGGATTGTTGTGGCCAAGTGGCAGACTGTGGCAAACTGTATGTTTCAAGGAGGGTCTCTGTAAGATATTTTACCCCCTGTGCTTATGTTAAATGACATTCCTCCCATGACGTGGTTTTCATGACTGACCCCTTCCTTTAAATCCAGGTGGAACTTTGTGAGTAGAGAAGAAGTGATGCTATGTGACCATCAAGGCTGATGATATGGTTTGGTTATGTCCCCACCCAAATCTCAACTTAAATTCTATCTCCCAGAATTCCCATGTGTTGTGGGAGAGACCCAGGGGGAGTTAATCAAATCACGGGGGCTGGTCTTTCCTGTGCTATTCTCAAGAGAGTGGATAAGTCTCATGAGATCTCATGGGTTTATCAATGGTTTCCACTTTTGCTTCCCACTCAGTTTTGTTTTGCCACTGTCATGTTGCAAGTGCCTTTCACCATCTGCCGAGATTCTAAGGCCTCCCCAGCCATGTGGAACTGAGAGTCCAATTAAACTTCCTTTTCCTCTCAGTTTGTAGTATGTCTTTCAGGTAGGGCTACAGGAAAGCCATGCTTGACCATTTAATCTCCTTGGAATACTCACTTGGGAACACAGCAGACATGCTGCCAGGAAGCCAAATGGCCACCAGGCAGGAACATGTGCAGAGGTTCCAGGAGAAGGCCTCAGTCAAAATCAGAGCTGACAGCCAACCTTCACTTCCAGCCAAGTGATCTATGCAATAATTCAAGTCCCACCTGTCAAGTAACCCCTGTCTTTGGTCTGGACCAGCAGATGCATGCAGAGAAGAGCGGAGATATCTACCGGAACATCGATCGTACTGCAGCATCAGGGGAAAAATCATCATCATTGCTTTCGCAGTGACTTTTGTGGTGACCTATTATGCAGCAATACATAACTAGAAGAGAGAACTGCAGCTGACTAAATTGTTGTTTGTAACGGAGGGGTTTCCCTTGTATCCTCCCATCCACGTGGAGTTCCCTAATGTCTCTGATAATTTTAGTTGGCATGTTTTTATTAAATCGACTATTATTTTGTAACCTCAAGTAGCAGGATTGCAAATTTCAAACTAAAAACAATTAAACTGAGTAAAAATCAGAATGAAGAAGTTGGCTGGGGAGGAGGAGGTGACCTATGAGTTCACTGGTTCATTCCACTTAATGTAGAAAATTCATTTTACCTAGACAGATGCTGATAAACAGACACAGGTGCACACATGCTTAGGCATCGGTTGTCTGTTTTCGGTCCAGATCTATCCTATTTGCATTATTATATAATTGGATTAGAAATGTCATTTTAAAAATCTTAAGCTATAGGTAAGGCCTTTCTTTGCTACATACATATCATCCTGACTTCTTTAAAATCTAGCCTAGAAAACATTTTTGTTTCTTTTTCTTTTTTTCTTGGTCCCTTCTTTAGCTCCCAAGAATTTCAGAAAATTGTTGCCTCTCAGATTATACTGCCAGCTGCATACTTTTCCATCTAATTTGCAGACTTCAGTTACTTAATAACACTTCACACAGCTGTCTACCCCAAGCTGAAATGATTTTCTGATTTCTGAACAAGAAGTGGCTACACAGATAATGCCTTCAGTCCAAGGTCTTTGGCAGTATAATTTTATCCACCAGGCCTGGCACAGAGAAAAGTTACAAAAATAGGTTTTTAATTTATATTAAGAATTTGTGTGTTTGTCTTATCAATTGTTGAAGAATACAATTAAAAACTTGTTTATAGCATGCCACACAAATATCTTAGTGACATTTTATCTACATCTTCCTTTCAAGTGTATGATACTTAGAGGCAAGTTTTAAAATTGTTTTACTTTTTGTTATTTTCCCCAGTAGAGTATCAACATGATTCTGGCAACATTTTACACTCCCTTTTGTTATAACCAAAATACATCCAGCCCTTCAATCAGCTATTAATGGTTATGACCTTGAAAAAGATGTCAGAAACCTGGAGCTAACATGCTGTGATGTGGCCAGCCTCACTTAGATGACCACTTTTGACATCCCCCAGGCTCCTTTTCTGAATATATACTGTATGAGAAGTTACTAACATGAAGACAAAAAAGTACTAAACAATTAAAAAAGTCAGTCATAACAACACAAACCACTTGATAACGGACAAAGAATCTCAAGAAACATCAATTACAGTTGGAGTTAATAGTATTTTTTGTCATTAAGCAAACACACAAGAAGTAAAACTTTTATTAAATATGCTGACAAAATATGTGAGTCAATACATGTTTATTTGTAGAAATAAAATACGGTAGGCATATGGAAATTTTTTTTTTTTTAAATAACCAAATTTTGGGAGCAGAAAAGGTGGTGGCTATTTCAAAACCCATCATCAGTTTTCTAACTTGCGCTGTTTTGCCATTGTTTGACTCCAAAAAGGCAAGATGAATTTTACTAAACAATGCAAGAGGATTCTAGGTTAGATAAGAGTTAAAAACACACTATTATGAGAGATGAATACTTAATTCCTAACTTTAAAAATTAAGTTTTGCAAACTCATAGCATCTGAATAACATTTTAACTCCCTTTTACTTTGACCAGTTTACATAATAAGTTAATAAGTTGTACTAATACATGTGCTGTAAAGTAACTTTAAAACTAAAAGGAACAATGGCAAAGAACACTAACTTCTTATAGCACAGGCCTTTTTATCAACTTTTTAAATATAACTAAGTAAAACCTAAAAAAAGAATTCAACAGAACTTTGCAAATGAACTCGAAAAAAAAAGTCTTTTTTAACTGAGTAGGCTGAATCTGAAAGCGCGTTTTAAATTCAGTCGATCGCATTCTCAATAATATTTTAAATACGGGGCAATTATAGTCCTCTCCAAAAATTTCTGACTTTATGCAATGGAAATATTAAGCAAAATTGCAGATAGGTCTCAAAATTGGATCGCATTTTATCCTGCTCTCTAGACCAAAACCGAGATGAGTTGAGCTTGCCAATCAGAGTGCTTTATGAATATGAGAATATTTAATCAAAATAAAAGAAAAAAGGACACAATATGTCTTTTCAAGGACTAGAAACTATGCAAATGGCTTTCAACTGCCCCTTTATCATAGAAATACAAAGAATGGGAGGAGATCAAGGAGAGAAGTTTGCAGTTGTGTGTTATCTCAATTCAAGAACGGTGTTTCCAACTCTATTATGTTCACCTGTGTGTGAAAGTGTAACTGCTGCATAACAGCCAGTTTTCTTTCACAAAGGTACAATAAAAGCTGTTCGGGGCTTGGTGAATATAATCTTCCTCTGTTGGTATTCTCTGAAACTGTAAGCATTTCGAGTGTAAAAGACACCCACATCTATACTCATTTGATTCTTTTTTAAAACACGTTGTACTTCATGAATAAATACAACATATAATTTCAGTTTCTATTACATGCTCTAAACAGAATAGATGCACATAATCCTGGTGGAACATTTCTTAATAATCTTTTTTCAAGGACAATATTTATTAAATATGGTATTCATCCCTTCAAAATTATTGGCAATCTATTATGTTCTAGTTCTGGGAAAAGTAAACACCATACATTGTGTTTATATTATGAACTTGGAGAGCGAATCTCTATTCTTCATTGTTAGCAATTTGCTTCAGTATTTGTTGCGGTAAAAAATTATTTTATTTATTGATTTTATTTTTTCTCCACTTGTATGTAAGCTCCCTGAGGGCAGGGAGTTTTGTCTTACTCACAGTTGAATCCTGGCAATTCGAACAATACCTGACAGAGGGAAGTATTCATAAATACTGGTGGAATTATTATAGGAATGAATCAATGACTACACTGATATGCTAAACTTGTAATTTACAATAAAGTATAATGCAATGCCTCAAAATGTCAGGCTTTAAATGTCTTAGAAAAGTTATGCTAAGAATACTACCAATTGGCTAAGGAATTTATGTTTTATAATATATCATGTTTAAGAAAAAATTGTACGATGCAAATTTTTCTAAAGTGTACATTGGTTGGTAAAACACTGTAATTGGAGAGATTTGGTAGAAAGTTACAGACTAAAGCATTTAAATCTCAGTCTGTAATAATCAAAGCTTCAAGGGGATTCCATAAATTTGTTTATGCCTGGGATAATGATAGATAAAGTTATTAATCAAGTATTAGAATTTGACTGATAATAATAAAGTGGTTAAGGTTATGATTTAAATGACCTATTATTAAGCTTACATAAAAGCTAATTTTCACGATGGGTAATAAATTGTTATCCTGAGATATTTAACAAGATGAAACTAAGAGTTATGTTCAAATACAGTTTAGATGAATTCATATTTCAAAGCCACTCTTGAAAACTGTCGAACCTCAAATGTTTTAACATGAAGAAATGCTCCTTCAGAATGTTCCCTGAACCAATGAATTGATTGAATTAATATTTCCCCCTGATTTGCCATCCATTCAATATGTTAAAACATTTTGCCAGAGGTATTAGACACACTGGTTTTCTCAGACTATGCTATTTCTCATTAATTTATTTTCTTCATATGTATATTCATCAGGAGAGGCTCTCCAAGAGAACAGAAACTGTTCTTGAAATATATACAGAATTTCAGGGAATACATTAGAACAAGATGCTTTATTCTGAGCTTAAAGGAAAAGAAGTTAAGCTTTATCTTCAGTTAATTGAAGGAATAAGAAAATAAGATTAATTGCATATGGATTTTCCAGGAATCTGAACTGATTGACTGATAACAGACTTGATACTGAAAACATCAGCAAATCTGGTTTGCTACTTGGCCCTGGATGAACAGAACGCTTGGAGAGATCAGAGTAGTCTCCAGAAAACGGGACCTCAGAATGTATATTGAGACAAGTCATTTTCAGAATTATTTCGTAAAAGATAGAATTAAAGGCATCAACTTTCATGTTTTCGTTTAGCTTAAAGATCTACGTTATTCAAGATCTGGTAACATTATAGTGAAACCCAACCAGGTAACTAACCGTGATGGAAAGGCTTGGTAACTTCTAATTGGCCATGAAGACGTCCCATGTGCAGGCAGGGAGATAACTTTTTCTTTTCATTGTATGAAATTGTACACCTCAGTTCATCTGAATGACATCTTTGATGACTGCCGAATATAGAAATGAAGTAATACAGGAGCTTCCCCTGGAGAGCTGAGTTATGGATTATTCTATCCGAGAATTAGCCAAGCCTGTGCTTAAAAGCATTGCTCCAGCTTAATGTCAACAAGACTACATTACTTCTCCTGCTGGTACTAGAAAAATATTGCTACTGCTGAGGGTTGATACATGTTTTTGTTATAGACCCAATTTCCTGGGGTCGATTTGTCTTAGCAGTCATTTTAAGTTACAAATGGTGTCTACTCTCAATGTACCTAAGTTGTCAGATCAACTAAAATGGTGTTTTACAAAATAGTGCATCAGTTGGAAAGAGTGCAGTATAGTCTTAAAAATGAGGCAATTTTTTTTTAAAGTCCATTAAAAATAACGGGGGGGATGGGTGCAGCAAACCACCAATGAATGTGTATATACGTATGTAACAGACCTGCACATTCTACACATGTATCCCAGAACTTAGAGTACAATAATAGTAAAAAAGAAAGGTCAAAAAAAAAAAAAAAATAAAAAAAATAAAAATAAAAAATTTACTGAACAGTCCTGGAGCAGGGGATTTAGGTTCTTCTTAAAGTATTAGCTTTTATTTATCAAGTGAGAAGTGTTCTGATATTTATTTGCCCAATGTGCTAGTCAAAAAAGAGCTAGGCCAGACTGGGTAGCTTGCACCTATAACCCCAGCAATTTGGGAGGCTGAAGTGGGAGAACGGCTGGAGCCCAAGGACTTAAAGACCAACATGAGTGTTGTGGATAGATTCCCGTCTTGTGAGAGAAAAAAAGAAAAATTAACTGAACATGATGGCATGAGCCTGTAGTCCCAGCTGTTACTGGAGAGGCTGAGACGGGACGATCATTGAGCCCAGGTGTTTGAGGTTGCTGGGAGTATGATAATGCCCAGCCTGGGCAACAGAGCAAGACCTTATCCCCCAAAACAGAAGAAGAAGTATTTTTTTAATGGTGGGATTATTTATAGAGAGTAACTAAAAAATTCAGTATCATGGTAATTTGTTACATTTAGAGAAGGAATTCTCATGACTCAATTTTGACAATTTATGACATTCAATCAGTAACATTTATGAAAAAAACTAGTATTTAGTGCAAGGAAAAAAATGTCACCAATTTCTAAAACTGATTCCTTAAGAATTACCATAACTCTTGCAGTAATGGCACTTGTTTCTAAAAGTAGGAAATCTTTATTTTAATTAATATAAATAAGGCAACCACAACAGTAAACTCGGCTTTTTAAACATATTTAATAAAGATTTTCAACATAAGTATCCTTTAGGGTAGAAAACTAACATCTAGTACAGAAGATATAATCAGGGAATTAATTTTAACAGAGAATCCAAACAAAACTTTGGAATAAACAAAAATCAAAATCACGTATTTCCCTTGTTCGAACTGATAGATATCCCAATTATTACATAGTTTTCTTATATTAAAACATTACATGTACTTCATACACATATACAACTATTTGCACCCATAGTAATTGAAAATAAAATAAATTTTAAAATCATGTATTTCATTGACATGGAGAAAACTTAAAACACTCATTTCAGGGAAATTAGAATTTAGCCATTGGAACATTCAGACGTGACTATCACATGCATTGCCCTCCAGCAATATTTATTAGCTTAATGAAATTAGACTCTTGAATGTTAGTAAGAACGTTCTTAGTCAAATTATATATTATTGTCATGTAAATAAGTTCTTAATTGGATCCACCTTTTTATAATGAGGTCATTATAATAAAATATCAATATGAGTCAATGATAATTAACCATCTCCATCGAAGAATGGATTGACTTTCATTAGACATCACTTTTTTTATAAGATGAATTTGGCTAGGAACAGAGAAGACTCTGCCATAATTTTCCAATATTCCTCCCCAACATTGCCCTACCCTTCCTAATGTATGTTTTATTTCTTCCTGAAATATTTGCTAGGGTTAGGGTGCAAATATGAGCAACATCTTCCTACTTCTGTACACAAAAGACCAACATACACCTGAACATTGATGCAACTCATGAAGAAAAATATATTAAAGTTAGTTTTATAGATGAGGAAATGGCAATTTTACCTGAGACTCAGAAAAATTTCCTATATTCTAAAAGCTAAGAAAAATATGGAGATAAGTTGTAAGGAAGTCTAATCACAGATTCCGTGTTCCTCTACTATTCATACTGAATTCTGTACAAGCCATACCAAGGGGATGCACACCGTGAATATTAATGGCAATCTTAATAAAAGGTCTAACATTAGTAGTACTAGCTCTAATAATAGCTGTCTTCTTCAGACCCTAACATATGCCCTGCCTTGCATAGCTTAATTCGAATAATCACAGCATCTGTACAAGATGTCTAGAAAAACTTGCAGTTTACAGAAGAGGGTAACTGTGACTCAGAGATACAAGACCAAACCATCAAGTTCACAGTGTTGCTAGTTGCCTTTCTCAGCCTTTGGAATCTAAAGCTCATGTTTCTACCACTGCAGCATAACTTTCAAATAAATGAATTCATGTTGTTACCAGTTAAACTGTTTCCGTAGTAATTTTTTTTTCTGTTTCTTTCCATAATTTTAATGGCTGATTATTAAATGCTTTCAGGTAAATAGTCAAATGATTCAATACAATTTCTTTATTAATATCTACAACCCCATAGGGCCGTTTTGACTAATTTAGTTTTGGGAACACACAAACCAGATTAGATATTTACAATTCAACTAGCATCTTGGCTATTGATTAGTAAGTACTACATCACAGACTGCTTATCAAATCACATGCAGAATAATCTGCATTATTGACATTTGGGACTAGGTAATTTTTTTGTTGTGGGAGCTGTCTTGTGTATTGTAGGATGTTTAGCAGCATCCCTGGCTTCTACCTATCAGATGGCAGGAGCACCCAGTATCACCTCAGCTGAGAATGTCGGGATTACATATTGCATTAGTCCTATGATGGGAATTGTGGAATTTATAATGGTGTCTTTGTGCAGTCTGCTGTAACAAAATATCATAGACTAGATGGCTTCTAAACAACACATGTATTTTTCTCACAGCTCTGGAGACCGAAAGTTCATAATGAGACACTGGCAGATACAGTGTCTGGTGAGGACTGGCATCCTGGTTCACAGGGTCCTTTCTGCTGTGGGTCTTTACATGGTAAAGGAATGAGGGAGCTCTCTGAAACCTCTTTTTATAAGGGCACTAATTCCATTAAAGAGGGCTCCACCCTCAGGACCTAATCATCTCCCAATGGTCTTATTGCAAGCACTATTACATTGGAGATTAGGTTTCAATATGTAAATTGTGAGAGAACATGAACTCTCATTCTAGAGTAAATAGTTACATCTTAGTTTCTCTATCTTCTAGTTAGGACTAGGGTTTCCTGGAGTTTGTCATTCTCTCTTTAGTACCTTGCACTGGCAATATTTCTATTGCTGTCACTATACCATGCTAACTTTAGTAAAAGTCAGTCTCTCTTTGTACTACTGGTCAAAATGAGTTCATGTTTTTGGAAATTAGAACTCATTTTTAGGACCATATCTCATTTATCTGTTTTATCTTCCTAGACTTAACCTGGTACATTGTACATAGTGGATGTTGATACATTTTTTTTGTTGTCATTAGTGGTTCATTCACCTGCATAAATGGATATGATCTGTTTGGGAACACTTGAGAAATAAGACACAAACTTTTAAGCAACCAATGAAATCAAGATATAGAAAAAACCGAAAAGTGCTTCTTAAAGAAAGATTACCTCCAAATGTTTTGTGTTTTAAGGAACTGATTCATTGATCCTTCATATATATATATATATATATATATATTTTTTTTTTTTTTTTTTTTTTTTTTGAGAAGTCTTGCTCTGTCACCTGGGTGGAGTGCAGTGACATCATCTCAGCTCACTGCAACCTCGGCCTCCCAAGTTCAAACAATTGTCCTGCCTCAGCCTCCCAAGTAGCTGGTACTACAGACACGTTCCACCACGCAAAGCTATTTTTTTGTATTTTTAGCAGAGACGGAGTTTCACCATGTTAACCAGGATGGTCTCGACCTCTTGACCTCCTGATCCACCCTCCTCAGCCTCCCAAAGTGCTGGGATTACAGGTGTGAGCCACTGCGCCTGGCTGATCCTTCACATTTTAAAATGGAAATCTTTTATTTTTGCCTAAAAAACAATAAGTCATAACACGAAGAGGGGGCAGGATGAAAAATCATGTGTGACCACACACAACCAAATATACATGTTTAAAATGCCGATTATTTCATCATTTTTGAAGTCAATTGTTTTCTAGTTGAGTCAATAGTTTTCCATTGATTTTTCAATTCTGTTCTATAGCAAAGGGCTGAAATGGACCTTATTTGAGTTGCCTGACAGAGGGAAACTCACCTTAAAAGTAGATGAGATATTCTGTTTTCCATTCTGGCCACTATTACTAAAGCTGTATTATTTTATAAATGTGATTTGAGTTTGCCATGGCTTATGCAATCCCATTCTCCTTCCCACCTTCTCTACATGGATAACCCAACTTCATCCACCCTTTCAGCAATCACAGATCAGGTTGGAGCAGCTACTTCTAAGGACACACTTTGACTTCCCACACTTCTCTTGGAGTAGCCTATAGCTGATCTGTGCAACTAGCTACTTAACTTCCATTTCTAGACATGCAAATTCACTTCTGGACTGGATCCAAGGGATTCACATGATCTTTTAGACCCTCATTAAGACTGACTTGAATGAGATTAGCAAGAAAAAGTTTAGTCTCCTAGTTTTTTTAATCATCCTAATAAGAATTTGCTGTAAGTATAAAAATGGTGAAAAACATCAGTTGGAATAAAACTTGAAATGTCATCTATATGTCGATGGAAAACAGCAAATTTACAAATGTAGTTGTAATTATATAATTAAGTAGTTATGATTTGCACTAACGATCAATCTCTTCATCATTTTTTGAGATTACCATGAGCTATTTTACATTTTATGACTCAATAATAAAGATGAAGTAGCTAAAGAATATACATTATATCTTATCTTGAAACAGGGAGACTGTTTCTACTTATCGGAACTAGAAGTTCATGGCCTAAAGGAAATATTTATGTTCTAAGCACATACAAACAGAGGTACTCAAATTTAATTTAAATACTTGGCAAATACCAAGAATCCCTGTCTGATAGACACCTCATAGGTTTCACAGTCTGCCCAATCTCTGTCTTCCGTATTTTCAGATTGAGCCCAGCAAGACTGGTTTTCAGTAGCCATATGCTCTATGTCTACAAAATTATTTTATTTATTAAAAATAACAGGCAATAGCTGGGAACTGTCACATGGCAGCAAATTCTTGCTGCTATCGAGGGGGAAAATACACTTTTGATTTTGTGGTTTGCAAAAAGAAAAATAATACATAATTTGATCTAACATATCCATTATAGCTATGCCTTTATTTTATTTTATTTTGCTTTATGAATTTTTTTTCTATATACTTTCTCTTTCTCCCATAAATGAAACAAAGTTGGCATCAGTGAACATTTTAAATAACTGGAAAAACCACAATTTAGGTATGGTTACAAGCAAGTTTTAGGGGTTTTTCAAATATTATATTTAAAAATGAGGCCTAGATTAGATTTTATCTGTCTTAAAAATAAAATTACAATATAGCACCTATGTTTAAATGCTTAAGCCCACCAACATTGTCATATGTATGCTGCCAGGTTAATAAATTCTATGTGTATCTCAGAATATAGTTTTTCCTGTCATCTCTATGCATGTATCTGATCTACTAGCAAATGAGTCATTTATTAGGAAAGTTGTAATGTTGCAATGGTCTTTTTATAGGTCAGACTTATACATATTGGTCATGAAAAACTGGTACAGGTGGAACACTAATAACTCACATGCACGCCATGGTCTATTAAACATCAAGCAAAGATGGCATTTGTTGGCTGGGCACAGGATCTTCTCTCGTACATTCCTGAGGGAGCACCAAATTGGTCTCATTGTGACAGCAAAGTATTACAGACAGCTTTAGATTTAAGCTTGGAGTTCATTTAATGACAAATACTTTGAGCAGTTTTTAGATCTCTTGGTCTTAACATTTTGACACAAAATATTCTATTATTCTTTCCTTAGCCTTTCAAATTATTTGCGTTCAAGACAACCCTAAGATTGTGAAGCGAGTCGATAAAACACAGTGACTATTATTGACTGCTTGCATATGGAAACAAGAGAGATGCTTGCCATTTTACACAACCAAAATGACAGGTGAAGAGATTTAAATCCTTGGAAAAATACTTAAAGCAGAGGTAGAGCTTAGGTTAACAACTTTGGAAATATGACATGGGTAGAGTATGGGGAAGTATCAGACAGAAAAAAAAAAGAACCACAATATACGGATAATGTCAAAAAATTTTTAAAATGTGTGCCATGGTTAAGGCAGTGACATTTTCTTAAATGTTATCTCTCACATTTAGTGGAGTATTTATCATGTTGCTGAAAGGTAAACAAAAGGGTAGCTCAAGATTTTAACAACACAGAAAATGATATTTGTTTCAGTTTCCAAATTAGTTAAACCCCCAAATTTTACATTTTGAAATCTAAAAAGAGCTCTTGAAAAAAACCCATAATTATATATTTATTATTCTATTTTATGGAAATAGTTTCTTTAGGCATCAATTGTCTTTGAAAATAAAACAAACAAAAGCAAAACTAAACAAACTCTAAGAATTGTAAAAGTGTAGTAAAGTGAGAGATTGGGTTTCAAAAATCAAATTAATTGTTAGCTTAATGAGATAATAGGGAAGAGTTTGGTAAGTAGAAATACTCTAAGGTTGAATTCATCCAATAATGGTTTCTTATTACGGTAGCAGTAACTTTAAATACATTTCAAGACTGTTAAAATCTAGATTTAAATGTTACCAAATGGTAAAAAGTAGTAGTTTAAACTTTTACCGATCAAATACCTTTTGAAATGGAAAATACTGTAGAAATTGGTCATATGGTCTCAGATGGGAAGGGAAGACTTCTGCATGTTTTTTGAACTTCTATACCATTAGTAAAATTTAGAGGTTTACAAATCAACTACACACAAGCATTTCCTCCTGCCCTCCTTTTGTTCCCAGCTGTGAAAAGACTAGACAAAGGTCGTTTAATTCCACGTATTCTGGATTTTTTAGG
The DNA here is from genome assembly GCF_048565385.1 of Saimiri boliviensis. Classification (NCBI taxonomy): domain Eukaryota; kingdom Metazoa; phylum Chordata; class Mammalia; order Primates; family Cebidae; genus Saimiri; species Saimiri boliviensis. The sequence continues at coordinate 8,518,751 of NC_133464.1, read as the reverse complement.
AGACAGAATCTTAAAAATATATAATTAAGAATGATTGCCTGGATGTTGTCATCCATTTAGGCCGAAGTTATTTAGTAGGGTGGGGTCTTTTAAATTAACACTATCAACAACAAAGAGCAATGTTAAAATGTCTTTAAAATCTATACCAAATATATATTTTGATAAGCTTTCTAGGAAGTTATCCAAAGGGAATAATATATGCTTATTTTATTGTTAAACTTAAAGCGTTAATGATCCATTGAAATTAGAACTTAAATCTCTGCCCCTAACATTTCACCTTACTTAAGTTCATACAATAGGACTTAAAATATTCTAAGACTAGGCTGGGTGCAGTGGTTCATGTCTGTAGAGACCTTGGGTCTGTGAGGACGGGAAAATAAAAAAAGCTAGGTATGATAACCTGTATTTCTAGCTATTAGGAAGGCTAAGGTGGAAGGATCCCTTGAGTTTAGGAGTTCCAGGCTTTAGTGAGTTATGATAGCACCACTGTTCTCCCACCCCAAGAACCTGTCTCTAAAAAAGAAAAAGAGAAAGAAGAAAAGAAGTATTCTAAGACTAAATTACCTGAAATTGAATACCGTTTTATCTTGTAAATATTGTTTTAAAAGCAAAGTATAAATGCCATAGATAATGATGTAAATGAAGGGTGAATGGCAGACTATCAATATACACAAATATGTGTCCTTCAAAAAAAGCGTAAAGACAAGGGAGTAAGACAAAACAGTATGAGAGTAATTTGATCTAGTTGAAAGAGGATCAGCAATAATATTAAGTCACACAGGAATTGAACTTGAAGGAAACAGTACACATTTCTTGACAATTAGCAATTAAAGCACACACTAAAAATGGCCTCACTTGATCATCTTTCATTGTATGAAAACACGAATACCAAACATCAAGGAGTCACATAAACTATTAATAATGCACTTAAAAGACCTGAAGTGGGAGTATAAACAAAGATATCTATGGCAGCTTATTCCTAGAGTGCTGGCTGAGGTCTCTCATAGGGTCTAAAATCAATTTTACAAAGAAATTCTTAGCTCTCTAGTATAATACATGTACTTAACCACAGGAAACCTTTTAAATAAACAGGGTGCTTATGTGTGATTATTCACACTGGGTAGCCACAATCCGACATCAGAGAAAAGAAATGAGCTGACAAGACACACTTATCTAAAAAGAATAATATCTTGTGATGGAATACATGATATTTCTCAAAAAAATGCACCAGCATTAAATTGGAGGCCAAGATAATGGAAAGAAAGAAGACGGTTTCCATTGAGGATGCTTAGATAAGAAAAGCTCAGAGCACCCTTTCCTGGGTCAGGTTGCTTTTCAGTGCCAGCTCACCTTTGTCAACTTCCTAAGTCAAATGTCATGGGAAAGAAAAATAATGATCCAAATTGGTAACTTTAAATGATAGGATAAGCAGAGAAAACAATTGGCTAGCGAAAGCTGACTCAGTTGCAACGTGTAGCTACTAGAGAAGAGGAAAGTTCAAAGAACTTACATGAAGTGTAAGGAGGGAATCAGTTTTGCTTGGTGTTGATTTGTCGCATGATTGTGTCAATGTGCACTAGTAACGTGACTTCCACAAGAAAAATGCATTCCTCACCACAGCAGATCACCTTCCTCACCAAAAACCAAAGGTATAATGTGGGTTACTGTGACTTTTAGAGCTTCTAGAGGCCTATCCTAGAGAACTTCACAGTCATGTTTTCTAGATCAAGTAAATAAATACATATGCAAATATATTCATGGTGTAAAAAATTATACATATGTATTCACATTCTCCTTTACATAAATTAAGTATGTCCATTCATCTTTGCCTTTAAATATTATTTGCGTTATTATTTCAAATACCATTAGCATGAACTTTTGCTCAACCTTACTGTTTTAAAATGAAACTTCCCACCCACATCCTGGTACTTAACTTTGCTTTTTTTTTTTTTCTATATTTTCTCATTAAGAAAATATAGAAAAAAAAATATGGAGAAAGAGAAGAAGGATCCTACCTAACTCTCAATTTTCAGGCTAATGAAATTATAGACCAATGGAATAGCATAGAGCCCAGAAATAAATCCATGTGCTATTCAATTTTGCCAAAGGTGCTGAGGATACACAGTAGGGACAGGACAGTCTGTAATAAACGGTGCTGGGAATACTGAATATTTATTTGCAGAAGAATGAAACTAGATCCCCATCTTTCACCATATACAAAAATTGACTGAAAATGAATGACAGACTTAAATGGAAGACCTGAAACTATGAAACTTTTAGAAGAAAACACTGGGTAAATATTATGGGACACTGGTCTTGGCAAAAAATTTTCTGGGATAAGACATCAACAGTTCAGGCAACAATTGCAAAAATACACAAATTGGATTACATCAGTACAAAAAGCTTCTGTATGGCAAAGAAAACAACAAAGAGACAACCCACAGAATGGGAAAGAATGTTTTCAAACTATATATTTAAAAAGGGATTTATAACCAGAATGTATAAGGAATTCAAACTGCTCAACAGCAAAAAATAATCTAACTACAAAATAGGCAAAAGACCTAAATAGACATTTCTCAAAAGAAGACATACTAATGGCCAACAGCTATATGAAAACATGCTCAATATCACTGAATCAAGGAATGCAAATTACAACCACAATAGATACCATTTCACTCCAGTTAGAATGACTACTATCAAAAAGACAGAAAATAAATGCTGGCAAGGATGCCAAGAAAGGGGAACACTTTTACACAGTTGGTGGAAGTGTAAAGTAGTGTAGCCATTAGGAAAAGCAGTAAGGAGGTTCCTCAAAAACCAAAAAATAGAACTAACATGATTCATCAATCCCACTGTTGTGTATAAATCCAGAAGAAAGGAAATTAGTATTTCAAAGAGATATTTGTACACCCTTGAAGCACTGTTCACAATTGTCAAGATGTGGAATCAACCTAACCGTCCATCAGCGAATCAATGGATAAAGAAATGTGTACATATACACAATAGAATATTATTCAGCCACGAAAAAATGAAATTCTGTCATTTGTAGCAACATGGATGAAACTGTAGGTCATTGTGTTAATTGAAATAAGCCAGGCACAGAAAGATGAATATCACATGTTCTCTTTCTTATGTGAGAGCTAAAAAGTTGAATCTCATTGTATTAGTCCTTTTTCACACTGCTGATAAAGACATACCCAAGACTGGGCAATTTACAAAAGAAAGAGGTTTAATAGATTCACAATGCCACATGAGTGAGGAGACCTCACAATTGTGGCAGAAGGTGAAAGACCCATCTTACATGGTGGCAGACAAGAGAAGAATAACAGCCAAGCAAATTCCCCTTATAAATCCATTAGCTCTCGTGAGACTTATTTACTACCACAAGAACAGTACGGGGGAAACCACCTCCATGATTCATTTATCTCCCACTGAGGCCCTCCCACAACATAAGGGAATTATGGGAACTAAAATTCCACATGAGATTTTGGTGGGGACACAGCCAAACCATCTCACTAATGAAGAAGGGGAGACGAAGAGAAGTTGATTAAGGGGTACAAAAATATAGGAAGATAGAAGAAATAAGTCCCAGAATTTGCTAGCAGGTAGGGAAATTGCAGTTTACAATAACTTATTGTATATTTCAAAACACCTCAAAGAGAAGAATGGAAATGTTCTTAGCACAAAGAGAAGAGGAATGTTTGAAGTGATGCATAGTCCAATTATCTTGATTTGATTGTTACATAGTGTATACAGACATCACATGTATCTTCAAAATATATACAACTATTGTATATCAATTTGAAAGCCCTGAAAAGTGAGTCTCACCCTCAGAAAATAAAATAAAACATATAATAGGTAGTATTGTAGCATGCAATTCACAGGTATTTTGTCCAAATACAGTAATATTTTGTTTAGTCCATATGAATAGTACTCTAAATTCTATAAATTAGACTTTTACAATATAAATCACAATGATTTAGAAAAAAATGTATTTGTACCTTTGTAAATAGCCTCTGCAAAACTTAGGCAAATATGCCCTCTCTGTGTAGGAAAATATTAAAGCAAAAAGCATTTTTTAAAGAGGGACAAGAAACTGTTTTAGACATGTGTTTTATAAGTTAAATCACTCACCTAACTTTGATCAATTTACTCTTATGGATCAAACTCTTTCAATTTTAAAGAGTATTAGTTTGCTTTCCTAATTCATAGCTGTTTCCTATCCAATTACCAGGATTTTAAAAAGAAGGGATTGTGAGAATTTTCATACTGTTTTGGAAGAAGATGTAATCATACATCTCCTCCAGCACCTAAAATGTGGCCTATAACCTAATTGGAAATTATTGCATAGAGAAATTTCCTTTAAATAGTAATGAGTTAAGTATCTTTGTGTGTGTGTGAACAGCTGTAGAGTGTTAGCAAGAGTGGTTGTACTTTATTTTCCCAAAATTTATTCTAAGTCCTGATCAGATGACAAGTTTAATTGATAAAATCAAGTTGAAGTGGAAACTAAGATACACACACACACACACACACACACACACACACACACACACACAAGCATAGTATAACTCATGAACAAATAGCTTTAATTTTAAAGTTACTATTTTTATAATGCACATATAGAGAATATTCACTTTTTCCATGACTCATAAGTACCAGAGCCTTACCTTTCTAAGGGAGATCAGACACCACAGTCTAATGAACTCCATAGCTGTTCAAGGCAAAACTATCAGAGTATAGATACTGTGCTGATTTTTTTTTCTTTTTTCTTTTTCAAAAGTGTTTTAATTATTCTAATTTTACTTTACTTTTAAGAACATTAAGATACCTTTGCTGACAAAGGAGAAGCTTTTGTGTTTGTGCTGTAGTTTATTACACAGGGGATTTTCAGATGGAAGTGTTTTTGCTATTTTCAGCTTGCTGTTAAGTGCTTCTTCCCTGAAGGCCAATGCAGGGACAGAGTCTACCTTTTAGCAGTTGGGATATCGCCATTTCCTGTAAATGCAGCCATACGATGGTGTGAGGACCAAGGTTGGTTTCTTTTATATTTTTGTGTATATTACACTAGTCAGACATAAACCAACAGAAAGTGAAGGAAGAGTGAGGAATTTAGAAGCACCTTCTTTCCCCTCCTTTTAGAAGCAGAGCAGAGATGACCTGGGTTTCTGTCAACAGCTTTAGAGCCCTAGTGTCATTGCCTATGAAGAAGCTTCTGTCGTGTTCAATAGAGGTAAGGCACAGTGCAACCCCAAATGTTCACACTTTTTATCTGCCTTCTCGGTACATTTTCCCAAGATCTTTATGACTACCATGTCGTCCTCTTTTCTTGGTAGCTTTGACAGAGTTTGAGTATTATTACTTGGTGATGATGACGCTACTATATTAGTACTCACCAATTTCCATGAAAAAAGGCCATACGTCTGCTGAGACTCAGCAAACACAGCCGGGCGGCAGTAATAAGGGATGTCCAGGGGGTTCCTCCAGGTCTGCCTCTCTTTCATTTCACGTGACGAAGCTCCCAGTGGTTCCCAATACTCACCATGAATAATGTCTTAATCTTCTTTCTCTTCCTTTGAATATTCACCTGAAAAATACTTATTCCTTTTAAGGTCTCTTCTGGGAAATGTGTAATCTACCTTAAGTTTTCCAGTTACTTTTCTCATTGCACTTTGAACGTGTGCATTGCTATCGATACCATCACTCAATAGTCTTACTCTTCTTAAAACGTTTTATCTACTTAACTATACTCAAATATACAGTATTGCTAAATAAATTTACATTGTACATTTATCAGTCATAATACACCAAGTATCTTTCCAGGACCTCTCCTTGACGCCTTGTCTTTTTATATTTGCATCCCCAGGATCTAGCATTGAGTGTGACACCTGAGAAGTGTTTAGGAAACACTTGCAGAACCTGCTAAGACATCTTGGGACACCAGAGTCTCTGTTTGGCTTCTAACAATGGTTTCTTCCATTCTCCTGAAGATTTAGACCTCCTTGCCCTTTTCTTGAGGCCCTTAAGTGCTGGGATTTTTAAGATTAAATAGGTAATCATTCAATGAAACTTGTTTTTTTTCTTTTATTTTGAGATTTGCAGTTAAAAAAATGCAATTCCAAAGAGACTACAGCAAACACAAAGAAAAAGAATTACTCTAACTCTACCAGCTTCTTTTCCAGATTCTTGTTATTTAAAAGATGCCCATCTGAGAAAAGGAAAAAGCGTGTTCTCAACAGAACTTAACGCATCAAAGCAAATAATCTACAACTGACCCATATTAATGGAAATGGACGAAATTAATTCATATTTATTGTCACTTGTATGTAAGTATATTGTAGAATTAGATTGGCATACTCTTAGCTGCTAAATTACATATTGCTTTAATACTCAAATACCTAAGACATTTTAGATAGATCATAATTCAATGGTAGGTTATGTAACTACTCTAAAATTAAAGCCTTGCTCCAGATAACCTAAATGCTGATAAATGATAGCTAAATTGCTCCCATTCATCACCTTTAAAGACCTGGAATATTAAAATATCCTGTGAAGGCTGCAAATCTCAGTCCAAAATCACAGATGTGCAAGCATATTTCATTCTGAGTTTTCAATGGTATCAATTTAAGTTTGAGCTTAATACAATAATGTTTTGATTTCAGCATCTTACGAAATGCCAAATCATATGTCTGTCTGTGTGTTTTGGGCCACTGACAAGGGAGGGCTGCCTAAGTCACTTCGGGCTGCTAGAACACATTATCTAAACTGTACGACATAGACAACAGAAATTTATTTATCGCAGTTTTTAAGGCTAAGAAGTCCAATATTATGATGCCGGCAGATTCACTGCCTTGTGAGGGCCTGCTTTGTAGACAGCCTCTTTTCACTGTGTTCTCACAGAGGAGAGAGGGGGAAGAGACAGCAAGTTCTGACCTTTCTTCTTCAGAGGGCACTAATGCCATTCATGAGGGCTCTACTGTCATGATCTAGTGACCTGTTAATACCATCACATTGTGGGGTTAAGAGTTTAACATATGAATTTTGGGGAGACAAAGGCAGTCAGTCTATTGCAGAGGTCACTGGTTGTCTGTTCACAACAATATTACAGAATATCCACTATCCCTTGCCTTACAGGTCCTATGGAACTCCCAGCTTCTTTTTATTTTTGTGCCATACTGGGGACGTTACATTTCCATGAGATCCTATCAGCTTTGATTACCTACTCACTGCCTTCCTTGACCACCAGTCAAAAGCCATACCTGGGTCTCCATTTCTCAGCCCTCTCTTCTCTTCCTCCTTTACCTAAAGAATTCCTCTCTCTCCCATCTTCTTACACCAAGTGCACCTGTTTTGTCCCAGGGGACTGCTTCTTTTCCATTGCATCTCTTTAAATACTGTACATTCACCTATATAGGCTTAGAGTTTAGAATACATGGGAGAAACACTTTCAAATAACTTTGGCCTCTGTAGAGAAAGAAAATGAAAAAAAATTGCTAAATGAAAACAATGAATGTTTAAAGCAGTATTTGTCTACCGCTGAAATGGAAGTAACACAGAGATTAGCTTTCTGGTCTAGATCTCTGCTTCGGTCAGCCTGTCTGCTGTCATTCATTTCATGTTTGCCCCCATCAGTGTTCTCCAGCTATCAGAACTGGAAGAGGGGGGTGCATTCCAGAAACAAAGCGGGAAATAGTAAAACAAATGTGTGATTCAATTATTTATTTTTATTTTTTGGATTCTAAGTACATCAAGTATATTAGGTATCCAGACAGACTGGAGATGAAATTCAATAAAAGTATCACAAAAATATGCCTCTTGCTTTGTGTGTTCACTAATATAAAAGTTAGTCACTTCTAAATAACTGTTTAAAAATTTTTACCTTTTCCAGCTTTGTTCTTTCAGTTTAACACAGGACTTCAGCTATCTTAAACACAGCCAAACATTATAGAAAAGACATTTAAACTTTTAAAAAAAGTTACTTTTGCCCTGCAAATGAAATTACATTAATGATTATTACTAAATCGAGTGTAATTGTTCCATCTCTCTTATTTCTTCTTATCTTACTTAATCCAAAATCATGTACCAAATTTTTACAAGAGGAGAGTTTTGTCTCATAATCTGGATGGATGGATGGATTCTAAATTTGATCACAAGGGTATCAGAGAAGACACAAATAGATCAGTGGTTAAAAAAAAAAACCCAACCATCATTGTCTGGAAAATTGCTAAAAATATATTGAACGAAACAATGGGCAATAGGCCAATAGCATATTCTTAGAAGAACATCACGTTTGTTTATTCTGTTGGATATAAACGAAGGGCTCAGTGACTTCCAGCTTTTTCAAGCAGGTACTGAGTAATCAAAACACCTCCGGAGTAGTAGTTGATAAGTTCCAACACGGCTCCAAACATGGCCAAGTCACTTTATGTGATGTTATTTAATTTCTTTGTGTATTACTTTTCTCATTTTTAAAATGGCTAATAAAATAAATTTAAATGAGCTAAGACAAATAATGTGCTTAGAACAGTAAATTCCATGTAAAAGTTTGCTGTTAATAGTCTAACCAGTGTGAAAATCTGCAGAAAGCAAAATGGGTCAGTGTTACGGAGGCTTCAGTAAATAAAAAAGTGTCACTAAATGGAAATCTCAACTTGTCTGTGTAGACTGGGCAGCATTAAAATCCTTAAAGGTAACCATGGCTCCCTTGTTTTGTACTTAGATTTGCACGCAAGTAGAGACTTCTTGACATATGTGTCTCACCTATGGCTCTGTTTCCACCCAATACAACCGTCGAGCTATTGCTGGGGAAAGAAAAAAGACCCCATTTTGGAAGTTATCATGGAGGAGGAAGTTAAAGAAAAATAGCTTTCTAATTCGTCTAGTTGTCAGACTATAATTCCTTTATTAGTTGAATGTCTTCCTTTTCCCCTTTGAACGGGAACATGTATGAATTGGATGTTAAGTTCTACATTCTCTTTTAGTGTTGGAAAAGGAGGGAGAGATAGACACGCCCCTGAACTCAGAAGGGGCTACATGGCTCATCAAGGTCTGGAAAGGCCACTTTCTGTCTTCTTTCCCTTCCTTTCTTCTTTCTTTAAATAGTTGTCCCTGAAACTATGTGCAATTGGAGGCTGATGGTCTCCCCGTTACCACCTCCCCAAGTGAGAAAAGGTTTCCTTGTTGAATTTGTTTGAAGCCCTTCCCCAGGTCTCTTGCTTTGCTTGAGTCCCGGAGCTTAGATTGCTGGGAAAAGAAACTATGCTGCAGAAATAGGATTGGTGTGGCTCCTGGGACGAGGCTACACAGACAGCTGGCATCTCAAACGCTGGACGTTGATAACTGTAAACCCTCCAATGAGGCAGGGTCATGGCAGTTCACTGCGAGAATAGCATCTGCTAAACCCAGGGCTTGAAAATCTGTGTTCCTCACCTGATGGGTTTAAAAGGAATGTTGTTATTTACCATAAATGTTAGTGTGGTCAGACGATGCTATGGGCTTTTAAAAAGTTCACAAAATAGGAAGAACTCTAAGAAGTAAACAATTTATGAGTCGTGAATAAGGAAACATAAATGAAGTATTAGGCAAAATGCTAGCCTTTACAGCCCAATAATGATAACGGGAAACAGGTCAGCATATCCCCACACCTTTTTTTGAAGAATGTTCTTTGCTGTGCCTCAAATTCTTTCTAAAATGTGGAGACAAATGTTCAAAGAGTTTAGAGGCTGTTTTTATTTTTGACAAACTGCTACTTTTACTTCCAAAAAAACTCCAAAAACTTGTTCCAAAAGTAACACAGACTTTTAGAGCACTCATCTGTTTCTATTTAAAAAATAGTATTTTAATTAAGTAAAGATATACATAAATTAATTAAATTTAGGATGTATATCATTTAAAAATATACATATTGTATTTTACAAAAATTGAATAGAAATTGCATTAAATTGACGGAAATGAATGTTTACTGTTAAGAATAAATTCAATAATTTACATGTAGCATAAAATGTTGCAACATCAGTGGCTGTGTGGCTGGTCCCCAATTCAGGTAAAGATTGACTGGCTTCTGATGTCAACCTTGATTCTGGCTTTTCTTTTGAGGAAAGGAAAATAGTAGAAAATGTAGAGAAGACAGGAAATTTCAGGTATCAGATATCAAGCAAGCCCAACACGAGCTTACATAACAATATTCTCCATGAAAAGCAATGATATTTTCTTTTTCTTTTTCTTTTTTTTTTTTTTTTTTTTTTGAGACGGAGTTTCGCTCTTGTTACCCAGGCTGGAGTGCAACGGCGCGATCTCGGCTCACCGCAACCTCCGCCTCCTGGGTTCAGGCAATTCTCCTGCCTCAGCCTCCTGAGTAGCTGGGATTACAGGCACGAGCCACCATGCCCAGCTAATTTTTTGTATTTTTAGTAGAGACGGGGTTTCACCATGTTGACCAGGATGGTCTCGATCTCTCGACCTTGTGATCCACCCGCCTCGGTCTCCCAAAATGCTGGGATTACAGGCTTGAGCCACCGATTTTCTAAGATTTCTTTTCTAAAAACTCCTACCAATATGTAATGTTGCCTTCTTACATGACCTGAGCTTCATTTGCCTTTATTTGTGTGTCTCTAGATATCAACATGTGTTACTTGCCCTTTTTTCAAGTTTCTACATTCTTCAATCACGTTGCTGAATATGATTTTCAACTGAGGTACAGAGGAAGCAAGAGTCAACCAATCATCGACTATTTATTTGCTTGCCAAATGTCCACCACTTTTGTGCCACAGAACTAGAAATTAGAAAAACAAAATCAAGCCAAGCTTTTAGAGAAGAATGTGGCTTAAGCTGCAGACGAATGGAAGTGAAAAGACAAAAGAAAAGGGGGTGATTGTGAGGTGCTGTGAATGACTTTTAGCATGCCACAACATTAACTCATTTAATCTGTCATGAAAGGAAAACATTGCTGTATCAGTTTTCCAACTGAAGACAAAAGGTCCAGAAAGATTAAATCGCTGTCAAATCCTTCATTGCCAATCCTAAATTCCAGATTCTCATCATCTCAAGCCTTATTTATCTCAATAGCCTTCTAACAATGTGTCAGTCCAATAGAGTAACCATTTCTTAGCACTTCATACAAAGGCCTTCATCTGACTCTGCCTGGTGATCTGTAATCCCCGCTGTCATTCTTGCATGCATACTTTCATTCCAAACAGATCTCACAAATGCGAAGTCACAAATATGCTCGTCTTCCTTATGTGTGTGATTCCTGCTGCCCTAAATGGCCTTTGCTGTGTCCTAACAATGCTCAGGATTTATCTGAAAACAACGTTTCTCCTTTATGAAGCCACTTTCTCCCTTGCACATCTGGCACAGATGTGCACTGTCTTAACTGTTCCCACCTCCATCGCCGGTATCTGCCAAGTGTAATCATAATCACTTCATCTCTCCTAGGGGTGAGAGAGTGCCTCCCTAGAAGGCAGTTTCTTCATTGTATTCACCTTAATATCCCTTGTGCCAAAGACAGCATCTGATTAGCATCTGGTATATGGTAGATGTTCAGGAAATATTTAGTATAATAGTGAATGATCAAGGAATGAGCTAAGATATTTTTTTAAATGATTTAAGCAAGACTAAATTAGAAGAGGAAACTGAGATTTCAAACATGAGCAATTTAGTCTGTACTCCAGGAAGATCACGCTTATTCATTCTCAAACATAAAACAGCTTTTGGTTTTGTCTTTTCATCTTACTCATTAAGCAGGAAGTAACTGGAAATAATCATGAATTCTTATGTTTATCTAAAATCTTCTCCAAAGCTGACCAAAGGGGAACTTGAATAGTGTCTCTCAGGTGTTGAGATTTACTTAAACTCTGTTCATATTTTTCATGATCAATGAGAGTTCTGTACATATTTAATATGCAGTGGCTTTGATATACAGTGAGGGTAACCTAACATCTTTTAAGCAGAGAAAATGACAAACATTTTTCTTTCACTTACTTAGATACAACTGTTGCAATAAATGACTTGGAGCCTCCTCATGCTGTGAACTCTCTAAAATTCCCTGCTCCCCACTCTAAGCATTTACACAGGTTTCATGGACTTAATGAAATTTTTTAAGAGAAGCTTTGCTAGCTTTTCATCACAAGATGTTAGTTTTTTTTGATGCTGTGTTCCTGTATGAAGATTGGCTTTTATGTGCCTAGTAGGAAATTAAACCAGACATTCACCACTTTTGAGTTTCTCAGAACCACAGTTTGGTGCCTATGTTGCTCACATTTTTAAATGAGTTACATTCCCAGCTGCTGAAAAGTAAGGCGTTCCCTGGGGACAAGAGGGGGAAATTGCGAGTTTCTTCATGAGTTCCCCAGAGATGATTTCCTTTACTATGGTCAGCGTAGAATAAACTGATCACCGAAAATAAGCGATTTCATTTTGCATATGGCTCTTTTCATTCATTTCCCTGAGCGTCTTACCAATATGGATAAGTCTCCTCTCTGGCAGGGTTAGTCAGGGTCCAAAGAACCCAGATGCTGCTAACTTTCTCTTAAGTCAGGGACCAATGCAGAAACTCCAGTTAGTTTCTCCTTAGGTTCTCCTAGGCAGTCATTTCCCATTTGCAAGCATGAATTCAAATAAAGTCCTGTTAAACGGTGATCAACTCCATTGTACACCACTGTTTCTATGACGGAGCATTCAGAATATATGAACGACAATCAGATTCTAGTAATTTCCAGTCTCATAATTACTCACACTCTCTCCCTGATACCTTTCTGCCACCGTTTCTAGTGCAAATTAATGCAATTTCCTGAAGGTTAATCCTTCCCTACTGAGTGTCATGGACCCTACAGCACTGTTTCATTCTTGTCATTTACTCAGCGTAAAAAATGCAGTCAGTATTTTGTTGCAATAATTTTCCTTCAGCCACTCCCTTTCCTGATTATTTGTGAAAATCTCTAGCTCGACATTATTTTTATTTTAACACAGGAAACTTCAAGAGTTTTTCCTGAATGGATCATTGTATCTGACTCCTAAACAGACAAGCATTAGCATTAGAACAATATTATGAGCATTAGAACAAAATTACCCCTACACACTTGGAGACCCTAGCTAGCCTCATGTAACATAATTCAGTGTGTAGAATCAGGTTTGAGTTCATTTATGTCCCTCACTGAGGACCCCAGGGTGAAAACTTTCTCTTCAGAGTCTTTGCTGCACTGTGTAACATGGGACAGAACTCCAGGTCTAGATAACATAACCTCTTTATCCAGATTTTGGCAACACACTCAGAAAGCCTTGCACTTACTATCTAGACATTCTGGAAGGGATTCTCAAAATAACTATGTCTCATGGCCACTGTCAATTAAAGGTGAAATCTGTCCAGACTGCTCTTACAGAAGAATTCCTTCAGAGCGGACAGGCGGTGAGGATAAGACCACTGATTCTCCTCTACGCTTCAGCCAGGCAATGCTCATTTCTAAGCCAGCTCTGAGTCCAAGCATCGGCAGGCCTTCATTTAGCACGGGGTCATTATTCTTGCAGGAAAATAACTCATCCCTTTTGGTTCTTTCTTTTATTAAATTTTTGCCCTTTTAAAATACTTTATATGTCTCTAAATTGCATTCATTTAGACAAAGTCCTTGAAGACAAAGGCCTTGTCCTCTGTGTCCTGACTGCAGTGCCCAGCACCGCAGTAAACTGCAATATTGATCGATGGCAATGATACTCTCCCCATGTAAAACTGAAACTGTTTTGGGGTTTGTTTCCTAAAAGAATTTTTTTGACAAACAGTATATCGCTCCTATGTTTAAAATAAACATTTCCAGGCCAACAGTGATAATCACAATTTCCATGGCCTACAGTGATCATCACAATTTTCATGTCAGTCGCAAACAACATTTATGCATACGTGTTGCTTGTTTACTTTTCTTATAATTTACATCTGAATTACTAGAGGTTACTTTTGAGACAGTAAAAAGTAAGGTTGTATGCACTCAGACTTGATGCCTACAGTTAATATTTGGTGACGCTCTGAAAAGTTTCCAAGTTTGCACCTTGTTGGTGTAATTAGACTCAGGTTTAATCCCAGAATAGCTTTCTGTTCACAACAGAAGCAGAAAAATGTCTCCTCTTTTAAAGCCTGCCACCTGGGTTCATCAAAGGTTCCGTCTGTAATCAAATTTGTCTCCTTGCCAGTTCTGCCCCTAGGAATCCATGCGTAGGTGACTGTGCATGGAGTTTATAATATTACTTTTCTGTAACTGCTTTAACAAATTTGTACATGCTTCGTGGCTTAAAACAATGACTGGAAAATTATCTTTTCTCAGTTTGGAGACTGGAAGTCGAAAATCGGTATCTCTGGGCTGAAATGAAATTATCCATAGGATGGCACTCTTTCCCGAGATTCTGGGGGAGAATCTGTTCTTTGCTTCTTCCAGCTCTTGGTGGCTGCTGGCAGGCTCTGCCTCCTCTTCACGTCGCCTCTTCTGTTTCAAGTGCCCCTGCCTCTCTCTTCTAAGGACACTAGGGAATAGCATTCATGCCTACTTGCATCATCCAAGATCATCTTCCTATCAAGATCTTAACTTCATCATATTTGCAAAGACCATTTTTTCACAGATGGTAAAATTTACAGGCTCAAGGGATCAGGACGCAAAAACCTTGGGGAACATCACTCGATCTACCACAGAGGTACAAAAAAAAAAGAGTAAAAACTGAAAGAGGTGACTTCCAATAGTATCCTTGGGACATTGTAACATTGGCTGCATTAGTGATAGATATGTTTGTAATAATAGGAGACAATGCCTGTGATTCCAGCAGCAACCATTCTGGCATCGGCAGCAGAGATCTGGATATTAAACAAGAGAAGACTCAGAACAGCTCGCAGCTGGCATCAGCAACTCCGTATGGACAGCAGCAGCTGTCATTAGCCTGGGCAGTGGCAACTGTGCCTCTTTGGTTGGACAGTGGTGAAGGCACAATTGGCAGATGTTAGCGGCCTAGCTCCTGATTCTGACTTCGGAATCAAAAGCAGACTTTACAATGATGATTCAGAGATGAAGATGAAAAATGATAAAGGCAAAGCAGAAGACGAAAGGGGTAACTTGAAGAGTACTGAAGCGACCTTCTACAGTCACATGCCCTGAAGATGTTCCCAAATCACTTGAAAAGGTTTTGCAAGAACCTAGAATTCCAGCAGAATAGAGAGAAGAGACCATTTACCACTCTTTGATGCCACGTTTACCCCACAAGCTGGTTCACTTTGAGAAATACAAGTTACTTGACGACTGTCCTGCTCCTGGATTTTGGTATGGTTCATTTTCAACTCTCTAAGGAGCCTTGTTCTTAGGATTTCTTTGTGGACCATCCACATCCATGTCTTTAGCACAAATAACTTAGATGAATTCGCTGTGCTATCATGCTTTAAATTGAGAACGTTTCCTCATGAGCAACCTACTGGCTTGGCACCCACACCCCATATGTAAGGATGTTTTAGATATATTTAATTTTCACAGAAGGAATTTTGAGAGACTGCTCCATGCACTGTCCATCTGTCACTCCACTCAGCTGGTGCTCTCATGAAAGTGTGCTGCATGCAGATGGCGTGCCTGCCCTCAGGTGTGGGCTTCTTCAAGTTGGAGGGTCTACTTTTTTGCTCATCCTGGATACCCATGACTCTGATCATTGATGGAGTGCCCCTCGTGACTTAGTCATTAATTCTATAGCCTTGATAAGTTTTTATATGTGCTCTATAATAAAAAGTTATCTGCTCTTTACATTTTAAGGTCTTCCATGTGGCATGATATCCTCTACACAAAAAGAAATCCATTCCAAGGGTGAGATCATTGCATTTAAATTTTGTCCAAATTACCTTGCGTAAATAGGGTGCTCAATAAATACTTGTAAAATAAAATAATTATATATATAGTTATGCATATTACAGATAAATAGGTAAGGCTCTGGAATCAGAAAAACTTAAATTCAGTTTTTAGTTCCTCCCAAGATAGAAATATTTGACATCTTGAGCAAAATTTTAGAAACGTTTTATCTCAATCCTCACCACAACTAATCTTAGGAATAACATAAACTTCCTTTACACAAATTGCTAAACTCTTCTTTGTATATCTCTTCTTAATGGAGAAATGCCTCCCTATTTTATTTTTTTCTCACTGTAACTGGTGCCAAGAGAAACAGATCAAATGTGACTGGTCAGGAATGAAGCTGGGTAGCCAAGCGTAGAATACTAAAACCAAGTCGAGAACTAATTTGGAGAGGTATGGCAAGGGGCCAGCTACTCAAAGAAGAGAAATGAAAGTATAAGTGACCTAATGTGAAAGGCAGAACTCGGGTCAAGATTAATAAAAAAGAACAATGCAGTTGGGATCACTGTGGAACTGAGATTTGGAGTTAAGGAATTCTAGTGTCAAGACCTTACTGACATTTGGGTGTCTCATCTTTACCAAAGAAGCAGGACTGCCTTGGTAAGTACAGCATTCCTGGTTTTAAAATGTAGGTACTCACAAGCAGCCTGTGGGTATTACCCACCTTCTGCTTATTTATGACTGCGTACTTTGACTGCGGTAAATATAAGCTTTGCTATTGACATCTAGCAAAGAGGACCAGCTAGATGTTTTTCCTAGAGGATGCTGAATCCATAGAGTAACACATCCAATTATTTCATTTTCATCCTAAAATTTTATAGAAGATGATAGATAGATAGATAGATAGATAGATAGATAGATAGATAGATAGACAGACAGCTGAATTAAATCAAATGTTTTGGTCTCCCCACTACCTGAAAGGCCAGGATGTGAAGGTCTTGGTGTGCTTCTACGGGAGGAATTTGGGTTAACGATGTAAGACACGGAGTGATGTCCACTCAGCCCTTGTATCCTGTGTCCCCTTTAAACGAAACAACTGCCTTTTGTGGAAGAGCCTCCAAGAAGCCACAGGCTTATGTCTATCCAGTGTGACATGTCTTTAAACGGTGTCCTAAAGTGCTCAGTAAAAGGAGTTATTTGGCTTTCAAGCTTGTAGGGGTAAGTAGGCTGAATGTTGCTGTTGCTTAAAGAATACTACAGAAAGGTGGACAGAGAGCTGATGATTCTGGAATTTCTACAGGTAATAATCCATTGTGTTTCAAAAGAGTGTAGCTAAACAGCCTGTTTTAAGATAGAAGGTCTTCACACATGTGAAGAAAAGAAACACATATAGCATGTGGCAAAACACAAATTCCACATGCAAAGTATACTACAAAACTTACAGCCTTCCTCTTGGTGTATTTTAGTGAAGAAAATGAGTATAATGTTATTTGTCTTATAATTCTTGATGTGGGGAAGCCATATTAACTTGGTTGGGTTAAATTCTACCAGCTCTAATATACAGTAAGCCTCTTAGTTTATTTTAAAGGAGTATTATGTTAATAAATACAATAGTAAATCCTTTTAATTCTTTAGAAAAAAGGACACACTTAACTAAATTCAATTTAATAATATTATTGGTTACAAAACTGAACATCTTGAATTGAGTATGTAGTTCCTGATATCAGAGATTTAAACACTAGGATGACATGACGTATTCACCTGCCTGCCCATTTATATAGTACTTTCTAGTGGAAAAAAACTCTTAATATATGTGTTTTATATTTCTATAAAATTATTCAGCCTCAGAATTTACCTGTAAGTTAGGCAGAACATTGCAAGCAGAAGCTTCATTTTACCTCAAGGAAACAAGTTTAGTGAGGATTGAAGAACCAGATTTTATGAATGTCACTGAATGAAATTGTATATTATTTTTGTGTTACGGATAGAGAAATCATTATTTTAAAGCATCATAATCTATTTTCTCAATGAAATTCCAGTGGACATAAATAAATGTTCTTCTTAAATATTTTAATTTTGTATAGATGCAGGCTATCAGTTATATATTTGGCTAAAAATTATATGCCATATAATTTATACTTTGAAACTACTCACATTACCTTAAGAAACATTTTTTCTTCAAAATATTTTCCCCGGACAATTGTTTCAAAATGGTCATGATATTAGCACATTCAATTAACATCACAGTTGTCTGTTAGCAAAAACAACAGCTAGGTTTGAATATGAAGCCTGTCAGTACCAGCAAAAATGACATAGCTTTCTACAATGCAGGTATTATGTTTCCTATGGAGCAACTTGGTCTGCCATGACCATTCAACATGAAATACACCAAGATTAAGGCAGCCAAGCATACCAGCAGAGGGTCATGCAGGGTGTTAAGTGGAATCCCCGGCTATGCAAAGCAATCAGGCACCAAGCCAGAGAATTCCTTATAGTCTACCTATGGGGCACACATCATCCCAATGGATGGAAAATTAATGTGTTTTTTTATTTCAGCATTTTTTAATGTCTGCAGATATCATTTTGCCCAATCTATAAAGCTAGGAATTAATAGTAAAAACAAAAACAAGAAACAAAACTCATGAATTAGCAGCTAACTGTAGGCTTGTTCAGTTGTGCTTCTGCCCTGACATTGAGTAATTATTTGAGATTAGACAACACACATTTTTCATGTACTCTACAGTAAAGTAGAACCAAATTACTTACTTTATGTGTTTGATTGCTATAGGTTTTCTGTGGTCAAAGTTTAGACTATGAAACTTAGTTAATTTCTCTTCAAGAACTCAAGTCTTTTTCCACTTAGCTTGGCATTCAAGACTTCCACCAGCCGGGCGCGGTGGCTCAAGCCTGTAATCCCAGCACTTTGGGAGGCTCAGGCGGGTGGATCACGAGGTCGAAAGATCGAGACCATCCTGGTCAACATGGTGAAACCCCGTCTCTACTAAAAATACAATAAAACTAGCTGGGCGTGGTGGCGCGTGCCTGTAATCCCAGCTACTTAGGAGGCTGAGGCAGGAGAATTGCCTGAGACCAGGAGGCGGAGGTTGCAGTGAGCCGAGATCGTGCCATTGCACTCCAACCTGGGTAACAAGAGCAAAAACTCCGTCTCAAAAAAAAAAAAAAAAAAAAAAAAGACTTCCACCAACGCCTTTACTAACTTTTCACTACAACTCTGACTGGACTTGAACTTCCTGGAAAAGCACGTCCTTGTCCTTCTTCCTTCTGCAATGTCCTCCTTCTCAAAATGCTTTCATCAGCTCACGATGCCTTTCTGTATCTTCCTAACAAATTTTAATTCAATTAGACACTCATGTATTGATCCCCAGACCCATTACGGGCTGTGACTCATAGGTAATACACATTTGTGTTTGTAAATAAATGATGAAATGGCCATGTACAAATGTTTTCTTAAGTGGAGTGGGACATAGAAAGATACAAAGGATATGATCTTTGACCTTAAGGAAATCAAAAGCTAGACAGGGAGACAATAGCATGAACAACCAACCATTAAAAACACATAAAATAAGTTTCCTAATGATGAAGGTGACACAGGAGTCTAGACTAAAAGGTATGAGTGTTACTTAAAGTTAAGGAAAGGCTTTCTAAAAAGGTGTTATTTAATTTCTGGGCATTCATATTTAAATATAGGAAAAGGCATGTCAGGATTCAGGAAAAGTCTGAGTCATGCTTTATGGTATGAAAGTGTGAGGCATGTACTAAGAATGTTCAAGAGTCAGTTGACTGCCACACCTTCCCCCAAGCTCATAACAAATCTCACTTAATCTCAAACTTTCCTTAAAGTCCACACTTAACTGCTCTTGCTCCCTCACTCCCCAAGCATCTGGTTTATTTAGAGGTAGATATATGGGTCAGGTCAGGCAAGCTAAACTTCAGTAACACATCAACCTTTAAATTTCAGTGGCTTTACCCAGTGAAGGTATGTTTCTTACTTAGGCTTCAAGGATATCTTAGGCTGGCAGGAGATCAGCTGCACATCATCTTCACTGATTCCCAAGGCCACTGTTGTGTCCTCTTGTGGGTCCTCTGTATTTATCCGCTGCGATCAAAAAGAGGATGAAGGGAACAAGTTTGGAAGTGATGGCCTTGCTTCTTCTCAAGCTTTATAACTGCAACTCGCCACGCAGCCCCTGCTGATGTACAGGGCCTGGGAAAGGGAGTATTCCTATGGTCACAGGAGGAATCTGGAAAAGTTTTATGAACGTATGATATTTTGTCTGTCATATTCAGTAAAAACTTAATTAACAGGGAACTAGTGACATACTCAGCGTATTTGACACCAACGTAGATCACTCCTTAACACCTCCTGCTCAATATCTCATAATTTCAATAGTCATCAAGACACATTTATATTATAAAATAATGGTCCAAAAAGAGATGCAGAAAGCACTTTTTTATCATGTTCCATATAGATGTTATTAGTTATTCATTAAAATAAATGTATTTAATTATAGTACAAAAAAGGGAAAAACCCAACCGTTATTTTAACAGTTTTTATATCTTCTTAATAGGCTGAAGTTTGATTCTTTGGATAAAGTAATAATATGTA
Organism: Saimiri boliviensis; assembly: GCF_048565385.1. Taxonomy (NCBI): domain Eukaryota; kingdom Metazoa; phylum Chordata; class Mammalia; order Primates; family Cebidae; genus Saimiri; species Saimiri boliviensis. The sequence goes on along the minus strand of NC_133464.1, from coordinate 8,498,324 downwards.
ATACTCATGGGCAAATAATTACCCAACCAGTAACTAGTAAATGAATTTAAATAAAATGAAGACATCAGCAGAGGGTACAGTTTAGGCAACTGCTAAATCACATCATGAATGAAGCCTTTCATTTTTTTACTGATTCTTTAGTTTCAAAATAAAATAAAAATAATTTAAAAAGGAAAGATACTCAACTTTATGAAAATATTTCCTGCAGGAACTAAAATTTGTACTTTCCAACATATACACCATGGAATACTATGCAACTATAAAGAAGAATGAAATCACGTCCTTTGCAAGGATGGATGAAGCTGGAAGCCATTATTCTCGGCAAACTAACACAGGAACAGAAAACCAAACACCACATGTTTTCACTCATAAATGGAAGTTGAACAATGAGAACACATGGACACAGGGAGGCGAACATCACATATTGGGGCCTGTCAGGGGGTGGGGGGCAAGGGGAGGAAGAGCATTAGGACAAATAGCTAATTCATGCTGGGCTTAAAACCTAGATGACAGGTTTATAGATGCAGCAATCCACCATGGCACATGTATACCTATGTAAGAATCCTGCACAAGTATCCCGGAACTTAAAGTAAAATAAAAAAATAAAATAAAATTAGAAAAAACAATAAAAAATTTGTACTTTCCAAACAAAAATATTTTAGAAAGTACCTTGCATTATGCAGTCTGTTTCACCATAAGTTTTAAAAACACATATAAAAGCTGAGTGGTCGCATAAAATAGAAGAACTGAAACAACTCGTGTCCTACTTTTTTAGCCGTTACAATCACTGTGCTGGTATTGTTTATTTCAAATGTATCATTTAAGTGTAGAAATATGTAGTGCTATTTGGAGACTTCAATTGTGCTCAAAATTTCAAATTATTATGAACTAATGTCCTAAAACACAAGCACATAGCTGAGTCCCATTGAGACAGGAACTATGCAATAGTGAATTCTCTAAATTAATTTTTAAGTAGAAAACAGGTTTTATTAAAGCATAATGAGTAATTCTTCTAATTTAAAGGGTACACCTGTAGTATAAAAACTCAACTTTGATTATAGTAAGTTCAGAACTGAACCCAAAAGTTATCTTTTCCCCTAGAAGAGTATTTAATCACTGACTCTTTAAAATTTCCAGGCAATGGTAATAATAAAAAGCTGATCAACTTTTAGTTAGTTTTATCACTACCTTGAAATTTTCTACAATTACTGCTTCTAAAGACTCTAAAGTCTCCATGGGGTACTGCTCCTACTGCCTTGCCCCTGGAACCTCACTGCTTTTCCCTGTGGCAATGACCTGACCTAGCTAGACTGGGGTTCCAATAGGATGTCAAGGGATTATTCTTTTACTTGTTTTGAATCTGAATGAATAAAAATCCAAGGCATCTAGTATTTATTTTTTATTGTGTTATATTAATTTTTCCAAAGAAACTAATTAATTCCAGCTGCGTGTGAATATGTGCCCTGTGTGGTTGTGGTCTGATCCAATCTGTAGCAGTCAGTGAACAGAAATGACTCCAGATAAACAAATATTCAAAGGACACTAAACCATGTAGCTGTTTAAAAAGCAAATTTACACGTTCACTCACTAAATTTTTAATTTACCTACATATATGATGTTCTTAGGTACTGGGGGCTGTAACAGCTAATCAAGAGCCCAGATCTCTCGTCCTCATTGATCCTCAATCTTATGGTGGAGATATTCAACATGTGGTGCAGCAATTAACATGCAGTTACAGACGAGAAGTGCAGCCACAGAAACAGTCTGACCTGATTTGAATTAAGCTCTAATGGAAGCCTTTTCCTGGAGGTAAATTTAACCTTTAGTTTCAAGCATAAAGTTAGCCAGTCAAGGAGGTGGGAAACCATTCCAGGCATTTAGGAAGACCACAATTATGAAAAGGGTTCAGTCCCCTAGGGAACTAAAGCAAATTCAATATGGGTTTAGCATCATCTGTGAGACGGGATGCACCTGAGAGAGAGATGTGGCTGTGCATTTAGCAGAGGAATGAGTTCAGAGTAGCTTTCAGAACAGTAAGGTCCTTGGATTTTATCCTAACTATAGCAGATGTCACTGAAGAGTTTTACACGAACAAGTGACATGACAAATGTACATTTTCTCTATTTGGACTGTTACACGGAGACTAGATTGAAAAGGACAAAGAGAGAAACAGGGAAAGGAGAACAGCTGGGCTATTACTATAATTGGAGGTGTGAGAAAGAGAAGGTCAAGAACTTCTCCCAGTTTTCTGGCAAAAACAGGTTAAAAAAATAAAAAAAAATAATAAATTAAAAGCAAATAGACGTGCCAAGGACAAAGTCAGAGAGTCCTAGAAGGACAAGCTTGTGAAGGAGTAGGAAGGTCAAGGGTTTTATTTCATTGTGTTAAGAATGGAGATTTTGCTGAGCCATCCTTCACAAATATCTAGTCAGTTGGAAATGTAAATCTAGAATAAAGTTTTGTGCTAGGGATGATTATTCAAGAACCATTTTCAAATGAAATGATTATGCTAGAAAAGTTACATCAATTACTTTTCATACAAAATAACAATGAATATTTTGTCATTCTGATTGTATTTTTTCTATTCAAAATACAGTATATGACAATTAATTTTTGCAAGAACAATTTACCTAAGAGTTAGTAAGCCCTTTAAAGCAAATGAAAAGCATTAATATTAGAACACTTCAGGTACATTTTTAAATAAAAAATTCTATAAACTTGTACTGTAAATATACCACTTAAAACATCATTATATCTACATTTGAACACAACTACATACACATATAATTTAAGAAGCAATATCAGGCAAATTAGAGAAGAAACCAATGGAAGCTGTCAAGGAGATAAAAAATAATAGCAATGAATGCAATAGAAAATTATTTACTAATGAAATAACATTGGTAATATCAAAAAGCTAAACTACTTTGCAGTCTTGATTTTTGTGCCAGCCTTTTTCACTTAATAACTTTATGAGAATATATATTTTATAAAACAAGAACCAGAATTTTGAATTTTAACAAAATGTTTATTTTGTGTTAAATATAATATAATTTTATATTATTTTAAAAATCAAGACAAAACAGGCATATGTAGGCTATATATATTATTATTACATAATTAATATGATTAAACTAAACATTAAATAATAAAATGATTAGGTCAGAATACAAATTGTCCTTCACAAAGTGAATAATTGAAAATATCATGAGCTACAGTTTGATGTTCAAGCTACAATACCATTTAATATTTTTGTCTGATAGTTTAATCATGTTCATTCATGAGTCATTTTTTAACTATTTAAAATATTAATATAGTGAATATTGACAAAATCCCTATTTAAAGTTTTGCAAGGAGGTCATAAAGTCTAGAAAATAAATTAAATTAACTTAGTAAATGGTCATTTGTATTGTGTAATATATAATATATGATTCATTCAGTATGTTATCTCATTAGAAAATGCATAGTTTGATGTTCTGTGAAAAATTTTAATGAACATCGTATGTTAATAGAACAGTTCTATCAATACAAAAACTTAGCTGTGGGTGGTGGCACGCACCTAAAATCCCATCCACTTAGGAGGCTGAGGCAGGAGAATCACTTGAACCTGGGAGGTGGAGGTTGCAGTGAGCCAAGGTCATGCCATCATGCCATTGCACTCCAGCCTGGGCAACAAGAGTGACACTCTGTCTCAAAAAAAAAGCATTTTTTTTTTCTGTCCTCAACTAAAATACACTCTGGAAGGGGAGAATTATCTTCACATGTCAATGACAACCTGGTAAAAGGCAGCGGTAGAGCAGAGCAAAATCAGAATTCAATTCAGAAGCCATAATGAAGCAGGGGAGGGAGCTGTGCTTCCAAAAGTAAAGACCGAAGTCAGGAGGGCAGAAGAGTAAATACCCTAGCAAGAGAAGGGCACCAAAACCAAGTGCTGCTTTTGCTTTTAGGACAGCTGCTCTGCTACGGAGAGTTCTTTCAAAACAAATTAAAAGATTTTTTCCTTGCCACTGTCTTGACAGACAATAGATGCCATATATTACTAGGCATAGAAAACAAGAAATTTACAGCAATATACTTTAATTTGTAAAAAGCTAAATATTAAATCAAAATACTTAAAAATACAATTAAAATGAGATAAAATATAAATCTCTGAAATACATGTATGAAAATATAATTATGAAATAAAGCTTTTCCTTCCATTCTGTAGTAACACTATTCTAGACGTTACCAGTAGCATGATATGAGAAAAGTCCACACATACACATTTTAGGCTGGTGGGTTTTGGTTTAAAAGGTGAACCTATCTCCAAATACATATGTATGCAGGACAATGACATCCAGGACCACACCTGAGCCTCCAATCCAGCCCAGTGCTCAGCAGAATGCCAGCACGTGGTAGGTGCTCATGAAATATTTTTGGATGGTTCAATATGCAATTTATTTGACCAAGTCTTAGTTATGAATAAATTTCAGAGCCAATACTCAAACCCAGTTTAGTGTTCATCCAATGTCAAAGTTTAAACAACTACCCTATCTTACTTCTATATGACAGAAAACAGAATCATGCATAATGCTTGGCTGACCTAATTTATGGGGTTATTAGGAAGGCTAAAGAATGTTTTTTTCTGTATAAATGTGTTTTGAAAACTATGAAATGCTTGACAGATATAAATAATTCAATTATTGAGATACAATAAATTTATAGTGCTTCTTTCAAACTTCAAAAAAAAAGTCAGTATCATTTAGCAATAGAGAAATGGAAAAGAGACTCTTTTTAAATAGGTTTTCTGGCTGGGTGCGGTGGCTCACGCCTATAATCCCAGCACTTTGGGGGGCCAAGGTGGGAGAATTGCCTGAGATCAGGAGTTTGAGCCCAGCCTAGCTAATATGGTGAAACCCCGTCTCTACTAAAAATACGAAAAATAGCTGGGCATAGTAGTGCATGCCGGTAGCCCCAGCTACTTGGGAGGCTGAAGCAGGAAAATCACCTGAACCTGGGAAGCAAAGAAGTTGCCATGAGCCGAAGATCATGCCACTGCGCTCTAGCCTGGGTTACACAGCAAGACTCCCTCTCAAAAAAAAAAAAAAAAAAGGTTTTTCTTTACCTTTATATAGGCAGATCCTAAAACCTCTAGCACATTATTTCTTAAAAGTTCACTTTTTTTTTGTATTATAGGTTCTTAATGACTTTTTAAAATTTAATGTCAACTCAGGAGTTCATAACATTTTATTCAACTCAAGTCCCAACCAACTCTTTTCAACTTACTTTTTCCCTCGCATATTGCAGTCCCCACAAAAAAAGAACATGTGCATTTTGGAAACCTTAAAATCATGATTTTTGTCTTTGCCGCAAGATAAAAACATTCACCAATTTCCTGAGGTCATTCTTGATCGATCGACATCTGGCCTCTGAAAGCGCCAGAATTCCTCTCAGGTCATCCTCTGTATTTTCACTAAAAGCCTCTCTGCTTGAAGTTCTGGTCAGTAGGAAGAGAATACTAGTAATGCCTTGAAAAAAAGATTTGATCAAATGTGGAGGAAATGTCTCAACTTCCTCATGTGGGAAAAAAGTAATATTTCCCCTCCCTTATCCTTTCTAAACATGTATTTCTTACATAGACAATGTGTATAATTGGGATTTTAAGGAATGCAAAACACACCTATGTAGCCAAGAATAAAACAACTCTAAACTCTAGATTTAATTTTTAATTTTAGTGTTCCCTTCAGACTGAACTATACCCTTTCTTGCACGGGCTAGCCATGGGGGCTACAGTACAGACAATATAGACCATATTTCATTTGTGTGCCTGATTCACACCATCATTTCGAACGTGAATGTACATGAACATCAAATGGGCATCATGGGAGGTGGGAGTTACAGATCTTAGGGCCCAAGATTCTGTGATTCTACCAGATAATACTCATGCCCATGGTCCACTGACTACACTTCTGGAAGCAAACACCCACAGCAACTCAGTAAGTTCCCAACTCATGGATCTGAACCAACTTCTTGGGAACTCCTATCTGGGCCATTGCTCAGCAATTCTTCTCTGGCGTTGGTGCCACGTGACAACAATACATTGAATAATAATACTGTTGTGTGAATTTCCTCAGGTTAGTAGAATATCTGAATGGTTCTGTTTTTACTATTTTTCTATGCTTGTATTATGCTCTGCTTTGGTAATTTTTACTAATGGATAGCACAAATATTTTCAAAATGCACTTAAAAAAAAACGGTGATATTTCAGGCTGATCCATGGTTGGTCAATCCTGTCACTTCATTGTCTCCAAATACTATAGTGTCTCTTGATGTTTGATGTTTGTTTCATTAGCTCAAGAATCAAAGTCCTAGTACCGAACATCTGAATGTCAGTCAAGTGACTGTTCTCCCTTTCCACCCAGAATTAGTTGAACACTTGGCCCCATAGTGGAAGCCACAGTGGGCAACTGACCCAGGAAATGGATTTCCTATGGAGACCACACAACATGGGGACCTCCCCACAAGGGAGAGATGCTAAGAGATGAAGGTGGATAAGTTTGTAGCAACCACAAAGTAACAACTGTCTGCCATACCCAGGTAATCAAATATTCTATTAAAAAGGGTAGGCGTGATGGTCCACACCTGCAATCTCAGCACTTTGGGAGGCTGAGGTGGGTGGATCACCCGAGGTCAGGAGTTTGAGACCAGCCTGGCCAGCATGGAGAAACTCTGTCTGTATTAAAAATACAAATGTTAGGTGGGTATGGTAGGGGGTACCTGTAATCCCAGCTACTGGAGAGGCTGAGGCGGGAGAAACACTTGAACCTGGGAGGCAGAGGTTTCAGTGAGCCAAGACTGTGCCACTGCACTGCAGCCTGAGAGACAAGAGAAAAATTCTCGCACTCTAAAATAACAACAACAACAACAACAAAACACACACACAGAGAACAACAACAACAAAAACAAATTCTATTAAGGGGTACACTTTTGTTATATGATTGTCTTTAAACAAATACTTCAGAAAACACATAATCTTAACAAAAGGGGAAAGTCAATTTTAGACAACTGCTTGAATGTTACAGGTGGTAGTTTTTATGTTTAGAGGGAACCATTCTATTTAAGACCTTTTGTGAGTTTTATTTTGTTGTTGTAACAATTACAGAACAAATCCATGCTACATTTTCTTTTGAGACTATTTCTCCTTCACAGACAATTATAGGAACACATTGTTTTCCTGTACTTTGCTTTATTCTTCTTTGAAGATACTGTGTTTTTTACAAATTGAAGTTCATTTGTGGAAATCCTGTGACCAGCAAGTCTATTGGTGTCATTACACTTTGTTTCTGTGTCACATTTTGGTCATGTTCACTAGATTTTAAACTTTTTCATTTTCATTATATCTGTTATGGTGATGTGTGATCAGTGATCTTTGATGTAACTATTGTAATTGTTTTAGGGCACCATGAACCATGACCTTAGAAGATGGCTGACTAAATAAGTGTTTGTGTGTGTGTTCTGACAGCTCCGCCAACTACCCATTCCCCTGTCTCCCTCACTCTCCTGGAACTTCACTATTCCCTGAGACATAATAACATTAATATTAGGCCAATTAATTAGGAACAGTATAATGTCCTCTAAGTATTTGAGTGAAAGGAAGAGTCACACGTCTCTTATGTTAAAACAAAATGCCAGAAATGATTCAGTTTAGCGTGGAAGGCACGTGTATGGAAAGAAGCCATCCATAACACAAAAGTGCAAGGTGGTGATGGAGATGCTGCAGCAAGTTATCCAGAAGTTCTAGCTAAGATCATTGAGGAAAGTGGCCACACTAAATAACAGATTTTCAATGTAGACAAAACAGTCTTATATTGGAAGAAGAGGCCATTTAGGACTTTTATAGCTAGAGAAAAGAGGTCAATGCTTTACTTCAAAGCTTTGAAGGACAGGCTGACTCTCTTGTCTGAGGCTAATGTAGTTGGTGATTTTCAGTAGAAGCCAATGCTTATTTATCATTCTGAAAATCCTAGGGCCACCTATTATTGTGTTAAATCCACAAAATCCATTCTACCTGTGGTCTATAAATGAAACAAAGCCTGATGACAGCACATCTGTTTATAGCAGGGTTACCAAATACGTTAAAGTCACTATTAAAACCTACTTATTGGACATTTTTTTTCAAAATATTGTTGCTCACTGACAATGTACTTAGTCACCCACGAACTCTCAAGGAGATATACAAGGAAATTAATATTTTTTATCTATCTGCTAATACAAAATCCATTCCATAGCCCATAGATCAAAGACTTATTTCAACTTTTAAGACTTATTATTTAAGCACTATATTACATAAGCCTATAGCTGCCATAGATGGTGATTCCTCTGATTGATCTAGGCAAAGAAAATAAAAAACCTTCTAGAATAAATTTTGCATTCTAGATGCCATTAAGAACTCATGATTCATAGGAAGAGGTCAAATTACCACAGTTTGGAAAGAGTTGATTCCAATCCTAACAATGGCTTTGAGCCACCCAGGATTCAGTAAGGAAGTAACTACAGATGTGGTTGAAATAGCAAGAGAACTAGAATTAGAAGTGGAACCTGAAGAAGTGACCGCATTGCTGCTATCTCATGATAAAACTCAAAAGGATGAGGAGTTACTTCTTATGAATGCATAAAAAACATGATTTCTTGAGATGGAATCAACTCCTGATGAAGATGCTTTGAACATTGCTGAAATAACACAGAAGGATTTAAAATATTACAGAAACCAATGATGAAAGAGCAAGAAGGTTACAAAGAAATGGTTCTAATTGTGAAAAAGTTCTGCTGTGGGTAAAGTGCTACCTAATAAAATCACATAGGACAGAGAAAACGTTTATAAAAAGAAGAGTCAGTTGATTTTGCAAACTTCACTATTGTCTTAAAAAATCACCACAGCCACCCTAACATCTGGCAACCACCCTTACCCTAATCAGTCAGTAGCCATGAACATCCATCCAACAGTACAAAGATTGTGATTTGTTGAAGGTTCAGATGATCATTAGTACTTTTTAGCAATATCTTAAAATTAAAGTACATACTTTTTTTTTAGATAAAATGCTATTGCACACTTACTACTTTACAGTATTGAGTAAACATAAGTTTCATCTGCACTGGAAAGCCAACAAATTTGTGTGACTTGCTGGATTTTGAATTTGCTATATTGCAGTGGTCTGGAGCCAAACCTCCTATATCTTCCAGATATGTCTGTATCCTGTTGTGTGAGGTATGGAGCCCATTGTGTGCTGTGACCTGCCTGCTTTTGTAGCACTTTCCTTTTATTTCAGATTTATTTTAATGGACATTGCTGATTTTTTTTTTAGTGTCTATCAGATATGGTTTGGCTCCGTGTCCCCACCCAAATCTCATCTTGAATTGTAGCTCCTGCTAATTCCCATGGGTTGTGGGAGGGACCTGGTGAGAGATAATTGAATCATGAGGGCAGTTTCCCCCATACTGTTCTAATGGTAGTCTTACGAGATTTGTTGGTTTTACTAGGGGTTTCTGCTTTCATTTCTTTCTCATTCTGTCTTGCCACCACCATGTAAGAAGTGCCTTTCGCCTTCCATCATGATTCTGAGGCCTCCCCAGCCACATGGAACTGTGAGTCCGTCAAACCTATTTTTCTTCCCAGTCTCGAATGCGTCTTTATCAGCAGCATGAAAATGGACTAGTACACTGTCAAGTGAAAAAGTGGTTAATTTAGAAAATCCTATAGTCTCTAGGACATGGAGATGCCATTTGTAAATGAACACCAAACAGAATGTGTGTGTGTGTGTGTGTGTGTGTGTGTTTGTGTGCGGTGTATATTTGCATTGTTGGTGGTTTCCTCCTTAAACAGAAACAATTCAGTTGTCTTTACCATGACTAGTTATTTAAATTATTTTTTAATGTAGCAAAGGCCTTGGAACTAATCATCCCCATCTGCATACACAAAAAGACATGACACAGGGAACAAAAAAAACGCCTGAGGACAAAACTAGGCTTCCTTTCACAGGCAATAGGGGAAATTAGTGTCATCACTAGGTTGAAGACATAAAGAGATTCAAAACTAAAAATCTTTTGAATGCTTCCAACAAGATTCCTATAATCAGCTGAAAGATAAGTAACGATCAAAGCCCTTTAAAACAGTATTGTTCGCTCCATTAGAATGGTTTAAATGTACCCTACTATTCACCAGAAATTATACAAGATTACTGGAGAAACTATGCTATTGTTTCAGCAAAGCACCCAGATGTTTTAAGGATGGCTTTCTCCACCAATGTAAGGTTAAAAGCCAAGATACAAAACAGCTGCAGTTATAAACCTTAATTATCAGGAACATCCTACCACATAGGTGCTCAATTGCCCTGACAAACTGATTTATCCTAAAGAGAGTGGGCTGGATTTGGTGTTTGGAGACTGGGGAAGGCAGACGGGTGGAATGGAAAGTGTCTCTGCATGGAATCAAATTGTGGATAGTTCCTCAGACAAATCCTTTCAAAGTGCTCACTAGTTTGTTAATCTCCTAAATACTTATTTTTTTCATGTAGTCCGTTTTATCCTAGGTCTAGTCTGATGGGGGAAGAGAAGAGAGTAAGTTTCTGCACACCTCGTTAACTGTTGCTTTGTGCAGTCCTCGCAGGACACGACACACAGCAGGGTCACGGTGGGATCTGAGAACATTCCTTAGCAGGAGTCTGTTATTGCTTTTGCTGATAAGGATTTGGAGGGGACATCTTCTGTCTCCATCGTTAAACCTTTTAAAGATTTCACGTCCATTGCTTATTGTCACTAAGATGAGGACAGAATAAGTAGTATTTTAGAAACTGATTCTATCAGACATTTTGAAAAAATAGCAATTTTAACTTTTATATTCTAGATAATAACAGTTTAAATGTCATAGGCAGCACCACGTCTGATGATGCACATATAGAAAAAGGCAAATGTTATAAGCTAAGTGTAATCTCTAAAGATGTGTGAATCAGATCAAAGAGTAAGCATGGCTTCATGCTTGTGTGTTGTGTCAAATTTAAAACTTCTAGCACAGATATGAATATGTTTATCTCTAGAATTTAGGAAAAATGTAAACGTGGAACCTAGTTTTTCAGTATTCTAAAATGTCTCAGGTAGTCCTTGAAGATGGGTCAATTCTATGACAACTTTTTCTTTTTAACCATTAACTTTCATAAATGACATCAGTCCAAATGCCATTTAGAGAGTTGCAATAGAGAACAACAACAAAAAGAAGCATAATATTGCTAAGTGAATCAATGCTAGTCCTTTTTTTTCAGATAGCAGTGTGCAGTTTTTAGCATTTAAGAAATTTATGACTATTTTAGGAGATAAATCTTGCTGAGAACAACAATGCTAGGTGGATACCTGTGAAACGAAGACAGGGTGTGGTCTCTGAGCTTTGGCAGCACTTGGATCATGTTGTGTTGGAAATTCATCTCACAACTAGGATTCACACTCCCATCTTATCTTCAAATCCCCATGTTACATTATAGGTGAGGTAAGGATAAAATGAACCCAACTGGTATTCTTAGATAATGCAGACATTTAAAACACACAACTCAGTTTTGGAAAATGAAGAAGTGCAATGCCATTGGGTTTACCTTGAAATCATGAAAATGGCTATATGGAGCTCTAATGTACAAATGCTTATTAATAAAAGGTAAAATCTCTAACCATCACTTTTAGTAGTAATTTTTCTCTGCCACCTACATGTGAACTAATTCACATGTAGGGAAATTGCAGGGTGATAGCTTTGATTTTTTGAATTCCATGGCAATGATTCTTGAGTGCTATTTGCATCACCACCAACACCACCACCAGAAGCTACCAACCCTAATAACAGCAATAATTATAATAATCATATTTACTCAGTATTCACTAGGGACTCTGCTAATCATTCTCAACATACTGTCTTTCCAAGATACAAATGTTTTAGAAAATCAAATTTCTAGAGATAAGGCCCTGTCCTCATTCAGATGATTTCAGTTCATACTGGGATTTGAATACAACTGTGAAAACTAAACATTACTTTTCAACTACATTTCAAAGCCATAAGGATAACAGCTCAAGGAAGAATGGGCGACTCTAGGAACCTTGGAGAAAACTTGGCCCACTCTCTCCTAGATTCACAGGAATCTTAGAAGAAATTCCAGGATTATTTCTGAAGGCTTTGATTTTTTTTTCTGTTACGACCCTGAACTCATAGTACTGTGCTTTCACTCACTCTTTTCTGCTTTTAATCCATATTTCCAAGTTTCTTGAAAACTTTTGAGAGACCCTGATCCAAGGTTATATCTGGGACCATGTAGATACAAAGCAGGCATTGTGAATTAGCATCTTTGGTATGTGTGAAAAAGATTATAAAGAGTTTATCTTTGATATTTGAAGTTTTTTGCTCTGAGGAAGATGTGAGGTTTGAGGGGAGGTATGTATACTCTAGGTTCCTGAAAAAAAGTACTTGGTAAAATTATTTTAAGAAATCATGACCTGCTGGGCTTTCACATATGCTGGCCTTTCCATTTGGGACAATTCTCTATCATTCCAATGCCTTTTAATTGGTAAAATCAACTCATTTGTCCTGGATCACGAATTATTATATTTTATAAATGAAATGCAAACTATCTACAGGAGGCAGCATAAATTGAGAGTTCCTCAAGGACAGGCAATGATGTATTTATTTTTGTGTTATAGTATCTAGTACATAAAAATATATATATACCAATATATATATATATACCAATTAGACTTTCAAAATATGCTTTTTGAATGAAGGAAAAAGCTTTTATGGGTAACACACCACTTTGATACTATAGAAAAATACAAAATTTGTTTTTGTAGATAAATTATATTGAAAAATTTGGTTTCTTCTAAATCCAATTATTTTTCAGCTATTAAATTCAAATTTTTAAACTCAGACTATGGAAATTCATTATCTTTAAATTATTTAATATCCAACTAGAAAAAGATAGCTAATGTGTGTACTCTGGAGGTGATTTAAGTCTCCTCTTAGACCGTGATAAGCTGTACATAAAGTACATGGCAGGGAACATGCTTTCTCCATGAATACCTTCATTAGCTAGACTTTAAAAGAATACAAAAAACTAGCACATTTGTTCACTTGCTTTGCTCTTTCCATGAGAATCACAATTCCTTTCCAGTCTTTTATATCATAGAAATGCATCAATTTTGAACAATAGTTAAATAATTGACTTTGATATAAACCCTAAGTAATTTTGAAAGAACTAATCAGAGACATTTTATATAACATACTAAATAATCTAGCAGAAACACTATTAAAAAAGATGAAATTCTTTGGAGTGAAAACCTCTTGCATGAAATTGATGTATAATGTAAAGGGTTAACCCATTCTGGCTCTTTTAAAACTACTCTTCCACGGTTAATATTTGCCAAGATCTAAAAAAAGTTGCTATTTTGCATGAAGTAAACACATTTCAGAAGAAGTGAGTTAAAGTGTTTTTGGTATTTTCCCTACATGACAAGTTATAGGCAATGACGAGGAGGAGGCTGAGTTTTATTATATGTTCTTCACATCAGGCCCTAATATTTGGATGCTGAGTCTTTAAATATGCACTTACAATATCTTTTATCTTCCTTATAGAAGAAAAAGGCTTGTTAAAATCTGGTTAACGCATGCCCTATCAAAATGATTACTACTGACTGGGCATTTTCCCTATTATTCCATTTTAACTTACCCATGTCAAACCCCTGCCTCCTAGCCATTTTGGCAGGGTAAGCTTAATGAGATTTAAAAAAAAAAAAAGAATAAAAAGAAAAAGGAAAAAAGAAAGAAGGAAAAAGAGCTATCATGGGCTAGACTGTTCTGGTAGCCCTAAACTGAAATGCTTTTTTTCCACTTCGATTTTTTTTAATGAATACCATGTCAACCTGCCCTTATTCACCTTTATGTGGTAACGTAATTTGAATTTTTCCTCTATAACGCTTTTAGGGAAAAATATAAAGAGGATAATAAGAGTTTTATCCCAGAATGAGGTCACCACTGATTGCTGGGGCCCAATCTCGCCACACCTAGATATAGCAAACTCCATCATACCTGATGCCTGCATACAATTTTTTCCCTCAATTTTCTAAGGAACAAGAAACATCTGTCTTTTTCAGCCTCTTCACAGTATCCAACCCCATGGACAGATGTTTTCAAAACCACGTTGTCTGTGAACATTTAAAGGAATACTATATTTGCATAAACTCTGGGAATTCCAAGCTCTGTGCTTTCCATACTGTTTTAGTTTTTTAAATCAACATTTTTTTGTTCTGTACCCATCATTTTGTTTTACTCCTCATAAAGCAGACATTGTGTGCACACATCTGTTAAATGTGGGCTGCATTTATTACAGTTCTGTTCTTCCAGAAACAGGAAGGATTAATTACCACAGACCGGCTCTAGAAGCACCCCCGTGTTTCTTAACACACAAAATTAATTCAGAGTTGACAAAACTCTTTCAGACACAGCCTGCTTCCTGCTGATGGCGCTTTATTAGCATATTCTTCCCAGAAAAAAAAAATGCCTGATAGACCCTTTTTACCTCTCCTCTGAGTTCAATTTGTACAGCACTGAGTGACAGGCAGCAAAATGACTTGAATATATCTAAGGCAAGTTGCCAGAATCCTCCCGATAGAAGCACTTTGGAATCTTTGTTCAGAGTACATTAAAGTCACAGAAGGTCCATGTACTGTAGACGGGATGGGGCAGGCAGGATGTTCTCAGTAAGACAAAACAGCAGGTGATAAATGACATTAAATAACAGTGAGAATTTACCACGGACTAAATTAACTACTGGAGTGAATGTTCTCAGCTCTAAGGCTATATTAACAGTGAATTTATAATTAGGTGATTATCATTCTTTTTAGTGTTTGAGGAAGTCTATATGTAAAAATGATGAAGACAGTTCTATTTGACTCTGGAGACATGCTGCTGGAAGTGGTTCCAAAAACGCTGGAGAATAATTCTTCTTTCAGGACTTACAAAGTCATTTACAAAAATAAGTGTTGGAAGCGAATTAGATTGTTGAATATCTTATACACACAGACACACACAGATTATTTCATAATTGCAACCTTGGAGAACTATCAGAAAATTACAATCCTCCAAAATGTAAACCTGTAGATGTCCTCAAAAATTACTCCGAAGTTAATTATTGGAATAAGATGTTTTTAAGATAAACATTAATTTTGCCTTTGTCTTTCCATTAGAGGCAGTATCCTTTAAAAATATATTTATTTTCTAAATCTTAAGAAATTCCTTTATGATGTTGCTTATACTTATGACTTTAAAAGAGCCTTTCCATTTAAATTTTACCCTAAAACCTCTGAGAATCTAAAGAACTGCAATATCATCTTTTCAAAAACTGTGTCGGGAAAGAGAATGAGCTGCTGAATTTGTCATTGACTAGGTTGTCCTAAAATCAGCACAGAGCCGTCGTTTGAGTCAAACACTCTTAGACAAAATAATAATTTAAAAACCTACGATAATCTTCAAATAATTTTTCTATGCTTTTACCCAGTGATTAGTGTTTCAGTTTCCTGAATATTCATACCAACCCCTCCCTCCCTAAAAGGGGAACAAGTTTCAAATGGTGTCAGAAGCACATTTGGGTCTTTGGTAGAATTCTCACCATGTGTGCACTTTCTCACCATCTTGCACACTTTCCATGAGGATCTCTTGTAAAGCTAGAACACTTCGTTTTGGGAACAAAGCCCCGAATGTCTAGACACATTATAGTGCTTGGTTACGATTGCATTTCCATTATAAACTAGTGCATATTCATTCATAACTTTCTCCAAAATTCTCCTTTTGGGCTTTAAACTCTCCAGGCTTAGCCTCAGCCAAAAGGTGAATACTTGGAAAGTTTCTGCTAGATCCATTTTTATCAGATATTGACTTATGTGACTCAAAAAATCATTTTCCATATGTCCATAAGAATGATTATCCAAAAATGTAACCCAGGAGGAGCTGACTTTTATAATTTAAAGTTTTGAATCAGACTAGTCCTTTGAGAAACAAGCTCAAACGCTGGAGTAAAAGTTTCAAATTTAAAACCAAACTTTCTCTGTATCCATGCATATTCCACTGAAGCATCAATACATCAACATACAACTTTATTTTATCTCAATTCTTTTGGGCATATCCCTCTATGTGCTTATGTATTTTGTCTTGAAAAATTATTAGTGAAGTTCCAAATAAACTATTAGAAGTACAAGGCTAGTGGTAGAATCTCTCTATGTGGAGAGAAGGATAAATTTTTCTAACATGGCTATACTTTCTAATAACGAGTGTTGAGTCCCCTGACACTCGGTTCTGTGCATTACTTTGGGTATGATGCTTCCAGATGTCCTTTAGAAGTGGGTGAAATTGACTCTGATGTGATGCATTGAAAAAAATAAAATAATGATAACAATAAAAAGAAGTGTATGAGCTGTTGGTGTAGGTAGAATGGAGGATTTTACAATCTGTACTAATTTGAATTTTTTTTTCTTGTGCATAACCTAAGATGATTCTAAATACACCATGTGTATGAGATGATCACATGTAACCTTTAGGCAGATTTGCTCACTCCAACATAATTCCTCTCTTCCTCGCTCTTACAATCCTCTCTGCCTATCTTGGTCACCCAGAATTCTGAGCTTCCCTGGGGACTTTCTTTTCTAAGACATTAACTAATGAACACTGAGTTAATTACTTAATATATTAGCCTTTCCAAAAATTATTTTTATTTAACAGGGTATTAATAAAAGAGAGAATAATTCAAGATAAACAATAAAGCACATATTAGAATTTAAAATACTTGGCATTTTGTCAATGGGAATATTTTGTTCAAAGTCACTTCACAGAAAGACCTTAGTAAATTACTTATTTAACTTCTCTGCACATTAATTTCTTCACCCAGAGAAAAGGAAAAATCATAGCACCTACTGATTTGGCTGCTTATGAAGTTTAAACAATATTGTGTATATACGTTACTTACAAGAGTCCTGCTTTAAAATGTCCTCAGTAAATATTAGTTATCATTAGTGTCAGTCTATTATTTTTATTGTGATTATCAAAGGTAAGTAAAGCAATCTCTGAAAATTTAAATTCTAGAGCTAAACCCAGTATTAACTATAATAAAAGGTATTCCCACTTTTAAATTAATAATGATTTTATATATAATATGTATTAATTATATAGTAAAAATTATATAAATTATATATTATATATTATATATAATGTAAATAATATATCTAATATATAATGTAGAATTATATATATTATATAATTTTATATTTTATTACATATAAATATATAAATTATAAATATATAAATATATATACACACAAACATATTCCTATGATAAAATTATTTTATATATATTATATATTACATATACAAATTATATATATTATAGATAAATATATAAATAAATATATAAATATATATGCACACAAATATATTCTTATAATAAAATTATATATATTTATTATATATCAATATATAAATTATACACACACACACACACACACACACACACACAAATATATTCCTATGATCTGGGGAAAAGGTTTAGTGCACAACACAAAAAATTCCTTTTCAAGCTTTCTGAAACAGATATTAACCACTGACAAATATAAATTAATAGGAATAACCATATATTGTATGTTAATGGCCAGTCGTTGTTGATTTCACTGCAGTTGCCCACAGAGTATGTGTGCATGAACCCTCGTGGCCTCAGTGATACACCTGACAGCTCATATCATCCCACCTGCCATCCCCTACAGCAAATCATTTTTCAACATTGTACATTCCTAATTTGAGGACTGTAAATATTCATTAAAAATTTAGTCAATTTACAGTCTTATTATTTACATTATCCAATCGATATTTCTATGTTTTATGTAGATAAACAAAACATGAAATATTTCTATCCCCCAATTTTTATATTCATAAAGAAGATCCTTTGCCAAAGTGAACTTAAAGGCTTTTCAGCAATGTGACATTTCAGCAATGTGGCATTTAACACCCATAAAAGTTAAAGAAATTGACATGTGATAATATTGGAAAAAATTAGTTTGTGTTTTTTTAATGTTTATCACAATATATCAAAGGCTTTACACAGTTTTTTTTTCTTTTTTCTTTTTTTTTTTTTTTTTGCAGTTCCAGAATAGGGAAGGAATGCCTTCTATGAGTATTTCACAGTGAGTTTTAAAATGATAAACCTTTTTATAATGACTCATAGATCATAAAGTAAAGTAGACAATTATAACTTCACTGAAGTATAGTAATTTAGAAAATTACCCATATCACAAGTCAATGGTAACAAAATATCAAAAAAATGAAAGCCTTTCTTCTCAAATCAATAAGCCCTTGTCAGCATGTATGCTTTCTTTTCTTTACTTTTATTATTAGGGACAATTTCTACTAATTGTGACTAAACTTAAATGATAATTGAGTAAAAATTACACATAAAATGCACTTGCTTGTTTTCTTATAAGGTTAGTAATGACTCCATATTTCAATAATTAACATTTATGTAACACGTACCAGTTTATGAAGCGTTTTTCTACCCAGGAGCTCATTTCATTGTTATAGGAACCCTGTAATGCATTCATTAATACTTTCATTTTACAAGTGAAGTTAAGTGATTTATCCAAAGTGCTGCTTCTCTAAATTATGAGAGACAAGGGTCGGACTCAGATCTTCCAGATCATGGATTCTACCATATCACACTACCTTTCTCTACTATTATTTTATGCTATAAATAATAATTACATTTTAAGTGACTCTTAAAAATGAACCATTGAGAATTAACAACATGCCAGGCAGTGTTACACAGTTGATATTCATTATTATATTCAAAACAACAATGTGAGATACAAACTTCATTTGAAGCATTTCACAGATAAGGAAACTGAGTTTCAGGATATTTAAGAAATGTTTTAAGATTACAAAGCTATGATATAACAGTGAGAACAAAACTTCAATCTCCCTGCCCCTGGAGTCTGTGTACCTAGACAGAATCTTTGGAGAACTACTTGACATTGTTTTCAGCAACCCTCTTTGTGGGCCTTCATAAAAGCTACTTAAGCTCTTAAAGCAAAGGTGATATAATGAACTTGTTCTCTGGTGACTGCTGAGCACATGGTGTTGGTGGGTACTATGACATTTACCTCACAGATTCCTATCGTCAAGGATCCAAGGGAAGTGAGAATTTAGATACAAGGTTAAGGAACCCCAGGAGGGAATACAATGGCCATGTAGATTTCACAAAATGCGTGAATTTAACTCTATAGGAAGTGTGAAGCCATAGAGATAGAACCTGTGAGAAGTTAATGCAGCTAAGTGGTTGCGAATGATGCCACATTAATTGATTAATTTCTCTTCAATGAAGAACACCCCCACACCCCACCATGCCTGTTTGGGAGTGATTGTGTTAGGAAGTGGAAGAACACAAAACCCAGGGCAGGCTATGGGTATAATTCTATGTGTGAGGATCACATCGAATGAAATCATGTAGAAAAAAAATGAGGAACAAATGAATGAGGTTTTTTTTTTTTTTTTTTTTTTTTTTTTTTTTTTTTTTTTTTTTAATGGGATGTCTTGGGCAGAAATAAGGTAAGGGTATGGAGGTTCTTGGAGTCAAATGATATTAAAGTCAAAAGGAACAAAAGATAAACTTTTGTGATCATTTAAAACTCCTGTAGTAGGTCACTCATAAGAGTAGGATTAGCTAAATTCAGAAAGGCTTGAAGCTAGAAATCAGAGAACTACCAGAAGGACATTTCATTAATCTAAACGTATTAGTTAGACAGGGTCTAGACAAGGACTTTATGGAAAACAAAGTAAAGAAAGGGGTAAATGTAATGAAATAGGACTTGAAATGGACATAACAGATTTAAGATAAGAAGCATTAAATTAAACCCCATTTACATCTGTGAGAACAATGTAATAAATTTTCATAATAAGTAAAAACCACAGCAGCTCATTCAAATTATTTGTCGGCCCGTCTTCTCCATGGAGATTATATAAAAATTAAGATGAATGAAATTCATTATTATTTCTATTTCTGGGGCATAAAGATATTCTATTTGCTGTGTAGACGATCAACTTAATTTCTAAAAAAGAGACAGGAGATAAAAAGAAAAATGTGATTTTATCAAATCTCTTCAACACGCTGATGGATTAAAAAATTGATTTTTAATTTGCCTGTTAATGCTGTGATCTTCAAGCTATATGACAACATATTGTCAGTTTGGATAAATATTATTTAGTATTTAAATTATTTCTAAAAACTGTTTTTAGTGTTTTAGGCTAATGATTCCAAGGCATTTCAGATTGCATTAAAGTTATGAATTTCACAGACACCTCCTTTATTTTATTTTTTTACCATTCTTATTAGCATTTTCAGGTTTTAGAGGTTTTTAATACCTTATTGCAGACCTAGAGAACTCCAGCTCCTGGCATTCCGTCAAGAGGTTAGGTTACATAACATGTGGTCTTTCATCAGCTGTGTTGGGTATGTAAAATCTCTTTCCAATTTCTCTTCATGATGTTGGTTTTCTGAACTTAAATCTTTCAACTTATTATATGAGTGCAGGAGAATGTGTTAAATCTGCATATGTCACAGTTTCCTGTTGAACACAGATCTGCTCTTCACATTCTTTAGTGAAGCTGAGACATGCAAATATGCACCAGAAGTTGCAGAGCATCTCTGCTGAACATGCCAGACTAGCTGCGGGGAATGCTGGCTGCTGTCTCTGGGGTCTGAAAAGCACTAGGGAATTCCTCATAACTTGTTACACTTTTCTCTAAGCATGCTCCTAAAATTACAGAGGAAGTAACTCAGTCATCTAAGTTAAATATATTAAAACCAAGTATCAAAACATGGACAATCACTCTCAGCATTTCTATTCAACATAGTACTGGAAGTTCTAGCCAGAATCATTAGGCAAGAGCAAGAGATAAATGAAAGGCATCCATGTTGGAAAAGATTTAAATGATTCCTCTTTGTAGATGCCATGATTTTTATATATGGAAAACTCTAAAGAATCCACTAAATATGTGTCAGAAATAACAACTGAACTCAGTAAAGATTCAAGATATAATTTCAGCATCAAAAAAACATCAGAAGTGTTACTCTACACTAACAGTGAGCTACTGGAAGAAGAAATCAAGAAAATAATCCTATTTACAAGAGCCAAAAAATAAAAAATATTTAGGAATAAATTTAACAAAGGAGGTGAAAAACCAGTACACTGAAAGCTCCTAAACATTGATGAAAGAAATAGAGTAAGTAAATGGAAAGAGATCTGTGTTTACAGACTGGAAGAAATAAATTGTTAAAATGTCTATACTATCCAAAGAGATCTAGAGATTCAGGCAACTGCTATCAAAATTCCAATTACATTTTTCTTAGAAATAGAAAAAAATCCCAAAATGTGTATGGAAACACAGATGCAGAATAACTAAAACAAAATTGAGGAAAAAGAACAAAGTTGGAGGCATCACATTTCAACACAGGTGCCAAGAATATACAACTAGGAAATGACAGTCTCTTCATTAAATGATATTGAAGTAACTACCATGTGCATAAAAATAAAATTAGACCTTCTCTCACACCATATACAAAAATCAATTCAAAATAGATTAAAGACAGGCTGAACATGGTGGCTCATACCTGTAATCCCAGCACTTTTGGAGACCAAAGCGGGCAGATTACTTGAGATCAGGAGTTCAAGACCAACGTGGCCAACATGGTGAAACCCTGTCTCTTCTAAAAATACAAAAATTATCTGGGCATGGTGGCAGGCACCTGTAATCTCAGCTACTTGGGAGACTGAGGCAGGAGAATCATTTGAACCTGAACCCAGAAGACAGAAGGTACAGTGAGCCGAGATCGTGCCATGGTGCTCCAGCCTAGGTGACAAGAGTGAAATTTCATTTCAAAAAAAACAAACAAAAAAAAGAATAAAGACTTATAAATAAGGCATAAAGCTGTAAAACTAATATCAGAAAATAGAAGAAAAGCTTCATGACATGGGTCTGAGCAATAATTTTTGGAAAATGAAACAGAAGCACTGGCAAGAGAAACAAAATAAGGAAACGGGATTGCATCAAGCTAAAGCTGTGTAAGGCAAAGGGAATGACAGAGCGAAGAGACACCTAGGAAATGGAAGAAAAACATTGCAAGTCATACATCTTAGAAAGGATGACTATTTAAAATACATCAGGAACTCAAACTACTCCACAGCATGGAAACAAATAAACCGATTTAAAAAATGGGCAAAGGACTCGAATAGACATTTCTTAAAAGAAGACATACAAATGGCCAACAGGTACATTAAAAAATGCTCAGTATCAGTAATCATGAAAGAGAAGCTAAATAAAACTACCATGAGGTATATCTTACATCTGTTAGAATCACTATTACCAAAAAGGCAAATGATAACAAGTGCTGGAGTAGATGTGGGGAAAAGGGGGCCCTTCACACTGTTGGTGGGAATGGAGATTAGTATAGCCACTATGGAAAGCAGTATGGAGGTTCCTCAAAAAGCTAAAAATAGAACTACCATATGATCCAGCAATCCTACAACTGGATGTTATCCAAAGAAAATGAAATTGGTGTATTGAAGAGACACCAACATTCCCATGTTCATTATAGAATTATTTATAATAGCTAAGGTACAAAATTAAAAATTAATGAATAAATAAAGAAACCATGGTAAATATGTAATCATTAAAAACGAAAATTCTGTTGTTTGACAAAACATAAATATACCTAGAGGACATTATGTTAAGTGAAATAAGCCAGACACTGAAAACAAATACAGCATGATCTCTCTTATATGTAAAATCTAAAAATGCTGAACTCTGAAACAGAAAGTAGACTGGTGGGCACTAAGAGATGGGGTGGTTTTTTTAGGAGCACAGGGAATGAGGGAAATAGTTGTTGATGATACAAAATTTTAATTGCATACAGGAGTAATTAAAGATTGAAAAGATCTATTGCACAACATAATGACAATAATTAGTAACAATATATTGTATCTCAGAAAAATACTGATAGATTTTAAATGTTCTCATCCCAAAAACAATAACTATGTGACTTAATGCATAGGTTAATTGGCTCCATTTCACAATGCATATATATTTCAAAACATTATATTGTACACAATATATATTATGTTATCAATTTTAAAAAGCATAAATAAATAAATGGAAAAGAAAAAATATATATGTACTAAAAAGTGTTGGTGAGGATGTGGAAGATATGACATCCTCTTGTATTTCCAGTAGGTTTGTAAAGTAGTTCAGCTGCTTAGGAAAAGAATTTGGCTGTTCCTTAAAATGTTAAACATAGACCTATTGACATTATATTGATTTGCAAAAAAAAAAAAAAAAAAAGAAAAATCAAGTTTGTCAAACTGTCTATATATAAAATTTTGTCATTTTTAAATTGCTGTAATTCTGTACAAATACTAATAATTATTTTTCAGTGTATATAGAAGAAAAAGTACCCAAATACTATTTGTGTTGATATTGGTCTCTCAATTCTGTATGTAACATTTAAAAAAATGGACATGCTTACTCTAATGTATGGGGCAGAAAATCCAGAAGTAGTTTTTAGGATCTATTTTGTTCATTGTGTTATTAAGTCTTTACAAATATACTGTATGTTCAGTATTATTTTTAGTGTATCCTGAAGAATGTAAATATAAGGAGGCCTGGAGGCTTGGCCAAGGTTGCACGGCTAGATCTCTGTTCACGTTGGGAAGAGCACTGGTCTCTTGCCATCCGATGACGGATGGGCTGCTTTGCACCTCTCACTCCAGAGCTTGACAGATAGGGGCAGGAACCAGCAAGTCTCCATGATGGTGCAGTTGAGTCTTGGCTTTACAATAGGAAGGATTCAGTGCTGTTTTCCAAAACTGTCTGGAGCGAAATAAAGAAGGCTGAGTAGTTTGAGGGACTCATATTAGGGGCTGATATGGCCACAGAGCCGAAGCATTTTCTCTAGTATAACTTTTATTAGAAATAGCTGAACTATTTTAATTCCAAATTCCTGATTGCCTGTGTCGATCTCTCAGTTGGCTACAATCTTGGCAGCAAAGATGGATAATATTTATCGGGTGCTTTTTCAGACCTTTCACAAACCTGAATAACAGAGGTACGACTAAACCAAGATGTTGTAATTCTAAGTACAGGGACCTTTTAGCAATCAAATATGCTTTTTTAGAGTTGAATGTTCTATGAGGTCCTTGAGGAGACATCTGTGGCCTCAAATTATATTCTGTATCTACTCACAGTCACTTAGGGAATACTTGCTATCATTCTATAATTAGTGATAAAATTCAAGATGGAAATATTAAGATAATTTCTGAGCAATATACTGATTTAAGCACAGGGGTTTGTTTTATTTCTAACTTTGTCCATTTTTCCTAGAAATAAAACTCACATTGGGGTTGGGATGAACACTGCAAGAATGTTTTGATGATCTATACAAAGAGATCTGGAGGACTTGGATTTTGACCTATGAAAATTGAAAGAGGTGGGTGGATCTGACAACTGAGTAGGAAGTGGAATAAAACACAAAGAACAAGAAGTCATTTTCTAGAACAAAGAGTCAGTTGTCCTCTCTAGACAAAAATTACAATCCCCTTTTGTATATAAAGAAATTACAATAAACATAATATTAAGATTCTATTTCCTCTGCCTATCAAGTAGCAAAGATTTTGAAGACAACTGGAAAGAAAGTGAAGAAATAGCATAAATTGGTGCAAACTTTTGTAAAGCTATTTTAATTATATACTAAACGTTTTAAAATGTGCATAGTCTGTGATTGATTTTTCTCTTTCAAAATTTATTCTACAGAAATAACCTGAGATATGTGTAAAGCATACATATTTAAGGAAATTAAAAATTATCAACAGAAAATATGCAAACAATTTCTTTTATGCTGAGTTAAGGATGCAAAAGTATGCACATATCATAGAACCTTGATAGCGTTTCTCCCTTGTAGAATAGCAGCTGTTATTGTCAGAAAATATTTATATTAAACTAAGTTAAAAAATTAAACCATGATATCATACACTTTTTAATGTTCTTCATATATATATATATATATATATATATATATATATATATATGAAGAATCTCTCAGTTGGCTACAGTCTTGGGAGCAAAGATGGATAATATTTATTGGGTGCTTTTTCAGACCTTTCACAAACAATATATTTAAATTGTACTTTAGGTTCTGAGGTGCACGTGCAGATCATGCAGGATTGTTGCATAGGTACATACATAGCAAAGTGGTTTGCTGCCTCCATCCCCCATCACCTATATCTGGCATTTCTCCTCATGTTATTCCTCCCCAACCTCCCTACTCTGCTGCCTTCCCAGCCCCAGTGTGTGATGCTCCCCTCCCTGTGTCCATGTGTTCTCATTATTTACTACCCTGCTATGAGTGAGAACATGTGGTGTTTGATTTTCTGTTCTTGTGTCAGTTTGCTGAAAATGATGGTTTCCAGATTCATCCATGTATCTACAAAGGACACAAATTCATTGATTTTTATGGCTACATAATATTCCTTGGTGTATATATGCCACATTTTCCTTGTCTAGTCTATCATCTATGGGCATTTGGGTTTATTCCAGGTCTTTGCTATTGCAAACAGTGCCACAATGAATATGCATGTGCATGTGTCTTTATAACAGAATGATTTATAAACCTTTGGATATATACCCAGTAATGGGATTGCTGGGTCAAATTGAATTTCTATTTCTTGAAGAATCACCACACTGTCTTCCACAATGGTTGAACTAATTTACACTCCCACCAACAGTGTAAACGTGTTCCTATTTCTCCACATCCTCTCTGGCATCTGCTTTTAATGATACTTACTCCAACTGGCATGAGATGGTATCTCATGTGGTTTTGATTTGCATTTCTCAATGACCAGTGATGATGAGCATTTTTTCATATGTTTGTGGCTTCATAAATGTCTCCTTTTGAAAAGTGTCTGTTCATATCCTTTGCCCACTTTTGAATGGGTTTGTTTGTTTTTTTCTTGTAAATATGTTTTAGTTCTTAGTAGATTCTGGATATTAGCCCTTTGTTGGATGGGTAGATTGCAGAAATTTTTTCCCATTCTGTTGGTTGCCGATTCACTCTAATGATTGTTTCTTTTGCTGCACAGAAGCTCTGGAGTTTAATTACATCCCATTTGTCTATTTTGGCTTTCATTGCCAATGCTTTTGGTGTTTTCGTCTTATAAAAACATACATGAAAAACAATAGAACAAATGCACTAGAGAAAGGAAGAGAAGAAAAGGACATGTAATTATGAATGATCTTTTAGGAAGTGGTGTTTTGATTATGTTTTTATGAATTATTGTTTTTCTTTCACGTTTCTGTGTTTCTTAAATACTTTTTTATTGATCATTTAGTATTAGTATCATTAGAAATATAATTTTCCCTTTAAAGGTTAATAACTTTGCGGAAGTCACTTCCAGTTGTCTGTCCAGTTCTTACCCAATCACATTTCCTCCTTTCTAACAGATCCTCATTTTTGTATGAAGTTGCAATATTCCCTGTTTAATATACTAACTGCCCCCAAGCCCTTGCAGATTGTGTTTGCTGTAAAGTGTGAAGAGTGATGTGTTAATATAAGTGATTGGTTTTATGCACCTTTTGGACTTTTGCATTTTACCATTTGTTCTACTAAATCTTCTTTCTGCCTGGAACACAAAGATGATGCCTAGAGATGGAGCAGCCATGTTATTAATGTAATAATGAAAAGTCCCAAGTTAGACAAAAAGTTAGAAGAAACTCCAGTCCTTAATAACTTCATCAAGCTGTTTCGAGAGCCTTGTACTATTATCTCCCTCAGTTTCTTTTTACACAAATGAAAATAACTCCTCATGTGTGCAACTCGCTCAGGATTGACTTCCTTTGCATGTGATGAAATTCAGTCTTAACTGATACAAAGAAGGAGAAGAAAATCATTAATTCACACTGTACTCTAAGTTGTAAATGATGATGGATAAAATGAATCTAGTAAACATTTGAACTGGGGGAACTAAAAGACGAAAAGATGTGAAAAAAAATTTCAGACTAGGGAATTTTTCTTACATCTTTACTGTATTTCAGAATTTGAGGCACCAACCAATACTTGATGGACCTGTGTTAGTGTGCTTTTCTATCTCAACTTCAGAACATTGGGGAATAGTTACTGCCTCACTTTCCCTGTTATGTAATTAGATATGTTTCTCTCTTAATAGAAAAGATCAAAATAAGAATTCTTATGTAGTTGGACATTTTATGTGAAAAGATTTCAAAGGTGACATTACATATTATCAAATAGAATTTTCAGATTTAAAAATAGGATGAAAAATGAAACACTTTTCAGAGAAAAGATAGTTTTGACCACTGAATACGAATCAGCCCTGGAAAAACCAAGAGCACATAATGTTCATGCTTTTGGTCTTTCTTAAGATTTCATCTACCTCTATACGGGATTTTTACCCTAGGTTATTTCAAAGGTAATCCATGTTTCAAAATCTCCATTTTATTTTCCTTCTTCCGTAGAGTAGGAAAATGCTTTCCACATTGTCCACAGTTAGTTGCCTCTTCTAGACATGGGTTAAAAACACCCAGCACTAGAAGCTATGTCATTAAAATGCATGCATTTTTCTTAATGATGGCCAATGAACCATAACAAAATTGAAACTTCCCTCTCTGGTAGTGATCAGACAGGTTCAAAAAGAATATTTGATGATATGCCAAGCTAGCACATTGCTGCCATTATAAAGCAACGCCCACACCCAAATCAGCCAGGCTTTTCTTCTCTATTATAGAACAGCTGCCTCCCATAGTGTGCCTGATTTAGCACAAGATCAAAAACCTCAACGCCTTCTATGTGGGTTCTGTGACATTTCACAGTTGCATGGGACCCAGGTAAAGCCATTAAAAAATATTTTGGGACTATTTCAAGGAGAAAATAGAAACACAAGGCCCTGTTATCCAGTATCATTAGACTTTTTCTTATGCTACGTGGGGCTGTCCCCTTAGAAACCTCAATGAAGTGTTAGGAACAAGCAGCCTGAGCCTTAATTAATTTCTGCATTCATTTATTGAATAGACATCTATTGAGAAAATAATACAACTAAAACATTAGGATTAAAGTGCTATACTAAGCTGCTTCTGGTTCAAACATGTTGCTTTTTAAAAAATTGTTATTAAAAAAATGTTTTTTGAAACAAATTCTTACTCTGTTGCTCAGGCTGGAGTCCAGTGGGGTGATCATGGATCACTGTAGCCTTGACCTCTTGGGCTCAAGCAATCCTCCTTCCTCAGCCTCCCAAGTAGCTGGGAGTATCTAGGGTTTTTTGTTTTTGTATTTTTTATATAGATGAGGTTTTATCGTGTTGCCCAGGCTGGTCTTGCACTCCTGGGCTCAAGCTATCCTTCCATCTGGGCCTCAAAAAGTGCTGGGATTACAAGTGTGAGCCATCACACCGGGCCTTGTTTTGTTGCTTTTATTGCTACTTCCAAGCACTTTTGTTATTCCAAACACCTTCATTGTATCTATTGTAAGGAATGCTCTAATTAAGTTGAAGCAAACTATGGCTCTACTGCATTCAGTTCCGTGTTTCACAATCTTAGTGCTACAAGGACTGAAAAATGTGCTTTCTGTTAATTTATCTATTTTAGAACGAGGCCTTTATTCGTATAGTATGTGCTAATCAACCTGCAGCATGATATCTATTTTATTGTGCAGGTATCTAATATATAATTGGCAAAATAATAGACTCTCAGTCAGACTGGACTGAACCGTATTCTGCAGCAGATCAAAAGCAGTGCTTTCAAATGCTAGCTGGATAACATAATTCTTAGAAAGGTAGCTTTTGTACTGCATTGACATCTACAACTGTTGGTTCTTGTTCTACCTTCAAGAGTCACAGAAATGCCTAAATGTTCTCTCATATAACAGCTCTATAAGCTGTTGATCTTACTCCACAAATGATAAATCTTTTTTTTGGATAAACTTCCTCAGTTTTGTCCAAGGATCCTCCTAGGCACAACCTTCCAACCCATCTTCATTCCTCTCTGTTTAGTTTGTCAGTGGCCCTCTTAAAACATGCACATAAGTGGTAGGTGTGGTCTGTTAAGTCCATAGAATAGTGAGAATGTTGCCTTCTTCCTGACTAGCATAGCACCATCTTCCTGACAAGGTTGGCTTTGTTCACTTTTGCATTTTGGGCCACTGCGCTGTTGTCTCATATTGAACTTTTGGTCCATTGGGACCCCTAGATATTTTTCATGCACAATGCTATCAACCCTATCTATAACTAGAGACTTTTTATTTGAAGGAAGTCTATAGGACTTAATCCTATCTAAAGCTCTCATCTTTTGGACTTGGTGTAGCATTTTATAATGATATCTATTATATTTCTCATCCTCAGTTTGATTCTTTTCTACACCTATTCAGGGTTGTCTCTGTTTCTGACATATTTAAATGTGAGCCTGATAATTTCATGCCTTTGCTCAAAAAACTTCAAAAATACCTAAAAATCCACCTAATTAGGTAAAAACCCCTAGCTTTGGATTTAATTCCCTCCTGTTACCTCACCTCATACTTCTAGACTCAATTGCAGATGGGAAGCTGCAGATATGAGTTGCACCCTTGTGTCTTGGGGTAACCCTCTCCCACAAACAATCTCAGCCATGTTTTTTTTTTTTGTATTTTATCAGGGGTCACATTATCCACCAGGATAGCTTCAGAGTTGGTCTGAGTGTTACAGGAGGCAGTATTTGTGGAAGCTCACAGAAAATGTCTAAGCTTTAAGCAATTGCAGGTTAATTGTCTTTAGCAAAATAGTCTGCTTCCTGCAAAATGTTTTCCAGCCTTTATGCTTTGAGATAATATTAATTTTAATTAATAGCATATGCTACCAATTATCACTGTATTTAAAGTTTCATTACATCTCAAATTTTTGAAATGTCATTGATCTGAAAAGATTCACCACTACACTGTTTCTCTTGATATATCCATCTAATGCATCCTCTTCCTTCATTAAAATTTCATCACATTCTACTGACTTTATGTCAAAGGCTGTACTTTAACTTACTGTATAATAGGCTTTTATACTTTGCTTTCACCCTTCATCTTATACCTCAACCCCAAAACTATAGGATTCTTGAAAATTATGTTTGTTTTATAATCATTCTCAACATCAATATGGGCTAACACAAAGCAGGTGCTCCATTACTATTAGTTGAATGGAATTAAATTAGTATATATCTCTCTTTAGATAATTTTTGCATTGATATAAAGAAATGTCTGAGACTGGGTAATTTATAGAGAAAAGAAGTTTACCTGGCTCATGGTTCTGCAGGCTGTACAGAAAGCATGGTGCTGGCATCTGCTCAACTTCTGTTGAAGCCTCAGGGAGCACTCAATCATGGCAGAAGGTGGAAGGGGAGCAGGTACATCACATGGAGAAAGCAGGAGCAAGGGAAAGAGAGAGTGAGAGAGAGGTGCACACATTTCTAATGACCAGATCTAATGAGAACCCACTCACTACTGCCAAGACAGCACCAAGCCTCCCTAACCTAAAAACCTCCCACCAGGTACCACCTCCAGCACTGAAGTTTACAATTCAATATGAAATTTGGGTGGGGACAAATATCCAAACTATACCACTTCAATCTTCTGATTTTTCATACACAAATTCCATGAGAAACCCCAAAATTGATGTTTACAAAAATGTCCAATGAGTGCTTTTCTGTTTTGCAAATTATTTTAGAAATAGTTGAGTTCGCACCTAAAATATTTCTTTGAAATGTGAAATGGAGGAAAGAGAGTCATGCTCTAGGGTGAGGTTCCAGGAGGATGGTAGGACCAGCAGGGTGATAAAGGAGGACACGCAGTCCCACAGAAGAGCAATGCTGTATGTGCACTCTAGGATTTGAGCAGAAGAAACGCAAAATCTCTCCCAGCTCTTTGCTTCTGTCTTTGAACTGAGTTTGAGTCGTGACATTGCACCACATATCATGGCCATCTTCTTATAAGTAGCAGGCCGGATCAGCCAACATATTGCTACCAGAACCATTTCCATGGTCTAGGAAGATGGGAAGCAGAATTGATGAATATTAAGTTGTATTCATCTGGCTCAATATTGCATGAAAATGTGAGTAAAGCCTGTGTCCAGTTTGTGAACCTAAGTAACATATGAACTCTTCTTTTTGTCTTCTGGAATAACTTATTGATATAATCCATTTCCTATATGGTTTATCTGTTAATATACATAAACTATAAATGCATGAACTTCAGTATATATGTTTACATCTGCAACTCCCTTGTATCAAGTTTGTAATGTGAAAAAAGTCTTAATGGAGCCTATGTCTCCTTGAGAGTTTCAGGAAATCAGGTCAAGGCATCCAGAGTTTTTTGATCTGATAGACCTAAGGTAATAGAAATTAAACAATGAAAAACAAAATAGAAGAGAAATGTTAGAAGGTGGGAGGCAAATGACAGGTTGACATAAATGAATTGGAAAAAGGAAAAGTAGTTTGATCTTACACGATCTGAAATGTTTCCCATTTATTTACATTGCCTGAAAACACAGTAGCATAGACATGCATACCCTAACTTCATGCCACTGACATTCTTTGCAGTAGCAAGAATAAATTGCATAAATAATAGATAACAATAGATCAAGAGCAATGTCCTAGCAGAGCTGAGACAGTAAGGACCTTAATGGACTAATACACCCATTATTTCCATATCTTCAGTTACAAGTTATATTTCCTGTTTCTGAAATGTGTTTTGCATTATTAGTCAGAGCAGTGTCTCTTATGTATTATTTTCAAAATAATAAAACAAACAAAATGATCTTTAGGTTTAATTCAAAAGTACTATGAACAGGTATTAGATAAGTCTTGATTACATAATTATGCAGTTTACAGAAATGCGTTAACAAAAAGTGTTAATATTACTGAAGCTTGATACTGCTAAGCAGGACGTTCCTACTTTCTTAAAGTGGATACATAAACATAAATAATGCAACATATGCATAATGTATACTAGAAAGTTATTCTATGATTCAATATCTGTTTTGTCTGTCAATGTTTAATGTGATTAAAATGTAAAAGAACACATTTTCTCAAGACATTGTTAAAAGTCAAAAAGTCTATTTTGTTTAGTCTTAACCTTGACAATTTTTGAACTATTGCCTTTCTATATAATATTTTTACTGAGTTAGAAACTTTTAAAATAACTACATAAAAATTATCATAATAAATAATATTTTCCCAAAGACTTCATTTTCCCAACATGATTCAATTGTAAAAAGTTAAATATTGAGAAATATTTGTAAACTAAGAGAGAGAGAGAAAGTAGGATTAGAAAATTGGAAACAGACATGCAGTTTTGGCATGTAGAATATTTTATGTGTCTTGAGTAAATATACAGTTGATTCATATTCTAAGGATATTCATTTAAGTTATTTTTATGTTAAAATATTCAGTCTATAACTTTTTAAGTCTGACAAATCATGAGATTGACTACTTCAAACTCTAATTTGGAAAAAAAAAACATGAAAATCTCTATTTTCAAACAAATTTTATTCTGACATCATATTACAATATTTTACATTGACTTAGAAATCTTTCAAGAGTGTATAGTGCTTTAGAACTCAGGCCATAACTATAAAACTATAACTAAGAAGCATCAGAATAAAGAAAAATGATTCTAGACAATATTATGAAATCTGTACATACAGATAGCCTATCAAATTACAGCTAGACATACTTATTAAAACAAAATAAATATTATAATTAGCATTTATCATATATGCATATGCAAATAAAATCAAAAATTATTTTTAAGTTCAGCCTACAATATCATAGAAGTGAATAAATCTTAGGTAAGTATACCTTAATATCTCTAGGAAATTATTTATAGCAACATAAAACTGACTAACAACATCAAAACAGTTTCATCATTATGATGTAATTAAGGAATGAATATTTTTTCTGGCACTATATTCTGAATGCAAGAAGGAGGTCATCAGTCTTATTGTAAAACTATACACTATAAACAGGGATGGATTTTAATTTTATAAAATGTCCTTCAAATTATGTGGTCCAACTAAGCTCAAAGTAGGATGGTACCAAATACCTTGTTGACCCTACAGTTATCCAGAAACTTAAATTCATAGAGATTTATGTAGAAAATGATTAAGTGAAATGAATCTTAACAGCAAATTATAGAATATACTTGGTGCATGTTATTCTTAAATAGTTGACATTTGCATGTGGTGTCATCCTTTTCAGCTTGAAACCATTACTAAGTGAAAGGAAAACCTGATAAGGTTGGAATGAAGACTTCCTCTTCCTGTGATCAGTTCCTCTAGGTGGAGGCCCCACTGCCTGGCTAGCTGTGCCAGTCATGCGTCTGAGAGCAAACCACACTGAGTGTCCTTTTCTGCTTGCTGTGGATTTGGACACTGCACTGGAAATAAGCTTCATTAGGCAGAGTGCATATTTGTGCTTTCCACCTGGTCTGATCCCTCTGAGTTAATTAACAGTATTATTAATTTTTTTTATTTGTGGACATTGCTTTCTCACAGAAGGAATGAGTCATTTATATATATATATATATATATATATATATATATATATATTTGTATTCAGTATTATCTATACCAGTGAATATGTCTTAGTTGTATATTCAAATAAGTTAGGAAGATTCTTGTTTTAAATACTAGCACCATGACCATGTTATTGAAAAATGTGTTTCAATTGGTTTGGGAATGGTACTAGTGAATCAGCATATTTAAAAATACCTTCAAGGGAACCAACTTGCAGCCAGACTTGAAAACCTTCAGCAGGCAAAAGTCCCAGCACTAATGGAAAATGACGAGACTGATGAAAATACAGTCAAAAGAAACACACCTAAAAGAAATCAGAGGAAATGGTACTCATTACCTTTTATCTCCTATGTGATAGATGAGAAATTCTGAAAATTGCTTTTAAAAATATTTCTAAACAAGTTTCCAGAATCGACTGCATCTATGAAACAATAGTTTATCCTTCCAAAAGTAGTGAAAAAATCTCTGCAATTACGATAAGACATTAGGATAACGTAAATACTAATGTTTTAAAACTCCAACAATAATGCATGTGGTTTCTAAATGACTTTAGAGTAAGATGGTAAATACTTTAGAGTAAGATGTTAACTATTGAGGGTTTATTAAATTTACATATTGAGGAAGTTGTTACAAATGCAGAATATTTTGAAAAGCTGAAAATAATGAAAGAAGATAAAGGAGTGTGGAATAAATAAACCTATACTCAATATTCAATAAATAAGATAATTCATCTTAAATAATTCATCTAAAAAAAGACAATTTTATAAGACAGTTACTGTTGTCCAAATTGCCTTGGAGACGGGAGATTTAAAAAATCTATAGTATTGACTTATAATAAAATTCTCTGGCTGTGTATAAATGTTTGTCACTTTTCATTTTGTTGTTCTGCCAATCCTCCCACACTGCTTCCCACTTTTGCATAAGACTTTGTACTACACGAAGTTCTACTTCTCCCTACAAAAGCCAGAGTGTGCAGTTTACTGTTTGCTAAGCCTTTTGGTGTCAAAATAGAATCATACATCCCCAAATCAGTTGAACATAGTGTACTGCCAAGGATACTAAAACTGGGGTAGATGGTGGAAGGAAGAAAGTCTGAGATTGGCACCCGATGTCTCAGTAGTCCAGCAACTGCAACTAAATCTGGCTACAATGATGAAC
The DNA here is from genome assembly GCF_048565385.1 of Saimiri boliviensis. Classification (NCBI taxonomy): domain Eukaryota; kingdom Metazoa; phylum Chordata; class Mammalia; order Primates; family Cebidae; genus Saimiri; species Saimiri boliviensis. The sequence goes on along the minus strand of NC_133464.1, from coordinate 8,463,491 downwards.
CAGCAAGGCTGGATTCAGTGGTTAGACGCTCTGCATTTTTGAAATCCTCCTACACATATGCATTTCATTAATTGGTTTTCAATTATTTTCCATTTCATGCTTTACATTTTAAATAACTTTTCTTTATCTCTTCAGGTTTTGGAATGAAAGCCACTTTAATGATTTTTGTTAATGTAAGCAGGCAAAAAATTATTAGGATATTCAGAAAGTTAACATATAAGCCCATTTTCAAACCTGTCTTAGTAGTCTTCACATAGGAGGAAGTCATCTCAGACTGAAAAGATTATGTTCATTCTCTTCACTACTTATCGTCTTTATTGCCTGCAATCCTAGAACTTGAACCAAAGCTAAGCATTAAATAGGGGTCAAATAGACTCAGACAGAATGACATAACAACAGAATTGCAAGACATTTATGTTAATGATATTTGCAAGAATTTCTTAGGAGTGGTTCTGAAGGTGTACAACGAACCAAGATGAAAGATTGCATTGGGGTGAATTTCAAAGTGGACACTTAATTCAAAGAGTGTGGATCGAGTAGGTAAGCTTGAAGAGTTGAACATGTTTCTAGCTGTTTGATACGCTTATTGGCTAAAATTTAGGCCCAGTAAAGGCCTGTAAAAGACACAGTCCCAGGAATCCATTGGATTTTAGAAAGAGGGAAACACTTTGGAGTGTGCATATGCTACTGTGTTTGTTAAGATTGTTATCTGGATAAAATTCACTAATTGAACCTCCCAAATCCTTAGGTAACCAATGTAAGTAGGTGATGCCATGGAAGATAGTGCACTGAATTGGTCTCCATAAAAACACTGGGATTGGAGAGTATATATGTTGTTAGAACCCAAAGCACAGCACTTCTCCAGGGAAGACAAAGGGGTCTTTTGTCCCTAATGGACACCAAGGCCATTGGAGCGTCTGAATTAAATGACTCATGGATTACTGTAATTCTAAATACGCCCGGGATTTTCAAGGACCACAATTAATGCCAGTTCACATAGGCACTATTCTGTTTCTGTTTTTTAAAAGTATTCACATTCTTGTTCACATAGACCTAATTGAAGCCTCCAGAATAGAGTTTTGCTCCTCACACAATTCCCAAATTTAAGTCAATTCACATATTCAAAGTTCTTTAAATAAAAAGATGGTAGGTAGGTACTTCCATAAACAGACTCTGAAAATATCAAATGTTATTTCTATAGTTACTTTCCAGGCTGCTGGAACGGCACCTGCATCCATACATAAGAGGAGCTGTGCACTGGTGAGATAAAAATAAGTTAGATAACAGGCTTATGGAATTTGAAAACTGAGAGTCTGTCTGCCATTTAAGAGTCAAAGTGGAATTACCTGGAATTCAGAGGACAACGATGTTGTCCTGAATCTGGTTAATGGTTTGCCCATGGAGAGTCCCCCCAGTTTATGATTACAAGTCCTTTCTCAAAAAAAAAAAAAAAAAATATATATATATATATATATATATATATATATATATATATATACACACACACACGTATGTATGTATGTATATTTTATGTATATTTTGAGATCAAATTTCACTCTTGTCACCCAGGCTGGAGTGCAGTGGCATGATCTTGGTTTACTGCAACCTCTCAGGTACAAGTGATTCTCCTGTCTCAGCCTCCCAAGTAGCTCAGATTACAAGCATGCACCACCATGCCTGGCTAATCTTTTGTATTTAGTAGAGACTGGATTTCACTGTATTAGTTAGGCTGATTGCGAACTCCTGACCTCAGGTGATCCACCTGCCTTGGCCTCCCAAAGTGCTGGGATCACAGCTGTGTGCCACCGCACCTGGCCCAACAATATTTTATTGGTCTAAGTGCTAAAAAAAAATACTTTGTTTCTCTTGAATTTAATTGTGTATATATGTAACATCAAATGAACATAATTTATTTTGTTTTATAAATATTGCATTTTATGTGGATGTCAAATTAGAGAACTTCCAGTTTTACAAATGGCTCTGACAAACACAGACTCAGTTACATGCATTCATTTCAAAAAAAGGTTCATAGAGATTTGGGATCATTTAGGCTTGACTTCAGTGAAGTTCCTGTATCTATATTTTCTGGTGCTATGTATGCCTGTGTTTGAGCAGTTGATTTGAAATAAACAATTATAACACCATAATTATAAAGATGAAGAAACAGAACTTGAATGCCATTAATTTAGTCATTCTATGTGATCCTTTTGAGTTTTTATTTTTGTTTTAATTTTTTTTTCAACTGTAGCAATACTTGAAAGCCAGTGGAGTCAGTCTCAAAGAAACAAAATTAAGGACATAATTTCTGGCATTTTTTGTGCAATGTGATCTTTATGACATTCTGCCAAACTCAGCCACATGTTTAAGATTTTCTTTACTATAGAATTTCTTACTATATAAATGTATACATGCTACTACATAAGATAAAAATTTTTGAAAGTAAAATTCGTAAAAAGCTTTTTGGTAAACTTTGGCCCAAGATAGATTGACAAACTAAACTATTTTCTATTGATAATACATATGGGAAGATGGTGAATTTGGATACAAATCATTGACACCATATATCAGATACTTATTTTAAAGCACATACAGCCATCTAAAATACTTTGTCCCTGCCCTGTAAAATGTTGTTACCTAGCTGGGGCTATACCTGTCTTCAAAAGGTCATTCTACCATTCTATCAAGCCAGCTGCTTCAGGATGGTGAGGAACATGATAAAACCCGTGAATCCCATGAACATGGCCCATTGACACACTCTTTTTTCTGTGAAGTGAGTCCCTTGATCAGAAGCCATGCTGTGAGGAATGCCATGGCAGCACATAAGGCAGTCTGCACGTCCATGTTTGGCAGAAGCCTTGTGTTCAGGAAAGACACGTCCACATCCAAAGTCATATCCAGTAGAAAGAGAATACTGCCCTTCCATGGTGGAAGCTTCCCAATGTGATCTGACTGCCATCAGGTAGATGCCTGCTCCCCTGGGGAATAGTACCACATTGGGGGCACAAGGTTGGTTTTTACAACTGGTAGATTGATAATAGCAAGGAAGCCTTGGTGAGTGGAAGTCCATGTAGCTGAGCCCATGCCTAACCCCCGTCCCTGACACAATAGCTATTTTAGTCATGGGCACAATGGGAGGTGACAGGGGTGACTGAGTAAAGAGGCTCAGTGGCACCCACAAAACAAGTTATCCTATTCTTTTAGTTATTAAAATCCTCCTCTTCTGAGGTTATCCTTTTGTAAGCATCCAAGAATATCGTCCAGTTTTTTGTGCTTTCTGAGCTTTCTGGCCACATACTTCCTCTTCAATTTTTTTGTCATCAATATTTCAATTGTCTTCCTTCCAAGTTCCTGACCATCAAGACAACCCAAGGGCCAGAGCCCAAGAATTGACACATACTCACATGTCTAGCTCCTTCTCCTAAGCAGTATGGCATCAGGCTCTGTGATAAAATATCTCTTCTCTTGGCCATTGTGTGTCTCTCGTTATTAAGTCTCATGGAAAGAGACATGCCAGGACATGGTAAATGGACAGGTTGCCAAGCTAATAGCACCTCTGAGTGTCTCACTCATTCATACTGAGCACAGCCTGAAGCCCTTTATAGAGCAGCAAGGCTGATGAGAACAACCACTGGGGGTGAGTTGATTTCTTGAATCATGGAGAGTGCAGTGATTCATCGTCAAGAAACAGCTGCTGTTGAAAAATTGATGTATTTTTCTTCTGTGTCTGCCTTTGCTGTCTCTACCTTCTTCAGCTATATTCAATAAACGCTATAATCACAACATTTTATATATCATTGCTACTAAACAAAGAATATAATTCAAAAGATGTTAGGCATTGGGCTTATTCCCAAAGGATGCAAGACTCTTACTGTGTACCCCTTGTGGAATATGAAATGATTCATGGAAAACTCACTATAGTGCCAGATGGGAAGCAACACCTTGCAAGATCAGCATTCTGTGTGGTGTACAGAGCTACCATGTTCATTAACTGAAAGTTAATGAATGACTCTTTTCATTCTGTATGAAAAAAGAAAAACCCTTAGAATCTTTAGGCATGAAAATTCTAGCCTATTACTGAAGTGTGCCCTGAAAGTAGAGGAAGTATGTATTGGGTAATGAAGGAGGCAAGTCATTAATATCCAATTTGGCCTCATAATCAAATATAGAAATGAGGAAACTAGAATCCACATGTCTTGCCTTCCTTTCCTGTATGCGTATGTGTGTGTGTGAAAGAGATACTATTTCTACTTAAGCATGCAGACGCACATATCCAAAATTTTGCTTTCTGAGGTTTCAATGACCTACAGTAAACCATGGTCCAAAAAAATTAAGTGGAAAATTTCAGAACTAAACAATACATGAGCTCTAAATTGTGTGCTGTTCTGAGTATTGTGATGAAGTTTTGTGCTGTTGCTCTCCCTCAAACCCAGGATGAATCATTCCATTGTCCAGGGTCTCCAGGCTGTCTCTGCTCCCCACCCATTAGTCACTCATTAGCCATCTCAGCTTATCAGATTGACTATGGCAGTGCTTGTGTTCGAGTCATTCTTGTTTGACTTAATGGCCCCAAAGCGCAAAAGCACTGTTACTGGCCACTTGGCTAGGCCAAAGAGAAGCTGTCAAGTGCTTCCATTAAGTAAACTGATGAAAGTTCTTGACCTAATAAAGGGGAAAAATCATACGCTGAGGTTGCTAAGATATATGGTAAAATGAATCTATCTGTGAAATTGTGACATAGAAAAAAGTTATACATAGTATATATAGGGTTCAGCACCATCTATGTTTCAGGCATCCACTGAGGTTCTTGCGATGTGTCTCTGAGGTAATGGAGACCTACTGTATACAGATTTAATTTTTATATACCTGCATCTATCTATATACATATAGATATATATACGTATGTACATATTTATGTATATATTTGTATACATGCATATAAATAGATAAAGATATAGTATTTAGGGTATTGTGGTGGTGATAATGTTAATTTAGTATGTAGGTGATGAAATACTGAGACAGAATTAAAAAAATTGCAGTCAGAAAAGATTATCCACAGAAATCCAAGACTTAGAGATAACAGAGTAATAGTACTTTGGAATTTCTGTTTGTTTCTTGTTGTGTTTTTGTTTCATTTGCTAAAAAGAATAAATGCATTATTGTTTTTATAAATGAAAATTTAATTTTGTTAGTGGGATCTTTTTTCATTGGACCAATAAGTATAAGAAGAATATATGCACATTTTTAGCAGCAGCAAAAGGGTGTGAATGACAGTCAGGGAGACCATAATTTATCATCCAACTTGTGACACTTCTGCCAAGTGGTGTGTTTAACCATGTGGGATATCAGTTGTAAACTGGGACTGTCTCAAGGTAGCTAGGATATATGGTTATTCTAACTGCAGTGGACATTTTCAAAATGTTTGGCTGTTTAACATCAAAATCCCTCCCTTTCTCAGTTTCAGGGAATACTACCTTTCACTCAGAGGAAAAGTGAAGAAATTTCATCCCTTCTGATCTCTCAACCAAGGCAAAATCCAATACAGGTCAGGAACCTCGTGGAGGTATGAAAACTCAAAAGGACAGCGAGACTGGTTATACAGCAACCATGTCCACTGGAGGCCATGGTGTACAATGTGATGGCCATTGTTCTGGCCACATTTATTTTTTTCTGAACATTTTTAAAGAATTATTATGTGCCTTTCATGTGTTAACTCAGTTAACTGAACGGGTAGTCTAATTCTGAAGAACTGAATACTGGGATATAGAAAGGTTAAAGGTTAACAAAGTTCTAGTGAGTGGTGGGGAGAAGATTCGGAACTAGACAGTTCCACTGCAGAGCCCCCATTCAGAAGTGCTACAAGTTAATGCCTTCGCTGTCTTTCCTTCTTCACTTATTGCCCCGTTTCAGAGCCTTTCATTTGTCTCTGCCATCTATGCGATAGCCTCCTTATAGATTATGTTCCTGCTTTAAATTTTTGTCACTTGGAGCCAAGAACGTTAGTCGAAATCTTGCTATTGTGCGTAATGGTTTCTATTCTCTTTACCACAGCTGCTTTGACCAAGGTGCACAAGAACTTTCTTTAACAAGAGCAGCATTGTCAATAAAAATGGAAAACGATCATCTAAGTATAAAAGGAAGTTCAATAACTTTACAAACTGTAAGTTCAATAACTTTACAAACTGTAATTAGTGCAAAACATTTGTAAATTCCCCTTATTACAGATCATCATTAATTGGTCAACATGATTCAGTTTTAGAGCGTAATACCTGTAACTTGCATTAAAAACAGAAATATAAGCCATCAAGGTAAACTTTGTGTCAATAAAATGAAAGAGCAACATTTTCTACTTATTCACAGAATGTTCAAGCATGCCAACTTATTCATAGAGGTTATGTTCTCCCCAGAGTTCACACAGATAAATTTGAGGGAGCTGGGTTAGAATGAGGGATAATGACATACAAAACATAATTGTTAGAAACGTTTTTAAAACAAACTAGATGAGAAGTCTTAAATTTCAAAGTAAAGAAGGTGAAGCAAAAAATTCTTGACTTCCATTCACTGATCTTCACCCACGTGTACAGTTATGGTCATTTCATCCAGTAAGACACTCTGATACAATGTTTCAAATTTAGTAGATTTTTAAAGAGGTCTGTAAAGGAGCAATGACCGTTTATTGAATACTGTCTTTTTATTGGTCATTGTGACAGTGCTTTCATACATCTTCTTTAACAGACATCACAAATCTATGACATGGATATGCACATCTATATGAATAAGAAAGAGACTGAAAATGTTGAGCAACTTGCTAAAGAGAGGGCAGGAAATAAGTAGAATCAGAATTCCAACTCATGTGTGTCTGTCTGCAAATTTCATGCTTTTAACTCTTAAACTATATTGGTTTTCACCCTTATAATTCAATTTTATTAAGTTCTAATCTTATGATCACATTTTAACAAATGGTTTTGTGTGTACATGGAAATGTACTCTGTGAATGGCAAGGATGTATGCGTGTTTGTGTCCATGTTTATATTTGCAGTATGATAACACATACAATGACTGTTACACTCCCTCACACAAAGTGCACATGGAAATAAATGCTATGTCCCATAGTCAGGGACTAGCCTAGTCATTTTTACATACTCATATACTTTACTGCTCATTACAACTATGAATGATAGGATTTATTGCCCCTTTTTTCACATCAATAAATTGAGTTTAAAGAATTAAGGCAATTTGCCCTAGCTGACATAGGTAATAATTGGAAAATCTGAAATCTAAGCCAAGGTCTGTGAATTCCAAAGTTCATGCACTACCCATCACCACATACTGCCTGCCTTGGTATTCATTATCCTGCTATCCAAATACCAAAAGTTTATTTTAATCAAGGAAAAGTTACTTTTCTACGTCTTAAATTGCCAGAAACAATGAGACTGTAAAACTAAATTAAATAGAATAGTCTTATATATTCTCCCAAGCTCCCTGCAGCGAGACAGTAAAAATGTCAAGGTTGCAGCCGGCAATCTCAGCTGAAAAATACTTCTCTTTCTGAGCCCAGTTAGAAAACCAAAATTGCATGATAAGACGAAATCCATAAGTTCTTTACTAAAATTTTTACTTAATCTGTATATAGAATTTTAAAATAAATACATTAAAAAACATATTTTTGTGTTTCCCAGCCTTGAGATTACTCAGAATATTCAGAATAAGTTTCTTATCAAATACATCTAGAACATTAAAGTGGTTAGCATAATGTAGTTATATATTATTACCAGATTCACCTTCACTATAAAGATTTTTGAAAATTAATTCAATACACAAATGGCTCAATAATAGTTGGAATTTCTAAAACCGCTGGAAGCAAGATACAAACCAAATCGAGTGGGTTCTCAAGAACAAACATGATCAAGCCACGTTTCCTCTGAAAAAGAATTATTACTGAGATATTTTGATATTTTACAATGTACTTTTCTTTCCTTGAGGCTATGTCTGTGTATTAGTCCGTTTTCACACTGCTATTACCCTCAAGACTGGGTATTTTATAACGAAAACGGGTTTAATTGACTCACAGTTCCATATGGCTGGGGAGGCTGCAGGAAACTCATACTCGTGGCAAAAGATAAAGGGGAAGCAAGGACATTCTTCACATGGCGGCAGGAGAGAGAAGCACAAGAGAAGAAAGGCTAGATGTGTATAAGACCATCCGATCTTGTGAGAACTCATTCACTATCATGAGAACAGCCTGGGGGAAACTGCCCCCATGATCCAGTCACCTCCCATTAGGTCCCTTCTTGGACGTGTGGGGATTACAATTCAAGAAGATATTTGGGTGAGGACACACCCAACCCAAATCAGTCTGTATCAGCTCTTTGGGGTCTGAAGGTACTTGCGGCGATGCAGTGGGAGGATCACAGCAGTTCATTTATTCGACACATAGGTATGGTCAGGCACTGCATTCCATTCCGTTGTTGGGCAATAATGGTGAGCAAAAAGCAGGTGTGGGCCCCATCCCAACATGCTGTACAATGTATTAGCAGGAATTTCACATGAAGAGGAATGTTGTTCCATCACGTCATTGCTTTATTCTTATTTTTTTTAAATTCTCAGATAATACTAATGCAAGTGCTAGCTTTGAGTACCACTTGTCTAAAGAGTTGTGCCAGACCTTAGCATACAATCTCCAGAGATGAGTATTTTCTAAATCCCATCTCTAAGGTATGGTGGATAGTGATCATCAATGAAGCTTGTACTATGCAAATCATATGGTATGGACTGGATTGTAACTCCAATTCATTTTCATAGATCGTGCTTTCTCATGGCATTACCTCTCAAAAAAAGTTTGGCAGGAATTGCTCTGAGGATTGAAACAGAGTCAACAGTACTTGATTCTCACAAGAGCTGTTTTTCCAGTGAGTGATTGGAATAACTGTCAAATCAGTTCATTTACTTCTTGACAGCTATGGAGGAACTCAGGGGTTCTTCATGTCTTCTGTATCTACTAATAAGAGACAAATGCCAGCCTCCACAAATGAAATCCTAAGCTAATGAAACACATTTTCCTTGGGCAACATTGGATGAACCACCAACAAATACATATGGGAACTCTAGTTGGGAGAGACAGAAGAAGGTTGAAACCTTTTTCTTATATTAAAGGGCAGGAACTCTACCTTACTAGTTTAAAGACCAGGTAAAATAGAAAGCCAAAAGATGGATTAAGCATTTGCTGAATCACTTGATCAGAACCCACCACAGTGAGTTAATGTGTAATGATATGTCATTTTGTTGATATGTGAACATGAGTTTCTTCTCATCTAGGATGGTGTGGAGAAGTTAATTGCATAACTAATGAGTGAAAAGACTCTCCATCACACAAATCTAAATTTGGCTTTCTTGCTAATGATACACACATATCAATAGTGGTCTTTCTTCATGAAAATATTTTAAGTTGCCAATTTTGGTGATGGAAGTTAAGGAAAGGTAAAATGTTCTATAAAAGTATTATTTCTGGGTCAGAAAATAGATATTCAGGGTAAGCAAACTAGCATCTCACCTATATTTATAAAATCTCAAGGTCTAAAAAGATCACTTTAAATCTTTAATTATACTTTATTGTATTCTATTAAGCAAAATAAACCCAATAATGTTATTCACAAATTTGGCAACTTACAAAGTAAATATACATTTCATAAATACCCACAATCTTTTGTGCAGATTCTTATTTTATTTTTTAATTGACAGATAGCATTATATGTTTTTATCAAAAACAACATGATGTTTTAAAGTATATATCATTGTTGACTTGTTAAATCTAGCTAATTCACAAGTGCATTACCTCATACAGTTATAATTTTTGTGGTGATGGCGTATTACATCTATTCTACATTTTCTAAGAATGGAATCATGTTTTCACTAACTACAGTCACCTTGCTATATAATAGATCTCTTGAAATTCATTTTTTCCATCTAAATGAAAACATATCCTCTGAACAACATCTCTCTATCCTGTTTCTCCACTAAACACCCAGCCTCTGATAGCTACCACTGTACTCTCTACCCCCATGTGACCGATGTTTTTGGATTCCACATGAGTGAAATCATGCAGTATTTGTTTTCCTGTGTTTAGCTTATTTTACTTAACATAATGCCTTCCAGGTTCATCCATGTTGTCGCATGATTTCATTCTTTTTTATGGTTGAATAGTCTTGCATTGTGTATATATACCATTTTTCCATTGATGTACATTTAGGTTGATTTCATATCTTGGCTGTTGTGAATAATGCTGCCATAAACATAGATGTGCAGACGTTTTTGGACACACTGATTTTATTTTCTTTAGATATCTACCCAATAGTGGGATTGTTGGATCAAATGATAGTTCTGTTTTTGTTTTTGTGAGAAATCTCCATACTGGTTTTCATAAAGGGGATACCAATTCACAAACCCACCAATGATGTTCAAAGGTTCTCCTTTCTCCACAGCCTCACAAACACATTATCTTTTGCCTTTTGGAGAATTGCCATTCTAATTGTGATGTGATATCTCGTTGTGTTTTTGATTTTTGATTAGTGATGTTGAACATTTTTTCATGTATCTACTGTTCATTTGTATGTCTTCTTTTGAGGAATATCAATTCAGATATTTTACTCATTATTTTAATTGGGTTATTTGTTTTTTGGTTTTGCTTTTTTTTATTTCCTTTTTTTGTTAATGAGAAAAATAATTGACTTATGACATGTGCCATAGTATAACAGACACGAAATAAGTGTGATGTTCAAAATTCCTAGGACTCTTCGTCACTTTAAATGTTAATTTGACTTTCATAAAGAATTCTTTAAAATTTTGTAGTTAGATGATGTACAAAAAATTGAAAAGAGTGATGTTATTCACTAAGCCTGGAAATCTCAGTATACCAAATTGTCAAACCATGTAAGTCAATCAACAAATTATATTTGTGACTTTATATTACAATTCCACTTCTTTCTGTTTGCATGGGCATTTAGTACTTAATCTCACAATTGCTGCCCACCACCGTATTACACAGCAGACTTTTTCAGTGTCTTATTCACTTAACATATTCTTCCTTCTTCCCCAACCAAATGTTTCTCTCTTACCACTTGAACACTAAGACAGGCTCCAATTCCTTGCATAATTAGAACATATAAAAACCTGTTAGTTTACGAAAAGCCTGTCATTAAACAGATTCATAAACATGAGAGAGAACCAATATTCCGACAAAGTTTACCATCAAGTTCTTGCCATTTGGTTTATTTGGCTTTAGCAATTTGAAACTATACCTTGCTGTGCGTAGGAAATGGACTCTGTATAGCAAGTGCATTCATGTGTTTGTAGACTTTAACATCATGTGCAAGTGATTTCTCTTAGGAGAACCAACACAACCCTCCCTAAAACAAACTCAAGAAACGACTACTTCCATAGATTCTTTTGTCTGGGCAAAAAAATGTCTGGAGATAAAACTAATGTGAGATAATTGTTTCTATGATAAGTACATGGGTGACAGCTTAACAGTGGTCTGAGAAAGAACAGATACGTATCTCCTTTAAGCAGATACAGAACATTGATATTTTTATCAGCCATTTCCTGTAGTATTTTACTCAAAATGCACTCAGCAGTTAACTGTCTAGCCAGAAAACTTTCACATTAATAAAGATAAAACTTAGGTACTTAAAAACCACTTTAGCCTCTGAACTACTGGGGGCTTACTACCTGCCTAAGGTTTTTGCATCAAATCTGTGGGATTTTGTACACCACTAGGATTTTTTTGTTGTTGTTGTTAGTGGAAAATATTAATTAAAGCAGAGACCTTGGACCATGATGTATAATTAATAAATTCTATTATTAAAGTTAAAACCTCTGCCATGCTTCATTGTTCAGTGATTAACATTAGATATTTCAGCTTATTGAATATATCTTATTGCCACCCAATAGGAAGAACTTATTAAGACTTTACTTAAAACAAATAGGAACAGGTATGGGCCATGAAGACTAACCCTAAACCCTGAAGGTGGTGGGAAGGGAAACTGGAAGGATGAGGATAATATAGTGTTTTGTTGAAGAAGGAAGAGATTTGGATTAAACTGAAACTGATTGGGCTTCTGAAATGGATGAGGGGTACTACTGAGTTTTTTACTGTATCTATTATATTTTATCTATTATCTTAGTTATAAAATCTATTAATCCATTATCCACAGATTTTTAGGTATAGATGTTTTCTACATTACAAAACAATAATAATAATAAAAATATAAATTAGTCTGTAGAGTATGTCAAGTGAGTTTCTATCATATTTCAGTCCTAAGTTGTTGGAATAATTGCAATGAGAACAGCACAATTTCCTGCCATCTTCTCGTGACCGATAAGCTCTTTTGTGTCTCTGTTTGCCTTTGCATATTCCTCTTGGCCTTCATGTGTGTGGTTCCCACTGGAAGGCTAGTAATCCATTAAGTCACAGAAGCAAGTCTACCATCAAGAGTTTAGAAGTCGTGATGGTGCCATTGTTGCCACAATCTATGGAATCTTATAATGAGAAAAATGGCTGTCCCCATTGGGCTCGATTCTTTTTTTTTTTTTTCAAAGTGAGTATTTAATGCACTCATTAACACCAGAATGATGATTAATGGAGAAAGAAATGACAAAATAACTCACAAAACAGAAAGCAATACAAATAAATGATACTAACTTAAACATGTTTAAAAAAACCCACAAAACTCCAAAGCCATAAAACAGAACAAGATTATATTTCATATTTCAATATATGACCTCTGTATAACCAAAAAATAAACCACCAGTCAAATGAATGAGAAAAAACATAAATTCTTAAAAACATAAGAGCACATTATTCCCTTAATCATGATGACAGAGAAGTGTGTGTAAATATTTGAGATATAAGTAGTGATACTTGAGATATTAACAGGTATACATAAATCTCTTATCAGTTCTGAAATCTTTACACACAGGGTAATATATCTGCCGTATGTCACCATGATGAGCAGGCTAAGACCAGCTTGTAGATACAAGTATAGATATCAGTAGAGGTATGAATATGGCTAAAGACACAGATGCAGAGATGATGAATAGATAAATAGAACCTTATGGAGAGGGACAAAGATAGAGGGGGAGGGAAAGAGAGAGAGGGAGAGAGAGAGAGAGAGAGAGGGAGAGAGAGAGAGAGACAGAGACAGAGAGAGACAGAGAGAGAGAGAGAGAATATCTCCAAAGAAGTAATATGTTTTCTTTCTTTGAAATGTTTGCACTAATGACAATTTCTCCTCATCCTCCTCATCACCAGTTTGTTTCAAACTATCCCTTGACAAATATAGTCCTCATTAAAATGACATTACCTCGTTTCAAGAATCTGTCCTCTATTATCACACTTCTTTATATAAATCCCTTTCAGCTTTCATTACACATAAAATGTAGGATCTCTAACATTTTCATTCACATCACTTACATCCTCCTCTAGAAATACTTTAACATGTTCACATTTGAAATACTTATATTATTATGGAGAAAAAAAACAATGTGTGATCCTTCATTAAAATCAGATGTGTCATTAAAAATAACTTTTGACAAAATTGTTATAAAAATTTTAAATATACACAAACATAAAAATATCATTAATAATGAACCTTCAAACACTCATTACCCAGATAAGTTAATTACCAGGACTTTGCACACGTGAAAGAGGTTTTTTGGTTGTTGCTGAAATATTTTAAAGGTAGTTATAGGCACTATGGCATTTCAACTCTTATGCTTTAGTAACAGTGTCACAATTCACAGTAAATATAAATACAATTAACTCTTGTTTATTCCAGTGTATTTTGCAAATAGCAAAATACGAGAATATTAACGATATAAACAAACTAAAATTTCATTAATAAAAAAAGATAATTAAGCCCATTCATACATCAGAATTCAATGTGGTGATTATATATGACAGATCAGTTCATCCAATCGTATTAGGAGAAAGGTATATGATTGTATATGTTATTTTATAATGATGAGAATACATATCTACATAGAGACAGAGATAATGAGTGTATAGTATGATATTTCAAGAGACATGTAAGAAGCTATTAATATAAATATTGGTTTCTGGGGAGAAGGAAGTGGAGGGGTGGGATAGGGGGCTCCATATTCTGCCATTTTCATCGTTCTGTACTGTTTGAATTCTTATATGTGCATGTATTACTCTTATTTAGAAATAATGAAAATCATTCTGATTCAAGATGGCCTTGCTAAAATCCTCACTTTTTTACTTGTAAGTTCTATGAGCTTGAATTAGTTACATTCTCTTTCTAGGTATCAGTTTCCTCCTATACAAATGACTTATTCATTTGTACCAGTCTTCCATAACTCTTCTGGTGATTAAATTACTCATGTGAAGACTGCCCCAAAGATTCAATAAATTTGTTGCTAGTACATTTTAAATACTTTCATCATTAAGATTTTATATAAATTCCCCATGTATCTAAATGTTTCCTCAATATTTCAAATAGTATACATTTACTTTAAAATATGAATATTTTATTTCAATAATGTTTCTAATTGTTCATGCATGTGCTAAGAGCACACTGCATTAGTCATTGCATGCTTAAAATTTTTAAAAGTCAGTTTGCGTGTTTCACATTTTGAAATTTTACCTATTGTTTTGCACAGGGTTATAGTTTGAGAATTTTAGAATGCTGGAGTATGTTTCTTTATTGAAAATATAATATCATGCTTGATGATCTTATAGTTTTATCCAATAAGTATTTTCTGATCTATTACTACAATGTAAGAAGAAATCCGAGTTGGAGCTATATGCATAAACATAAAAAATATACCAAACCCTGCCCTCAAGGGGTTTGCAATAGAGAAGGGGTTATTCAGGACATGCTGTTAATAAATTAGTTTAACCATGGAAATGCTATCTGACGCATGAAGAATTACATTAGCACTCAATTAGTCCCTTTATCTCATAGTGAGAAGGATATTTCTAATAAAATATAATGACGTCCATTGTTAGTTGTATTCCTAGATATTTTATTCTCTATGTGGCAACTGTGGATGGGAGTTCACTCATGATTTGGCTCTCCGTTTGTCTGTTATTGGTATATAGGAATGCTTGTGATTTTTGCACATTGATTTTGTATCCTGAGACTTTGCTGAAGTTGCCTATCTTCTTAAGGGAATTTGTGGTTGAGATGTTGGGGTCTTCTTGTCTACTGCCAGTTTTCAAAAGGGATTCTTCCAGTTTTTGCCCATTCAGTATAATATTGGCTGTGGGTTTGTCATAGATAGCTTTTATTATTTTGAGATACATTCCATCGATACCTAGTTTATTGAGAGTTTTACCATAAAGGGCTGTTGAATTTTTTTGAAGGCCTTCTCTGCATCTATTGAGATATTCCTGTGTTTTTGTCCTTGGTTCTGTTTATGTGATGGACTATGTTTACAGATTTGCATATGTTGAAACAGCCTTGCATGTCCAGGATGACGCCTACTTGATTGTGATGGATAAGGTTTTTGATGTGCTGTTGCATTCGGTTTGCCAGTATTTTATTGAAGATTTTTGCATTGATGTTCATCACGAATATTGGCCTGAAATTTTCTTTTTTGGTTGTGTCTCTACCAGGTTTTGATATCAGGATGATGTTGGTCTCATAAAATACATTAGGGGGGATTCCCTCCTTTTGTATTATTTGGAATAGTTTCAGAAGGAATGATACCAGCTCCTCTTTGTACATCTGGTAGAATTTGGCTGTGAACTCTTCTGGACCTGGGCTTTTTTTGGTTAGGAGACTATTAATTGCTGTCTCAACTTCAGACCTTGTTGTTAGTCTATTCAGGAATTAAACTTCTTCCTGGTTTAGTCTTAGGAGGGTGTAAGTGTCCAGGAATTTATCCTTTTCTTCTAGATTTACCAGTATATGTGCATAGAGTTGCTTGTAGTAATCTCTGATGGTAGTTTTACTTCTGTGGAATTGGTAGTGATATCACCTTTGTCATTTTTTATTGTATCTATTCGAGTCTTCTCTCTTTTCTTTTTTATTAGTCTGGCTAGCAGTCTATCTATTTTGCTGATCTTTTCAAAAAACCAGATCCTTGATTTATTGATCTTTGAAGAGTTTTTTGTGTCTCTGTGTCCTTCAGTTCTACTCTGATCTTAGTTATGCTATCCCCATCAAGTTACAATTGATCTTCTTCACCGAACTGGAAAAAATCACCTTAAACTTCATATGGAACCAAAAAGAGCCCACATAGCCAAGACAATCCTAAGCAAAAAGAACAAAGCTGGAGGCATCATGCTACTTGACTTCAAACTATATTATAAGGCTACATTAATCAAAACAGCATGGTATTGGTACCAAAACAGAGTTATAGACAAATGGAACAGAACAGAGGCCTCAGAATTAATGCCACAAACCTACAACCATCTGATCTTTGACAAACCTGACAAAAACAAGCAATGGGGAAAGGTTTCCCTGTTTAATAAATGGTGTTGGGAAAACTGGCTAACCATGTGCACAAAGTTGAAACTGGACCATTCCTTACACCTTAAAAAAAATTAACTCCAGATGGATTAAAGATTTAAACCTAAGAACTAACACCATAAAAACGCTAGAGGAATACATACGCAATACCATTCAGGACATAAGTATAGGCAAGGACTTCATGATTAAAACACCAAAAAAGATGGCAACAAAAGCCAAAATAGATAATTGGGATCCACTTAAACTTAAGAGCTTCCACACAGCAAAAGAAACAATCATTAGAGTGAACCAGCAATCAACAAAATGGGAAACATTTTTTGCAAGCTACCTATCTGACAAAGGTCTAATATCAAGAATCTACACAGAACTAAAACAAATTTACAAGAAAAAGACAAATAACCCCATCAAAATGCGATTAAAGGATATGAACAGGCACTTTTCAAAATAAGACATTTATGCAGCCAACAGACATATGAAAAAATGCTCATCATCACTGGTCATTAGAGAAATGAAAATCAAAACCACATTGAGATACCATCTCATGCCAGTTAGAATGGCAATTATTAAAAAATCTGGAGACAAGAGATGCTGGAAAGGATGTGGAAAAATAGGAACACTTTTACACTGTTGGCGGGAGTGCAAATTAGTGCAACCATTGTGGATGACAGTATGGTAATTACTCAGGTATCTAGAAATAGAAATTCCATTTGACCCAGCAATCCCATTACTGGGTATATACCCAAAGGATTATAAATCATTCCATTATAAAGACACATGCACACTTATGTTTATTGTGGCACTGCTCACAATAGCAAAGACTTGGAACCAACCCAAATGCCCATCAAGGATGGACTGGATAAAGAAAATGGGGCACATATACACCATGGAATACTATGCAACTTTAAAAAAAGATGAGTTCGTGTCCTTGCAGGACATGTATGCATCTGGAAACCATCATTCCCAGCAAAGTTACACAAGAACAGAAAACCAAACACTGCATGTTCTCACTCATAAGTGGGTGTTGAACAATGAAAACACATGGACACAGGGAGGAGAACATCACACACTGGGGTCTGTTGGGAAGTGATAGCAGGGGTGGGGAGGTTGAGGAGGGATAACATTAGGAGAAATACTTAAAGTAGGTGACGGGGGATGGAGGCAGCAAACCACTATGGCATGTGTATACCTATGTAACAATCCTGCACATTCCACACAGGTACTCCAGAATTTAAAATATAATAACAATAAAATCAAAGATGAAATTAATTCAATAAAACACAATGACAATGACTCATGATTGAAAACATCTAAAATATGATTAATGCAAGTACAATAATATAAAGATCTAAAATAATATTCCAGTGAATTGTAAAATCATATAAAACATTGTAAAACTATTTTAAACTGTTAAAATTAAATTTTGATATTTAATAATGTCAAATATTTAATAATGTCAAAAGCAATAAAATCCCCTCCAGGATAAAGATAATAAATAATTTCTTGACCATGAAACTTTATATTTAGCAAAATGATATGATGAATTAAAACCTTCATTTTACACCTTGAGTAACATCAAAGGACATTGTGCAACTGCATCCTCCATTGCCCTTATGAGTCCCATGTTCCTGGTGATCACCCAAGTGTAAGAACTAACTCATCCCCAGCAGGAATATTGACCTGGTGGCATGAGAGTCACCGGAGAGTGTTGTAGACAATGACACTAATTTTTACAAGTATATCTCGTTTATTATAAACTGCAGGAGAAAGCTTATGATTCTTTGAGCAACATTTTAGTGTTTTTCTCTAATCTGTACAAACAATAATTTGCCACTAACAACAAAAAAAGAAGGTGATAGGAAAAAAGGAAGTAAGACTGAGGAAGCAGGTAACGCAGAATTACATATGCAAAGAAATCTCTTCTAACATCTGGATGGCCCATCTTTGTGCTCTTTAGCTCTGATATCTCCCTCCCAATTCAATAGCATCTTATTGCATGGTGCTCTACTCAGATACGTTGCTAATAGTTAATATGTACCAGCTTGCCGCTCCTCTGAAAGCAACTGGGAATTTCAGTTTACAGAGGTTTTGGAACTCAAGGCTTCTCTTGGTATTTCATGCAGCTAAATGCATTTTGCAGCACAGTTCTTCAACGCTACAGTATGTCCAGACTTGCTTATACAATTATTTATGACAAAGGATTATGACATGAGGGAGAGATGAAGGGATTATTCAAGAAATCGTTCTGCTTTTGTTAATAGGTTTATTTCATGACTTCTGCTTTAATTCTTTTCTTCTCTGCCCTTTCCCAGTGGCATTTGTACAAACTTTAAGAACAGTAATTACCATGTCTATCATATCAAAAATATACAGGCTAAATGAAAGACATAGATGCATATGCCCACCGATAATGTTGCGAAGAAAACATTAAATTTATGACAAAGCATAGTGTACAATCAAATCCCCAGGCCACACTTTCCATGACATGAAGGTGGCTGAATATTAATATACATATAATCACATGTACACACACACACACACACACACACACACACACACACACACACACACCTCATAGTAAAATTTCAAGCCATTCAACAGCCCTGTTCAACACACTTAAAAATTGTGTTGAACAAAAGCTATTCTGTTGCACTCATTTGCAAAAGGATATAATTAGTTGTTCTTTCAGTTTTCTAGATAAAGATGGTACATATGAAAAATAACAGGCTGTCAATACCCTAAAGGGTTAGCAGGATGAATTCAACAAAGGAATATATTTTAAGACAACAACAGTTTATCTTTTTTCCCTAATATCTGTGGTATTTTGAGATCCATTATGACATGAAAGCATGTGTTAAAATGAAAAATGAGTGTATTTAAATTTTACATATTTTATATATGTCCTAAACTGTTTCTAATTATAATTTAACAATTAAAAATATATAAATAACCAACAGTAAATTTATGAAGATGAATAACATAGAAAAAAAGCTCTAAAAATAATTCCCAGGGCCAATTTTGACCTACAAATATATATTAACCAATTCAATTTATTTTTATGCTTCAAAATAACTCAATCAATAAGCATCTATTGAGAAACCTGTACATTTCAGTCATAGTTCTAATGTAGCTTTGCAAGGAAAAAACTCAAAGAAAAATTAATAGTAACATAGGCTATTTATAAATTATTCATTGCATGCAAGTCAATGTAGAATACGTGAAATGTGCATATTTTAAGTTACATTTCACTTGTCTTTGCTGTCCATAGCCAACCTTAAAAGAGAAACAAACTAGAAATAAAGCAGGGCAAGGAGATGGACAGGAAGAAAAAGAGGGAGTGGGAAGAAAATTTGATATAAGAGGAAAATCTGTGGTACTACTCTGTTCAAAGTGCTCACCAATGCTCTATTTTATCAAGTGAAATGACCCGACCACAAATATAAAAATATATATATTTTAACATGCAATAACTAAATACATACACATATGTACATAGGAAATATTTGAACATTTAATATTTGGATGACTAAAACAAATGTATCTTTTAATATTCTTTCTCCAGAATATATATGTATACATATTACAGAGAAAAAAAAATCACAAAATCTTACATCCAGTTTTAGGGCGCTTTCAGTCCTGTGAGGTGACAGGAGAATAACAGGTTAAGAATCGTGGACTTAATTATGAGAGGCATGCTGTAGTTAGGATTCCATTGCATTCCATTCCTTTCCATTCCAAAAGTTAGATTATAGATACATTTACTTTTCCTTTTGCAATTACGTGAACTGTCACCAAAGCAGAGAGTTCAGGAGAACAATCACAATTGGTAGCACTAGTCTGTATTCTGAAATGCGAGTGTGGTCTTTAGCTTTCTGTTTTTTAAAAACGTGTTTATTATATTTTAAGTTCTGGGGTGCGTTTGCAGAGGTGCAGGTTTGTTTACGTAGGTGTACACGTGCCATGGTGGTTTGCTGCATCCATCACCATCAACCCCTCAACGACACTAGGTTTTCCTCCTAACGTTATCTCTCCCCAATGCCCCCACCCCCTGCTATCCCTTCCCTAGGCCCCCACCCCCCGACAGGCCGTGGTGTGTGAAGTTCCCCTGTGTCCATGTGTTCTCATTGTTCAACATCCACTTACGAGTGGGAACACGCGGTGTTTGGTTTTCTGTTCTTGCGTCAGTTTGCTGAGAATGATGGTTTCCAGCTTTATCCCTGTTCTTCCACTTTCAAGTCCTGGTGGGTCAATGGCCAAAGCGCAGGTGCAGAATGGAGGCGCTGCTGCGATAGGTGCCATTGAAGTCTTCAAGGCCGCACAGCCAATGCAAAGGAACAGCTGAAAACGATGCTGCCATTAGTTAAGCATGTCCCTGATGACGCGGCGAAAAGTGTTCCTTCTCTGAACTTTCCTTCCTGAGTTCATGCCTTTTCCAAATCCTCAGATGAAACCCAGCGCTTCCGCTGAGCGCCAGCGTGACCGTGGACTGCAGGTGCGGTGGGTGGATGAGACTTCGCTGCCTGCTGTTTTGCAGCATTCACTTCTGCTTGAGAGAATGATTGACAAACCACGCTAATTCATAAGTAGGCATTTGGCAGACTTTTTTTTTTTTTTCAAACATGAACAAAGTGACCCTAAGGGAAACATCTGACAGTACTTGTTATTCATTATAAAATTCAAGCTTTCAAGTGAAAAGTAGAATTTTGGAAAATGTGTGCCTGCCACCATCAGCTTGGCAGCCTACAGCTTCCATATTTTAGACTCCTCCTTTTGAGAACAGTGGTGGTATTAACAAGTGTTATTTGTGTAATAAAATATATCAACAATTGGAAAATCTGAAAAACTATGTGAACAAACATTTTCCAAATGACTGATGCAAAATTCTACAAAATCACTTCTGGTTAAAAGATCCTTTTAAAGTAAAACAACCACCAATCAATTTTAATGTAACCAGTCATAAGACGTTCACTGATACAGTTTCAGATTCCACATTGCAACTAATAGGTAAGAAATTACCACTTGTTTAGTGCTGATGTAGTATCAAAGAAAGAATATTCATGATTTTCTGAAAAGGTAACTGGAATACTCTTCTCTTTTCCGTATCTGTGCAAGGCAATATTTTCTTCAAATATTTTAAGCAAAGCAGGAGATTATAGTAAACTAAATGCAGAAGCAGATGTAAAAATGTGTAAATCTTCTATTAGGTCAGATATCAAAATGTTTGCAAAAATAGGAAATAATTTCACTCCTCTTAAAAATGTTTCTAATGGAAAATATTTTAATAAACATATTATTTATATTAAAATAGAGTGTATTATTTTAATAATTGTTTAAAATATTTTTCTCAGTTTAATATTGGATAAAGTGAATATTGATAAATGTATCCTACATTAAAAAAAAGTTCTTTGGGGTCCTCAAAAATTTTCAAGTGTAAAAAGTGTCCTGAAATAAAGTTTCTAAATCATTGATATTTCCTAGAATAAGCATGTCTCTCTTAATTATTGTTAAATTATTGTTAAACCTAGAACAGTACCCAGTATATAGTAGTCACTGAATAAATATTTAATAGGCAGGAATTAAATATGTATTCAATCTTATCTCACAATAAAACTGCTAGCAATAATTTAACAAGACATTGTTTATAATGCATACTTTATGTTTATAATGCATACTTATAATGAAATGCATACTTTACTTATCTATATCTATAAATATATAGAGTCAACTCCTGAGGTTTTTTCATTTTAGCGTTTTTATTGATATATTTCACATACACAAAATTCACTGGTTACAAGAGTACATGTTAGTGTTTTGTTCATTTGTTTAAATATATTTGCTATGCTTTGCAACAATCAATATGAAATACAGAATTTTCTGATGACCCAAGAAGAAACCCTGCACATATTAGCAGTTAATGCCAATCTCCCATCAGACACTGGCAACTACCAATCTATTTTATGTCTCCATGCATTTCTTTATTCTGAACATCTCTTATGCATGGAATCATACATTATGAGCCCTTTAGTGTCAGACGGTGAGCATAGTATCTTCAAGGTTTACCATATTGTAGTATGTAACAGTACCTCATTACTTTTATGATGGAATAATATTCCATTGTATGAATATAATGGACATTTGCCCTTATTCAACTTTCACCTATAATGAATATGCTGCTAGGAATATTGATGTGTAGTTTTATCAGATAATTTGTCTCACTTCTGATATGGTTTTGTTGTGTCCCCACGAAAATCTCATCTTCAACTGTAGCTACCATAATTCCCATGTTTTGTGGGAAAGACATAGAGGGAGATAATTGAATTATGGGGGCAGTTAACTCCTACTGTCCTCATGGTAGTAAGTCTGCCGAGATCTGGATGGTTTCGTAAGGGGAAGCCCCTTTCACTTGTCTCTCATTCTCTCTTTGCCAGCTGCCATGCAAGATGTGCCTTTTGCCTTGCACCATGATTGTGAGGCCTCCCCAGCCACGTGGAACTGTGAGTCCATTAAACCTCTTTTCCTTTATAAATTACCAAGTCTCCTGTATGTCCTTATCAGCAGTGTGAAAACAAACTAATACGTTTCTCTCAGGCATTTACCTGGCTGTGGAATTGCTGGGTCATATGGTAATTCTATGTTTAACATGCTGAGCAATTGAAAACATTTCTTTTTTTCATGGTGGCTGTACCATACTTCATTCCTACTAGCAATGTATGAGGATTCCAATTACTCTACATCTGCACCAACAGTTGTTTTATTTTTGTTTGCTTATTTTTAAATTATAGCCACCTAGTAAGTGTAGAGTGATAATTCACTGTACGTTTGATTTGCATTCCCTAAAGACTAATGCTAATATCTTTTCATGGCTTATTGACCATTTGTGTATCCTCTCTGGGGAATAGCTTGAAATCTTATACTTTGCTCATCTTTTAATTGAATTGTGTTTTTATGGCTGACTTGTGAGAGTTCTTGAAGCATTCTTGATACTAAATCCTTGTCAGACATATGTTTGCAAATATTTTCTCCTATTCTGTTGCTTGCTTTTCATTTTCTTGATAGTATCCTTTAATGCATAAAAGTTTTTGATATTGATAAAATCTAATTTATCCATTTTCCTTTGGTTGCTTGTGCATTCAGTGTCGTGTATAAGAAATCATTGCCTAATAAAAAGTGATACATATTTTCACTTATGTTTCCTTCTAAGAGTTTTATATTTTTACCTATTAAATTTAGGTCTTTGATCTATTTTGGGTTACTTTTTGTATATGGTGTGAAGTGAAGCAAGGGTGTTGATTCATTATTTTACAGGTGAATATGCAATTTCTTCAGCAAGTATTTTATTCATAATGTTAATTATTATTGTTTCCTTGGTATGTGGTGAATGAACCCTGCAGCTCTGTGTGGAAGCTATTTTTTGCCTGCTTAGTATATTTCTCCTTTTCTTTTTTTCTCTAATGGACTCTGTCCTGCTTAAGCAGTCTTTCATTCAAATGTCTTTTTTGGCTTGCTATGGTTGGGTTCTATTAGTGTAGCCTATCCAAATAAGATGACATGTTGCTGAAGCTACATATTCTGTTGTTTAAAATGAGGCATAAAACGTGTTAAGAGACTAGACTTTATAGCAAAAATATAACATTACATAGTATCTGGCTTTGAACCATTTGTAGGGTGACCTAAACATCCTCCAGCTTTGCAGCAGAAGAAGAATCTCCATCAGGCCCAGTCTTCAACCAAAAGAGTACTGCTCCCTGGCTCCTCTAAACAACCAAACAAGTACTTATGGCCAAATAAATCATAGGGAATTCACAGAATTTGTTAAACTTAAAAAACTAAATCCTACATTTACAGCCAGATCTCTTAACATTATTTATGTTATGAAACAATAGTAATAATAAAGTAAAACAGCAAAAGGACAGATATATCCTACTGAAGTAATTTATGATTCACTTTCTGCTAAAAGTATACAGAAAAATCTAGCACTGCATTAGCAACACTGTAAAAAAATGGATAAATCTAGTTGTAAAAAAAAATTTACCTTGTTTGTCTGACAAATAAAATAACAGTAGAAAAATATGTCTGATACCATATGTTAGATTTGAATATGGAAAAAATCAAATACTAAACTGAGATAAATCTTTGAATCAAATACTCAACTAAATACTAAACTAAAATAAATCCTTGGACTTACCTAGTATTACTAAATCAAATATGAAACTAAAGTCAAATACTAAACTAAAATAAATCTTTGAGCTCACCAAGTCCAGATAAAGAAATTAAAGTCCAGAGGACAAAAATAATTTTTTTCAAGGGTGCATCACTAGAGATGGAAGTTAGATGGAGAGCTAGAATAAGAACCTTCTGTGGTCTCACTTCCATATAATATGTTTTCAACTACAACACCACTGCCTATATTTATATTTCCTATGGATTTTTCTGCCTTTTCCTTGTTATGTATGGAATATTAAGAGATACCATCACAAGTCTCTTGTCTAAGAAAGAAGGCGAGAATAACAGCTACAATTTCTTTGGAGACACACTGTTAAACTAAGTCTTATTTTTGCAAGATTGCAGATTTCTTTTGAATCAAAAATTATAGTTTCTAAAAATAGCTATGAGTTTGAATTGTGCATATGATTTTTGTATCATGTAATATTTTGAAAAATTAAGGGGAATGGTATGAAATCTCTATATTTAAAACATTTTGCTTTTACGAGAGGATTTTGGTCATATTTATTCATTCAGCTAATATTTATGGAGTGCATAATATTTGAACATATTGTTTTTTTATAATATTTTGCAGAAAAAAACAGGAATTCAGTTTAATAAAGACAAGAAAAAATCAGTGAGGGTACTGTATATTGCAAAGAGTATAAGATTTGTAAAACAGAAATTAAATATATTTCTGAATCATTAACTGGCCTATGGTTAATATAAGAAAACTACTAAAATAATATTTGAACAATAGTGAATAATATAACTGTCATTCTTTTAAAGCCATGACATCTCGTCTCTTGCTAATGAAATAAAATTCAGTTGATATACTGTTTAAAATAATTTATGTAATTTTGTTTGACAATAGAATAAACTTAGAATTGAAGGTGATATTAGATCACATTTCAGCAGAATAGCTTTCTAAAATTAATACTAAAATAAAACATAGAGTGTTCCTATTTTACACGAAGTCTTTTTGTTCCTCCAGACATGGCATTATTCTTAACTCATAAGTCAAGATTAATTCAAAGAAAGGATGGCCAATATAAAGATGCATCTGCTAAAATTATGTCACAGAGTGTCAATAGAATACATTTTATAATTCACTTTGTCCACAGTATATGACATTATACGAATCTTGACAGGTTTTTAGTTTGAGATAATTGTATTATTTCTTACTACTTTTATCAAACCACTTGAAATTTGGGTATTTAAATTTATGTCACACATGAACTCATCTTAATCTGACACCACAATATTAAACTACGATCAATGGAAGAAAAGAATTCCTTACTAAAATTAAGCATCCAGTGGTAACACTGTAGCTGCAAGTCTTTGATCATGGTGGGTCTTCAAGGAAACATCTTAATGTGGTAGCCTTTCTTGAAGATATGGTTGTCTACACCGAGTAGAGTTTTTTTCATGAAAAGCTAAAGACTTCATCAGTTCCTTGGCGAAAACACACTAACAAGGCTCACAGGACGATAGTGTTTACAATAGCATGCAAATACATTTGGTTACATTGAAAAATAAATCTGCTAGGAAGATGAACTGCTTACATTGGCTGGTCAGTTTGGCTGCTGCGCATTTAACTCTCTATTTGAGCCACCTGGATCTAAGTTCTAGTAAAAGATCCTTCATTATTTGGCAGCCCACAATCAATTCGTATATTAAGCAGATGTCATAATATCTGCCCTGCCTAATTCATAATGCTCTGTAAAGGTAAAATAAGATTAATCATATTAAAATATGCATAATATTTAAGAAGAAGAAAAGGTCTTAACCCAAACAGGAAAAGGAGTAAGGGGTTCTATATTGTAAATAAAAAATTAAATAGATTTTATAAAAATAGACTTGTCCATCACTTTAAGAACATACTTATAAGAACATATAAATACCCTTGCTTTGAGTATTTCCTTTTATTTCATGATATTCAGTGCAATTTGATTTGTTTTGTTAAGTTCAATATATTGTGAAGATGAATTATACCATCTTAATTATCATTTACCACTACTGATAGTACATTTAAAAGTCTTCAAATTTATGAGTACCTCGGAATTTCAGAAAGAGTGTATGTAATATCTACACATTTTTTTTTAATGGAGAACTCAGAACAAGAGTTCTGACCAAAACTTACGGTCTAACTAAAGCTTCTGACCAAATCTTATTGTAAAAAACATAATAATAACAATTCAATTTATTGATTGGTAAAATAGGTAGATGCCTTCAAAATGAAACTAAAAGGGACAACAGAGACTAAGTCCATTTATCATGCCAGTGGAGAGGCATGGAAAAGACTGGATTAGGTAGCAGAGCCGTAGAAAGGTCAACAGCTAAGTGCTAAGACATCTGAGTCCAACAGACTTGGGTTTGAATCCTGTGGCTGATTGTACATGTTCATACCATACTGTAAAATGCACTCATATGATAGAAATCTATGAGTGTAAGTGCTAAAAAATAAAGTTGTCAGCATGTATACTCCGTAGGGAAGGCACACTTTACATTACACAAACAAGTAATATATGTCTAAGTAGGAGTGGAGACCCGCAACTTGGCAGGGATCATTGAATCAAGGCCTTTCCTCCTGTGATAAATGCTAACTTAACGAATATTCTTAGTTTTTATAAAACAAAATGTATTCCTCATTTATGAACTTATAATAACTTGTGAATTATACTTAACCATTATGATTACAAAAGGAGAAAGTAGAGTACAATGATCACTTTAAACAGAAAAGTTGTATTTCCAGATCTAATGTTTTTAATTTTAATGAATATTTTTGTGACTATGTAATCTTAGGAAAAGTAAATTATTTTGATGCCAGTTTGAGGGATGTTAGACGCTATACTCAATGTATTATACTGTATTATTTAAGCACTTTGTAATGCAGAATCAGATTGGATGTAAGGAAATATAAATGAGTTATTAAGGTTCTATTTCAGCATAAACATATCAAATGATTCTTGAAAGATGTGCTCACATGACAAAGAGCTATTTATTCATATTTTGTGGTTGGGGGTAAAAGCATCATGTCTTCTCAACTGGAGAATTATGCCACATAAAATGATTACCATTTAGATCACTTTTTGGAAGAAACATTGAAAATGATCATGAAAATTAAGTGTGAAGCTGCTTCTGAAATTTTCAAGAATAGTTTTAAAAGTAAGAAATGTGGCAGGGCGCGGTGGCTCAAGCCTGTAATCCCAGCACTTTGGGAGGCCGAGGCGGGTGGATCACGAGGTCAAGAGATCAAGACCATCCTGGTCAACATGGTGAAACCCCGTCTCTACTAAAAATACAAAAAAAAAAAAAAAAAAAAAAAAGTAGCTGGGCATGGTGGTGCGTGCCTATAATCCCAGCTACTCAGGAGGCTGAGGCAGGAGACTTGCCTGAACCCAGGAGGCGGAGGTTGCGGTGAGCCGAGATTGCGCCATTGCACTCCAGCCTGGGTAACAAGAGTGACACTCCGTCTCAAAAAAAAAAAAAAAAAAAAGAAATGTAAGAAAAATTGAAATCAGGCATAAAATTATTCAGGGTACCAGTCAACAATTTCTCATTTTCTCAGATCATTGTTTTAAATTAAAATTTATTTTTATTTATTTATTTATTTATGTATGTATTTATTTATTTATTTTGTAGAGATGGGGACTCACTAAGCTGCCCAGGTCCAACTCCTGGTCTTAAACAATTCTCCAACCTCCCGCCTCAGCTTCCAGAGTGTTAGAATTACAGGCATGAACCATCACATCTGACCAGACCTTTTTCTTTCTTTTTTTTTTTTCAGAATTGTTTCTGCTACTAGTGAAACTGTGACCTAAATCATTAAAACAGTACAGAATTTGTTATCCTTGTCACTTATCTCATAATATAATTCCTCCTAAAATGCTACTGTATTACTAAAAGTCTATATATACCAGACTATGATTTCACATTCACTAATTAAGTTCAATGGTATACTTTGTTACATGAATCACCTACAAAATCATTCATATGAGGTTATAAATATCAGAAAACAAAATACAATGGAATGTTTAAAAGCAGTAAACTTACTTTTTACAACTGTCATATGGTGAAATTTCAAAATGCTTCAGTTTGCCATTGTCCTATAGTGACATATTTCAAAGTATAAGAATTAGATGGATAATTAGATGTAGCTAACTGTGCAGTGCTATCTAATACCTATTGGCACTAAAAAGAATAAAGAGTGAAAATTGCCTTGTGTGGAGTGTGTCACATGGGAGACACTTGATAAATGTCAAGTCTTTTCTTCTGTCCTGAGAATTAGCGATTAGAAGAGCTAAGCAATTTAGAATAAGTTTGTCAATTCATTTCTAAAACCCTCCATTTATCCATAAGGTTGATGTGCCTGAGATCTCAGTCTCTCTCTCTTTGATTCTAATTATTTGGAAAATCCTGTAAAATTTTCATTTCTATTATTAATTGGAAAGGCTCACCTCTTCAGCCAGCTAAAACAAATATTTATTGAGCACCAATTATTTGTCAGTACTAGGATAAAATTTAGTTGTAGAGGCATGGTATGACATTCCCCATGGGAGCATAGACTAAAGAACAATTAAACTTAGAGTTCATTTCAATACAATGTGAGAAGGACTAACAGAAGGATTTCGCCAGGGGTCTACCTGTTATTTCAGTATATTTATACCGAATACAGGTACTGAAACAAATGTTTCAAAGAATACATTTGGATTACATTGTATTTAATGTGAAACATATTGCATATGCTTTGTTTCGAGTATCATATCATATAAAGCCTGTAAATATCCAAAGAATTTTACTGAGTAAATTAGCTTTGACATCTCCATAAAGAAATAAGTGATTGTAACATAATATGGCACAAAAGAGTTGAATTAGTATAGCAAAACTATAGCTTTGGCAATTCATACAATACATTGATTTTATTAGTAAGTTACACTATATATTTTGTACCTCATATCTAAGTGTGTGGACATATGTATAATATATATATTTCCATTTTTTAAAAATATGTAAAATCTGGAGAGTTGTAAATTATAAATTATGAGTATTTATATTTTCCATGACTCTCTCTGTAAATGAATCCATAATAAAAATGTAGATATACATTTTGTGTTCGAATGACATTGACATTAAGCATTTATTAAGTTGAATTTCTTAGAAATCTCTTTAGATAAATATTAAAATACAAATATCAATTTACTTCAATCATTTGAGGCCCAAAAAGTTGAAAATACAGTTGGGCAAATGGTGCTTCTCCTAATGGATAGAAAAAGAGTGATATATTTGCTTGAAGCTTCCAGATTCTGTAATAACAAAAGACACTTTACAAGGTTTTCTAGAGTCAAGCATTAAATACAACAAATGCAAAGCAAAAAACACAGTCAGAGTTTTGTCTAGTCAATGGTAGTTAGCTATAATTTCACCATTTTGTCCCAAAGGGAAAGTTGTAAAAAAAAAAAAAAAAAAAAAAGGTATTTCTCATTTGCTTTTAAAACTTAACTGTTCTATCAAGAGAGGCCAGCCAGGCTGGGAGCAGTGGCTCAAGCCTTTAATCCCAGCACTTTGGGAGGCCGAGACAAGTGGATCGCCTGAGGCCAGGAGTTTGAAACCAGCCCGGCCAACATGGTGAAACCCCTTCTCCACTGAAAAAAATTACCCACGTGTGGGTACAGGCACATGCCTGTAATCCCAGCTACCTTGGAGGCCAAGGTATGAGAATCGCTTGAATCCCTAGGGTGGAGGTTGCAGTGAGCCCAGATCCCACCACTGCACTCTAGTCTTGGTTGCAGAGAAAGACTCTGCTTAAAAAGAAAAAAATAATAATTAAGTAATTTTTAGAAGGCTAGCCAATTGTCACCTGATGGAGTATCGGTTTAGTGGAATGCAGTTAAGTATGCTGTGTGTGTGTGTCCCATCTTTCTTTCCGTGTTCATTCTTTTCACAACATTAAGCTAAGTAGCCATCCGTTTAGGTTTAAGATCTTGTATTATAGTTTAAAAAGGGATCGCACAAATCAAATCTTGGCCATTGATTTGACTCCTATGCTATTCTGTTTGTGCTTCTTATTGGGCTCTGGGACCTTTGGGAAATTGCTTGATTTCTCTGTCATTTTTACCCCTATCTATCTCAATGAGGATTTTGAAATTTTAATGCCATTGTTAATGTGAAGAACTCACCAGTAACTGGCATGCAGTTGAAGCATAGTAAAAGTTGGGAGTAAACATAATACAGTGACTTTACACCACAGAAACGTGGATGATTACAACTGGAAGGAATATCACCTTCTCATTTTCTATATCAGGTAGAAAAAAAAAAATCCGAATAGGCAACAAGGCTTAAATAAAAGCAGAACTGAGAACTGAAATGTTCTCAATGTATTGATAGCTACCAGCTATCAATACATTGATTATTTTGAGTGACGTGTACACCATTTTACTTCCATCCATTGATATTGAACCCTAAAATGAGGATAAAACAAAGACTTTTTAATGTTTCTGAATGGTAGTGTTTGCCCTGTATTTTCAACTGGAAAAAGAAAAAAAAAAAAAAAAAAACTTATTTAAACCAGAAATATTAGCCACAGCACTGACATTCTGCCTTTCATGAAGAAAATTCTGTGAAAGTTACTGGTAATGTTCCAAAGCCAGATCATCTGCAGTTCATTCCTATCAAAAAGCTTTCATGGTTGAGATTAACACGCTAGGAATTTCTTAGATTAAACCTAAGGCATCTGAGCTCACAGATCTGCCACAAAAGAAACCACACATTTCTCAAAGAGAAAATTATCATGATCCACTAATGAGGGAAAAGGTAAATGACTTATTTCTCAGCATTTTTTGGAAAGAAAGACAGATGATTAAATAATAAATATATAAGTAAGGTTATATATAATAAGATATGATTGTTTAAAATTGTTAGCAATTAAGTTTGTAACTTAGGATTGTACGTAAATATTCTTTGTTTAGATCACATTATGTCTAACTGTTCATCCTTGTTTTTCAAATCAGAATATTCAAGTCCCTGAAACTGTATTACAGAGAATGGCCAAATGGAACAGCTCATCTAATTGGTATTCCAAAGTCTAGATTTACCATCTACCCTCTAGTAATGCTCACATCATTTTAGAAGTATCTAGAATTTTGAACATGAAACTAAGAGAGATGTCCTGTCTAATTTTAAATGAAAAAAAGAGATAAAAGTTATATCCTGGTTACTTAAGTTTAATAATTCAGATGAAAATGATGAATTTACAGACAATCGAGAAATCTCAGATTTTTAAAGAATGTGATTGCAATGTATGCAAATTGAGGAAATTTTCAATACTAAAATAGCAAGCTAAATGTAAATACAGCAAATAATCATTTTACTGTTCAGTAATGAATATTGTTACTTATTTATAGTGTTTCAGTACATGAAAAAATAAGGGAGTTGAGATATCTGCAAATTATTGATGAGATATTCTAATTTTTATTATTTTCTTTGCTGGATGAGCCAGTCATTGAAGTGTTATAAAAAGTGCTTATTTTGTTGATGAATATAATTTTACTGTAAAACTATAGATATCAAACTAACCCCCACTCAAAATAAAGAGAGTTATGTACATAATAAACAGCTGTAATATCAAAGGGGCAAACTTCAGGGTGTCATTAATTCTATAGGAAATTATCGACTTGTTTATAAATTTTACGTCTTCATATTATTGAGAGAATTGTAATTTAGTAAAATCTTACAAAAAAGAACAAATAACTGGATTTTCTCATTCTGATTTTCATATAAAAGAGACACATGCCAAAATAACATTGTATTATTATGTTTTACTGTAAGATTTTTAATATTAATACATTTTTAAATATGTTTTATAATTTTTATTGTACAATCTAAGAACCATTAGATAATTTCAAATATTTTGAAACTATAACATCAAAAATTATTCAGTTGTTTATAGCATGACTAAGTTCAAAACCAAGGAAATGTAAATGCAGTTACTCACAAAATATAATTAGCAAAAATAATATATGTTCATTCCATCCTTTGTGAGACCATCGTATCTCTATTTTTAGTATAACCAATAAATTATGATTAAATATAAATCACCACATGCTTGTGTAATAAACACAATGTAGCAACTAAAACATGTGATTACATTTATTATTTCCCCTGTTGCTCAGGCTGGAGTGCAGTGGCTCAATCTCGGCTCACTGCAACATCCGCCTTCCAGATTCAAGCAATTCTCATGCCTAGTAGCTGAGACTACAGGCGTGCACCACTACACCTGGCTAATTTTTATTTATTTAGTTAGTTAGTTTTGCTCTTTCTGTCCAGGCTGGAGTGCAATGGTGTGATCTCGGCTCACTGCAACCTCCGCCTCCTGGGTTCAAGCAATTCTCCTGCCTCAGCCTCCCAAATAGCTGGAATTACAGGGGCTCACCATCATGCCTGGCTAATTTTTGTATTTTTAATAGAGACGGGGTTTCACTATGTTGGTCAGGCTGGTCTTGAATTCCTGACCTCAGGTGATCTGCCCACCGCGGCCTCCCAAAGTGCTGGAATTACAGGCATGAGCCACCATGCCTGGTCCTTTTTTTTTTTTTTTTTTTTTTTTTGTATTTTTAGCAGAGACGGGTTGGCCATGCTGGCCTCAAACTCCTGATCTCAAGTGATCCACCCACCTTGGCCTCCCCAAATTCTGAGATTACAGGAGTGAGCCACTGTGCCCAGCCTTTTTTCCCTTTGTAAAGCAGCAGGAAGAATGGATTTCACAATAAAATTTGTTTGTCAACTAAACTAACATCATTAAATTACCTTTGTTGAATAGTTTAATTATCATTTTTCTTCCGAAAGTGGATTTTGTGGAATGAACCAACCTAAATTTCACAGAATGCAATTAAGTCTTAAATCAATGTAATATTCTAACCAGAAAATACTATATACTTTCTACTCTATATTCTGTATATGTTAACTGATTCTATTGATATTAAAGACAACTATGAATGAAGACAACTTATTTAAAAAACAATATTAAAGGATGAATAAAATATAATAATAAACTATTAACTAGGACTTATCAAAAGGTTGTAGTGATATTGAACTTTTGACATACAGACCTTGGAAATATAAGGAATTTTCCTCACTGTTCACATTTGTAATTTTTTTCTATTATAAATTACATTAACACTTTTTTCTATCTTACCATTACATTTTAATTAATAGAGCTATGTTGAATTTCACAATTTAATGATTTATATTTTATCATGAAGAATCTTGATTTTAATCCAATTGGTAAGGTTATATACTGGAATTTTCGAAGGAAAATGTCATCTTGGAAGATTTTGAATTTAATTTGGAATCACCTGCTGAGTTCTCAGGGGTCTACTGGATAATTCAGAAACCATTTCTCCTTTACAAATATAAGAAAAAGAAGAGAAAGCTTCATTACAAGATCTCTTTCTGACTTGCCCCCCTTCACTGATACATCTAGAATGAGCTTTGTGGGTAAATATTTGAAAGAAATATTAAAATTTATGGAAACATATTAAAAACAGAAGACTTGCAGAATGTCTTTTTTGAGTCTATCCTAGAAGCTCTGAGGTTAAGAAAAAATAGATCAAATAAATAAAGGTATGCATTATATTTTGGTAAGGAAAATGATATCCTCAGTGGATAGATCTTAACAAATTACTTAAACCAAGTATATTTATCCAAGATCCAGAGTATCTTGTTTTCCCCTAACTTAAGCTCATTGCATTAATTTTAGCTGTGTTTTATTCTCAGAGGAATTCCCAAGATATATAAAAGTCAACTACTATAAGAGATCAGGATAGGATGAAAATCAATGTCTTTATAAGGCAAAAGGATGGCTCAATCATTGGCAAGGACTTAACATGTGCTTTTTATATCATGATTTCCTTCATTTCTCATGTGTCACTCCAAAAATTTTATGAGAATATTACTTATACTATCCAAACATATCCTTGGTCAAGATATAAATTTTCACAGGATGGCCATATATTTCAAAGTTCTCCCTATTGATCTGTGAGCATGTCTCCAAATGCCTAGCAAATCTACCCCTTTGCCAGGGAGAATAACGTATTAACTGCTGGAAACTTCTTGTTTCTTATTCAATGTGTATTTGGTCTGCCTCTCTCTCCCACTGTGCTGATACAGATTATTCTGCTGCTAATGCTTGACATGCTGTCAGAAGAGTTGAAATAAGACATGATACATGAGACAGAGAAGAAGACGTAAATGGCAGGAGAGCATCCAAGACAACTCAAAAAATAAACAGGAACTAAATCCTACCCATGATCTTGGAATTACCTGCTGTGAATGTCTGGTTAAACTATTGTGGACTTGTTTTGTCTACATAAATGTACTGCAAATGCAAAGTTTCCTGGAAACTGAGAAGCAACGTGATTTTGTACTTTGTTTTACTCATTTTGTTTTTTGTTTTGTTTGTACTTCAAAACTTCTAATAGACAATTGAAGCAAATTTACTCAGTGTCAGAAATCTGTAATATTTTTTGAAATGATCTTCAGATCTTGGGATCACAGTTAAAAACTAAATAAGAAACAATGGAAAATCATTTTTTAAATCTACCAATCATGTATTAATTGGGTTGATTTCAGAAATCACTCTTTAGGTGGTTTTGAATTAAGCACAGTGGTACAAACAAATATTAGTAAACAATTTTCTGATTTGTAGAAATTCACAATTCACCTAAGAGTTAAAACAAACAAAATAGAATTATAATAAATAGCATGTGATTTGACATTAAGGTACATATCATTTCCCTCTCCTTTGGCAAATAACTGGGTCATTCAGCCATGCAACTAAACTAGTACGTAGAGGATCATTGGCAAACTTTCCCAGTCCAAATTCAGTTAAATTTAGTAGCTCTTCGTGTTCAAAAATGACATCCCTGGCTGGGCGCAGTGGCTCAAGCCTGTAATACCAGCACTTTGGGAGGCTGAGACGGGTGGATCATGAGGTCAAGAGATCAAGACCATCCTGGTCAACATGGTGAAACCCCGTCTCTACTAAAATTACAAAAAATTAGCTGGGCATGGTGGCGCGTGCCTGTAATCCCAGCTACTCAGGAGGCTGAGGCAGGATAATTGCCTGAACCCGGGAGGCGGAGGTTGTGGTGAGCCGAGATCGTGCCATTGCACTCCCGCCTGGGTAACAAGAGTGAAACTCCAACAAAAAAAAAAAAAAAAAAAAAAAAAAAAAAGAAAGAAAAAAGACATCCCTGATTCAGCATT
The DNA here is from genome assembly GCF_048565385.1 of Saimiri boliviensis. Classification (NCBI taxonomy): domain Eukaryota; kingdom Metazoa; phylum Chordata; class Mammalia; order Primates; family Cebidae; genus Saimiri; species Saimiri boliviensis. The sequence continues at coordinate 8,427,537 of NC_133464.1, read as the reverse complement.
AGTACTATACCTTCAGACATATTTCAGTAATAGTGTCTCACTTAGATTGTTTTCTACCAATCATATTTATCTTCAGTTCTCCAAACTAACATGAGAATTGAAATCTGTTTATGAAAAAGAGAACTCTTGACCAATCCACATTCAATATATTATGATAACTTGTATTTACCATTGAATTACTTAATATAGGCTATTAAGAACATATTATATTTTGAAAACTTATAATGAGTTAGAAAATAAATATGTGTACTCAAAAGTAATTTAGACATGGAGCAGGACAATATTCTTGGATTTGGCATTTGTTTATTTTCTGGGTCAACTTGTGTGTACCTAAAATTTTGAGTAAGTGTCAAATAAACACTTAAATAAAATTAATATTTCTAATTTATCACATATTATACTACTAAACTGATGCAGGTAAGAGTCTGTTATCTGAGGACTTTCAAAAATATTACTTTTATTTTATTTTTTTATAGAGGGTTTTGCTGTTTCACCCAGGCTAGAGTACAGTGGCACAGTCACAAAGTGACTCCCCCATCCTAGCCTCCCTAGTAGGCTAGGATTATAGGTGTGCACGACGACAATGGGCTAACTTTTTAATTTTTTAAAGAGAGATGGCCTCTTTCCATGTTGCCCAGGTTGATCTCAAACTCCTGGGCCCAAGCGATCCTCCTGCCTTGGCCTCCCAAAATGCTGAAATTCTAGGTGTGAGCCACCACACTCAGCCATAGTTTTTATTTTTAATATAAACAAATGATTTTTGTTGTTGTTGCTGTTGTTTTGAGACAGGGTTTCGCTCTTGTTGCCCAGGCTGGAGTGCAATGGTGCAATCTCTGCTCACTACAACCTCTGCCTCCCGAGTTCTAGAGACTCTCTTCCCTCAGCCTCCCAAGTAGCTAGGATTACAGGCATGCGTCACAACATTTGGCTAGTTTTTTTAATTTGTATTTTTAATAGAGATAGGGTTTTGCCATGTTGGTCAGATTGGTCTCAAACTCCCGACTTCAGATGATCTGCCGTCCTCTGGCTCCCAAAGTGCTGGGATTGCAGGTGTGAGACACCGCATCTGGCCCACAAACAATATTTTTAGCCTTCCTCATTGTGTAAGCTAATTCCTCTCCTTTACCTCCTAGAGTAGTTCATTCAGTCTCAATTATTAATATACTGATTCTGCTTTCAAAACAAAACTCACATACAAATACAACCCTTTCCTTCCATGTTTGTTCTAAATGAGGGACTTCTCAACTCAAGATGAGACCTTGACAGGAGTTTTCTAAAGCACTCTTCCACCTATAGGCCCTCTAGCAGTCATCTCTGATGCAAACACCTTCCTGTTCCAGGCGGACATTGGGGATCAGGCCAGCTTCAGTTACAACAATCTGGAGATAAGGGGCGCTGTGGAAAGCTGAACTGACTCAGCTTCTGCCAACTCTCGCCATGTGAAATCTATTCTTCCAGATCTTTTTCAGGTGATTGTAAATCTTCTGTTTGTTGTGGCCCTGTTGATGTTAGCATTTGATTTTGTTTTTTTAATCAAACACTCTATGGACTGAGTCATATCTGGAAATAACAGCTACCAGTTTAATCTTGCCCCCGCCTCGCTTCAGATGAACATTTTCCAAACACTCCTTTTTTCTGGGTCAGATAGGAAAGGATTCCTGATTGAAATTTTCAAAGGCTTCAAACCCAGCCCTGTTATTTCAGTGTGCATGGCGTTCTGTAAACTGATGTGATACTTTCTGTGCAGAACTTCCATTTCCAGAAATTCACCTCATCTTCTTAAATTCAGATGATCCCCTCATGCTCATTTTTCACCTGTGTTTCCTTATTGTCTTAATTTTTTTTTTTTTGTATAACAGCCCTCACTTCTCCCCACCTATCAGCAAATTCTTATCCTTTCTTTTAATATCAATAAAGTGCTTGCTAATCCAAGCCTTCTTTCCCACATCTGACTCATCTTTTCCTTCTTTCTTGAAATTTCTTTGACTCTTATTTTCTGGAACATATTCATTGACATTTTATGGAACCATTGAATTAGGAAATTTAGTTGGAATGTGGAGCCAGTGTAGACTTTTTGTTTGTTTGTTTGTTTTATTTTGGCCTAGGCACAAGAATCGATTTATACAACCCAACAAATTAGTGACACAGGCAGGATTCAAAGCCTGCTTGTAATTGCTTCTTTTACATTTCTTGCCTCATCAACAAGATTCAAAACTTCTCCAAGACAGAAACTATGCCTTTCATTTTTATATGCCTTTTATAAAAAATACCAAATACAGTCTATAATTTTTTTTAAATTTTACAAAGCTAAAGAATTCTTTTGACTAGTCCAAATGAAAGCATTGACATTCCCTCACAGACAAAGAATAGAGCTGTGTTCTATAAACCAGCCAAATATTTTGGATCTTGAGCAGATTGCTTGCTGACTTTACTGCTGATTTACACAGCTTTCCCCACCTTGACTCACCAAATCCACCTTGACATTGCCCTCCCCTTTCACAGCCAGCAAATCCAGGTGCCACGTCTCTCTTGATTAAGCCCATAAATATTGATTATTCAGTTATTGGAATAACTGACACTGATGTCAGTATCATCCTAGGCTACCACCATTATTTGACTAGAGTGGCTAAGATGGGATTGATTGATTTCCTATCACTTTACAGAGCTATAGTGGCTGTTTCCTCTGGAAAACTATCTTTAGAAATGGCTCACTACAGATTTGTTCATGCAAGTTATGACTGTTCACTATGTGTTCATATATAAATTTTGTGATAATTGCAGTACATGTACAATCATGAGAGTCTCAAATGACACCACAATAATACAATTTTGGGTAGTTGTTTATTGGTAACTCATTCCGTGTATGTTTCTCAGTACAAACAAGTTGAGTGAATTAATCCAGGCTGTTATTCTCTGCCTGAGCAATATATAAATACAATATATTGGTGTGTTATATGAAGTCTATTTTCTTTCTTTACACATGTATACACGTACATTGCATACAGTATTAGTGCATAAATGATTAAAAACATGTTAAGCTGCTTCCCTCCTTGCTTGCTTTCAATATTTTACAAAGCATACTACAGCTTCACTCCCACTGCTGTCAGTGTGGAAATAGGCTCATTTCTCTACCAAAACAAAACAAGGGGGAATTATAGCTAGAGTGACTTAGATTAGATAATGAAAAAGACTTCCTGGATGACTAGACTAATCATCTGAAAGATCACCTAAGTAGTAGCTTTCATGCTCTTGATGGGAATTAGTGAGAAAGACACAATTAACTTAAGAGGTTCCATTCTCTGATTATTTATTCAAAATCATATACCTTAGTGTTTCCGTGAAGGGGTCGGATACCTTTTAAAGGCACTTTGGCATTAAATAATATGAAAAAAATAAAGATTTTTTTTAAAAGCAAAGAGTTAAATGGAAAACAAAACAAAAATACAAAAGCAAGGCCTTGTGGCCTTGAAGTGAGCTTTAAGAGTCCCTTTAGATCCCATTGCTATAAAAAGTGAAAAGAAACAGATTCTGTTTCTATGGCTCTCATACACACCTTTTATTCTTACCCATTTTCTCATCAGGATGTAAAATATGAACATTATACTGTTCTCATCTTGAAATTATATCAGGGAAAATGGAGACTTGTATGAAGCCTCCCACTCCTTTTGTTAATCTGACAAGTGCCACATGTTGGAGCTAATATGCTATTCTGTTCTTATCTCCCAAAATTCACATGTCTGAGAAAACCAGCACGCAGTAGAAAAACAACCTGCATTCTGGCCACATCTCAAGAGTTAAGATAGGCTTTAGCTCCTGCCTTAGAATTTCCTGACCTGGGAGTAAAAATTCCGCACTTAAGCTGTGCTGTCATTTAGATGAGTTCCATTGTAACAGCGTATCTACAAACCAACATTTCTGAATAGGCCCTTGTTTCCTTGGGTGCTTTCCTGAGCAAGTTTTATCAGTGCTCTGATGTACAGTAGCCTGATAAGCCTTTATTTAACACCCATATATCATGCCATAACCTTTAAGGGAGACTACGGAAAGCCAGCCCCTCACCCATTTGGGTAATGATTGTGTATCCACTGCTAGTTGAAGCAGATTAACCAGATGGTACCTTTTCACAGAAATTTAGATTTTAAGGTTCATTAAGATTCCTCTACCAAAAACATCAGCCTCTGATCTATCTATAAATGGAAAGGTTCGGAATCTTATAAACTTAGGAATACACGTCAATATCTCTCACAGGTGCATACACACACACACACACACACACACACACACACAGAGCACATGCACACAATCAACATCTGATAAAATTGTAACAGTTTAAATTAAGAGAGAATTACACCAGTACATATGAGAAGTAAAATCTTCTAAGAAATGTTGAGCTTTAAAAAAAAAATTTGTTTCTTTATACTGACTTTTCCTCCTACCTAAACTATTTGTATTTTAACTGTGTATCGATAAATAATGCTCAGAATTAAGTCAAATTATGAATTAAGTCAAAAATTAAGTCAAATTTTGTGTGTGTGTGTGATTTGGCACATTATCAAAATCCACGTGAAAAACTCTTAAATACACAAATAATTCATTACATAAAACTCGTTTTATAAAATAAAAAAGATACCAGGTGAACAATGAATAAAATTTTATGATTCAAAACTCAACTTGAGTCTCATACCACTTCGTAGTGCCTTTGGAGCCACTTGGAACATTTTCAGAATGATCTTAGAGTACATCATGAAACAAATGTACTGTAATTTTCAGAGTTCCTCAACCTTTAATTTAATTCATTTAAATCTGGAGATAGGCAACACTCTTCTTAGAAGAAATTTTATTGGAACTTGATCTTGAAAAGTAAGTGGCCAATTTCTAAACTGTAAAGGTGGAAGGGCAGTGCAAAGATGCCAGAGAGAATGGTGTATTCAGAGAATGGCCAACATTTCATTTACGAACGGTGGTCTACTGTTGAATAAGAGTAATGTCCCAACATTACTATGCAAAGTAGTTGGGCCATATTGACATCCCTCTGTTCAATCCCGCAATGGAGCTTTTGACTTTATTCTGTTAATTGCAGAGGGTTACGCTTATTTTTAGTTAGAAGATCTACTAAGAATAAATTCAATATCACCTTGGATGTTGTGAAAAATGCAAATTCTTGAGCCCACTCCAGTCTTCCTCAGCATGTTTAGGGCAAAAGCCCTGAATACATTTTCAGATTAGACCTCCAGATGAATCTTATACTCAGTCTGTAGGGGTTTGAGTATTCTGACAGTTAAAAGCAAAGCAAAATAGGATAATTAAAGACCTTGTCATAAGCTTATGTGTGGATTTACCACTATTTATTTTGAGTAAGTACAAAGGCATTTGTTTGCATGAAGTATCCATACTTGCATCTTTCAATGTGTCTACTTAAAATAAAATTATGCTTTCCTTGAAAGTAAGTATCATTCCTAGTAGTTAATAATAATTATAATGCTTATGAGGTTTTAGTGGGTTTGTCTGAAAAAAACTGTGGAAAGCATGTGTATGTATGTGTGTGTGTATCTTCACGTTTATTATTTAATTATCAGAAGTAAAAGAATGATGACTTTAACATCTTTGAAAATGAACATTTATATTAATCATAGTTGGTGATGTCATCACCAAATAGTAGCAAAGTTTAAAAACATAAAGTAAGCATAGGAAATGTGTTAATAGATCTGGTGTCAGGGTTTTTCAACAGAGGAGCTAGCCACATTTTGTGTAGGTCAAGGTCTAATTTTTGTTTTGCAGATTGAAAAAATTCTAACGTAATTGGCCTTATCCATAAAATTCTAACAGCATCTCAGGCCTCATTATGCCTGACATAGGCCTCCACATCCAGATCCCTCTAGGAGGGTGAGGTGAAAAGGACACAGCAAAGGACATCCATAAAAGGAGTATGGTGATGGAGGATTCACTGGGTGCTCACTGGGAAATGTGAGCGTAATTTTCTGCCCTCCCCTGCCATGGTTTCCATAGTTTTTCCCATTGTTGCTTTACTTATAAATGTATGGTTTGGTTAAGATGACTGCTGTTTGAAGCACAGATTTAGCACCTTGCTTATATTATGTTACAAAGCAGAGGCTCAGGAAAACTTAATTGAAATGAAGTGAACTAATGTGCCATCTACATCTTGACTCATATAATTGGTCTTATGGCAAAACCCTACTTCTACAAAAAATACAAAAATTTGCTGGGGGTGGTAGCATGTGCCTGTAGTCCCCAGCTACTTGGGAAGATCGCTTGAGCCTGGGAAGTTAAGGCTGCAGTGAGCCATGTTTGTGCCATTGCACTCCAGCCTGGGCAAGACAGTGAGACCCTGTCTCAAATATGTATATGGTCTGTTGGGTTAAAATCAGATTACTGACACCTGTGTGCCTAAGATATGATTACTTTTACTTTGATGACTTTGAATGGGTTCATTTTTCATGGTTTGAAACTAAGCACAAATTAATTTTAAAAATTTAAAAGAAATAATAGAAATATAGAAGACAGGAAACAAAGATATATTTTAGAAGATGCAAGAGTTGATGAATTTTGTTTGTACTTGTTTGGAAACGTAAAATATTAGATGGGGCAAATAAAATGGAAAGATTGCATAGAGAAATGAACATTTTAAACATAAAGTATGATCATTGGAGTCTCGGAATAAGATTGTTGTATGATGGATTTCTCAGAAATGTTAAACTTTTATCCAATTTACATCTTACAGCGGTACTCCTGCAAATGAGAAAAAAATCAGTAAATTCCACTCTATTTTATCAGGTTGGTATAATGTTGATTTCAAGATCACCTAAGAAACATACAAGAAAATAAAAACATAGGCTCAGTATGTATATGAATATATAAAATATTCTAATAAAAACATAGGCTCAATATGCATATTAATCTCTATATAAAATATTCTACTTAAAACAGTAACTTAATAACATATATTATTAAAAAGCTGTTCAGAAATAGTGAAACGTAATAATAATTATTATTATTTAGTAGTAGTAGCAGTAGTCTGTTACAACAGCAAGAACAGATATATTGACCAATGGAATGAAATTGAAAATCCTCAGAGACAGGTATGTACATATATATATATATATATATATATATATATATATATATGGAAACTAAATACATACTGGAGTAAGGCCAGGTTATTTAGTAGAGGGTGCAGAGAAGCATAAATCACTATATGTGGAGAGAAATAAAAGTGGACCCTTAATACTATATATACATTCAAAATAGAGCAGGGATTGAAGACTCCAATGTGAATGGCTAAACTATAAATTAAGGTCCTACACTGTTATTAATAAAACAAATATTAATACTTATGGTTACAATAATAAGTTGGGAATTATTTTCTCTCCAAAAGCATAAAACATAAGGTAAAAGTGATTAATGTTCTTATGTCATAATTAAGAATTTCTGCTCATTGAACCTTTGTCTACACCTTTGGATGGTGGCTGCTCCTTCAGCCAGAACTGAAACGTAGATGAGTTAGGGCTCAGTCTGTGAGGGTTTAAGGCCTAGAAAAGTTAAAACCCACTTGCAAGTGCACTGAAAGTTCTGTTGATTTTTGTTGATTTTTCAGAGAGAAGGGAACTCAAAAATAGAAGAATACAGCTCAGCAGCTGATAAATAAAATAGCATGATAAAGTCCATTCCAATATTAAAATTTTGTGATTTTTAAGACAAGCACACATCTGTATAAAACATGGATGAAGGTAAAGGAGGGTAGCAGGAGGAGTTAGGATGTCAAAGAGTAAGAGATTTCTGATTTTTTTTTTTTTTTGAGATGGAGTCTCGCACTGCTGCCCAGTCTGTAGTGCTGTGGTGCCATCTCTGCTCCCTGCAATCTCTGCCTCCGGGTTCAAGCAATCCTCCTTCCTCAGCCTCTGAATGGCTGGGACTACAGGCATGTGCCACCACACCCAGCTAATTTTTTTGTATTTGTAGTAGAGACGGGGTTTCATCAGGTTGACCAAGATGGTCTCGATCTCCTGACCTTGTGATCCCCCTGCCTAGGCCTCCCAAAGTGCTGGGATTACAGGCGTGAGCCACCGCGCCCAGCTGAGATTTCTGCTTTTGCAGAACATTTTCTGGCTTTGGAATGAACGTGATGTAAAAGTGATCCAGGACTGAGCCATCACTTTCCCACTCCCTGTCTGGGTGACCTGTGGCAGATGACTTTCTCCACGTAAGTGTTTCATCATCCATGATCTGTGCATAGTTCCTTTATATCTTGCATGGATCCTCTAAATAACTTGCCTTCCAATATGTATTTGGTGACAGTTCTGAAAGTTACAAATATGTTTCTATTTTTGTATAATTAATGGTTCTTTTATGTTTAGATTTCAACAGGGAGTATTTGAAATATGGGAGATTAAATCTTGACGTCTCTTGAGAAGTTTATTTTAGAAACACCTATAATGTTCTTGGTCTTTAGCTTTACTCAGTCTTGTACAAAACAAATCAACCCTGATAAGTTATAGATCTTGATCATAAGCATAACAGGAAAGAGATTTGAGAATGAATTGTGTTGCAACAAATCTTCATGAATATGTTCACAAATCTGTGTGCTTATGTTTGAAAGTATGTGTGTGCTGTGTGTTTTTGTAGGTGGGAGTATGTTAAAATCATGGGCAACCTCTGTATATGTACATATTATGAAGCTGAAAAGAAAAATTAAATGAAAAATACATCTTAGAAAGTATATTTGTTCATCATTCACAACCACAGAAATAATTAGGGCCTGATTTTGACATGTCAGAGGGTAAAACTACGTTGGTTTCTTTGAGTTAGAGCTTTTGAATTAAGATTACATGCACTGCAGGCTAAGCAATAAACATCCACAGAGGAGAAGTTTCTAATTTTGGTTTTTATATTAGTATCCCAGGCCTCATCAGCCTGTGGGAAAGAGAGATAATAAAAATAATATATACTCTTTAAGATTATACACTTTCCAGTTGTCGCATATTTATTTCACCCTAATTTTCCATCAACACTTTTGATTGCACTTTTATTATAGAAAATCTGTCATAAATGAAACTTACAGATGCATTTAAAAAAAATACTGCCTCTTTAGCCCAAGGCACGCTAACCTGAAATTGAGGTAGGGCAAATATCTGGATGGAGATTCTACTGCAATTAATATAATTAACAAGAGAAGGGATTTAACAGCGTAAGAAGTAGAACTTGCCCGGCTGCTTCTTGACTAGAGGCTTCAGGTCATCGTGACTGGAACGAGGTAAAGAGAAAATATCAAATTAAACATAAACTAACTTTTGTTGAGACGCTTTCTTCTCTTCTCACTGTGTACACATTTTATCCATTCGCTGAGCTCCAAGGCCCATTGCAATCCTGGTCTCACTAATCTCTCTGAAGGTGGGAGGAACCATTTTTCTTACTTGACTTAATTCAACAATTTAGTATTTGCTCTCATTCCTCTAAAAATCATTTCCATGTTCTTTGGTGTATCCTCTCACTATTAATCTAACAAATCTCTTTGTGGAAAAATACACCTTGTAAACCTTTCTTGTCTACCACAGAAACTATAGACTATCTGATCCATGGTGAGTACTCAGAGGATGAATGTTGTGAAGAGGCCAAATATCTGTCACACCAGACCACAGTCTGTCTACAATTGTCTCAGAAAGTTTTTGTTAATATCACTTTTCCCATAATATTTTTATGTAGAGGTATGTATTGGGGGAAAACAAAAGTCACAAGTCTTACTGGCATAATTTTTTTTTCACAGGTAGGAGAAAGTAAAATAGTCCCCAGTATTAAGCAAACTGGAAATTAAATATAACAATACTTAGTAACATTCCATAGTTTCAGTAGACTCTACCTTCTCCTTTACTCCCTAGGTTCCACAGATAAATGGGAAATATGATTTTTTTTTTTTTTTTTTTGAGACGGAGTTTCGCTCTTGTTACCCAGGCTGGAGTGCAATGGCGCAATCTCGGCTCACCGCAACCTCCGTCTCCCGGGTTCAGGCAATTCTCCTGCCTCAGCCTCCTGAGTAGCTGGGATTACAGGCACGTGCCACCATGCCCAGCTAATTTTTTTGTATTTTTAGGAGAGACGGGGTTTCACTATGTTGACCAGGATGGTCTCGATCTCTCGACCTCGTGATCCACCCGCCTCGGCCTCCCAAAGTGCCGGGATTACAGGCTTGAGCCACTGCACCCGGCAGGAAATATGATTTTTAATGTCATTACTTAAAAGCAGTTTGAATTTGAGCATATAGTTCAGCAGGCCACATGGTAAAACCACCACATGATGATTCTTCTCCTGCAGGTATCCTCTCTGTAGTAACACATCACTGGTATTAACTCAGACTTGATGATCATCAGCTCTTGGTAGTAATTCAAGATATTCAGTATGACTCAAGTCTCTTAACAAAGATTCCACCCAAACTAATGGAAACACTGATTATCTCAGCTTTGCCCCATTATCAGTCATCTAGAACTGAGGAACTATAAATAATTCTGTGAATACATTGCAGAAAAACATCACCATACTATATGAGAATAAATTTGCACTTTCTCTATTGATACAGTATGGGTCATTAATGTCTCCTAAGGGTAATTAAGCAACACTAAAATAATTTTTTGGAGAAAACCAAGGAATGTCATCATTTTTTCCAACCACCAGATAATAATGATTTATTTTGGGCAACAGTAGACAGAATCCTGACTTAAAAGATGCACACTATTAAAATTATATTTCACACATATGCTGTTCATGCCTTCTCTTCTTTCTTCATTCAGTCTTCCTATTGTCTTGAAATCTGATGAAAACCATCTACTGCTTCTCTGACCTCTTAGTCACAGGATTATCTCCATTCCAACTTTTATAACAAGGCTCCTACCCTGGGGAACATCTACCAAGAGAAGCCCTCCATAATATAGTGCCCCACACTTAAAGGCTGGCAACATTTGAATCCTAATGATATTTTAAAAACTGAATATATGGGTCATGCCTGTAATCCCAGCACTTTGAGATGCTGAGGCAGGTAGATCAACTGAGGTCAGGAGTTTGAGATCAGCCTGGCCAACATGGTGAAATCCCATCTCTACTAAAAATACAAAAATTAGCCAGGGGTACTGATGTGGGTCTGTAGTCCCAGCTACTAGGGAGGCTGAGGCAGGAGGATCACTTGAGCCTGAGAGACAGAGGTTGCAGTGAAGTGAGATTGCGCCACTGCATTCCAGCCTGGGTGACAGTGAGACCCTGTCTCAAAAGTAAATAAATAAGCAAATAAATAAAAATAAATAAATAATTATAAACAATTTTAATACATTAAAGATGGCAATTAGATTGTCATAGTTTAAACATAAAAAAATTTACCATTGAGAAAAATTTTTAAAATATTATTTGAAGCTTAGTTCTTAAATATTTGATCAGAAGTAATAATAAAGGAGGACATCTTAGCCTTTAGATGTAGGGAGCATTTCTTGGTGGCTAGAAGTTGGTAATGAATGCGTTTCCAAAATAAAAGTCCCAAAATATTGAACAATGGCCGAAATATGGGAACCAGAACCCAACTTCGCAATCCGTTTTGAAAAGACACATTCTCTTAGATATAGTTTAATCTAGTTAGCATGACTTCTCATAAATTTTTATTTAAAGAATGGCCAGGCACAGTGGCTCATGCCTGTAATCCCATCACTTTGGGAGGCTGAGGCAGGTGGATCACCTGAGGTCAGGAGTTTGAGACCAGCCTGGTCAACATGGTGAATCCCCGTCTCCACTAAAAATATAAAAATTAGCAGGGTGTGGTGGCAGGCACCTGTAATCCCAGATAGTGTGGAGGCTGAGGCAGGAGAATCCCTTGAACTTAGGAGGCAGAGGTTGCAGTGAGCCGAGATGGTGCTATTGCACTCCAGCCTGGGCAACAAAGCAAAACTCCATTCCCCTCCTTCAAAAAAAAGAAAAAAAATCAATTTAACCATTTTACTGTAACCCTTGATTTTAATTTCCTTTTCTTTTTTCTCTTTATGTATTTCTTCAAGGCATATGCTCTAATATGTTCTCATATATTAAACAAATGTCAAGTGAAAATAATGTGTTAGTATATATTGTATGGTGTAATGCAGAGAAGAGAGAGAATGCTTTAAAAGTATTTGGAAACCAAACCACTGCTGAGTACTTCCGTAAAGACACACAATACATTTTTTAAGACATAGTCCTTAAAGCAAATTGATGACAGAGTGCAATCCCATGGAATTCTTAAAGATACATGAACCGTACCAACATCAATCTTCTCTGCACTAAACCATCCCCAAGGTTTCCTTACATTTTAACTTTGTGAGTTTCTTGACGTTGTAGCAGCCACAATTAAGCTGGTGATGGCAATGTTATTAAGGTTATGGCTGTAAGAACCACCTCTCAACTAATTTAAAAAACAAAGCTGGGGAGTTAAGTGGCTATGAAACTCAAATGTCTGTGTTTATTTATTCCCAATTTCATTTTCAGTTTTTATTAAAAAGAAGTGATACAACCACAAGATGACTACCAAATAAGGCCACTCCTACATGCAGCTCACACTCTTCCTCTGTCTCCACTCATCATGAAGAATGTTTAGGTCTTGAAGTGATAACTCTAGCCTTCCTGTCCAAATATTAATTGTTTTAGGGGGAAAAAAAACAACCAAACAAATTAAAAAAGTAAATTCTCCACGGTTTTAAAATCTGAAACTCTTATGAAAAATTGATATTTAAATATAGTGCTAACAACATATAGCCTAGTCAAGATTTATAAAATCAGCATTTGTTAATTTATTCATTGTTAATTTATACTTAGTCTAGGTAGATAGTGGAGAATGAAGGAGTTCTTTCCTCAAAACCTTTACAGTTTGTTGAGGAGTAGATGAATGGTCATTAACACACAGGATAGTAAGCGATGGGAAACAGCCCTGAACTGGGTTCTACAGAAAAACAGAGGAGAGGCTTGAAATCACCGCGTTGACTATTTAATACGAAAGGAAACAAAGCCATTTCTTTTCCAATAATGCTCTAAGTCTTCCATAGAAAATGTGAGTTCAGCACCACTGCGTCAAGTACACTGAGAGCAGTATCTATAAGTGGCCATTGACCCAGACATTCCTTAGTGACCTTTTTACAGCCTAGTTAAAAACGAGTGTTTGATTTCATAGATGGTGCTCTTGGTCTAGCGTAGACACGTGATTGAGGGGGAAAAAAATCCAGCTAAGATACATGGATGACTCAGAGTGGGTTCAAAATTTTTAATAAGATTGTTTTTTGATTACAGTAAATCTGTGGGGGCAGCTAGCAGTGAAACTGAAAGTGGTTAAAATGTAAGCACTTTTTGCATTTCTCTCCCAGCTTTTGAGGTCCCCTTTCCTCTGCTCCCCATAAGTTCTTCCCCCTGACAATTCATAGCTGTCTGCTCTGGTATTCCACCCAAGCGCATTTTCCTTTTATGCCAAAATAACTTCTCTCCATCAATCACTATAGACTTCTATTTCCTTAATGGAAATTATATCTGATATTTGAAGAAAAGTAATGTGATATGTAAGCCATTTCATGCTAAAATAAAGGTGACTTTTCTGTGAGGTTTAAAATATTCCATGGGTTGGTTGCATTTTAAAGAGGATTCTTGTAGACATAAATAAATGTTTAACTGGAAGATTTTCTTCACAGAGGCCAAGAATGACTGTGCTGCTGTGGCACCTTCCTGGTGTCTGCAAAGTGCCCTACATTTGGCTGCAGGAAGGGCACGTGTGTGGCCTGGCCACTCTCTTCCAATCCACGGAGCTCGAAGCATTCACTCAAAATTTGTTACATATTATTCAAATTAGGCTTTGGGCTTTTTGAAAATTATAAAGCTTTTAGTCTTTGTACAGAAGTCAGCATTCCCGAATATACTGGGCCTGGCCACTTAAATGTCCCTTTCCCGCTGATGAACTGTAGATTGTCTTTTTTTAGGGGTAGGGGAGGTCTTAACACAAATTATCAGGTTCAATGAAACACTAGAAGGACTCAAATAATTTAGAAATGCTAATACTCTCTTAGTAATGGTTTATAGCAGCGAAAGGCTGTAGATTAAAATTAGCAATGGAAACATGTACATGAGGTGGGGTCCAGGAGGCAGCAGACCCTACCCTATGTACATGTTTCATTTTAGTGCAAGCTGTTAAAATCTATCTCTGACAAAAATCAAAATGATAGAAAAGAAAAAAGGACTAGAAAAATAAATAAATAAACAAATGAATAAATAAGAAACAAAGAAAAATGCTAAAATGAATGATGTAGAAAGATTTTCTTTGATTGAGGAAGTTAAGGTCAATAAGGTAGTTGAATTGTAGTCTTCTTCCATAACATATAAGTGAAGAGAAACATGTAAATGAAGTTAAAGACTGTCTTTTAAGATGTTGTTCAGATGCCAACTGCTCCCACAAAGTCGCCATAAATCTACTGTGCCAGAGTTGATTGCTGTAACTTTGAAATATAGAAGGAAGCTTTCACAATTTTAAATCTATGGCCTTGTATTACAACTATGTATATTCTTGTATTTGTCCTGTCCTGGAATGAAAGGTTCTTGAAGGCATGAAAACCAACTGACCCATCTTAACCTGCTGCCATCTCTGTTCTTATTCGTGGCAGCAGATCTATCAATATATGTTAATGAATATAAAAATATCACTATCCTAATTTCTTTAACCACACCTATCTGTTAACAGACGCTCTAATATTTTAGGAAAATATAGTGCAAGCCGTTAAAATCTATCTCTGACAAAAATCAAATGGATGATAGAAAAGGAAAAAAGACTATAAAAATAAATACGAAAAAAGAAAAGATGCTAAAATGAATAATGCAGAAAGATACTTTTCTTTCATTGAGGAAATGAAGGTCAATAAGGTAGTTGAACTGCAGCAAAACTTCTTTTGATGCATTTCTTCCTCTTCTGCTTATCTTACATAAAGAAGAATCTTAACACATAGGGAAGTCCAAAACGCAGGCTAAGGCCCTCCTGTGACTATATAAATACCCTCTGAGGAAAGAATATAGTATTCATGTCCTGGACAGAACATGGTCAACTCTTACCAAGAGAAGGTGAGCAAGTTGGAAATTGAAGACACAGAACTTGAAAGGATTTTTACCTCTAAACCAGAGTTAGAGAAAGAACGGTGATGTAATACATAGTTTAATAGCATACAAGATTTTATTATTTAAACTTCACCAAAGATAAAAATTCACATTTGATTGCTTGCATCAGTCTGATAAAAGAAGATTAACACATCTCCAAATTTTTGCATGTCATTCAATACTAATGTTTCCTGTCCTTCATGAAATACACCGAAAGTAGAAATCTAAATGATAAAAATCAGTGGGGAAGTAACGCTAATTAATTATGATAAGCTTTTCAGAAAAAACATTATAACAACATCACTCTAACTAAAGGATAAACTAATAATGTGTTCAATAAAGGCAAAGTGAGTGAAATTTGCTTTAACATTTTAGAAAATTTTGGTTTTATACCCTGAGATACGGCAATTTAAGGATTAGGTTCTCCATTTAATATATGCCAATATTTGGCTTTAAAGACTAATTATGAGACTTAATAGAAGTTAATCACTACAGTTATAAATCTGTGTGTCAATTTCTCCATTGCACTTTGCAATTTTTCAACCCTGCTTATCAATTTCTTTTGTTATTTGGCTATCAACTTTTAATCTTTTCAATATTAAACTGTTATTTGTTTACACTTAAGTTTTTTTTTTAACAAGAGGTTTCAAAACAAGTGAACTTTTTAATTTTTAAGAATCTTAAGCAAGTTTTTATATATGGACATTTAAGAATTTTTTAAACAACACATGGTATTTTATAGTCTTGAATTAATGACCATAATATTAATTTCTTATACTGGGGTGTCTTCACATCTGTGTTGCAATTTCTCTCCTTGATAGCATATAAATTATAACATAAATGACTTTAGTGTATTGTAATGTCTGCAACTACATCCCATAATGTTCATTTCAATTATGATAATTAAAATTAATAATAGCTTATCTTTGCATAATGATTACACAGTTTTAGGCAGCTATTTAAGTATTCTACATTATCCAACTTAGTCCTCATGACTTCTGAGGTCAGTCCTATCATTGTTCTTGTTTTACAGGTGGAAGAACCAGTTTGAACTCAGAAAGTTGGTCCCTCAGTCTTGCTAGCTACCATCGGTGGCACCCACAGCTCCTGTGCTCCAGATGATGCAATGACTCCTTCAGGGGTCAAGTCATATGGTTATCTCCCCTCCCCACCCCCACCATGAAGCCTTGCACTGTTAACTTGCCTGTAAACTACTTTCTTTAGTGTTTTTTAACTTTACTGTTCAACCAATTAAGGGTGCTACATTTTTTACCAAAGTCATATCTAACAAAGAGCCTAAAATAAAATATTCATTGAATAATTTCAAACAAAAGTTGAATGAGTTCCTACTGTGTGGCAGAGGCTGTGTTAGATGCTATAACTTAGCTGAACACAAGAGATACAAATCCCCTCTAAGAAAATTACAATCTACTAAATCTGCTTTTAAAAAAAAATCCACATGTATAGCAAACATCTCATGCTATGTAGTTTGTTTTATGATTTTTCCTACAAATCCTCAGCAAGGTCTGCTACACACCTGGCAACATAGTTTCTTGGCAACATAATGCATTTACCTTTGTGGCCATATGCTTACTATGTACTATTTTAGTCAAATTTATAGTGGCAGACAAAAGATAATGTTTCCCCCAAAGCACTTGGCTTTTGAACTTTCTCCATTAAGAACACCCATATCCATCATAAAGTTTAACACAATCTTGTAAAGTCCTCTACCGAATATAACAAAGTTCTAAAATTTGTGATAAACTTGTCAAGGTTTGCTTTTCTCATCATGACTGCTTCATCTCTGTGGTTGTTTCTTCAATCTGTTTGTTACCCTTTTCAATCCTGTACTCACTGGATGGAAGTCTCTCTGTGCTGCCCAGGAATGAGAGTTACGCTCTGCCTCCTTGAAGGCAGGGCATCCACATAAATTACCTGGATTCATCTGCATGTTAGAATAAACTATGCCCATTGACTTATGTATTCTGTCATTCATTTAAATCAAAATGAATTTAGAAACATTTATTTTGTAGTTTGGGTTATCATCTAATACTACTCTTTAATTTTGTTTTGAGATTTTTCCAGTTTTGACTATTAGGAGCTCTTTCAGTTGGCTACTATTCCCTGTGACATATCCCATGTGTGGGATATATGGCAAATATGGCAAAATACAATAAAATATATTGATTTACTTGGTTAAGATGGTAAAGTAAAAATAGTAATAACCACATTTTTATATTAATATCATTAGCATTTACAAAATACTCCACCTTGAATAATCCTACTACAAATCAGAGATGAGGGCAGCTACACTATCTAGTTTGCAAATTGATGAAACAATTTATTTAAGCAGGTTAAGTGAGTCATCTCTAATCATGCAGAGAGACCACAAATCTCAAGGCGTCTTTTAATGAGACACATTTCCCCAATATTTTTTGAGTGAACTCTAGAAACAAAAGAAAATAATGCCTGTATTCTTGTGTTATGAGATTAGATAACTATTTTCTGAATGTTTTCAAAAGTAATTATTTTCAATATTAAATATATACAAAATATATTCCTAGCTCACAAAAAAACTATCCAAACAATTGTTGGACGTAATGTTCTATGGCAGTTCAAGAACTAGATCAAAACTCAGTGTTGCATGACATTTTTAGTTGTATCAAGATTTCAAATCAATAATGGATTATAATTTGTGCTATACTTTATTTTAAACAAAAAGCAGAGATCACTGAACATTTTGATTTTGCTATTGTAAAATACATTCCTTCTACATTTCCGTAGAAGGAATGTATTTTACAATAGCAAAATCAAAATGTAGGAAAGGTCTGCATCCAAAATGAGTTCATTTCACCCATTAGTGGAGAAAAACCCATTTTGCCTTTTTTTTGGTGGGGGTTCATTTTCATCTCAGAGAAATAATACAAATGTTGGCCTGCAGCATTTCCTGCGGCTTAATAACCAACTGGACCTCAAGCCATCACCTCCTCTCAGGCAACCATTAGTTCCCAGGAAACACTCTTTGCCTTGATCATTATTGCATAATTAAGACCATTTTGTGTTTCTTTAATGTAACATATCAATTATTGAGGAGAAATATAATACAGGAAAAAAGTAATGGCATTGCTTTATATTTAAAAAGAAGACAAAAAAAAAATGAGTAATCCTAGAAGCTTATTTCAATAACTGTCCCTCAAAAGGAAACCGACATCCAAAGTAAATTGCTAAAGACCTTCTCATTGCAGTATTTCTTCTTGTAGGTAATTTGGCAAAATGGTCAAATAACAAAGAATACAACAAAGGGGACATTTCTCCTCAAGAAAATTTTACAAAATGTGCCCAAACCTTGGCGCATGTAAGCTGCGGTGTTGGGAATAATCTCCAAATTCTAGTCAGAAGGCAAGCTAAACAGCCAGTGGAATGTTCATATAAATCCTGAGCGCTTTTGGCTTAAAAAATTCAAAATAGACCTCTTGCCCTCTGATTTCTCCTTCATTATAACCAATGTCTTCATTTTGCATAGAAAATGTGAGTAGAGAAAAGGGACCCTATTGACCCACACATACCGTGCAACAGTTGCTGATGATTCACCCCCTCTAAACCAAAGGAAGTCACAGAGCAAGTAGATAAAACGTAGGCAGTTAAATTATTCACATAATACTCTTAAGCAAACAAGGAATATGAAAAAGTACCTAAGTCTATTTTGTTGTTGTTGTTGTTTGTCTTTTGCATTTTTTTTTTTTTTTTTTTGAGGCTGAGTTTCACTGTTTTCGCCCAGGGTGGAGTGCAGTGGGGCGATCTCGGCTCACAGCAACCCCTGCCTCCTGGGTTCAAGTGATTCTCCTGCCTCTGCCTCCCAAGTAGCCAGGATTACAGGTGCTGACCACCACACCTGGCTAACTTTTGTATTTTTAGTAGAGACAGAATTTCACCATGTTGGCTAGGCTGATCTCGAATTCCTGACTTCAGGTGATCCAGCCATCTCGGCCTCCGGATGTATTATGATGATGGGCATGAGCCACTGCACCCAGCCTTAATAGTCTGTTATTGTAACAGGCTCTATCTCCTTTCATAGCTCCCTGGAAATCCTCTGCCAGATGTCTTCTCTCCCTCTATCTGAACAGGGAACAGGTTGGGAAATAGGAAATGTCCATACAGCCCAGAAAAATGGGGAGTAGTTGCAGACTGAAATAAGAAAGGAAAAAAAAAAAAGAGAGAGGAAGATAACCAAAATGATTCTTTCATTTATAAAAGTGAGCATAACGTTCAAGTGAACAATCTTGTTAAACTATCACTCGGTGAGTCAATTCCAGCAATATATAAAGTATACACTGTGTATGTTTATATTAAAAACTCACATTCATAAACATAAAATCTTGGTATTTTTGCTTTGAGTCACTCTGGAAAAAAACAAAAAAGAATTATGGAATGGTGGTTTAGTGTGTTTCCACCAAACCATAGTGCTAGTGAAAGTGACATGAACTTTTTGCACTGGAATAACTTTCTCAACATTGTCACAGGTTAAGGTTATATCTCGGGGTCCTTGGGCCATTTCCAATTGCATACTTACTTTGTCTTGCAGCTTAAAATTATAAAAATATCTAGAATTAGTTACATCTTCAACAATGTTACACATTTATCTAAAACAATCAAAAAATGTTTGAATGGGACTGCATTTTGAGTAAGGTCTGTTGGGTGAAACAGAATTGCAGCTGCCATTTATGCCAGAAGAAAGCTCCTTCCTTTTCTGCGGTCCATTCTGCATCCTGTTTTCTCTCTAGGGTCTTTCAGAAGGTCACATTTATCCATTTATAGTAGAGCTTGGCCACTGGGTTTTTGTATTTAAAACTGTTGATATAGTGGTTAAAGCAGTTTTGTTAAAAATTAGTGCAGTAATACCTGTTAAGCAACAGATTCTTAGATGGATGTTTAGTTGTTTTATTGCAGCACAGCACATTACCTTGTGAATTATAATCAATGTGTGTTAAGTAAAGACTATAATTTCTTTTTCAATATTTTTATTGATAGCTTATCTAAAATTGCTTTGGTGTTAATATATATGCTATGAAAAGTAGCAGGTAGTTATGAATATTCTTATTCTTTACTTTCTAAACACACGTGTATCACTCAGAACTTGTATGCTCAATGATTCAGTAAAACTGTCCACTGATTCAGCAAAACCCAGTTCCAGGTATGGTCACCACACACTTTTCCTGCTGGATCTGATTCAATGAGATTGAATCAAGCCGGTTGTAGATGATGACGCATTTTTACCTTCTCCTGTCAGTCTGTTTTAACCATGACTGTGAGTTCAGCAGGCAATTTACTTGGCCCTCTTAAACTCCAAAATCACAGTCTGAAGATCCACAGCCTATCTCTTAAGACAGCAGAATAATCTACAGCAATCACGTGTCCCTCACAATATCTGATTGTATATACCATTTTGACAGTGCTTGCTCCTTGATTGAAATGTAAATGCTTATAATCACAGTCTCTCTGTACTTTCACATTTATCCAGAATAATGTGAGACATACCCTCCCAAAGGTCAATGCTATATTTTAATCAAATGATATAAACAAATAAATGTAAACAAATCAATATGGAGCTATCCATACTGATATGAATATAAATTATAGGACCAAAATACATTGCCTATTATTAATGCTCTTCTTTTATTTCTTTCTTTTCTTTTTTATTTCTATTTTTGACCCATTATTGGAAGCTTACTATGTCCTTCATCAGCATCACAACTTATATCATGGTGTGCAATCTGGCTTGTCCTGTGAACATTTTTGGTACACTGTGTTGTCCACTACTGGCGATTCCTCTTTTTAAAGTCCAGCTCCTTCCTTGAATCTCAACCCAAACCAATCTCTTCCCTAGCTCATACACAAATCTCACTGCAGTTATACACAGTCAACTATGTTTAAGAAATAGAAAAATAGAATTATAAGGATCACTGTACTTTTCCAAAAAGGCAGCCTGCACGTATCCTGACAAGCTCAGCATGTCCAAATCATTTCATTGTCATAATAGATGTGTTGGTCAAGTTCCAAAACTTTTTAAGAACCCTTAAGCGTTAAGAAAATAGTTTCCTTTTCTGTGCAGCTTTGTGGTCTAATATTGCCTCATCTGTCTATTTTTGTTTTTGTCCTCTTTGCATTTGAGGTCTTAGTCATAAAATGTTTGCTTAGAACAATGTCCTGAAGTGTCGTCCCTGTTTTCTTCTAGTGGTTCATAGTTTTAGGTCTTACATTTAAGTCTGCAGTCCATCTTGAGTTGATTGTTGTATATGGGGAGAGGCATCTGTCATTCTACTGTCTACCTACATGAGATCAACATTTTTAGCTCCCACATAAGAGTGAGAACATGTAGTGTTAATCTTTCTGTGTAACATAGCAACCTCCAGTCCCATTTACGTTGCTGCAAATGACATAATTTCAATGTTTTTATGTCCAAATAGTATTTCATTTTGCATGTATTTTATATTTTCCTTATCTATTCATTTATTGATGAACATATAGCTTGATTCTGTATCTTTACAATGGTGAATAGTGCTACGGTAAACATGCAAATGCCAGTTTCTCTATGAATTCCTGATTTCCTTTGGATAAACATCCAGTAGAAAATTTTCTGGATCATATAATACTTCTATTTTTAGTTTTGCTCAGAAACATTTGTATTATTTTTCATAATGGTTGCATTAATTTACGTTTCCACTAATAGTATATAGGGGTTCCCTTTTCTCTGTATCCTCATCAGTATCTGTCATTTTTTTTTCTTGTCTTTTTAGTAATAGTCATTCTACTTGAGTAAGGTGATATCACACAGTGGTTTTGATTCATGATTCCCTGATAATTAGTGATGCTAAGCATTTTTTTGATATACCTGGTGGTCATGCCATTTGTATGCCTTCTTTTGAGAAATGTCTACTCATGTCCTTTGCCTACTTTTTAATAGGATTATTTGTGGTGTTTGGGACAATTATTATTATTTTTTTACTGTTGAGCTATTTGAGTTCTTTGGATATTCTGGATATTATTCACTTGTCAGATGAATAGTTTGCAAATATTTTCTCCCATTCAACAGGTTGTTTGGAGATTCTATTTATGATGCTACAAAAACCCTAGGAATAAATGTAACTAACAAGGTAAAATATATCTACAAGGAACACTAAAAAACACTGACAAAAGAAACTGAAAAGGGCACAAACAAATGGAAAGACATTCCACGCTCATGGGTGAAAAGACTTGCTGTTATTAAAATGATCATACCACCTGAAGCAATCTACACGTTCAATGTTATCCCTATCAAAATAGCAACATCATTGTTTCACAGAAAAATATATTTTAAAAGTCCTAAAGTTTGTATAGAACTAAAAAAGAGCCCAAATAGCCAAAACTATCCTGAGCAAAAAGAACAAAGCTTTAGGCATCACACTACCTAACTTCAAAATACAAGGCTATAGTAACAAAAATAGCGTGGTGTTGGTATAACAAGACACAGAGAGACTAATGGAACAAAATAGAGAATCTAGAAATAACGCCCCACATTCACAGCTAGCTGATTTTTGACAAAAATGCCAAGAACCTACATTGTGGAAAGGATATCCTCTTCAAAAAATGTGTGCTGGGAAAATTGGATTTCCACATGCAGAAAAATGAAACTGGACTCATACTTTCCTGCCCAAGGCATGGTGGCTTACACCTGTAATCCCAGCACATTGAGAGGCTGAGGTGGGAGGATTATCTGAGGTCAGGAGTTGAAGAGTAGCCTTGCCAACATGGTGAAATGTTTGTATTTGTAAAAACACAAAACTTAGCTGGGCATGGTAGTGGGTGATACTTAAAATTAACTCTTCAATTGCAGTCTTTAAAGACTTACTTGTAATACGCTTCCCAGGAATTGAATAAAACAAATTCCTACCAGTAAATGTTTTACTAATATAATAAATGCCATAGCATTTCTTAACTAAAACATAAACAGATCCTATTTGAGCACAAAAGGAGAGAGCATATCATTCAGTATATTGATTAAATATTGCAGAGATTCTAGTAAAATTGAAGTGTATTAAAAATATATACAAAATATCAAGTTGAAATATATTTAAATGAGATGTACTTTCTCTTAGATAAAAATGATGCTTCATACACCCCAGACAGCATTTACTCTGTTTTCGTGGTTATTGATTTCATCCTTGGAGCTGGCCAGTTGCATTTCAGCTGCCACTGAGTTATGGTAACTCATAAAATAACCATAATTAGAGACAATGAGCTTTCCAGATATTCAGTGAGACGCTTTCTCTTGGCGAAACAGACAATATTTTCTGGGTTTGGCTACACTATTGACTTTCTGATAATCTTAACTTGGCCTTGCTTATTAACAAAGAAAAGCATCATTTGACATTTTAATGTAATGGAGGTAGGGAGGAAAAGAAAACTACTATTAAAAGCAGATCTTCTCAAATTGCAATAAAATATAAACTAGTGAAAGTCTGAATATCTGATGACCACAGGCATAAAATCTTTGAAGACTTTTACTTCGTTTACATAGATATGAAAGTGTGTTTTAAAATCATACTAGCATGCAGAGCTGATGTTTATGCATGTCCTGAGTGCGTTCTGATTAGTCATTTCCCATGATATTTAGTTGGTTCGTATTCCTGTTCCATGTGTTAAATGTTTGGAATAGCATTCCTGCTTTGAAATAGTTTTCAAAGTGTAAGAAACAAAACAACAAATAGGGTGTTGTTACCCACCTCTTCCCCCAAACCCCCTCACACACACACACACACACACACACACACACACTCACACACACACACACACACAGTTCGTGCCCCATGCCACTCTTCTGGACTATGCAAAGTGCCTCGGACCTGCCTCCGCACCCCACTCTGGGCCCATCCTGTCCTACCCATGTTGTAACCTGAGAGAGAGAGAGTTGCAAGTTGCAAATCTGATCTTAACACCACCACTCTCCACATGAAATCCCCCTAACAGCTCCCCCGTTCTTTTTGGATAAATTCCTTCTGCTTCCATAGCCACGTGCCTGGCTGCTTTAACATGACATCACACTGTGGTCATCTGCTTTCTACTCACTCAGGAACTTCTCTCCATTGAACAAACCCTACTCCCTCTGGCTTCAGGACTTTCCCACTGACTGCGGTATCTCCCCCATACCACGCCCAGGTGGTCATGTCATCACACAGATGACTGTCAGCTCAATCAACAGTTCTTTGGAAAGGCTTCCTTGATCCCCCAGTTTAAGCTAGTTCTCTTGACGTAGGTGTCTTTCCTTCAGAATAATTATTTAAATTTGAATCAAGTATATATTAATGTAATTATGTCACTAATATCATTTTCCCACATAGGATTGTAAGCTCTATGTGAGCAGGGTTCTTGAAACCTGCAAATAGTTTTGATCGTCACCAAAAACTCAAGCCTAAGACAGTGATTGCATGGGATAATACTTAATATTTAATAAATATGTTGTATCAAATAACAAATACTTGTCCTTATAAATAAACAGAGTAACCTCTGCTTATAAGTTTTGTAACCTCTTAATGAATTACATTTTTCATTCTAAGTGCTGACTCTTGTTACAAGCACATTTTAAGTTGTGACACTGTTGGTTGATTTTAATTCTGAAATTTATTTAAAATCAGAAAAATGATGACAAGATTTATAAATAACCAATGAATCATAAAGAAAAACAGAGTGATATCAAGGGAATAACCCTCCCTGCGAAACAAACAAATGAACAAATAAAACCACATTTATCAAGTTTTCTATAAAGAAGTTTTTATTTAAATCTAATTTCAAATTATGGTAATAATGGATTCTGAAGTGTTAAACAGAAATCCAAATATAGGTGGTATTTTCAATGCTTTCCAACTACAAAATTTAATTTTAGAGATGGCTAACCATCTATGAAATGTTATTGGATTAGCACAGTAACAATATTATGAAATAGGGTTTTTCTTATTCAAAATCCCAAAACAAGTCATTTAAAAAAATTACTGAATAATATTTTACAAGAGTTAAATTAGGTATTAAGCATAAATGAAAATCTTCAAACATGTAATATATTAAAGGAACTTTTGTTATGCAAACACTACTAATAACATTTCATAATTATTCTTACTTTAGATTTCAGAAGAATTAAGTAAAAGTGGTCAGCGAGGAGTTCTATGTAACTCTGTATAAGTTAAATTTCATCTGGGGTTTCCATGTGCAAAATACAAATTCAAAAGATCCAATAGACCTGAAAATATGCATCCTTAAATGGGAAAAACTGTTGTTATTTGTTTAATACTTGGTAAGATTTCAAAGTATTATTTTATTTATTATTTCTAAGTATGAAATATTCCATCCGAACTTTGAAATGTCCTTTGCCCTCTACATGAAAATGTGTGTTTTTTTTTTTTTTTTGAGCTGGAGTTTTGCTCTTGTTACCCAGGCTGGAGTGCAATGGCACGATCTCGGCTCACCGCAACCTCCGCCTCCTTGGTTCAGGCAATTCTCCTGTCTCAGCCTCCTGAGTAGCTGGGATTACAGGCACGCACAACCATGCCCAGCTAATTTTTTGTATTTTTAGTAGAGACGGGGTTTCACTATGTTGACCAGGATGGTCTCGATCTCTTGACCTTGTGATCCACCCGCCTCGGCCTCCCAAAGTGCTGGGATTACAGGCTTGAGCCACCGCGCCCGGCCTGAAAATGTGTGTTTATGTGCATTCATGAAGGGGAGAGAAATGATAGATGCTCTAATAAGAGCTGGCATCAAACTCAGCCTATGCAGCTGCTGTGAGCTGTGTCATTAAAAGTTTGATGTGACGTAAGATTTGGGAAATAATGGGAACATTAGAAGGTTGCCCCATCTAGCCCCATCATGCTCAGCTCCAGACACTACTCCCACCAAAAAAAAAATCACATAATACCACGTAAAATTGTTCAGATATGTGCATTCTCTTCAATTACTTGGTTACTTCATACAACCTCAATAGATTCTTCAGAGCCTGATCAATTTTGAGGCACTATTTGACAATATAGTGGTCAAGAACCTTCTGGCTACCACCCCTTGCTATTCAGTTACTTTTCTTATATCCAGACAATTTTTCCAAATAATGAATTCTCTTCAAGTATTATGTTTTATAAAAAGTCGCTTGAAAGTAGAATAAAATTTCCTGTTTCAAGATGTTCCTCTGCAATTATACGTAGCAAAACCTGAAGAGATACAGGTCTTTCTACTGACTTTGGACTCATTCTGTTTCGATAACTGTATCACAGTAGTATTAGATCAACAAAAGTTCCAATCATTTCTTCACTCACTTTCACCCTCCTGTCAAAATCCAATGCTCAGCTCTCAAAGACAGCAGGAGATTTCAGTGTAAGCAGAGCAATGATTTTTGTGCCTACAGGCTTTCTTTCCTAAGAAAAAAAATGGTAACTGTTAATCAATAGAAAATCCAACACCAGTGGAACAAATGTGTGCTTGCTAAAGCCGCATTTTCAGAACCCACATTGAATCTTCAGCATGGAAAGAAAGTGCCTGTGCCTAGAGGCTCCTCCAGACCTTTTGCATTCCTAGAATCTTATGGATCTATAATCTCTTTTCCATAAATCTCAATTCCAGAAAGTCTTTATTCCTGAAATGATGTTACAGTCTCTTTAAAACCAGATTTGGAGAGATGGTATGTGGAAATGTTTCAATGAATCCTTGGCTAGCTTTACATTTGTTATGAATGTTCCCTATATTTGATATTTAATATACAAATAAAATTTATTTCCACACATTTGGAAATATGGCTGGCTGAATTCCGGGCAGGATTATTACTAGTGTGAGCTTAAGAGAACTATTGTGTTAAAAATGCTGTTTATAACATTTTTGTGTAGACTCTTATGAAGAGGATGTGTAGTTTACTTGTGGATCAGTAAGTAGGGAGATACAGAAATGGCTAGATGCTTACTAAGGCATTGTCCATTTTGGGGGGAAATAGCAACAGTTAAATTACTCATCACTTACCCATGATTAATTTATACACTGAAATACTATATAGCCATTTAAAGGAATGAATGAATCTGTGTACACTGATATGAAACAAATACATACAGGCACAAAGAGACACCTGCTCATCTGTTGCATAAGCACAGACCAGCATTTAACACACAATACACATCACTACTTAATTTCAAAAAGTAAGACAATATTAGAATTTATTAGTAATATTTGAATTTGTCTTTAACAGTATATCATAACCATTTTTTAAAATGAAGGAAAAAAGAGGAACAGGGTATGTAAAGGGCAGCTTGTATATTATACAGAGACAGGCCAGGAGAACAGGGTGTCTCAAAGCTAAAGGTGGCAGGTGGGAGGTAGAGTCCTAGACACTAATAAAAGAAAGAGACTCTTCTGCTGAGCCTTCCCTTGATCTGGTCTTGCTGCGTTTATAATGTACAATTGGACAAAGTCAATAAAATATTCCCTTAAAATAAGAAGATAAAACCTTTATAATAAATAAAAGATCAAGTCTATTACCACGTGTTAGCTGATTGTCAAATAACGCTGCCAAAAGTAAAAAATAAAAATAATGAATAATAATAGTAATAATGATGATTTTCTTTTCACTTAAACTAGCTTCCAATCACTGAAAAATATTCTGCTTGGCTTTGGTGTCTGTAACAAAATACTAATATTTTCTGAATTATTACATTTTTTGTAATATTTCTTATGCTTTAACAGTTAATTTTTTAATTCTTTTCTTGAGGGAAAATGTCTATGGACTTTAGTCAGAAACTTCAGATATATATATATATATATATATATATATATATATATATATATATTTAAATATATATGGATTTAAATATATATAGATTTAAATATATATGTATATATATATATATATATATATATATATATATACCTCAATTTTAATCATATATTTTCACAGGTTTTTTGACTGCTGGCATTTATATTTGCTTTTTGTCTGGAATAATTGCTTCTTATTTAAAACCCTCTGAATTTCTAAATTGAAATATTGGATTACTGCTCGCAATGAAGGTTTGGAATTTTCTTCAAGATGCGCATTTTTCTTTCTTTAACCTATAAGAAACAAGTTTAAGCATGTCATGGTATATATTTCTACAGAAACCACTTTCCTTCTGCAATTTCAGACACTTTACACTGTCTTCCAAGAATAAATAACATTTGAGAAAGAGAGGTGGGGGCAGCACATCTCTCCAGCCTCAGATTATTTCCTCCTCGGGCCGAATTTCCCCATGACGTTCTCTCATCATCATCACCTTCTTCTTGTCTCAACTCATCAACATGTCAGCCAAATGACTGTGCTGCTAAGTCACTGAGAAGATCGGGACCCCACACCAAGACGATCATATTTGAAATGCACGCAACCCTAGAATGGGTAAAGAGAGATCAAATATTTGAGATCGAAAGCAGGATGTTTGTCTAGATAGGTGGCCTAAATGTCTACTCTGATTAGGAAAACTATCTTAAGCAGAAGTTATAATTTGCCTTAATAATGAATCAAAAAGTGAAGACCAAAGTATCTGCCTTTTGTCAAATTGAGTGTAGCAAAAGAAATAGACTTAAAACAGAGTCAATCTTGAATACAAAATATCAGCTTTCTGAATACATACAAATGTTTCCATAAATATATAAAATGTATCTGTATTATGCGGAAGACTAAGGTACAATTTAAACTACATTTGTTTTTGCAAACACCTGAATTTCATTATGTCATTCATTAAGAAAAGATACAGTAAGAAAAAAAATCTTTAAACACAAATGTATAATTTCAATTTTGTTTTATGCAACTGCAGAAATGGCATTTTTTTCATATTTGTATAAGACAGTAAATGTGTAGCCCACAGCCAAAGGGAATGCATAAATTTTCCCCTGGCATAGCTACTACTTCTAATCATGCTCAAGAGAATATTTTATCTGCTTTGTGTGTATATACATACACACACACACATCTTCAACATTCATTAACATTAACATTTATTTTGTTTCCTGTTATGCATGTGTATATGTGTTTTTATTTAATAATGTTTGTTAACATTTCCTTTTTCTGTAAATCATGATAGTATAATTTGAAAAGTCTGGCTCAATTCCCAGACTTAGGTCAAGCTAATATATGAATATATTTAGTCCAGTTTACTGTTTTATTGGACTTTGATGTAGAGTTATATTTTTTCAAAGAGTATTTTTTACATTGCAAGTTCCAAAAATGATCCTAAAAAAGACAAAGCCTTGTTTTCTTTTTATCTTTAACTGTAATAAGAAGTTAGATCTAAGTCTGAAACTCCCACAATTTTGCATCACATATAGTTTGGATTATGTGGAAGGCTAAAATTATATTGGGCATGAAGAATTGTTCCTATCTTATTTTCTGGCATTAAAATCCTGTTTTTCTTTATTGTTTTTATATGTCTCAGAACTTCAGGAAAAGGAAAAGCATGCATCCACAATTAAAGAAAAAGTAATTCTAAATTTACAACATCACAAATGAATCCAACCTATTTCTCCTAATATTTTTGGTTTGGATACCTAAATAGCATCACCATTCTCCTAGACATGAGACTAAAATGCCTGGGTTATTGTTGACTTCTTTCTTTTCCCTATGTTTTAAGTCCTTTTGTTTATTTTTATTCTTTCTATTATCACAGATTCTACACATTTTTGTCCTTCTGTAACTATTTTCTAAATATATTTAAGAGTTTCCTAATTGACTTTTATAATTTGCTTTCCTCTCCAATCTGTCATTCATTTTGAAGCCAAAACAACCTCAACGGTAATATTTACTTCATTTTAGTTATTTCTCCTTGTCTAGTGTGTTGAGTTTGGGATGAATTCAGGTGTCCTCTCTGTTCCAGTTACACCTTAAAATTTCTTCAGTGATTTTTAAATACATCAGTCTCTGGACCATAACCTTGAGACTCTGATTCATCATGCAAGGAGTGGACATGGGCCTTTTAATTTCTAACAGATGTTGTTGTGTTTTAATTGTGCTAATAAAACACTGCACTGGCAACCTAATAAAACAGCCTGCTAATAACAGGTGCTAAATAAATATTTGTGGAACAAATGAATGATTCTTTGTATGAATAGCTCATTCTCAAGTAAACACCTGAACATCGACCTCTCCCACCCCACACCCCTTTTGAAATATTCATAAAACTGACTACTGTGTGAAATTCCCTTCTGTGTTTGAATTTTTGCTGTCTGCATCAGCACACGGAATGTGAGATCCATGAGAACAGAGACTTTATTTGATTTGTTCACTACAGTGTCTCAGTGCCTGCAACAGCACCTGGTGAAGCAGAGGGTCTTCTGAAATATGTTCTGAATGGATAAATGAGTCCTAGGAAAACTGTGAACATGGTAGACAAATGAGAAGTCACCACTACAACACCAAGTTCCTGACACACAGTTTCAAGGTCCAGCAACATTGTTTCTATGAACTAGCTGCTTTTAAAATCTTCTAGATCAACTATACAGATTAGCAAGTCTTTTAACTAAGCATTGAGCAGAGTACTGCTCTGAAATTTAGCACCTCTGTTTTTTAGGTCCCCAAAGAACCTGGTTTGGTTGCAGAGATGGGCTGTCAAATAGGACTTTATGCAGTAATGGAAATGGTCTATGTCTGTGCTGTCCAATATGGTAGCCAAGTATGTGTGGTTATTGAGTACTTGATAATGGCTGGTGACATTGAGGAACTAAAGTTTTAATTTTAATTAATTTAAATAGCCTTAGGTTGCTAGGGATTACCATATTGGACAGTGAAATTCTAGAGTTATTCTTCTCATATTCAAACTTCTTATGATGCTATCATAAGTGAAAAATTAGCCAGGGTCACTGTAATGGATATGGTAGTCATGTCCTGTGAAAAATGCCATTAATGACCTCCATGTTTTGTGATGTGTAGAGCAAAATCTTGGTTTCCGTGAGTAAGGCCCACTTCATGTGGATACCTGGCTTTTCCCCTTGTCTGCCTCCCTTAGCGGAGAGTCTGTCCACTGACAGTGCTGTCCTTGGGCGTCAGACTCTGACTGTCCCATGCCATCTGCACAGTCGTTCTTGAGCTCCACTGTGAGAAGTCTCTAGACACGAGCTGAGCTTACCCCACATCGACTGAAGGAGTCCATCTGAATCCTGAAGATCCTAAGTCATCCTCGTATCTCCATGAATGTGAGTGGAAGGTCATTCTGCTCAGAGAATCATCAGGGCTCTTTACTGTGGCCTGGAGCCAGCTTCCAATGAATGCCTAGGAACGCACTTAGTAAGAGTGTTGCCACTGGGGCAGATCAGACTTGTACCCTGCAAAGAAATCCCCTAGATATGTCTGCAATTGCTTACTTGGGTGTTGTAAACTTGATGTCGTGAAAGCTATAGACTTACATCATCCAGTCTCTTCTGGCCAAACATGCAGTTTCAATCATTCCTGAATTTTCCTTAGTTCACATAGATTTATATCCTAAAAATTGACATTGGTGGTGTATCGAGTTATCATTTTAAAAACATAGAGACCTGAACAAGATATATCACTCCAGTCTACAATGTCTATATGCAGCGTATCCACAAAAGAACCGAACTTCAACAGAGGAACTAAACTTCTTTAAATAAAAATGCCTAGCAATCATTTAATATTTTACCATTTACAAAGAGTTTAACTACAACAATATTGATCTTGAGTTAATTTCCCCTGAAGAACATTTTCATTTCTTAAAATTTGCTGGATGGAAAACCAGAAAGTAGAGTGAAGCAAGTACTGTGTGTGTGAGTCGTCATTGCATGTACACATAACAATGAGCAAGTTTATCAACTCCTGCATGGGGCTGTATTCTAATTACCTTTAGCTGCATAAGAACTACACCCCAAATTAGTGGCTTAAAGTCAAAACGTGGTATTGTACATGATGATCCTGTTGGTCCAGGATTTGGAAAGGGCATGGCAGGAGGTCTCATCTCTGCTTCACAATGTCTGTGATTTAGCTGGGAAGACCCAAAAGGCTGGAAACGCTGATGGGTGCTGATTCTGTCCTGCCTCTTCAGGTGGGTGGCTTGGGGTTTCGTACAGCATGGCAGCCTCAGTGCCATCAGACATTTGCATGGCAGCACAGAGCTCCCACAGTGACTGTTCCTAGAACCAGGATGTAGAACCTGTCAGAGTTGGAAGCCTGAGTCCAGCGCATGGTCCAGCCCTACTTGTGCCGTATTCTGTCAGTCAAAGGAGAATCTATCCAAGGATCACTCATGTTCATGAGGAGGAGACTTAGGCCCTCACCTCTCCCTGGGAGGAGAATCAGAGAGTTTGTATCCTTAACCCACAGAAGGCAGACACCTTTCCATTGTCATCAACCACTCCCCTCACTCCATCTGCCTGTGCTAATGGTTTGCTTACAGGGATTTGTTCAGTACTGTGTAGAATTGGGATTAATTTGTGCTTGTTTTACAGTTAAAAGGGAGAGACACTGAGTTGAAGATTTTTAAAAAGCAAAAGTTTGAGAGCCAGTAAAACCTAGAGTGAACTCTCCTGTCAGCCGTTTATCAACTGTATGACTACGCCGGTTATAACAAAATGCAAACCTCAATTTCTTCATCTATACAAATAAAAAAAATTAATACTGATCTGGCTGAATCGTTAAGATTAAAAATATGTGACAAGTGCTAAACTAGATACATCTTACGTGCTCCATTGATGTTAATTATTCCTTCTTTTTTACGCAGGGTACAAAGGAATCTGAACATGAACTTTCTTTAGTTTTTGGATCCAGATATACATTGGGTAAGTCCACCTCATAGGTTTTTCAAAGGAAGAGTCTTCTGAGCAAATCTGAAAACTCTCTAAACTCCATTGCTATGTTACTCTTTATCTTTATATGAATTTAAATTCTAGAAGTAAAATAAAACTATGGTAAAGCTACATAATACTTCTGACATATTTTCAAGAGTAGACAAACTTCAATTAATTTGTAAGATATAGGACTGCAGTTTTTCCAATTAACATGTACCTCTTGGTTTCTGGAGTGTCAATAACCATTCACACCTATAGTTTAAATAATGTGACCTTGTGAAACGTATAGAAGGGTTTTCAAAATTTATATAGAGTTAGAGGTCTCTTTTTATAAAGCAAAGAAGTAAACTATTTTCCTCAATCCCATGATTTATTTTTGTAAAGTGGGAATTTAAGGCAATGGTTTTGCTTTCAAGTGGAAATCTGAAAAATATACCAACTTTTAAATGTCTGTAGGCACAAACTAAAGCCAGGTCTCACACACTTAATAATCTGTTAATGTTTACTTCTTTTTTTTTTCTTTTGAGACAGAGTCTCACTTTGTTGTCCAGGCTGGAGTGCAGTAGTGCCTCAGTCTCCCAAAGTGCTAGGCATCAGCCACTGTACCCAGCCCATTAATGTTTAATTCCCTAGAGGGTAATTTTTTAAAAAGACAAATCGTAGCTCCTTCTCAGAGCTTTTCTAAACTACAGCAGATAACTTAAAATCTGACATGCCAAGATATAGCCAAGTATTGTCTTAGTTTTCTATCACTGCCATAACAAATTAGCACAAATTTAGCGGTGAGAAAACACATACATTCATTATTTCATAGGTCTCACCAGGTGGACAGACACCTTACCTGGCTAAAAGCAAGGAATGAGCAGGGCTGCATGTCTTCTGGAGGCTCCAGGACAGGGTCCATTCTCTTCCCTGTCCCAGCTTCCAGAGGCCACCTGCATACCTTGGTTCATGGCCTGTCCTCTGTCTTTAGAGCCAGTAATGTTGCTTCTCTGACCACTCTTCTTCCAGCACAGCCTCTCTGAGCACAGCTGGGAGAACTTTGTTGATTATAAAGATGTCTGTGATTACCTCGGACCCGCCAGGGTAACCTTGGTCACTCTCCACCTCCAGGTCCTTAACATCAATCACATCTATGAAGACCTTTTGTTACATAAGATCACATATCCACAGAGTTTCAGGATTAAGAACGACATCTTTGGAGACTAGAAAGAAAATTCTGCCTACCACAGCCCTTGATAGCATAATTAACACATTGATTGTCATAAGGTTTCTCTAAATTGAGTTTTATTTTGCCTCAAAGGTGCAGATGGTCAATCTTTGAGAGCCAAGTTTCGATGCTCATCTTACTTTCCATTTCTGACCAAGATTGATGATTACTTGAATATGCTGGGTACCCAAGTAATTTTATTTACTTTTATTAAATAGGATAATTGTATTTCAATTAATGGATTCTCCTTAACAACAATAAAAAATTACAAATGTTAGCTGAGAGTGACAGATATGAAATAAATTTTGAAAGTCTAATCAATCCCTGGTGGAATAATTTGAGAAGCAAAATAATTAGAAACAATTTTCACTGAAAGGCATGCAGTATGTTAATTTCTTCCACTTAGGCTTCAACAAAGCTAAGGATGTTGGAATGAAAACAAGCTTATTGTCTTCTAATGATGGCCATGACTTGGAACACTATTCCCTTCAGAGATTTGTCCCTGGTTTGTGGAATCACAGTAAAATATTATCAAAATAATTGTGGATAAACAGAGAAGCCAGGCATGAAATGGAGCGGGATCTTGGAGCACATACCTATTTGCGTGATAGTCCTGAGAGCAGTAAATATACATGAACAAGAAATGTGGGAATAGAGGAATAATTTTTCCCAGTGCATATTTTTTTAACCAAATCAACCCTTACTTGAAAAATTAGTGTACAATTAAGGAGGCAGCAGATATCAGTATGTTTCAGTATATATATATATATATATATATATATATATATATATATATGCAGAAGTAGGCAAGGTGTCTGCAATTTCTACAGGAAGGAGAGAGTTATCATCTCATTTAGAAAGTTAAATGCTGTACCATAGGGTTCAATCACATTAGTGCTAGGCAGAACACTAAATTCAAAGTAGCTGGAGGGCAGAATTTTCCTTACGTCCTCTTATTATCATCCACTCTTTCTTAACCACCTAGGTGTGTACCTTTATTTCCTGGCTGCAGTTTCTCCTCTTCAACTTACAAATTTTTCCTGTATAAAAACTAATTATGCTCTGTCATATTTTATTAGGACCTTATTTTCTAATAGTGACAATGAGTGTAAAAGAAATTCACATTATCCAGTCCTATTTTATTTCTTTCAAGTATTCATTGAATCCACAAATATGTAAGGGCCACAAATAATGTACCAATGGTGAAAACTTTAAACATTTCTGACACATAGATGAAGGGGATATATATTTTACGAAGGAATGAGCTTATTATAGGGGACTGAGTCTGATACTTTCTCTGCCTTCACATCATTGTGAGAGTTTACAGATTTTACAAACTCAAGGTTATAAATTACTTTCCAATTATGGTTTCCCTATTCGGAAATAATTAAAGTAGATTCAAATGGTCTTTTTGGTAACATTCCTTCTTTCTGTCATAGCACTAATAAAAGACCTAAATTTGTTAAGAAGGAAAAAAAATGGAGTATCAAGTTGAATTTTGTGATGTGCAGGTCAACCAACTGAAGAATATTTTTCTAGCAATTGTCTAACTGACTTTCATCACGTTTCTAAACATTCTCAAGCAGTATTTAATCTTCTGAAAGTTGTGTTTTCTCAGTCTCTACTGAATGCAAAGAAAATCCCTCTATGTCTTATTTTATTCCGTATTGATGGCTATTTTTAGTTTTTTATTTCTTGAACGATTTCTTACTGGCTTTTACAATAAATTCCAGCTACTAGATTTTTACTTGGTTAATCTTCCTAACCATAATTAGATCTTTTTTTTTTTTTTTTTTTTTTTTGTCAACAGGCTTGACATGTTCCTTTACTGGAAGCATCTTGCTAATTTGGAATTAATTTTTTGGAAGAAAAGACTAGAGTTATATTCTTGTTATATTTCCAATCAGAATAAACCTATCAAGATTAAAAATAATTGCTTAAGGATTAACAAACATAATTTCTAAAATATAGCAGGTATGTTTATTATATGTTAAGCATACTGTCCTCATGTAAAATGCTAGGATTTTCCAGTTTTGGGAAAACTGAAATTTCTCTGTGTAGCCATGCTGGCAACTTGTCTAAGTTTCCTTTTTTTTTTCACCCCAATGGCTAACAATTTTAAAATGCCTTTGATAGTATCCCTTTTTATCATTCTCATTTATGTCAACTAACAAAATACCAAACAGCACATTCATTAATAGTATCTACTATTTATTACGTATTTATAGGTTATAGAAGCTAGGCTGGTAAAAGCAAAATTATTTTAGAAATTCTACATATATAAATAAAACAGCTCATAAGGTACACTTTACCAAAATATTCTATATTTATTTATTTATTTATTTTAAATTATTTTGAGACAGAGTCTCGCTCTGTTGCCCAGGCTAGAATGCAGTGGTGCGATCTGGGTTCACTGCAACCTCTGCCACCCAGGTTCAAGCGATTCTCCTGCTTCAGCCTCCCAAGTAGCTGAGACTACAGAGACATAACACCACATCTGGCTAATTTTTTTTGTATTCTTAGTAGAGACAGGGTTTCACCATGTTGGCCAGGCTGGTTTCCAACTCCTGACCTCAGGTTATCCACCTGCCTTGATCTCCCAAAATGCTGGGATTATAGGTGTGGGTCACTGCACCCAGCCATTCAAATTTTAAAATACTGTTTGATAATTGAGTTAAAGCAATTATACAGAGAATAATATTGATCAAACCGAATGTGTGGCAAATGCACTTTATATTGATGAAATGAAGGATACAGGAATGGAATAAATGGTATAGAATTTGGACTAAGAACCAGTTCTAGGACAAATAACATATTAGCACAGATTTGATAGGCAACGTACCTAGATGATACCAAGAGGACGTCTAGGAAATGTTCATGCTTTTATATATAAAATAAATCAATGGGCTTAGTATTTCAAATAAGTTTTTGTCACTTACTTGAAAATAAGACAGGGAGTGCTATTTGTCTAGAAAGTGGGTTTTGTTACATGATAAGACATTCAAAAACATTTCATCGTAAGTGCATCCAACTATAACATAAACAAAAATCAAAGGTTTTACTCGATTAGTAAGGGAAACAATAAGACATTAGAACCCATTCAAAGGCATATTTAAAATCATAAGTATGTGAAACTGGTCTATTCACAGAGAAATAACAGCATTTTCACTGGACACAATAACTGCATTTTTCTGGAAGAAAGTCAATTGAATTTATATCATATATTTTTTTTAAATTTTACAAAGTAGTAAAATAGCTCAAAGATGATGAAAGGCAGAGAAATCTTGGAAGACTCTGCTAGTCAGGTGATTTAGTAATCTTTACAGCTCATTTCACAGTCTTTCACAACTTCTCCCTGCATTCAGTATCACACTCTTTTCTCTTTCCACATCAAAATCTAAGGAAAATTTAACCTTATCTAAGAGCTCATAAAATACTAATATAACTTAACATGCACTTGAAAAATTGCCTTGTGGTCAGCACAGGAGGAAAATCCCTCTGATAGATAAGAGGAAACTTCCGAATACTTGCACAGGGAAGGGACAAATAGACCATTTTATCATGAGGTTTGGAGCTTTAGAAAGGCGATGCATGTGTTAGGTAACTATGGTATAGGCAATCCATTTCATAGGGAATAAAGAATGAGGCACCACAGTTAATTTTTTCTTGCCATCTTGATATTTTTGTCTTACTGTAATTAAGTGACTCAAAGTATAGTCCGATCCAGAGAGAGAGAAGCCATCCTTCATTTAGGCTTAATCTCAAAACACAGATGTGTATATTTCAAGTAACAGATGACATGTGAGTTTCTGAGGGAATTTTGTTTTAACCATAAACCTGTGAAAAATTAAGTAAAATGGACAATTCCTGCAATTGCTGTACAATCGTTAAACGAACATGTGTGTTAAAAGATGTGATAGAGTGAACATGTATGATCTATCCATTTAAATACTGCTGCAGCGAAGCAGACAGAGAGAAGAAGGAAGACAGAAGGTAACAAGGAAAGAAGGATGGAAGAGAGGACTTGAGGACACCTGTCTGCAAGTGCCACAAAGGCATTTACAGAGATAATTATGTCCTTGGATCCTTTACCCTACCTCAGCCCTACACGGAGCATGTA
Source organism: Saimiri boliviensis (assembly GCF_048565385.1). Classification (NCBI taxonomy): domain Eukaryota; kingdom Metazoa; phylum Chordata; class Mammalia; order Primates; family Cebidae; genus Saimiri; species Saimiri boliviensis. The sequence goes on along the minus strand of NC_133464.1, from coordinate 8,389,249 downwards.
TCTTCTTCATTTTTAACTTTTAACCACGAGAAAGCTAAATGCTAATCCTAAAATGTATGAAAGCAACTTCTCTGGGTTTTTTAAATATTAACTTATACTTCATGCTGAACTTTTTTCTAGCTCAAAAATCCTTCATTTGTCTATAACAGACTAACCATTTTAGAACTTTTTTTTAAAAAAAGTATCCACTGGCTTCTTTGTATTTTCTCATTTGGTAGATTTTCTTGAATTTTGTTTTTTATAAACATTACTAGGAAAGTTCATTAAATTTTCAGATTTCCAGGCCCCATATCATCAGTAAATCTGGATTGCCCTCAAAGTACCCACCTTTTTCAAGCATCTTGTGTGATAATTCTGTGTCTCTCTTTAAAACTACAGGCTATTGAGAGAAGTATGTGAAACATAAGCCTGTCCATACACAACAATAACATGTAAATTTCACCTGAGTGTGTTTAAGATGTCTTAAATACAAAACACTTAAAACTGTTTCCCAGATTATTTTCTACTGTTTGACCACCTAGTACTCAAGCTCTACCAGACTACAATATCTGATGCTGCCTGCCTTTCTTTTGCATCTTATGATAATTGTTTATTTATGTATTCACTTAGGTAATCGGGTTTTTTCCCCTAATGTTTTTATTTTCTCTATTTTAGGCTTTATGAGTATAAGTGAAATTCAATTTTTTAGCTTTTTAGAATAGTATAAACATTAAGTTAAAATCAATTGCAAAATGATTTTTTAATTGTTCTGAAAATAATCAATTTTTTAACCATGTAATTTAATTTCGACTTTCATGTTTTATCTGAGACTATTTAAATCTGTCATTTACCGTATTCCTAAAGCCCTTTAGTTTGGCACGCAAAGAAAGTATAGCCAAGCAGCTAGAAAATGGAAGTCACTCAGTGAAATTATATTTATAGGCATAGCAACAGAACTATTACAGAGTGATTCCACAGTGATTTTTAGTCATACTGATGAGCTTTAATCTGCCTATAAAGTAGTAGAGTCTATAGTTTATTGGTGTGAAACAAAGTTAAATTTAGATGTGTTCTGTAAGAGGTTATTTCTACTCATTTTCAATCTAGAGTTCCAATCAGAGCTGCCTAATCTTTGTACTACAGGAAAGCTACTTAAATGAGTTCTACTATCTCTATAAGGAAGCTAAATTATTCAACTTCACCGTCAAACTTTCCTTTGGAACAAGGAATTAGTCAAGAATACACTGTAGGTATGATCGTGTGAAGTTTCATGTTAGAAACTTACCTGGCCAGAGAGTTCAGGTTAGACTGTGCAATTCTACAACAGATGGTCTAATTTAAACTATGTATATATTTTATTTATCTGTGTTGAATATTTCTATGACATCCTGTTTACTGGGTTATAAAATTTTCCATAACCTTGTTTATTATAAGTAATGAAATTATTTGTTTATACTGAATGAATCTTTGATATGTTGAGAATAATCCCAATTGGGCTATGATGTTCCACAAGTCCTTCAATAAATATCTTAACCATTTAACTGCAGGCATTGCACAGGAAGACAGAAATTGTTTTGGTTTGCTAAACATCTTTCAAAAGATTTTACTCAAAGCATGGCTTATTACTAGAAGCTCTGTGTGTGTGTGTGTGTGTGTGTGTATACGTGTGAGTGTGTGTGTGCTGTTTGTGTGGTGTGTGTGTGAGTGTGTGTGGGGGGTGTGTGTGTGTGAGTGTGTGTGGGGTGTGTGAGTGTGTGTGGGGTGTGTGTGAGTGTGTGTGGGGTGTGTGTGTGTGAGTGTGGGGTGTGTGTGTGTCTGGTGTGTGTGTGAGAGTGTGTGTGTGTGTGTGTGGTGTGTGTGTATTTTAAAAGCATGGTAATTTGTAATACATGGATGTTGTTTTACTAATGGTACTATTCTGCTTCTTCAAGATTATCTCAAGGCAAAGGGCAATAGAATAATCAATAAATGGCAATGTTCTATCAACTTGAATTTCAAAATGAAATTAGATAATGCTACAAATTCATAATCAATTATTTCACAGCTAAATGAATCCATTTAAGGGTTTGGGGATTGACTGACTAAAGACAGAAATCATGTATATCTGAAACAAAATCTGACATGCATACATTTACAAATTATATGAAATGAGTAAGTCCAGCACGGAAAAAGTTAACACTGTAATTACTCTTTTCAAGTTGGAATTGGGAATTGGGAAAGAGAGGAAGTTGGAGAAAAGCCAGAGTCAAAATTTTGGTGAGAAATAAAGAATAGTTGAAGGAGTGTTTTTCACAAGTGTCCTTACGGCTTTGAAAATGTCACTCCTCTTCTGGAAATCTCATGACTTTTAAAAAGTAAAAGATGAACTTTATGATAAATCTGAAATTAAGCAGAAGATTGTATTTCCCTTTTAGAACCCTCACCTCATTTTTTTTCTAGGCATTCCAAGGTGATTCTAAATGGCAATTTGCACTGTCATTTTAAAAGAATTTCTCGGCTATTTCCTGGGCACTTTATGGAAGGAGACACTGAGGTAAAGACGTTAAGCTGCATACTTAGAGTGAGATAAGAAAGCAGAAGTTAAGTCAACCTTAGAAACCAGATCTCCAGACTCCTGGGTCTTCGTTCTTAAGCCACACTCTCATTTAATATATCCACTGTGGCTTTTACCATGACAAAAAAAAACGTAATTGGATCCATGAATGCACAGCTTTGGAGGGCGCGATCAGCATTACACATTATCTTTCATCTTGAAATCTCACAAAGCTTTATTAAACTGTTCAAAAAGGAAGTGTTATTGTTCCCATGTACCTCTCTCTCCCCAAAAGATAGCTCGAGTGGATTTATCAGGTGGCTAAATGGGAGTACTAAAGCGGTTAAATTTAATTCAGGGGAGGATATTTCCCTATGAACACAGAAGCTTTTGTAGTGTTGGTGCTAAAATGGTCCCCTTGTCAGAGGAGGTAGGTCCTTTGAGATCCCCTAAGCAAACTTAGAAAAGAAGAGGGGCTTGGCCACAGAAACTGGGCACCAAAGTATGTTTTTATTCCCTGGCATACCGTAATGTGGGAAGGTAAACATATCTCGGATTGATCAATTACTAAATGGTATTAATCAAAGTCTGTATTGAAGGCAATACAGACTTCGTGAAGGCAAAGTAAAAAAATTAGTTTAGAAATAATCTGGGTGATTTAGGGTGAAGAATATTAAATTATGAATCTTTAAGACAATTGGAAATCCAATTATTTTTCATTTAAAAAGTTTAGTATGTAAATACTCTCAATTATATTTAAGACGGAAAGTAAGATGTTGGTAGTGCCTTTATTGGAATATCTATTTACAGAATTTAGGAGGAAAATGTCTGTGTAATGGCTTCAATTATTTGCATTGATTTTGTATGTTTTACATAAAGAAAACCTAAGCACTCCACACTAAATTTTTATAAATGGACACATATATGCACCCACATTTTAAAATGGGTTATGATAGGGAAGAGGACTATTAAATTAACTCTAAATAATATTTATTGGAGAGTCTCTTTCTCATACTAATTTACTAAAATCTTATGCCAATAATTCTCTACATTCACATATATTTTTCTGGCTCTTTCAGAGGCATTTTTTCTCACCATTTGGAAAAACCAACAAGAGAAGAAAAAAGAAATTCTTATCTGAAACGTGAACTTATCAAAACTCACTTGTCTAGAAATTAGCCTGGGAATATCCAGGCACTGGAATTTCTCACTTTGTTTTCTTCTCCCTCCCAACTTCAGTACTGAGAGGAGAAAGTCCTTTCCAAATGTCTATGTTTTGAATTTTTATAGACTAAATTTAGAGTTATGTAAAGATACAATAATTAGGTCTTTTAACAATTTTCACACAGAGGTATGTTTATAGAAAATAAAAAAAAAGTGTTTTCTTTATAAAACATTCACTTGTACCAAAAAACAAGAGTCTTACAAAAATTACATATGAGGTCCTACAAAAGGGAGGTCCACAGGCCTAATTCTCCTTCTGGATGATTTATGATGTGGGTGTAAAAAATGAAGTGTGTATTTTAAAAAATAATAAAAAGAATCCTTCCTTTAACTCAGTCTAAATCTGATGAATGGCTATAAATAGGGTATGAAATTTTTGGCCAGCCACAGTTTCAATTATTCCTAATTCCCTTTTACTCAGGACATATTATTGAGTTAGATTACCTGGCAGCCCTCAAAATGTTTGAGTCTCAGCAGCATTCCAGTACCTGCCTCAGTTTCTCCAGACTTCCCTTGATTGGTGTCAAGCACAGCTCCCTCACCCGCTGCAGAGCTTTCCATGTTCTCAACCCACCGCCCACCCCCATGTTCTCAACCCACCGCCCACCCCTGGTTCCTGTCAGCACCCATGAGCGTTTTAATAGCCCTCTACTTCTTACAGTTATCTTTGTCCATTGTTCTGAGGAATCCTTAGCAACATTCTGATGAAATTTGTTAGTACCCACAAGTTAGCGGAAGAATAACATCACCCTTCTCTTTCTGTCTCCTGTCTGCTTCCTCCAATTCTCCCTCTAACCTGGTATCTTACATCTTTCCAATTAGGTTCTTTTTGTATAAAGCAAACCTTTATGTTAGAAGCTGAGACCTCCGACATACAGAACTTAAAACCACACTGCTACCAGACCTGGGATCTGGAAGGACAGTCTTCGTCCCTGTTATTCCCAAACTCAATGAGGCTCTTCAAGCCTGTGAGACCCTACTTTTGGTGCGGTCTATCAAATAGATTTTTTACTCTCTCAAAATTATACTTTCTCCAGCACAGATTCAGTAGTGATTTACTTCTGGGTTACATATCTAAAATATATTGGTTATAAAAATAATTCTACGCAAGTGCCAGTCACATAAAAATGAACTGAATGTAAAAATTATAAACTCACTAGGCATACTGGCTCATGCTTGTAATCCCACAGTTTGGAAAGCCAAAGTGGGAGATTGCTTGAGACCAGGAGTTCAAGACCAACCAGAGAAATATAGACCCCATCTCTACAAAGAATTAAAAAGTTAGCCAGGCATGTTGGTGCAGACCTGTAGCCCGAGCTACTTGGAAAGCTGAGGAGAGAGGATCCCTTGAACCCATAAGGGAGAGTGCAGTAAGCCGAGATCACACCACTGCAATCCAGCCTGGGTGACAGAGACAGTCCCACTTTCCTGTCTAAAACAAACAATCAAACAAACACACACACAAACAAAATTTTAAAACCCCATAAACTATAACATTTACAAAATTTATGTATGATAGAAAAAGATGATTTGTGAGATAGGTATCTATCAGGTATCTACCAGGGCAATTTTAATTCCTAAAAATAGTCACATAGTTTAACAAATAACAGAATATCATGAGAGTCATTTCTAAAATGCACGATTCTGTATCTTGAACATTAATTCTTTTGCTTGTAAAATTTCATTAAAAATTTATTTAACTTGTTATGTTTAAGACTTTGCCTCAAACCAAAATAGAATCTATCATTTAAAATATTTTTCCAAAGCTCTCTACTGTGCAGTATTAGTTAACAGTCTGGAATGACAGTTAGTACCATGAAATACATTTGGTTTCTTGGTCGTTTCTGACCATCCAGTGAGGTAATTATTTTAAGTCAAAGCAACCCATACGAAATTTTAAGCTGAGCTTTCTTGGAACAACATCTAACAATACAGCTGCACTTCAATGTAAAGAGATTGTGTTTTACACAAATGTATCTTGTACAGATGCATTTATCCAAAAAAAAAAACCTTTCTTCAGATTCACCAGGAAGATCACAGTGTGTTTCTTTAATTAGAGAATTTCTGCAATTGTGTGGTGTACTGGTCTGTTCAGAAGCTTCGCTTAGTACATGTTCAATAATCAATTGGTATTGAGGAGTGCTGAAACCTGGGCTAATTTTCCAACTAAACAGAGTAGATGCACACTCACGCACTGAAACTTTTACAAACTAGGACCATAGCAGCTTTTCTTAGGGGCTCATATAAAATCCAAAAGAGAAAGGACATTGTTTTCTGTTCAATAATAGACTGATTGTTTTCTGTTCACTAACAGACTGATTGCATCTCTTGGGGCACAGGGATTAAAGGAATACAGGAAAAGGGAGTCTCAAGTTGCCTACATTTAGAGACTAGACCCTTCTCTAGACCTTCCATAAAAGGTAGTGTGAAAGATATTTTAAACCAATTAATTTATCTTGCTTTATTTCTGAGCAACTTCACTCTATCTATATTCCAATTAAAAATAATTGTAAAAAATGGCAGAAACCCTGGTTTTTCCTGTGCCCCTGCTGTTAAACTCCAAGAGTCTATGCTCCTTGACAATAGGACTTTGCTATTCCATTATGCCAACAACCACGCCTGGCAAATAGCAGACGCTTACATATTTGTTTGCTCAAAAAATGGGTGATCTTCAATTTTTAGTCAAACTAAACCACTGTTGTCTACTCATCTGTGTTGCATCTTGTCTCACAGACTGATTATCTCATCAATTCATTTATTTGGCTACTCATCCATTCATTCAACAACTACTTACTGGGCACTAACATATACTTAGGTTTGGTTCAAAGTTCTCAGAATTCAGTGCTACATAGGACCATGGAGAGTCTATCATCGCTGTAAATTTCTTCTCATCTTTTAGAACAAACACTGCCCCCATCTTTCCTTTCAAAGTTGCTTCCCAGAACAAGCACATAGCTTTGTTTCTGTTGGTATTATTCTCCCCAGTGTTTTTTTTTTTTTTTTTTTTTTTTTTTTTTTTTTTTTTTTTTTTTTTGCTAATCACAGTAAAAACAAAATAGGAAAGACCAAAAGAGCAACAAACGTTACAGAAGTATAAGAATGCTACAAGGTCCTATCAGTGTTGTCTGTAATCTATAATTCCTGACACCTTTATTGAAATTCTTTAGGACCTGTATTAGCTTTTTAGGGCTGACATAATACACTCTTGTAAACTGAGTGGCTTAAACTAGTTTCAGGCAATTTATTTTCTCACAGTTCTGGAGGGTGGAAGTCTGAAATTAACACACCAGCAGTCTGGTTCCCACTAGGGGAAGAATCTGCACAATGCTTCTTTCTGACCTCCTGGTGGTGGCCGGCAAGGCACCACCTTCCTTGGCTTGCAGGCATGTCACTCAGTCTCTGCCTCTGTCTTCACATGTCCACCATTCCCTGTGGCTCTGCTCCTCTTCCTAAAAAGACATCAGCAATATCAGATGTAGGGCCTACTCTACTCTAGTATTACCTTATCTTAGCTAAGTACATCTGCAGTGACCCTGTTTCCAAATAAAGGCACATTCTGGGGTTCTGGAAATGACATGACTTTTGAGGGGATACCATTTAAATCAGTACAGACTACTTTCATGAATTTTAAGAAACTCATAGAAAGAGTTTACCTCGTCCTCTTTCTCTCTGATGTCTTCTTTAGCAGAAACCTTTATAAACTCCTGTAAGTACCCCTGAAAATAAAGTAGGTCAGAATAATAGGTCATTATGACAAAATATTTTATAACACATCGTATTTATCATTTCAGTACATAAAAATTATCAGCAAGTCACATCTTATAAATTGAAATAGTAAGATTAAAATTGCCTGTCATTAAAATTTCTTTTTCTTCTAAATAAAAATAAATGATTTTAGTCTTTTGGAGGCTATTTTTTAAATCAGTATTTGAATAATGGCAGATCATGGTAGTGAAATCAGCTATGTGAGCTAGCAGATATAACAGTTTACCTTTTCTGGCTTGAGAATTACATGTAGTTTTACATGTGATTGTGGTTCCTAAGAGTCATTAAGGAAGATAAGGAATTTTAATGGTTGACATTTATTGGTTTGCTGGCATCTGCATTACGGTTCTCCAGAGAGATAGAACCAATAGGATAGATACAAATGATGAATGGATGGAGAGAGAGAGAGAGAGAGAGAGAGAGAGAGAGAGAGAGAGAGAGAGAGAGATAAAGAGAGCATTTGTTATAAGAATTGGCTCATGTGATTACAGAGCCTGAAAAGCTTCTGGACAAGCCATCTGCCAGATGGAGATCCTGGCATGAGGTAGTGTGACCCTGGAAGCCAATGGTGTAAATCTCAGACCGAGATCCAAGGAAGATCTTGGTACTGGGCTGTGGGAAGCAAGGTGCTGATACTAAGTCCTACAGTCCAAAAAGTAGAGTTCTGTTGTCCAAGAGCAAGGAACGAAGAGTAAGTTCCAGCCCTAAGAATGAGAGACACACACATTCTTTCCTCTATCTTGTTGCTCCATCTGGGCCATCAGCTGATGAGATGGCACCTGCCCATGGTGAGGAGGGATCTTCCTCTCAGTCCGCTGATGCAGATGCCAAAGTCTCCTGGAAACATCCTCACAGAAACGACAAACATTGTGCTTTACCGGTTCTCTAGGTATTTCCTTAATCCAGTCCAGTTGATGTCTAAAATTATCACAGCATAATTTAAACCAGCTTCCTCTTTGAACAAGATCTCTGCATGTTAACACTGCTCTTCTTCTTAGTACTGAGTTACCTCGAAACCTTTCTTTACAGGATGTAAATTGTGCATATTAATGGAGCCATTGTGTTTTTTCATTTTGCTTTATCATAGCAATAATCATGGGCACAATTTATTCAAAACCCATGTCAGGACCTGTGAAAATAGTTGAAATAAAGTATTTTTCATTTATTACCCCCAAGTCTATGGTGAACATACCATTATCATCCCACTTCAAAGAAGCTTTGGGGTCTTAGCTTGGTTCCATTCCTTGTTCACAGTACTATAGGTGAGTGGAGGAGCTAGGATTTGAATTCAAACCCCCAGAACTCCAGGAACCCTGGTCTAAACCATAACGCATACTGTCTGTCCCACTCTCTGAAGTGGCTATTTCATATATGTTTTTATTCATTAAAACTCTACTCCTCCTGTCCAAACCCTTAAATCTCAGCAGACATCCTTTCCTTCAAGATCAAAGCAAAAATAAAAGCCATAAAAAAGCAGACTCCCTTAATATCCCACCCTTAGGATCCAGCATTCAGCCCCATCTACTCTTATCTCTCCCATGAGGAAAACTCCTCTCTCTACAAAACCTCTGGATCTCATCCCTTTCTGTGGTAGTGGAAACAAACTATTGATTCAAAATTTCTGTCTCCATTGTATCCTTCTCATCAGTATTTAAATGTATTCTAGACTCTAACATCTTGATAACAAGAATCCTTTACCCTTCAGCTAACAATCTTCCCCCTCCCTCTCTTCCTGTAGAAGACAAACCCTCAATACTTTTAATAACTGGTGTATTAGTCTTTTCTCACACTGCTAATAAAGGCATATCTGAGACTGGGTAATTGATAAAGGAAAGATGCTTAATTGACTCATATTTCCTGATAGCTGGGAAGATCTTTTAATCATGGCAGAAGATAAAGAAAGAGACTGGGTAATTGATAAAGGAAAGATGCTTAATTGACTCATATTTCCTGATAGCTGGGAAGATCTTTTAATCATGGCAGAAGATAAAGAAAGAGCAAAGGGACTTTTTATATGGCAGTGGACAAGAGAAAGAGCTTGTGCAGCAGGAAAATTCCCCTTTATAAAATCATCGGATCTCGTGAGACTATTTACTATCCTGAGACCAGCCCCCATGACTCAATTGCCTCCCACTGGGTTCCTCCCATGACAGGTGGGAATTGTGGAAGCTACAATTTGAGGTAAGATTTGGGTAGGGACACAGCCAGATCATATTACTTGCAACTTCTATTTCATTATTTCTCAATCAACCAATTTTCCTTTGTCTTGTGATTTGTTTAACGAATTCTTTTTCATTAGTCCATTTTGTTATTTTTGAATCAAATGATATTTTTTAACTCTCATTTTTAACTTCTAAACAGCGTAAGGAAGGATTGTGTGGTTCCTATTCTTAGCTTCTGTGGGAGCTCTCATTCCTTGTTCCCTATCACTTTGCTCTTTTTCCCAGTCTCTTTTGCCAGCTCCTCAGCTTTGATCTTTGTGTAAGTCTTTGAGAGTTCAATATGAAATTGTGAACTTGGAGATAGAAACTTACTTTTATCAACTTTACAGAGGTATAATTGGCATACTAAACTGTACGTATTTAAAATGTGTAACTGGATAAGTTTTTACATGTGAATATATCCTAAAAACATTACCACAGTAATGTTTACCACAAACCTATCATTCTCTGAAGTTTTCTTATGCTCCTTTTAATCTCTCCTCCTCTTTTTCCTTATCTACCCCTTTCTCTCCTCTTTCCTCTACCCAGTTCTCAAATAAGTAATTTCTTTCATTCTGTATTAGTCTGCATTTACTGGGGTAAGGTATAAACAGAATGGCACAGTGTTTGCTCTATTTTGCTTGTATTCTTTCACTCAGTATGATTATTTTTAGGCTCGTCTTTGTTGAGTCACATTTCATTGCATCACAATATCTTTATCCATTCCTCTGTTGATGGGCATTAAAGTTGTTTCCCGGTTTCAGCTGCTGTAAGTAAAGATGTGATAATTTGCGTAGAGGTCTTATAATGAACATATGTTCTTATTTCCATGGGTAAATACCTAGATCATTTGAATAGATCAAATAGCAGTTGCATAGATTACCCTGTATTTAAGGAATCTGTTTCATTGCTTTTCAAAGTAATTGAACCATTCTGCATTTCTACCAACAGGATATGAGTGTTCCAGTTTCTCCATATTTTCACCAACACTTGATATGGTCAGCATATTTTAGACATTTTAAAAAGTGTGCAGTGCTCTCTTATTATGCTTTCATTTGAATTTTCCTAATGACAAATGATAATTGAGCATCTTTTCATATGCATGTTCTCTACCAGTATTTTTTCCTGTGGTCAGCTAAAGCTTTTGCTTATTTATTTATTTTTTCTTATTGAGTATTGAGGTTTCTTTATACTTTTTGGATACAAATCTTACATTAGATACATCACTTGTAAATATTTTCTTGTAGGCCATGGAGAATTGTCTTTTAATTCTCTTAACAATGACCTTTAAAGAGCAGATGTTCTTTTTCGTTTGTTTGTTATTTTTTGTTGTTATGACTGCTTAATTTTAAAGTCCAATTTATCCAATTTATTCTTGCATGGATCATGTTTCTTTTCTGTTGCATCTAAGACATCTTTCTAAATGCTAACTCATGAAGGGTCTCATATGTTTTCTTCCATGAGTTTTATAGTTTAAAATGTAAGGTCTATAATCCAACTTGAGTTAAATTTTAAATATAGATCAAAGATGAACTGTTTTGCAATAAACAACCAATTGTTTCAACATCATTTGTTGAAAATATGATATTACTATTCTCCCAAAAAGTTTCTTTTGCCTTTTGGCCAAAACCAGTTATCCATATATGTATAGGTCTATTTTTTTTTTTTACTTTCTATTTCATCCTATTGATTTATTTGTTTATCTCAATGCTAATACTGGTCTTAAAATTATACTTATTCCCAGTTTTGTTCTTTTAGAAAAGTGTTACAGCTATAATAATTCCTTTGCATTTCCACAGGATTTTAAAATTCAACTTGTCAACTTCTACAGAGTGGCTTGCTGAGATTACATGGAAAATATAGATGGATTTGCGGACAACTGACATCGTAAGAATACTGTCTTCTGACTCATTAAAAATGCATCTTTCTGCATTTATTTAGGTAATCATTAATTTTTTCTTAGTGTTTTTCTATTTTTAACTGTATGGAACTCTCAAATATTTTGTCAGATTTATCTGGAAGTATTTTGTATTATTTTTTCTCTTATAAGTACCATTTTTAAAAATTCAATTTCATATTGTTCTTTATTCTTGTATAAAGCAATTTTAATGTTATATATTAAATTTGAATTCTGAAACCTCCCTAAAATCATGTATTAGTTCTAATAGTTTTTTGTGTGTTTCATAGTTATTTGCATAGTTCATGATACTGTCTACAGATAAAAACAGTTTATTTCTTCCTATCCAATCTGGATGCCTTTTATTTATTCCTGCCTTACTACTATGAATGAAAACTGCAATATCTAAGAAATATTGAGAGCAGACAATCTTGTATCTGAATTTTGGTAATCTGGGGCAATTGTTGGGATCAACGTATTTGCTCATTTATGTCTCCTTGGTTGCTGATGTTTTTGTTTTAAAAACCACTGTTTCAAATGTTCTGTGTTTCTTGTTTGTTTCTTTTCTCTTATGGCAGGGTTAGCCTGGTCCCTTTGGTTCACATGAGTCTGAAACAGTCCACACTGTCCTTTAAAATGTTTAATGTTGATGTCAGGATTTCTTCTGTTCTGACTAAACATTATCTGGCTGAGGAAAGTTATCTACTTGCATAGCTTTGATTATAATTCAAATAGAAATGACTCCCACACTTATCTCTCCAACTCAAATCTCTCATTTGAATTCCAAAGGCATTTTTTAACCACCAAATCTACAGCTCCACATAAAAATTTCACAGACAGATCAAACTTGGCATGTCAAAAAATGAACCCGTGCTCAACCCACCACTTACTTGATCTGTTGGATTTTGTGTCTCAATAAACGGCATCATCATCTTGAAGAAACCTGGAAGTCAACCACGACTCTGCTCCAACCCTAAACACTCACTTAATCAAGTCCTGTTGAGTCTACCACAAAAAATATATTTTAAAACCTTTACATTGTTCCTTTCCACTACCCATCATCTCACTTCCTTTTAATAATCCCCTGTTTGGGGTTAAACTATATCCCCAAGAAAGATATATTGCAGTCCTAATCCACAATACCTATGAATACGACCTTACTTAGAAATAGGATATTTGCAGATGTAATCAGTTAAGATGAGGTCATCAGGGTGGGCTCTATTCCACTGTGACTGGGGTCTTTGTGGGAAGAGGAGAAGAGGCACTGAAGCAGACATACAGGGAGAAGGTAAGGTGAAGACATATAGGAAGAGCACCATGATGAGAGTGATTTGTCCAACAAGCAAGGAGTTTCAAGGACTGCCAGCAACACTGGAAGCTAAGAGAAGGACATTGAACCGATTTTTTCCTAAAGTCTTTAGAGAGAGCATGACCTACTGCAACCTCCATCTCAAAATGTGAGAGAATAGATTTCTGTTATTGTAAGCCATTCAGTTCACTGTACTCTGTTGTGGTAGCCTAGGGAACAAAGGCACTCCCATCCCCATCACCTTATTCCAACAAGAGCCATTTAAGCTCCTATGTGCCACCTGGTATTGTGCTCAGCCCCTTTATATGCTGCTCCAGGCAGAAGTCAGAGTGATCTTGTAAAAAAGCAAATCTGAGCATGTCAACTACCTTCTTCAAACTTTTAGAGGCTCCTTATTATTTTAAGGAGGCTGTCCAGTGTCTAAAACATGGTCTAAATGGACCTCAATAATCTGCTCTCCACTCCTCTTTTATATGCTCTCAGAGTGTTTTCTGACTTCATCAAAGTATTCTAGTCTCCCGTGCTCCTTAGTTGTCCTGCATGCTGTTCCCTCTCCTTTTTCGCCAAACTCACCTGTTTCACTTGGTTAACATCTGTATATTCTTCAGATGCCACTTTCCCAGAGAAACCTCTCCAGAGTATCTGACAACAAAATTGCATGTCTATTTCTCAGCAGCTCTCTCACCCCATTGACCTATATAGTGGCATATGTGCACAATAGAGTGTGCTGATTTGCTTGATTTGTGTAATGAATAAGATGAAGTACAAAATATTCTTTGGATGCAGTATTCATGAATGCTCTAAGTTTCCAGATCTTAATATTGACTATTTTCTTTTTTGAGATGGAGTTTCACTCTTGTTGCCTGGCTGAAATACAATGGCACGATCTTGGCTCACCGCAACCTCTGCCTCCCAGGTTCTCAGCCTCCTGAGTAGCTAAGATTATAGGCACCCACAAGCAAGCCTGGATAATTTTTGTATTTTTAGTAAAGACAAGATTTCACAATGCTGGCCAAGCTGGTCTCAAACTCCTGACCTCCAGTGATCGGCCCTCCTAGGCCTCCCATAGTGCTGGGAGATTACAGGCGTGAGCCACACCTGGCCTCAGTATTGACTATTTCTATACAGCTTCTATTTCTTCATTCTCTCCCCGCTCCATTACAGGTCTACATATCTAAATAATTCCATGGGTAACCTTAATCATCCAAACCCTAAAACCTCAGAGTGTTGGATTACAGTAGTCAGGAATTAGGGTAAGAGGAGAATGGAGGAAAAGGAGAGAGAGCAGAGATTCCATGAAAGCCAGCAGATAGTGGGGAATAACACAATTTTGTCAGCTGGTTTTAAAACTACCGGGAGTCTCACATATATGCCTTTATTTGTCAATTATTTCACACATGAACCAAATCAGTAAAGGGACTGACTTCTGCTCCTCATACATTCCTCACCGTGCACTCCCTCTCCCTCCCCCAGCTTTTGCTGTTGTTCTGCACTAGGGCCATGCTCTTTTTTTTAAAAAAAAAATGATCTAATTTATATAACAATATTCTGATGATGGAGCAGGAAATTATGTGATTTATCCTGTATTGTTACAAAAGCATATGAGTTCTGTGCTCTGTAAGAGACAGGACTGGCAAACACTTTTAATGTTCACTGTCTTTGGAATTTACATTTTAGAAATCATTTCCTCTCCTTAATACCTTTTGCCTTTGTTCCTACAAAATGTGCCTAAATGTGTTAAGTCAGAAACTCCAAAACTATTACAGGAGAAAGAAAAAAAAAAAAAAAAAAAAAAAACTAGCTTTCAAGAAAATAATCAAATGCTAGAGGGAATAAAATAATCATTAGTAAACCTGAAGAGAAAGCTAGAAATTATTTGACCAATTTTGAAAATATACTATATACTATTTTTAGATAAATGTCTTACATAAAATACTGAATTCCAAATACCTTCTTTTGTTTAGGCTAAACATAAAATGTTTCAGAAAATTGATCATCAAAATCCTGTTTCTATAATTATCTGATATTTATTTCAACATTTCTGATACAGCAAATGGAGTGACCCGTGTCAACAAGCAACATTTAAAAAGCCATTTCTTTGAGATTTAGAATACTTTTGCCACCCCTGGGGACATGCTTTGAATCTGGCAGGAACATTAGCTGATCATGCTACTTCAATCTGACAGCCTCAGATTTTTAACAGGGGAAAAAGGCAGAACTAATGGATGTGAATAAGCTTAAAAGCACGGGAACTTATCAATCACTGTAAACAGCTGTATTTTGGGAAGCTAATAGAGGTACTTCTGAAAACATAAAAAAGTCAATAGATATATTGCTGGCAACTAATAATTTCAATCTGGTCTTCTTCGTTTGTCTCTCATCCAACCCCCAAGCTGCCTACCTTCTGTTTCTTTTATTTCTTTAAGTATAATATTCTTGTCAGCATTGATTAACACGAAAACATTCTCCTCACATGCACGATTCTACTTTCCAGAAGGAAATAACACAGTTTCTAATTTTATGAAAATATAACTCAAAAGATGAATGAAGCAAATCAAATTATTAATGTGATTATGATCTTTTTCATCCAGTTCTGATTTTATAATAAAGGACATGTACACACAATGCTATTTATAATGGGTACATTATTGGGTAATGACTATAACTATTTATCTTTTTGTTCAACCTCAGGCACATAGCCTCTTACATATATATTTCAAAGAGCTTGAAAACACAATTATCTGTTTTGCTTTACAATTATTTCAAAATATTCCACTATTGTGTTCCTCCACAGAGGCCTCTAACCCATTATTTTCCATAGCAAATTCACTTTTGAAGAGATTACTAGTGTGACAATGATTCAAGAAACACAATAAAACCCTGCTTACTCCACTGGAAAAGAGAAAAACATATTTAGTTTCATTCTCTAGCTTTCTAAAGGATTAGGTTAGGATCAGGCCAAGTCGTTAGACCTTAGAATCCTACGAAGAAAATGTCCTCAATACGGAGCCCCAAGAATACAAGCCTGTTTCAAATACTGTGATGGTAATCTCTCAAACTGAGAAGTACTTTTCAATCAACATGGCTTGACTGCTTGGGATACAACTTGAAAGGCATCGAGATTAATTTCTTTCTATGCACAAGGCACCACATCATTCACTAAGGATAATGGGACACACAGCACAGTCATGCTCCAATGAATTAACTATCTGCTAGGAGAGACAAGCGGTGTGAACCCACCTATTGCACTACAGTGTGATACAGCCTGAGTGCTGTGGGTAGTACTTACAGGATGGTGTGATTAACTCCATTGCTTAGTGTATCCAGGAAATTTTCTGGTGAGTCGGAAGTAATATCTGAGCTAGGTTTTTTAAACGTGTCATTTTCCTGGTAGAGAGAGTAACGTGTGCGTGTAAGATGGATGTCAAGTTTAGTGTCGGGTTTAAGAGCATGAGGTCTGAAGCCAGCCGCCTGGATTTGAATTCCTGCTTCAAAATTCCCTAGCTGTGTGACTCTGGAAAAGGGACTTAACCCCAGTATTTCAGTTTCCTCATCTGAAAAATCAGGTTTAAAATTTACTCATTTCAAAGCAGTCTGTGTTCACATCAGGTTTGAATCAGATCTGCTGGGCTTTTCTGTTAGATAATATTCCAGAAATTGTTTTGGAGGAAGAGTATATAATATCTGTATTTTTTATTACTTTCCCCCTCAAAGACAAGTCAGATAGTTTTTCTCAATAAGTGAAGTCATATAACCCATTTAAAAAAATTTTCTCAGTAAGCTAGACTTGTTTAATGTAAGTCTTACAGGCATGGTGGATAAGCATCCTCAATTATCAGGCAATTCCCACAATTTTTTATGCTTTTTCAGTCTTTGAAACTATATTCAAATATATAGTTGTGGCAAATAGACACAGAGGTGACCCACATAATCTTAACTTCTTAGCGGTCACATCTTTGTATAACACCTTTCCCTTGAATGTGGGCAGGAACTTAGATTTCTAACCAATGCAACATTGGAAAGGTGATGAGACATCACTCCATTGATGAGGTTACATTATAAAGGACTTGGCCAACTGGGACCAGATTTCCTTACAGGCTTGAGGAAGTAAGCAGCCATGTTGGAAAATTCCTCCGAGCAAGGGACTATGAGTGGCCTCTGAGGGCTGCAGGCAGCCTCTAGAACGAATGTGGACCTGCAATTACAAAGAGCAAAAGAACCACTCACGCAGCCACAAGGAAATAACTTCTGCCAAAGCTGAATGACTTTGGAAGCAGATTCTTCCCAGCCAATCCTTCTGCTGACAATGTAGTCTGGCCAGCATCTTCCCTGGACTCTGACGGACTCTATGCCTGGGACCCAGCTGATATCACGTGGTAGTACATTTTATAAAATTACATGTTATAAAGATTTGCTATACAGTGATAGAAACTAATACAATAGGTAATCCAAATCATCTGCTCTTGCTTGGTAATATTTCATCACTAAATTATTCTTGAAAGTTACACATACTGCTTTATGAGCTATCATAATCAGTAAAACAAACAATGGAAATGTAAAAGTCTTGTGAAGTTTTTTGAATTGTTAGTGAAATTATGTGGGCAAATATTTAAATATATCAATTTATCTCAAATAGTAATGATGTCTCTCCCTTTGTTATGGATTTATGAATCTGATACATGTAACAGTACATTTTCAATCAATACTATTGATTGACCCTTCCCTACTTTTATAATTTCTAACTACAGTTTTAGGGAGAATACTAATAATTGAAGTATTATTTTTATTTTTCCATAAATTACTCTGGAATTATTTGTTTTATGTCCTTTCTAACGTTATTAACAAAACAGAAAGTTATTTCTGAATTATAATTCTCTTTCCTTTAAAAAACAGTAACTCAATGTCTAATAAGGTAAACAAAAAAAGTTAAAAGAGCTCATGATTTTGTGTTAACATACCTATTCAGAAGCAAAACTGACTATAAATAATAAAAAAATAATAATTGTGTTACTGCTGTTTTATTTGCCTGTTTTTAGGTGACAGGATTGTATTTGCAAATACCTGGTCAGTAAATGATAAAATGCCATTTCTATGCACCCACCAGGCCTGGGAGACTGGGAGAACTTCTCTTTTTTAAAAAAAATGTGCTTCAAGTTTTAACAACTGACTTTTGTTAGTGATATGATTAATCTGCCTGTGACTGTCAAACAACACAGATGATTTGCATATCTCACCTCAGCAAAGATACCTCATCCTGGGATAAATTTCAGTTAATTCTTCTAGAAAATACAAATAGAAAAGAATGAAATGTCACGTAGATATTAAATGAAGTCTTCTGCCCTAATGGGACTGTAGCATTATAGACAGCTTACTTAGTACTGAGAATGTAATGTTACAAATGAGGCCATTTATTTTTATTTGGATGTATCTGGGACTCAAGTTAAATAAGTTACTTGATTTCATTTAACTTGATAGGAATAAATTCACATGCTGATAGCTTGAAATCAGCACGTTAGAGACCGTGCTCAGATGCTGAGTCTTTAGAAGTGACTTCCTGTGATCAAGTTCCAGTTCTATCTCTTACTTTGTCATTGTGTAATCTTGGCCAACTGTCATGATCTCTTTAAGCTTTATAGAGTCTAGTGTGAGGTTTAAACGACATGAAGTATTCACGGTGCTTAACACAAAGCCCTCCACATATAAACCCTCAGAACATTTTCATTATCAGTAGTTTACATAGAACTCTCTCCTATGTCAATTAAAGCAGACTCGCTGCAATACCTTCCTTCCTCATATTCGTTATTAAAATAATTAACCAAGAAAATACGTTTTACAAGTTTGGGCCAATAGGGTTTTTTTTGTTGTTGTTTGTTGGTTTTGTTTTGTTTTGTTTTGTTTTGGAGATTTTCTTTGCTTGTTTTTTCTGTTGTTGTTAAGCAGCTTAGCTAAAGCAAATATTTAATATGTTAGGTATATTCTTAGGAAATCTTAAGGTGGATCTGTGATTCCGTATAAGGTTTGAGTCAACAAATTCACCGTTAACTTACAGTTATCCCCTTTGAAAGGAAGATATGAAATATGGATACAAGAATAATGGACTAGATGTTTCAGGGATGAAATAGAGTAGCAAACTGAAGATTTTGTGTCAGCACTAGGGGAATCGGAGAGCAGTTTTATGAGCTTTAGGAGAACAGGCGTTCAGATACCATACTTGGTTATCTTGGCACATGATTTTGAAGTAAAAGAGTAAAATTCTGAGATGGTTCTTTATAATATCTTAAAATAATTTCTATCCATTCACTTAGCGGTTTTTGTTTTCTACAACTGGAACAATAATGGTTGATATTAGGTTTCGGAATAAACAATAATTCTATCAGAAAAATCATTATATATCTAAAAAATAAATTGGTAGTTCTTTTGTGTGCATTAGTGAAATTACAATATCATACACACAAATATATTAGTACTTAAGAGCTATTCAACATTGCTTACATTTAAAATTATCCTATGCTGTCAGAGTCTATCTACATAGCTTTATGCAATATGGGTATGCATATGCACAGTCTGTACAGTTCAAATGTATATACTGTACTCAGAAATGTGTATTGTACTTAAACATATGTACATATGTGCTAGTATACAAGTATGTAAATCCATACAATCCAGAGATATAGAAAGAACATAACATAAATACAGAGTCTCACCTGTGTTGGAAGTTTTACTGGAACATAGTTTTATTCACACACAAAAATAATGCTATCTTTTAGATAAATATGCATAAAGTTGCCATTAAATCAAAATGTAATATATTATTTGTCATATTATATGGTTGTAAAGAGAAGTAATTCCTCCTATAATAAATATAAAGTAAGCTAGTAACAGAAATAATAAATTTAAGTTCAGTCTAATGTGTCAACTTCTGGATTTTTAGCAAACTTTTAGCTATTGACATTGTCTAGTCTATTAGGGAACAAAGCAGTATCTTGAGATACTGCTTTTTAATTGCTTTTGTAAGTTGAAAACATTTGGGAAAAAGAACTATAACCATATCTATTCTTTTTATTTCAGAAGTTGATTTTATTGTTTTTATATCTCTCCACTCTTAAAATTAAGAAAATACAGAATTAATTTAAACCAAAACTTTTGTATTTGACTGAATACATTTAGAATAAGAGGGTATGTACCATTTTATAATCCTGTGTGACTACTCAAAAAACAAAAGACACTCAAAATATAAGAATAGGCCAAGTGCAGTGGCTCATGCCAGTAATCCCAGAGCTGAGGAGGGCAGATCACTTGAGGGCAGGAGTTCAAGACTAGCCTGGCCAACATGGTGAAACCCATCTCTACTAAAAATTTTAAAAAATTAGCTAGGCGTGGTGGCACTTGCCTGTAGTCTCAGCTACTGAGGAGGCTGAGGCAGGAGAATCTCTTGAACCTGGGAGGCGAAAGTTTCAGTGAGCCGAGATCATGATATCATGCCACTGCACTCCAGACTGGGTGACAAAGCTAGGTCCTATGTCTCTCTCTCTTTCTCCTCTCTCTCTCTCTCTCTCTCCATATATATATATATATATATATATATATATATATATATATGAATAATTTAATGAGTGGAGTACTTTCAAGGTGAGAGTTAGCATAGGTATATGAAGTAAACTGTTGCTACATGTTATGAATTTGCATTTAGATCCAGTTTCCATATGATTGGCATTATTAGGCAATAGATGACATATCAGAGTGCTTTTCAAGATTTGCTGAAGTAGAAATTATAACTATAAAGATGTCATCCTCAAGACACTTATTCCCTATGTTTCTAATATTCTTTACATAAGATTTTCACGTAAGTCCTCAGTCTCGAAGATAGGACACTTTTTACTTCTAATAATGTATAAATTTAGCAGTCAGAGTACATTAGTATCATTATTCTTTATATACATGAATATAATATAATCTAAATGACAAGACCAAGCACATTTTGAAAATAGGCTAATATACTCACAAATGTTATTCATAAAACTTAGATCTACCAATTGTAGACTTCACTCCAAGAATACCATTCCCTATTTCTGTTATTTCTAGAAATACACTAATGTTTATTGTAAGTCATTGATATACATAGATAAATTATATCAATGGACATAAAAATAAATGATTATATATACTCTTTCTTTTTCTTTCCACCTCTCCTTTATATATATTAGTTTTCTCTTTCTGTATAACTTTTATTAATGCTCACTCCCACCTTATTTAAGGAGGTACAATGTGCTAGTCACAGATGTAAGGACAAAGGAAAAGAAAGGATCATTACATAGGAAACAAACTATACAGTTATTTTCTGCTGCTAGATTTTGATGTAACTACTAAACTTTTCTCAGCCAAAATTTAGTTATTTAATCAAGAGAGTAAAATTATTTATCCCATGAATCAGCAAATGAGATAAAAGCTGAAAAATCTTTCTGCCCAGCCTAGTTCATAGAGAAACTCAATAAATGTTAGCAGCTGTGGCAGGATTGCTATATGCTATATATTGTAAGTGAGGAGGCACTGCGCTTAATAGATTGGATATGCTACTTTGCCTTGCGCTTAGAAGGTTGAATTGTCCTGTGCAAAAATTTATATAAATGTAAACCAGGTGTCTCACACTTATTCAGCCCTCAGGGGTGGGTCATGCTTCCCTTTAATGCCTAAATACCAATAGCCAGTGTCCCTTTGTGTATTATGGCAGAAAATCTAGCCTTTTACGGGGTTTCTCTCCCTACGTATTTCTGAGACTCCCTATAAAATGCTTATACGTCCCACAAGTTTGTCACAGTTGTTGCTTGACCTTCAGTGAGCCAACTGATTCCAGAAGCCTGTAGCACTTTTCCACACTCGAACTTCGTAGGTTATTTCGTTCTGACTTTTTCTGGGCACATGCTGTTCCTTCCCATGGCACAGCACTTGCTGCCAGGCTGGGTCCAGCCTTGGCCCTTACTTCCCCAAATTCAGCTAAAATCAGACTTTCACTGTATATGCCTTTAGTAAAGCTTGCAGGACACAGAATAGACATTCACACAGAACTTCGTATTTACAAAGATTTTAGTGAATAATGCTGCTTTATATATAACCAGGAAACTCAAAGGCTTGCAACAACAGTCATTCTGTGCTCATGAAACTGCTGAGAAGCTTTTGGCTCATTCTGGGTCTGTTGAGATGGGCTGGATGTGACTGTGGGCTATGACTTAAGTCTAGGTCAGTTATATGAATCTTCTCATTTGGGGACCTGTGGTGGCGTGAAGAATGTTGTTCTGACAAATGGCAGAAGCACAGGAGGCCAATCCAAATTACACACATTTACTTAGAGCTTCTGCTCATATTATTTCTGCAAAATTTCTGTTGACTGACACAAGTCAATGGCCAAGACTGGAGCCAATGGCCAGGGAAAATGTGCAATCGACATACATTCTTGGAGGCTCTGCAAGGTCACATGGCAAAGTGTCAGTCATCCCGTCACAGGACGAAGTAAAGACGAGGATAGTAAGCTGATCGTCTGGTAGGACTGCTCCAAATAAGCTAAGCCCTCTCCAAATGAGTTTCAGTAATCGTCATCTCCCCATCGCCCACTATTTTGTTGCTTTTTATAAGAGCCCAATTCCTGGTGGAAGTGCCTTTGACAGATTTCTTACCAGAAAGAGACATGTAGAACCCAGAGACGGAGAGAAGGGTAAATGGTTTCCTAAAAGAAATAGTCTGCCAAGATGGAATTCTACTAACAATAAGGAAAATATGTTATAGTATTTAATAGATTATAAGACATGTTTTATTCCTGATTTTCTCAAACTGCCGTGTTCCTGGGGAATAAAAGAGTTTGCTTGCTCTCTTTCTTTCTTTCCAGTTTTTTTCTTTGTAACCAAATAACCCATTCCATTTTTTTCCCCTCTGAACCAAAGTCATAGTAAATTCCTAATCATGTATTCAAGCTGCCTCTATAGAAAAAGGTAGCCTTTCCTCTAAAGTAACAGTCTTTCTTTACTTCCAGTCCTCAATACATCCAAATATTGGGAGATCTGGTCTCAGCCCAAGGCCCCCCAGTGCAACTAATAGAGCACAAGTGTTTAGCTAATCTAAGTAACTTCAGAGGTAAATAGATAGACAGGATCTAGCAATGGTAGGTGAACTCTAATGATACATGTATGACAACTGCAGAGATTTTCCACTAGTAACTGAAAAGATTTGTGTTGCCTTTCTGGATTTCTTAAGAAATGAGACCATCCCTAGTCCAGTTACTCTAATGAACAAGCTACCTGCACAAAAACATTTAATGGAGCCATGGGTGAAGAATGAAGAAAGACTGCGTTAGTATGGAGAATTCTGCAAAGATTAGGAGAGGCTATATAAAGATGAGGTGGATGGGTACTTCGAGTAAAACCTTAAGACCAGTTTATGTCCCAAAAACACGTTTGCAAGTCCCAGGTTATGATCTTGCAGCTTGGGGTTGTTGGATATGCCAATTTGCATTACCTGAGGGTCGGTAGCTGCTTACACTCTCGGTGATACCTCAAATACCTGACATAATCATCATGGGGGAGAGTTTGACAGTAACACACTGAGTCTTAAGTCACGTTTGCAGTGCAACGCAATGAAATGTATACTAAAAGAAGCTTAACCCTGGCAAGTGAATTAACACCATACACAAAATTGTAATAAAATAGAGGCATTTTATTTACATTTTGCTAAATAGGAAAGATTTGTGTTTATGCATATGCACACTGGGGAAAAAGTCAGGGGTGAAAATAGCAATGACTCAGATTTTTTTTTGTTTTGTTTTGAGCCAGAGTCTTGCTCTGTCACCCAGGCTAGAGGGCAGTGCTGTGTCTCAGCTCACTGCAACCTCCGACTCCCTGGTCAAATGATTCTCCTGCCTCAGCCTCCCGAGTGAACTGAGATTATAGGCAGGCAGCACCACAGTCAGCTAATTTTTTGTGTTTTTAGTAGAGACGGGATTTCACCATGTTGGCCAGAATGGTCTCGGTTTCCTGATCTTGGGATCCGCCTACATCAGCTTCCCAAAGTGCTGGGATTACAGGCATGAGCCACTATGCCCAGCCTGATTTTTAAAAATCAAGGTCTAAGAATTAAAAAGTAACGTAAAAGTTAAACATTTTATACAAATATGATTATTAGAATTACTTTTAGTAAAGATTAAATTATGTTAAGAAAAAAAAGGATATTGCTCATGCGGTTGGTTTTTTCCCACTCATAGCAAAGAAATGAAAGGAGAAGAGTGAGTCCTGAGATCATTCAGCATCAATAAACTCAGTAAACTCCAAACTAGTTTTGCCAGAATCTGACACACTTATGGGGAAATAAGAAAATCAATAGTTTTTGGACCCAAAGCATAGGAAGTTTTATAAGACTTATTCTTAAAAATCTTCAGTTTGGTTCAGATCTAGCTGAGACTGGGCTCTGGAGGAAGCTAGCAGAGTAGAAAAGGCAGAGGCTCAGCAGGAGGCACAGATGGTCTCTGAAGGATTCTGCATGTGGCAGTCAGAAGGGGAGACGGTGAAAGATACCGCATACAATTTATTTCACAAAGATGGCACAGATCAAAGTCGGAGAAAGGTGCCGTTGAGGGAAAATAATGTCCTGAGTAAGCTAAAAAAATAGAATGGGCAGTGAGGTAAAACCAAGAGTTTCTACGTAGGGAAAACAATCCATTTTGTTTTAGTGTCTCCAAAGACATCATCTTCAAAACTAATATTCACTTATATAATAAGTGAGACTTTCTCCTTTGACTATATGAGTGGAACACTCTAATGGCTGATGAGATAAATAGGTACCTAACAGCTGAGTCCCCGTAGAAGAAATGCATGGTTTCTTCGGGAACCTTGATCAAGGGCTGCTTGCTGGAGCCAAGACGATGACAAGGTAAATTGATGAAAATCAATAGTTAGTTGTGTCTGACCTCTTTAAAAAATAAAATTGCATAAAACAATGAAAAGGCATAAAACAGAAATTGTAAAATACAGAAGTAAAGAAGTTGTTTTCCCATTAATTCGCCAAGGGAATAAGTAAAGTGTGTTTCTAGATGACAGATTCCAGACTTTTCCAGCCACCTGCAGAGAATGTGCTACATCCTCTCCTTCCAGGGCAGTGCCAGCCCAGCTATGTGTGATCTGACAGCCGCACAGCAACGTACATGTAATCTGCATCAGACAGAACCGATGTGAGCTTTCGCTTAGTGTGCAAAAGCAGTCTTCTGCAAACTGTGGCGTTGCACTTTAAAGTATTCTCCCTTGTTTGTCAGAATATCCATGTACGACAAATGGTTATTTTCACTTCTTGTTTCACACTCTTGCTTTTATACCTGTGGGCTCTCTCTAAGTTTCTTCTAGCATAACTTCTAATTAGTTTGGTGCAGAAGTAATTATTTGGTGCAATAACTTTTGTGCCAACCTAATCGTCCTTAAGTGTACTTGACAAGAGGTTTTCTGTATCTTCTTATTTCCCATTTCTACATAATTTCACATTAAAGTTGGTCTCAAAGATCCTCCTTTTCTTTTCTTTCTTTCTTTTTTTTTTCTTTTTTTTTTCTTTTTTTTTTTTTTTTAAGACGGAGTTTTGCTCTTGTTACCCAGGCTGGAGTGCAATGGCACGATCTCGGTTCACCGCAACCTCCGCCTCCTGGGTTCAGGCAATTCTCCTGCCTCAGCCTCCTGAGTAGCTGGGATTACAGGCACGCGCCACCATGCCCAGTTAATTTTTTGTATTTTTAGTAGAGACAGGGTTTCACCATGTTGACCAGGATGGTCTCGATCTCTCGACCTCGTGATCCACCCGCCTCGGCCTCCCAAAGTGCTGGGATTACAGGTGTGAGCCACCGCGCCTTGCCCGATCCTCCTTTTCATAATCATGTTTTCTTTTCTCCTACTCCAGCTAATATTCATAATAGGGAATATCAATTTTCACAACTGCTCATCCATTGACTATAGGCCAAAGGGCCCCTGTATTGTCCACTGTGGCATTCCATTGTATATTTTAAAAGTGCCAATTTTATTCAAAACCATGAGAATAATCTTTGCTTCATTTGTATAAAACATCATAAACGTTGGTGATGCTGTACTTCAGAAAGTCCTCCTTCATGGCTTTTTTTTTTTTTTTTTTTTCGTTTGTTTTTTCCATAGATGGAATGTGATAGCTCATCTCTCTGCATGGTGATTCATTTCTTATCTTTAAATTCCATATGACAGAAAATATTCCTGTTATAGATCAGCTAGGACCAGGGACATTCTCAAGTGTGACATTTAGTGCCCACAGTGTGTGGGCACACTTAACAGTTCTTTCCCAAAATTTCATACCATTTCTTATTATCATATTAAGCATGCTTTCTCATATAAGTGTCTAAATTAAAATGAATATACAATCAAACTCAATTATAAGGAACAGGATTAGTATGGAGGATCACTATTTGACATTAGAAATGTGGTGGAGATATATAGATAGATATAGATATAGATATAGATATAGATATAGATATAGATATATTGAAAAACACATGTATGCTTTCTCCTCTGGACACTGACCCTCAATTTTTCTCTGGAGGAAAATATGACAATAATAATATATATATATACATTACACTAATTATTTGTTTATTTGGCTGTATACATATATGCATGTATAAATATATATATGTTCATATGCACATATTATAGTATATAATACTTACAAATTGTTCTAGTTATTCAAAGTAAGAATCTGTTAGCCCTAAAAAGCGTTAAAGATATACAAAATTGCTTTTAAAATGCAAAAAGTGGTAATTCATACTTAAATGTCTTGAATTTTGAAGACAAAAATTGTCATATAAGGATCCTGCCTGTGCTCTAAAAATGACTATAAAGGAGTTTAGTACCTCTTGTGTAATACTGTATGCAATGCATTTTGTTACACTTATTATACAAATTGAAATGAATAATAATTTGCAGTTTTACATCCCATGAATATTTTTTGTATTCTCCAGCAGTAGTTAATATGCTAACCAACTTTACTGAAAGGCATACAGATGTGGAAGAAATCTATCTGGGGACTTTAATTATCACCTTGTCAAATTCAAATTATTATCTTGCGAGTTCATTTCCATAAAGTATCCCCTTTGCTGTTCCATGATTTAACATGTGTCTACGTTTAAAAAAATCTTATTTGTATCTATCTGGAAGCTTTAATCCTTTCAAAGAAGATACTTCCCTTTCAGATTGTGATGTTTACCATAAAGTATTTAGTCAAATACATTCTTGTAAACACTTCATTTTGTCAGAAGGAAGGTCTGTGCAATGTGTAAAGTAGACTTGCTATCAATAATGCCCCATAAATCAAACTGAAAACTACCTTTGTAATAAATAACGTCCATAAAGGGGAGGCAAAATGAAGATATTGTGATCAACTATAAGCTCTGGTTTGAAAGATCATCAGTGCCGCATGGTAGGTTATTTTAGGAGTTAGAAGATTACTGGCTCCAAGAGTAAGAAATGGGTGGGCCTGCTAATTTGTGCTGATATATACATGGGAAATGAGAGTAGAAGCAAAATAAATAACAAAGTCAATGTTTCTCTTTTCAGGTCAAAGTCGGTATATTTTTGCTTAGGGATAATTGGGGGAAAATAAAAGTGAAGGCTAATAGAATAGAAACAATTTAAGTTCATTCCCTTCTTCATTTATAAAGTAATAGAACTCAATACAGTGATTTACTCAAAGTTTATAAAGACTTAAAAATATTTACTTTGAATTGAAATTAAATGTTAGTACATATTTGAAATTACTGGACAGCTTTTATAAAAAGCTGAATAACAAATAATGCTTTGTTTTGACTTGCATGCAATTTTAAAAGCTCTCATTTAGAAGAGTTACTGTTATTAGGAATACTCTCAATAATTATTAAAATGTGTTAAAGTGTATGTTCAAATATTTTAATAAGCATTGTAGCTAATAACCTCTATTATCACTGTCGTGTGTCCCGACCAAAATTCACTGATGAAGGAATGAGCACATGGTATGTTTAGCTAACAAGGTGGTGGCAGAGACTTAGTAGCTGAACAAATGCTCAAACCCTCAACAGATCCTCATCCAGAAATGTATCTCATCTCCAGGGGTCCACTACGAGGCTGATTTTTTTAGGGAAGTAAATGTATCAGGACTAGAGTTTAACATGATTTATTAGAGGAGAGTAACTGTCAGGTAAATGCTGTTGTACAAAGGAAAGCAAAATGTTCCTTTGAACAGAGTCTCTTAGAACACATGGAAGAAAAGGGCAAAGGGACCAAAGTTAGGAAAAGGCAAATCAGTCAACAAGAGCATTACTGTAAAGCAGGCATAACCAATCTGATTATCTTCCTGCAAC
The DNA here is from genome assembly GCF_048565385.1 of Saimiri boliviensis. Taxonomy (NCBI): domain Eukaryota; kingdom Metazoa; phylum Chordata; class Mammalia; order Primates; family Cebidae; genus Saimiri; species Saimiri boliviensis. Next base: position 8,360,965 of record NC_133464.1, on the reverse strand, counting down.
AGAACATTGCTGTTAACACTTCCATTTCACTGATGCTTTTTAGTGACCATAACTCAATACACAATTCAGAAACATATCTTGATGTTACCCATGTCTCTCTATTACTTTGATGGAGTAATGGAGTCAAAGTAATGGAGAAAATATTTTTTTAAATTGTAATTTTAAACCATGATAATTTTCAAAAATCAGGATAATCAATTAAAAAACAAAGCTAGTATTTTAGAGCACGCTTATGTTAAAATTATAATATTTCTCTTTCCATAGTCTTTATTAGGCAGAAAAAATCAATTTCTATTATTACCTGCCTATTTGTGATTTTTACATTTTATAAGCTTGTTGACTTACATTTTCTCTCCTACATTCTTAAGAGTTTACCTAATTCTCTCAAATATTGGTGGATTAGTTGCTATGCATAGTTCTCCCCAGCATTAATGAACTTATGAAGACATCAAGAGAAACCCAGTGTTGTCACCATGGTTGCAAAAGCCACGATTCTGACTAAAAAGTCGACCAACTCCCCTACGATATTGTATATAAGGTCTTATTTAAAAACTTTAAAATATTTAAATTAAAAAAAATTTCAAAATAATTTTTTAAAAAATGTCTTCCAATTTAAAATCAAATCAACACCAGACCACTCTGCAACCAAATTTGTTTTTTCCAAAAGAAATTTTTATAGAAATGTCAAAGAAAAATATGTTTTTCTTATGCTTTTGTGTGCAATGTATAATGTATTTGCAAATCAAATTCCCTTTTAAAAATCCTGCTAATTTTCTTGATCCCTCTCCTCATTAACTATATCTCTTTTCCTCTCTCCGAAATTTCCTAGACCTTTATTTATTTCCTCCATGTTTCTTCTTACATTCCTGGTGGGAAAGCCATTATTCCTTTGTTTCGCAACATACAAAATATAGTGAATGGGCCACAAGTAAAACAACAAAAATAAGCAAAACAAACTGAGGTCTACAATCCAAAATTGACACTGAGACAGAGTTGAAATGGATTAATGCTACAATTCTTTTGCATATAATTTTTTTCATACTTCCTGAAATCAAAAATAACTTAAAATGTTTTATTTATATATAAGAAACTTGAAATTATTTTTATATGAAAAAGCTGTATACACATTTTTAAGGGCAAAGAGGCAATTTTTAGAAAGCAGAAGTCAGGTTGAATTCAGTTGTTAATACTTCAAAGGCCAAACAATGTTCTATCAGTAGCAGAAACTCAACCAATAATTGTGGTATTTTTTAATCTTAAATTCATAGTGGCCACATAGTAATTGCTTTTAGTGTGCTAAATATATAGGGGAAAATGTCAGTAACTATTAAATTGGAATAGATCAGGAACCCAGGACAACTTTGGAAATCACCTCGGTGGGAGGAGATGAAATGAGGCTCAAACTTTAACGTTGTGGCAATTTCCTGCAGCAAAGCAGGACCAAAGGGGATGAAGGTGAAAAGTACCATTTCCTTAATTTAATTTAGCCTCGATAGGCATTTGAGATATGTATCTTCAGCTACATCAGAAACTAATAATTACAACAAATGGGTGTGTATACAGCTGAGATAAATAAAAACAGCTGTGGCTGCATCTGAACGTGCAAAAATAATAATAGAGCTGTCACCTGTGACTATTTTAAATTAAAGCTTTGCTAAACGCAGCCCTTTGTAATTCGGAGCCAAGTGGTACTTTGAGGGCACATGTTAGAGGACAACAGTGAAGTGTTGAATCCACATTCGGAGCAGTCTTAACTTGCAGATTGCCCGCCACCCCATTTCCTCTGCTCTTGCGATGTAAAGAGAACCATTGATTTCTGCCAAATGACAAGCAATCATGCATAAAGAAACTAGTAGCAGCCGCACCTTTTGAGTAATTCCTGCTAATTCTTTCCCCGGGCTTCTTTCTGTAAGGAAACCATTGATTTTGACTTGTTTTGGTAGGTTTTCCAAACTGATCTCTTTGAAAAAGTTTATATTCTAGACTACCAAAGAGAAGGAACCCAAATTAAAGTGCATGAAAGTAGGTGGAACTAATCAAACTTCAAGTTTTCCAGGCAAAATTTTGCCTTGGATTTTGTTTTGTTTAAGAGAATTCAGGGCAAATGGAGGATGGAAAAATACAATTTTTTTATATTTAAGTTATGAACTAAGAATGATATTAAGTGAATGATGAAAATAAGCCTAAATATAACTCATTCTATTTTTACATAAGTTTAAGTTTATGGTGATAAAACCTCTAGGTAAATATAACTCATTGTAGTTTTACATTTGCTTTAAAGAAACAAATTAATTTAAAAGCAAACATTTTCGGGCAATTCAGTATTTGTGCAATTCTGAAGTAGCATGGTAAAGGACATTTAAAAAAAAAGCAGGGTTCTGGTGCAAAAGCAAATCTAAAATATTAACTGAGAAAAACAATATGTTCATCCATATGTGCCATGGGGTATGAATACGTTTCAATTTTCAAAATTTAAAAGGAGATTTGAGTCTTGTAGTTTGTCAGAATTTCTTTAATTTTTTTTCTTGCACCTACGTTAGAAGTGCCCATGAGTGCTATAGGTGAGGAGGGTGACCCCTTCCTCTTAAGCTTCTAAGACCATTTCCCCTTAGCCTTTTACGTTTCATTTCAAAAGGAGAAATAAAAGTTGAAAACAGAAGGCACAGGGTCCCTGGAGGAGACAGAACTGGTACCACTAGCTGGACCTGGAGATTAAGGATGAAACTCCCCACCCTAGTTCCTAGATCACAAGCATGGTATGGAGGAATCCTCGCTGGAAGACATTGTTCTTGCTTAATCACGATTACACCCCACCTAAGTCACCTGCACCTCGCTTACGTCATTGATCACGACCCTCTCAGATGTACTCTCTAAGATTGTGAGCCTTTAAAAGAGGTCAGGATTTTCTAGTCAGGGAGCTCGGTTCTTGAGACGCAAGTCTGCTGAGACTCCCGGCCGAATAAAAAGCCACTTCCTTCGCAAACCTGGTGTCCTGAGAGGTTTTGTCTGCAGCGTGTCCTGCTACATAGGCAGTAAATGTGGCTGGGTTCGCTCAGGAAAGGAAGAGCACAGGATACACCAGTGTCAGGTGGAAACTGGGTAGTGACGGGTAGAGAACACAGGCCACTAAAATGCTGTGCAATTTACAATATTTCTCTTTCGCCTATCATTTAGACATTTGCTTTGACAATTGACATAATTTATTGAGTGATTGCTATATACCAGGCATTATAAGAAATTCTTTGTTTATTAAACTCTCAGAATAATCTTATTAAAAGGGGTATGATCACTTTTCTCATTTTACCAAGAAATCGAGCTACCGAGAAGTCACATAGCGTAATCATTATAATACAGCTGTTAAGTGGCAGAACTTGGAATTAAAAGCCCCAGGTAACACTAACTCCTGCTACCACGTCCAAGCATTAAAACAGCAGTTTTCAAAGTGTGGTACCTGGACCAGAAGCATCAGCATCATCTTGGAAAGTGTTAGAAATGGAAATTCTGGGACCTGCCCCTCACAAATCTATGGAGTTAGAAACTCTGAGGGAGAAACTAGGAAACCCTTAAAGGGATTATGTTCAAGACTTCACCCTAGACTGCATTGCCATCAATCGCAGTCCAAAAAAACTGTTTAATTGTATTCACTTGACCATGTAAATGGCTCCTCATTAAATGACGTGCCAAGCAGATTGGGCCTTTGTGTCAATTAGTGTGATTCTTATTTCACTGAACTAATTGTCATTCCTTTGCAGGGACATAGAGCATCCTCCTTCAGAGAACACCAATAACTAATAACAAACAATTCAGAAATACACATTTGGAAATACAATTTATTTTGCGATACAATGTCTCAAATAAAAAGAAGAGAAAATCTATTAATAAACTGATATAGTCACAGCCCCTCAAGAAAAATATCAAAGAAACTCATATGCTGTAGAGAATTCTTTTGTTATTATTCTAAAAACATCAAAATAATTATATGCCTTGCTTACATTGCTTTTAAGTTAATCCTACTCAAAGATGTGTCCTATTCATTCACGTACATACAGTAAGTGTCATATTGACTTTTGCCTTTTTCAGCAGTGATCTGTATAAATTATCTAAAAATCAATCCTGAAGGTTATAATTTATTTTTCCATTTTGAATCTTGCGTTTGAAAGTTCATTTATATATTTTAAACACATTTTTAAAAACTAATCTCTAGAAGTCCAATTTCTCATGCGAACCATATTAGAGAGGTTAATTAGAAGACAAACTCTTAGACACAATGATCATTAGAACTTAGGTATTATTTCAAATGCATCTCTCTTCCTAATCTTAGCAGTTGAGATAATTTTATAGGTTAAACCAGGCAGGTTGTCTGTCTGTGAATGGCTACTTATTAAACAGGCCCAACGGGAGGCAAAATGATGGTCCTATCTCTTAGAGGCACAAGAACAGAATATTTTGAATTAAACAGAAATGGACTTAAATCTCATCCCAGTGGACAACTGGGAAAACTTAGGAATATTAATCTTGCTGAATATTTGTGCATCATTTAGTAATGAATTATATACATATGGAATTAAGTAGTTGGTGTAATGAGAGCAGCTGCAGCTGGATTTTCTGTTTCCCATGCTAGGGGTCCAACCGCAGCCACCTGGATAAAAAACCAGGAGCCCTAAGCACTAGGCAACCACAGGAAGTAAAGTAGCTGCAGCCAGAACTCATGCTCTTGGCCTTCCTGACCCAGAAGAATGGGAAAGAAGCCTCCATGTTGTGGTGAGTTTTGCAGCTCAAATAGAACTTGTGGACCCAAAGAGTGTGCAATGGTGTAATTTATTAGGCAGAACAAAAGGACAGCTTCCAAGCTAGGAGACCTGGAGAGGGTGCCATGTATATATGTATGTATACTTCCATATATGTGTGTGTATATATATATATATATATATATATATATATATATATGGGAGTTTATTAACTCACACCATCACAAGGTCCTACAATAGGCCAGCTGCAAGCTGAAGAGCAAGAAAGCCAGTCTGAGTCCCAAAACTGAAGAACTTGGGCAGGAAGCGTCCAACACAAAAGAAAGGTGTAGGCTGGAAGGCTAAGCCAGTCTAATCTTCTCACTGATAAAAGAAAAACTTCAGCTCAGTTAATTTAAAGACGTTTAATTAAGCAATTAACAATTCATGAATTGGGCAGTCCCAGAATCATAGCAGATTCACAGAGACTCCCGGGCTGCCTCATAGTCAGAACAATTTTATGGAAAAAAAACGGTAAAGTGACCTGGCACCGTGGCTCAACCTGGTAATCCTAGCAGGTTGGGAGGCCTAGAGGGGTGGATCACGAGTTCGGGAGTTTGAGATCAGCCTGGTCAACAGGATGAAACCCTGTCTCTACTAAAAATACAAAAATTAGCCAGTTATGGTAGCAGGTTCCTGCAATCCCAGCTACTTGGAAGGCTTAGGGAGGAGAATTGCTTGAACCAGGAGGCAGAGTGCAGTGAGACAAGATTGTACCACTGCATCCCAGCCTGGGTGACAGAGCAAGACTCTATTCAGGAAAAATAAAATAAAATAAAATATAAAGTGACATACAGGAATCAGAAGTGAGGTATAGAAACAGTGAGATTGGTTTCCAGTTCGGCATTTTCCTTTCCAGCTTGGCGTTTGCCAATGCAGTTTGAACATACAGCAGTCTATGAGTAGTTGAATCCTGCTGGAATTGGCCACACTCAGCCATTGTTACAGGTGCATACTATTGAGTTAGGTTTTCAATTTTGTCTGACTATTAAGCTAGGTTACAGTTGGTTCACAAGGACTCAAAAATAGAAGTTCAGAGTCCTTCTCAGACCATACTTAGTTTGCTTTAATCAGGATTTTCTCTCTTCTTTATATCCTGTTTGAGTTGGCAGCTGATATAGGTGGTGCCCACACCGAAATGAATACTTTGTATCCTTCAATCCAATCAAGTGTCGCTCAGACATATTTTGAAAAATATATATTTAAATGATACTAATGTATCAAAAATAGTAATATAGGACTCTCCTGTAAAATAGTAAATATCACAGACCACTTTTGAGAAGAAATGAGTTTAGGGTCTACGCTTGCATTTAGCTCTACCACTCACAAATTGGATTTCCTTATAACCTCTCAGTTCCCACATCTGTAAAATGGTGAAGAACAATTAGCTCATGGCTTAACTCAAAGCAGGTGTTCCCAAACATTGCCATTCATATAACTCATCTGGGGCAATTTTAAATTGTTAATACCAGATTAAACCCAAACCAATCAAAACAGAATCTCTATGGATGGGATCCAAACATCAGTATTTATTAAATCTCCTGTTACTCAAACTTGAGTACATGATAGAATATTCTGAGAATTTACTAAAGCCTATATCCCATAACAATATTTTAATAACCCTAATTAGAACAGTGTTTCTAAAGCTTTAAGATGCGTGAGAATCACTCAGGAATTTTGGAAACTGCAGCTTCTGATTCAGCAGGTCTGGGTGGGCTTGAGAGGTGTATGTCTAACTAGCACCCAGGGGATGCTGATGCTGCCGATTCACAGATCACACAGCTAAGCATCCAGGGCGTGGAATTCCAGCACAGCCATCCAACTGGTGGCAGGTACGTAGAAACAGGGACCCACTCATCCTTAAGTGTCCCCTTCCATCACATTCTCCATGTGTGCTCTGCCAGCATTACACCTTCTATCTGTTTCATCATCAGAAGTCTGGAAAACCCTCGTTTGGATGTTTAAGTGTACAAAATACCTAAGAGAGGTCCTAGTATATAGTGGCTGTTCAATGAATTTTATTGACAGACATTGAAAAGTATTTGTTTTCAAGCTAGAACTGTTATAATCCCCTAATTCTTTTCAACCCTGGACCTGGTTGAGCCCCAGCTTGCCTTCCCCAACTCCAATAACTTTCACACTTAGCAAGTAGTTAGGTTTTCTTTTACTTTCTTTTTTTTTTCTTTTCTTTTCTTTTTTTTTTTTTAAGGAAAAATAACACAGAACAGGAAGAGGGGAGGAACTTTGATTTTCTTTACTGTTCTTATAGGACGTGTGATGCTGGGAGGTCTGAGGATGAAGAAGCTGGTAATATCCCCTACTTATTTTGTTTATTAAAACCTCTCTTAACAAAAGATTTTCTATAATCAGGAAAAACTCCCAAATAAAGCCTCAGAGTTCCAACTGCAATAGTAGTTCCTAGTGGGGAGTGTGAATTCTATCACTTCCCAGAGGATTTCAGAATTGGAAAGGGATCATTCAAATAATCATGAGATTTCCGGAGACAGCTCTACCATGAACCAGCCCTGTGTCCTGAGATAAATTATGTAATTTACTGAGTTCTCAGTTATCCCATTTGGAAAGTGAAAGTAATAATATCTCCCATGAATATTTTATAGGAATAGTTTAGAGAAAAAATAAATGTACAGAGTCTGAAATTTAACAATAAGTTGTCATTGTTATGATTTTTACTGTTTATATTTGAATCAGCATGCCATTTAAATTGGTTACTTCTTGTTACTAAATAAAGCACTAGGCTTATTCTGCATTAAAGTGAGTTCCAAAATAAATAAACATTGTATTTTAGGATATTCTCACCTGTAATAGTAAGAAATATCTTTACATCTAAGTTTTGGGGATTAATATTTGCTCATCCTAGATCATAATCATTATTGAGTGATTAAACAGAATGCTAGTTTCTTGACATAAACACTTGATTATTCCTGAGCATTTGAGTGCCTTACATTCAAACTGCAAGACAGAGGCAGCCATTCCTGTTTAAAACGGACATAAACAAATTAAGTGCTTCACTGACAGGATAAAAAGAATACAAATTTTCAGAAGATTCCTAAACTAATTTTAATATAGATGGTAAAAGTTAATTTTATAATAATTAACCTAATCGATTAAATTCTTACTCTTTTGAGAAGTAGCACAGATGCAATTTCTTTACTTTTTCATATGGAAATCCTTTTACATGAATACATCTTTCCAAGTTGAAATAGCTTGGCCAAAGTATCTCACCCAAGATAAAGCATTTCTTTGAAGGTTGCAGTGACTGTATTCTAGCACATTTCCTCTTGTACATGCTGCATCTTACTCTTCTTATTTCTAAAGTACCTATTCAACACTTGTGCACACACCATGGCTTCTGTAATATACCATATTGGGGAGTTTCCAGGGGCTTATAATTTTGATTATCTAGAGCAAATCTCTTTCAGTTTTTTAAAAAAGAGCGAATATTTTTACGGGTAAAAATCCCACTGTCTATTTCTATGAGCATTATTACTTTAGATACATCACATAAGTGGAATCATGCAATATGCATCCTTCTGTCACTGGCTTATTTCATTTGGTGTAATGTTCTCCAGGTTTATCATTCCATTGCAGAGGTGAGGAGAGGGAGAAACGGCAAGCTGCCATTCAACAGTAATGGCATAGAGTTTTACTATGGAAGACAAGAAGCTCTCCAAGTCTGCCGTGCAACACTGCACCTGCAGTTAACAGCACAACAGTGTGCATGTGAAAATGTGCTAACAGGATATATCTCACATTAAATGGTCTTACCACAATAATATGAACAATGATCATCTTTCTTTTGAAACTTTTCTCTTTCAATAATGCCTCTCTGAAAGTTGACTCAACCGGAAAATAAACACAACTGACAATTCTCAGCAGACCTGCCTCTGGAGACTCCATTAACATGGCTGGAAAATATTTGAATGTTGTATCAGATGCACATCATAAAATACAGTATAGAATCCACCTCTGAAGCAAGGCACGTCAGAGATAAGTGATGGCTCAAATTCCCAGGAATAGGGAAGAGACAGGAGCATACATCTAATGTGTTTACCAAACTCACTTCTTTTCCTAAGAAATCGTCTCCTTTGGGATGGGTGATTACAGCGCTTCTTCAGTTTTCAGCTATGGCTCTTCATACTTTCATCTCAACCTATACATACATTTGTTATATAAATTGAGAAAACCCCAGACCCTCCCCTTAATATACTATACAATATAGTAGTTTCCTGCATCAGAATCCACTATCTCCTACTGTGGAATCCCCCACAGTGACAGCCCCAGATGCTCCCCGAGCTCTGTCAATTAGCTGCCTCTGCAGCTGCAAATGCCAGGTTATAGGGACAATAAAAGACCCGGTACCAGCAACTTCCAGGTGGGTACACCCCAAATTGTTCCCTAGAAGCTGTTCTGGTACCCTCATTCTTATGAAGCTTGAATTGTGCCTGGTTCATGCTCTTGGTTTTCTAGTCTCTCTGCCCATCTGCAGAATTCCTGAAGATTAATGAACTCCCAACATCCTTTCAATAAAATCCTCTCTCATTAGCCGGCGATAGTTCTTTATGTTTGTAACTAAGAATCCTCTTTCACAGAACTAAAGTTATTTCTTAACAAACTACACCAGGGTGGGGGGCAGGGGGTGCTATCCGCTTTCATCTTGGTGCCCTTAAGCAGGGGTACAATTCAAATCAAAATATTACACCTCAAAGAATGTGAGAATCAAAATTTCTGCACCCCAGCAAGGTCCCACACAGGTGGCAATTCCATCTCTGATTCCTCTTCCCATGCTGTTTCAGACAGAATACCTGGCACATAGTAATAGATCATTAAATGTGAGCTAGGATTATTTGCAAAGCATCTGTAATTTTACAGTTATAACTGATAGAGTACCTTCCAGTGAAGGGTGGAAATCCTGACATTCTAATTACACACCTTTTTATTGTTTCTCAACCTAATCTCCCACAATTACAATTCTTGGGTGTTACATAAAGATTTGAATTTACATCTCAAATATCAATTTATTATTTTTTTCTTAATACTGGATGTGTTGATTGAAGAGCTAAAGTTGCTCTACTTGGCTCTATTTTCTATTGACAATTGGCACCTGGTAGAGATAACGGAGCACAGTCTTTCCATCCCTACAGAAATAAATGTTTGTAATTACAGCAAAGCAAGAATGCTGTTCATAAAGCTAAGTAGTAACTAAAATAATACAAATGTTTGTCTTCCAGTTAGACGAGGAATGGATAACATAAGAAGTTATTGTAAAGCACTTTCTAAATATAAAGAGAAAGAAAATATTTAACTAATTTAGATTCCAGGGGGAAATATTTCGTTTTTGTTTCAAGAATTTCAGGAACTTCCTGCAGCTTCTTTTAACCACATCAGGTTAACATAGGTAGCAAGTGGTTAATTCCTAACCCCATGATGCCATTTCTTTTTCTAGAATTCCATATTTTCATTTCCAATAATAGAACTATTAGCATGTGATGTTTCAATGTGCAAACTTTCTTTTATTTTCAGCTTCTTAATATATTGGACTTCTGTTAAAAGGTAACCTGGAAGGTAGCAACTTTCAAAGAGATTTGCACAGAAAGGTCCAATCCTTTTCAAGTTTTTCTCTTTTAATAGCTTCCCAGTGGTCAGAGAGGTAAGTACTCTGTCAGAAGCAAAGTTGTGAGAGCATGAGGCTGGGGCAAAGGGCAACCAGGTATTTTATCTTATGCTCCGAGCTCTGCTTATGTGGGAGGAGAGGATGCTGACCCGCTAAGTTGGCAGTATTTGACTTCCTGTATCCAGTTCTTTCTCATAGAAGCTGCTAGAAAATAAAGACAGTGCAATCGGTTAATGCATGTTAAAGAATTATCCATTTATGTTACAGTGCAAAGATTTCCCCCCCTCATTTTATGGTTCATTTATTTAGCTTAATGTCCTAATTTGCAGAAAAATGTAGAGATGTGTATTTAATCATGGAGAAGATTAAAGTCAAAACTTAAATTAAAAATGTAATTTTTTGATAATCTGTTTTATTGTTAAAAGTACCCTCAGTGTTCCTTTATGTGTAGGGATAATTATGCATGGTACTACACTGTGTGTAGACACCCTGTAGTCTCAATTAAATATTTTAACTACTTAATGAAAGGCAACAGGATTTTTGCAGTGAGTAATTATAACCATAACCTGGAATCGAAACTCTCTATTGACCCCCAGACTGCTTAGTAAGTCAGAAGATAAAATGGTTGTGGCTATCATGTCTTTAAAAGAATTTTTCATGGCCAAAGAGTAATTGTAGCATGACAAAAATTTCCTACAATTGTTTCAATAAAAGCATGGAAAGCTGTTTTTCTTCTTCCTTTGTCCATTTCCCTAGTACTGCAGCAAGATATTAGTAAAGAGTTTGGAATTAGCAATAGAATAAATTATTTTATTATTTTATATGAAATTAAAAGCCCTTCTTCTGCAGTTATCCACTGGCTTTTAACATTTTTAAAGTAACATACTAATAGAGAGGTTGAATTATTTTCTTCAAAGAAAATAAAACAATAAAGATAATGTTTAAGTTTGAGCTGAAATTCAAAATTAAGATTCTTGGAAATTAAGGAGACATAAGTGAACAGTAAATTCTTTTTATCTTTTGTTTTTATAGGTAATGATATTGCAAATCCATAGTATATCATCCTTATATATCAGAAAACACAAAGTAACTTCTTTAAAATCGGGTTTAAATAGCAATTCTTTTTATGAATAAGATGCATTTGCTCCCAAAATCTCATAGGATTTTATGGTTTGAAGCACACTTCAAGTACACGTGGTCCAGTCCCATAACCCATGCCTGAAACTCTTTGAGGCTAATCACAGAATAAAACGTTGTTTCCCAAATCTTCCACAAACAGAAAAGAAACTCAAAATTCGTAGAAGTTTGAAGAAACAAATCTTCTAATATCCAGTTCACTGTTTAATTAGTATAGCCTTTAAACTCTTCCTTGATTTACAGCTATCTTTTTCAGCATAGGCGGAAGTCTCTGAACTCATCCAAATGGCTCTACCATTTTGATAACTGAATAAAGAATGGCTCTGGCCAAACACCTGACTTGATCATAATCATGGTGTGAATTTTTTATGCTAGCACTTCATCATTTCTCTGTTGGTTGGTAAGTTCATACTTGAACTTTATATTTCTGACTTAGAAAAAAAAGTTTCCTTTTAATTTTTTCAAGGACCCTAGCTATCTTCGTGTATTTCTAATCAACTCAGCACATGTATTTATTCTACCACTCTTGAACTTGCGGCCTTGCACAACCTTTTGTTTTGTGTGCGTTATTTTCTCAGGTGTTAATCTACTGGATTCTGTTGGCAAGATTTTCCCACCAACAATGTTTATTATACATTTTCTGGAAGTGCTTGAATTCACAACAACAAAAATTTAACTGCTAATATTGTGATCCAGAAGATTAAAAATAAATAAATTAAACCAAAAAGCAAATAAACAAATTAAAATAGGAGACCAGGTGGTATTGTAGGAAAACCCTAGACTAGATGTTGGAGCATGACTCCTGTTCAGGAATCAAGCGCCTAGAGCCAAAAGGAGGGGAGAAGGAACCCCGGCCATCTAGGAGAAATGTGGTCTGGAGTGACCTGTGTTCCTTAGGATGATGTGAAATGACCTCTCCTTGCCCCATGGATCTTTCCTTTTGAATATTCTTTTTTGTTTTTGTTTTGAGACAGAGTCTCGCTCTGTCGCCCAGGCTGAAGTACCAGTGATGCATGCTGTCTCACTACAACCTCCGCCTCCCGGGTTCAAGCGATTCTCCTGCCTCAGCCTCCCGAGTAGCTGGGGTTACAGGAGCCTGCCACAACTCCAAGCTCATGCTTTTTGTATTTTTAATAGAGATGAGGTTTCACCATGTTGGCCAGGCTGGTCTTGAATTCCTGACCTCAGGTGATCTGCCAGCCTTGGCCACCCAAAGTGCTGGGATTACAGGCATGAGCCACTGTGCCTGGTATCTTTTGAATATTCTTAAGGATAATAGTATAAAACTGGTAATGTTATAAAGCTGGCTTTCCCAGGGACTGATTAATTTGGGGCAAATCCCTTAAATGAGACAGAAGAATCTCTCTCCAATTCTGATGCCAGAATGCTGATGCTACTTCTTAGGATTATTACAAAAAATATGTAAGAAGACGTTGGTGAAATTTTCTGGTGAGCTATCCATGCACTCTATGTGCAAAGAATCATTAATATAAGTGTTCAATAATTGAGCTTTAGAGCTAACCTTCCACTAAGTTAATAGAAATATGGGATATTAAAACATAAGTGAAGGATGACTTATTTCCTTCAAGTTTCAGATGAATGTGGATGCATTACAGATTGAATGGTTTATTTCAAAAAGAGAAGAAGTCTCATGTCAAGCTTTGCGTGCAATCAAATTTCAATGTACCCTACATCTGTACAGTGGAGGAATACATTTTTAAAGATTGGTGAGATGCCATTAACAATAACTACAACTCTTTATTATAGAAACAGGTAAAACACAATGCTAAATATTTATTTATTTAGTATGAACATCATAGTAACTTAAAAATAAATTCAGGGAAAAGGCTGATCCAGCATGGCAAATGTAGAAGCAGGAATAGAATTCCCTGCAAATGAAACAAGCATGGAGGTTAAATAAAAGATTTCAGCCAAAGCAGACGGGACAATAAGAGCCCTGTCCAGTTTCCGGCCAAGGAAATGACCTGCTCTAATAGGATTTGATATACCTCCGTGAGACGCCCTTGCCTTTAATTTCTTCATTTCCTGGCCTCTCCCCATCCCCAAGTTACAGAGTGTGTTTAGTCACTTAAAGCGGCTGGAGCTGGCTTATGTTTATTTAGCTTTCATTATTTGCAAAGCATTCTTTTTATAGTAAGGCTAGAAAGCATTAGCAAAATTAATGTATTTCCAAAAGTATCATTGAATCAACTTAATATTGGACAAGTTATAAACTTCTTTGCTAAAGGAAATTAATAATTTTCTTAATATTTATGTAACCTGGAAAATGAGCAAATATAGAATCAGAAACAACTTTCTTATCTTCTCCCCACCCCGGCTGCCTACTTAAGACCACCCCCACTTTGAGGGGCAAACTCCTGTTACTTAATGAAATATACAGCATTTCTCATAATGTATCTATTTACTCCTAGGTAACAAAATATCCTCCAATCACCTTTCTTCTCAAGAATTGTCTTGTGTATTAGTTACAATTCTGCATACTCTGTAAGAATCAAGACGCCAACCTTTGATCCAAGTTATCTTCATAGGTATGGGCTCACTTTAATGAGCAGACCACTTGTAGTGAACTTTCTTCCTAATTCCAGGCCTGAGGTTTCCATCGCTTCATCACACACTCTTGAAACGCTATGGCTCATTGAGGACTGAAGTGAGAGGTGTTACAGGGACAGGGAGAGCTGGGCACTAATAAGGTTACTGATATGCCCCCTTGTAAACTATTATTTGATTCCTTTGAAAGTAATAGGAGGTTGGGTGTTGAATTCTTCAGGGCATCCTTGGGGGTTCTTTGAGATCCCTGTCCATGGCTGGTTATCCCTCATGTGCAGTTTTTCCAGGTAGAATGAATCCTTCAACCTCAGCTGTTCTCCAGAGACTGATCTCTCAACCTGGGTTCTGGGATGATGCCCTTCCACTTGCTTCTTGCAGAGATCATCTCATCGGCCAGAGCCTTCTTGGACAAGATCTAAGACAATTCCAGGCTGAGCTCTGTCTCACAACGCCCACCAGCAAGTGATAAGAAAGATGCAATCTGGCCTGCTATTAGGGGAATACAATTATTTCCAGGCTATAGCCTTCTTTGGTTTTGCATGGGCCTCTTTACAAGCCTCTCATCCTTTAAAGATTTTGTGGAATAAATCGGACAGGATGCACATCAAGTTGTCTGACAGGGAAGGGGAAGAGGAAGAGCACTCAGCATCCATCCGATCTCTCCAAGGGGAGACCGCAGCTCTTCCTTCAGAACCTTCAGGGGGATGCTGAGCTTAAGGCCAGAAAATCATTTTGAACACCTCTTTGCAAGTCCTGCAAAGCAAATCTGTGCCTCCCTTTGGAATGTTGAGAGATTGGCACCTGATGTATATCCCCATAAAGTTACTCCGAAAGAGCCCTGTTGTAGACACTTAATCTAGTTATAAAGAATATAAGCAAGTCTTGGGATTCAGTTTATATTTTTAGAGATGGAGTCTTGTTTTGTTGTCCAGGCTGGAGTGCAGTGGCATGATCTTGGCTCACTGCAACCTCCACCTCCCAGGTTCAAGTGATTCTCCCACCTCAGCCTCCCAAATAGCTAGAATTACAGGTGCCCACTGCCACCTCTGGCTAATTTTTGTATTTGTAGTAGAGACAGAGTTTCACCCTGTTGGCCAGGCTGGTCTCGAACTCCTGACCTCAGGTGATCTGCCCACCTCAGCCTTCCAAAGTGCTGGGATTACAGGTGTAAGCCACTATGCCCAGCCTTCACTTTAAAACTTAATGTTTTACTCTTTCATAGTCATTATCTAAAGTCATCAAATTTTCTGATAAGATGAGCAAAAACCAATAGAAAAAATGGAGACTATCATTTAAAAATCTACATGATCAAGCTGATCTTACCACAGTGGCATTTATATTTAGTTGGTGTTATGAATTAAATTGTGCCCACTTCCGTCCTTCCTCTCTCTACCAAAAAAAAAAAAAAAAAAAAAAAAAAAAAAAAAAAAAAAAAGATTGAAGTTCTAACCCTAGGAATGTGACCTTATTTGAAAATAGGGTGTTTGCAGATACAATCAAATTATGGTGAGCTCATACTTGATTAGGGTGAGTCTGTATGACTGGTATCTTTATTAGAAGAGAAAACAGACAATGGATGAAGACAAAGCCACAGCAAACAATACCCTGCGGGGCAGGCAGAGGTGGAAGTGATGCATCTACAAGTCAAGAGTTGTGAGCAATGCCCAAAAGCTAAGGCACAGAACAGAGGGAAACAACCCCACTAACACATTGATTCCTGACTTTTAGGTTCCAAAACTGTGAGAGAACAAATTTCTGTAATATTTTACCAAATTCATGCACTTAAGAGGTAGGGATAGGCCAGGCACCGTGGTTCAAGCCTATAATCCCAGCACTTTGGTAGCCCAAGGCAAGTGGATCACAAGGTCAGGAGTTCAAGACCAGCCTGGCCTAGATGGTGAAACCCTGTCTCTACCAAAAATACAAAAATTAGCCGGGTGTGGTTGCTGGGGCCCTGTAATCCCAGCCTCTTGGGAGGCTGAGACAGGGAATTGCTTGAACCTGGGAGGCAGAGTTTTCGGTGAGATGAGATTGTGCCACTGTACTTCAGCCTGCGTAACAGAGTAAGAGTTGTCTCAAAAAAAAAAAAAAAAAAAAAAAAAAAAAAAAAGACAGATAATAGGGAAAATGTTTTGCTTGAGATCAAAATGCAGAGGTTTACACATATTCTTGCATAGCATCATTCTGGTAAAAATATATCATAGAGACACAATTCATTATTTAAGAAAAATCTTTATCTACTTATTTATACAATATATTGCCTCCACCCCATCCCAATATCTCACTGAAATATTAGGAAGCCAACAAGCCTGTCTGGCTGAAGATCTATAGAGAGGCCTTCTACGCTTCTCCTATCTTTCACCTGCTGGTTCAGAAATGAAGGTTTGCACCATCCAAAACTGTGAGCAATCATATATAAACTGCAAGTAACTTGTTGGAAATTCTTAGCAATACTTTTCTAATCCTGTATCACTGCCCTTTTTTCTACAACCAGCAAGTCATTGTTTCTACCAAAATCACTGATAAAAATATAAAAGGAACTGACCATGGTACACTGCATGCAGAAGGTGAAGGTGCAAATCCCACAAATAAAGCCCCACAGCTGAGGCAAAAAAAAAAGCAAAAAAAAAAAAAAGCTGTGTTCACTGGAAATTACAGGTATTTCTATACACCATTGACTCAGAGTGTTGGACAGCTAAGAAGTATGGGTGTGTAAATATACGCTGCTCAATTTTGCAGAGCGACAGTTTACAGCCTAGTAATGACTTTGTCTTAAACCAATTCAGGCAGCAGAGTGGAAAGAATGTAGTATCAAGCACCATCTCACACCCTGACAGCTGACAATAACATTCACAGAAGAAAAGCTTGTGAAAATATAGATATAAAAATATCATCTTGAAAATTCAGCTTTAAAAACACATCATAGAAAATAATTTGGGGGGCACCTAGGAGAAATCATTGGAATAAAGTTTGACATCCTAAAAATGTATTCAGGAAGAGGTGATTTCTGTGAGTCAGGAAAACAAGTCAACATGAAGAAAATGGTGGGGGGTGGGGAGGATGAAAATGGGGATGACAAAGATGTCTGGGAATTCAACGGCAGAACTGAAATCTGCATTGCTGTAGTCAAGAGAAAAAAATGACCTTGAGGAAAAGTAAAATAATGATGTGAAATAAATCTAGAAGACATGGGAAACTGCAACAGAAGAAAAATATGAGTTATTTGCATCTATCTGATAAAAACAGAGGGAAAAAATTGAGAACTCATGAAATAATTTTTGTTTTATATTATTTTTCCAGAAAAAAAGCAAGAGAATAGCATTTAAGTACCTACAGAAATCTCCCAAATATTTAAATTTTAATTTTGACATCGCAAACACATATTTTTATTATATTTGTCTCCTCCTTTCACTTTCATGTTTCATAGGACATTTCACATGTGAACCACTACACCTTAGCATGTTTATCTATTTTTCAAAGGCTCTGGTCTCAGTGAATGGCAATAACCTCACACCATCACTTTGAAACATGGCCTCATCAATGACTCCATTCCTTTTCTTGTCCCAACACTAATCCGTCCACTTGTCTTTTTGATCTAAGTCCCAACAGCCTCTTCCGTCTTTACACATTTCTCCATCTCTACCTTTATTCAAACCTGGGTTATTTTGATATTCCTAAAATTGTTTTCCTCTCCATCATTACCCACTGTATCAAATCCCTTCTCTGTTACATTTAACCAGAAAGAACTTTATAAACAAATTCAATCATATCACCTCCCTAATTAAAATATTCCATACTCTTCTTATTGCCAGGAAGACAAAGTTCAACAGGACCTTCAAAGTATTCCTTATTTTAGAAAGTACCCCTGATTTCCATTTTCAGCCTCACCTCAAATGCTGGTGCCACCCCTTGTCTCTTCTGCCTTACACACAGAGGTTCCATTCTGAGGTGATTTTATGTCAAAGCACAGTTTTCTTTCTTAAGTTGAGGGCCTGGCAGGCCAACATAAGAACAATGACTTTCATTCCCAGTGGGAGGAAAAGCTAAGGCTGGTTTCTAGCTGAGTAAGTGGCACATTTTCATTTTGTATGGTCACTCTTTTGACTGGTCTAGAACAAAGGGTAATTTGTAAACCAAAGATATCTGAGACAGGTCTCAATCAATTTAGAAAGTTTATTTTGTAAAGGTTAAGGATGTACCCATGACACAGCCTCAGGAGGTCCTGATGATATTTACCCAAGGTGGTCAGGGAACAGCCTGGTTTTATACATTTTAGGGAGATATGAGACATATTAGTCCATTCTCATGCTGCTAATAAAGGCATACCTGAGACTGAGGTTTATTGACTCACAGTTCCGCATGACTGGGGAGGCCCTAGGAAACTTACAATCACAGAGGAAGGGGAAACAAATATGTCCTTCACAAGGCAGAAGCAAGGAGAAGTACAGAGCAAAGGTGGGGGGAAAGCCCCTTATAAAACCATCCGATCTCATGAGAACTCACTATCATGAGAACAGCATGGAGGTAGTAACCACCCCCATGATTTGATTACCTCCCACTGGGTCCCTCCCACTACATGTGGGGATTATGGGAACTACAATTCAAGATAAGATCTACTTCTGTCTTTGGGTTTTCTTCATTGTCTTGTTATAACTTCTTCAATACATAGCAAGTTCGTTTATTTTAGTTATTTTCTTTTCTAATATCTGCATTAAATCCATTTCTGTCTGACTGTTACTAGGCTTGATATATATTTTCATTATCTATTTTAAAAGATATTTCCTAATATCTATTTGGGGTTCTTCTTTGACCAAAGAGATTTTTAAGAGCACATTTATTGATATGTAAACTAGTTGTCCTTTTGTTATTTATTTGCAAATTGATGTTTTTGCTTTCAGAGACAGTTGTCTGCTTAACACAAATCTTTTAAATTCCATGGAAACACATTTTATATCTGTCATTTTTATAGGTATCCTATGGTTTTGTAAAAGTAATCTGTATTCTGCAACTGTGGAGTACATTAACATATATTATGTGCATATATAATATATACATATATATGCAGGATTACGTATATAAATATGCATATAAAATAATGAGTGCCTTGAAAAACATACTGAACTTTATTATATGTATATAATCCTGCTGATATAGTTTGGATATTTGTCTCCTCCAAATCTCATGTTGAAATGTGCCCCCCACCCCCGATATTGGAAGTGGAGCCTAGGGGGAGGTATTTGGATCATGGAATGGATTCCTCATTGATGGCTTGTTGGCCTTCCTGTGGTAATTGCTGTGATGAGTGGGTTCCCCTTCTCTTAGTTCGTGTGAGAGCTGGCTGTTTCACAAAGCATCTTACCTCCCCCTTCTTTCTCTTTTGCTTCCTCTCTCACCATATGACATGCTGGCTTCTTTGTCCTGCACCGTGAGTGGAAGACAGATGAGTGGAAGACCAGAATCAGATGTTGGCACTGTGCTTATTTTACAGCCTGCAGAATCGTGAATCAAATAAACCTCTTTTCATGATAAATTACGAGACCTCAGGTATTCATTTATGGCAACACAAAATGGATGAATATGCCTGCTAATGCAGTCTGCTAGTTGTTATACTATAACTTTAATCATTATATTCTTGATGTTTAAATTACCAAAAATATATGTTAAAATTATTTCAATATAGTCATTAATTTTGTCAACTTCTGCATTCTACATTTTGAAGCTATGTAATAAGGTAGACATAGGCTTAAAATTTGTGTTTTGTATCTTGGTTTATCTCCTTTATGAAGTCTATTATGTAATATATGTGTTTATTAATATTAAATTTTGCCTTATGTTTGATTTTGTCTAATTTAAATATAATAAAATTAAATAAATATATTAAATATAACAATAATTTGCCTTCATTGGAGTTTATGTAATTTATCTCCTTATTCTTTTTAATTTTAACTTAGTATCTTTATATTTCATCTCTGTCCCTCATAAATGGCTTAGAGATTATTAAAGCCAATGGGGGTGACTTGTGCGTCACATCTATTCGGATTCCAGAGTCTTACTTCTCCCTGTTCTGACCTCACGAAGCCACGTGAACAGTTTTCACTCCCATGGTAAGGGCAGGTGTCGAGATGAGGTACTTATTCCTGTACTTTCCTCCACTAACAGCTCTCCTTTCAGTGTCAGATAAAGGCAAAGAAAGGTAAAGAGGCATACTCCAGGATATCTCATTGCCTTTGGTGGTTTTCCTGTTTTTCTTCAATCAACCCGTACTTAATCAGCCCATATTTTTTTTTTTCTCTTTAACATCAGTCAGCTTGAGATTAAACAAGATCATCCAAACTTGTGATAGCATGTAAACAATTTTGCTTCTTGTTTTCTCACCTGTAACCCAAAAGAATATCTGGGACATATCTCAATCAGTTTAGAGGTTTATTTTGCCAAGGGACCATGGCCCATGATGAAGCCTCAGAAAGTCCTGAGAACCTGTGTCCTAGGTGGCTGGGTTACAGCTTAGTTTTATATATTTTAGGAAAACAGAAGTGACAGGACAACACACAAATAAATACATGGAAGGTGTACATTGGTTCAACCTGGAAAGGCGAGACATCCCAAACACCTGGAGGGGAAAGAGAAGAGTTCCAGGTCATGGGTGGATCCAAGGATTTCCTGATTGGCAATTCATTGAAAGAGTCAAACTTTACCGTAAGGTGTGTTAAGGTATGAATGTATTTTTAAAATTTAACTATCCTGCTTAGTATTCATATGTTTTCATGAATGTATTGATTGTCATCATTCATCAGTTCTCAATAATCCTGTTATAATCTTTATACTTTGCTACTGCTGCTGTTTTCAGAGCTCCAGTGAGCGCTGTGTTCATCCTCATGGTCTTTCCTCTACCTCTGCTGGGTCACCCTTCATTGCTCTTACTTCTTCGCTTGTCTGCACTGCCTTCTGGGTAATTTCTTCCAGTCCCTCAGTTCACTAAGGCACTCAGCTATGTCCTCCCTGGGGTCACCCCCAAGACCATTGGTTCTTTTATATCTGAAGGTTTTACTTGGTTCTTCTTTTAAACACCAGCTTGCCTATTCTTATGTTTTCTTTTTCTGTGATCATATTTTAGAACTAGTCTTTCATTTCTTTAAAGTTTTTAAATATAGATTTTATATCCCAGGTATGATTACATTCATATCAGATCCTTATTAAACAACATTCTTTCTGATGCCTCTGTTTTCTGCAGGTTCTCCCTCATGGTTCTATCTTTCTTGATTCTTTAGTAAAATCTGCTGGTGAGTGCTCATTTTTCTAGTGACACTCTCTAGAGATATTATATGAGCTTAGTAATGAAGCTGAAATTCTCCAAAAAGATTTGTATTCTTTTGCCACACTTAGTTAAATTGCCTATAAAATAAACTATGGATTTGTTGTAATATACATTCATGTCTATATATCTATCATGCAAAAGTGTAAATTTGAGAGAGGCCTAGCTTTTTCTTCTTAAAGGGTTGATGGTAGGTTTGTGTGTATATTTGTATCTTTGTGTGTTTATGTATTTACCTTCCATTCAGGGTCATGTTTATCGACAATTTACTTTGCATCAGCTGGAGAAATGAGCTGTCTTTAGTTTTGGCTCACAGATCTGCTAGGAGTGGACCCTTCTCATCATTCCAGCTTATCAAGAGAACATATGATTGTTTCCCTTCTTTTTAGGGACCTGGAAGTCCTCCTGCTTCCTGCACTCTGAGAGTTTGTGCAAACCAATTTGAAAGTCAACATTTTTGGGTAATATCCTCAAAGTCAAACCTGTTTCAGAGTTCTCTTTTCTTCTCTAGGTTTATTTCTCTATTTAGTTTTCAAATGAGAATGTTTACTTTCTTTCTGGTGCATTGATTCATTCATAAAACACATTTCCTAAGACTTTTAGGTGCTTTTAATTAGTAGAAAGACTGATTAGAATATCTAGTCTCCCATATTGCTAGAAGAGGAAAATTGTGTTAAGAAAATTGAACAAAAGCTTGCCAATGTGCAAATGCTTCACAAAATTTAGCCTTTGTCTGCTCAATGCCTTTCACCTGCTTTAAGTTTGTTATTTTTGTTATTAAAATAAGTCACTTGTTTCTATTCCCTAATCTACTTAACTAAATTGTGACTTGCAATTTAACTAATGTTTGGAAATAATTCCTGTATTTATGTGCTGCTTTAAAAATGTTCTGTAAGTTTCCTGTATTAGTGACACTTGCAGTTTTTAACAGAAATGGTACTACAGTGAGAAGAATCTGTGTATAATAATGAAGCACACTGCATAATTCCTAACAAATAAGTATCAGATTTCCATGATTTTTTTTTTTTTTTTTTTTTTTTTTTTTTTTTTAGTGATGAGCTGCTTGTGGTTTTCTTTTATTGAGTTTATGTGGTAGATTGTAAATTAGAATATACTAATTGCATTCAACTTAAGTATTTTGAACAGATTTGGTATGGACCCCACCATGCAGAATCCATTCTTTACAGGTTCCTGTATTTATAGCTTTATGAAATATTGCCTATCCATAGGAATGGTAGTACTCTGCTATTGTACTTGGTAAATTCCCTTAACATGGTCATTCATACCATCGATGGTAGCTAAATGTTTACAGAGCAAGTAATCTATGTAATAAATCTTAATTTGTAGTTGATGAGTGTAATTGGAGAAACAAACAAAAAACCCTTATCAGGATCAGGTAATTTATTATGAGCTTATGCCTGTCTAACAAAGCTTGCCTTGGGATGATAAGTATCAATGTGAAATTATGGATGGCTCTACATATATTCATGATAACTATTAAGAAAGTAACTCAGGATAAAGGCTAGAAACCCTTGGGATATCTTTGCAGTAGAAAGAAGTAAACAAGGTTATCTACTGAAGTTATTTACTAATGCCTTAATCAAAAATCTTTAGAAAAATGCATTTATTCTATCCTCCCACATTCAAAGCACGTGTTCACTATTCAAACAAAACTGAGACATGGAGTCACTGCAAATGCCGTGTTCAAGTCCAGCTGAACCCTCACATTGGCCTGGAAGTTTGAGCTTTATTCTGCAATCCTACCCCTAGCATGCTTTCTCTTCCAGTACTCACAGTTTCTGTTCTCCATGAGCTCCTCTGCTTTTGGGGTATCCTATTCTCCACCTCCACTCCTACACACTTAGGAGGTCAGCAGATGCATTTCTACCTACCTTATTGAGGAAATTGAATATATATATATATATTTTTTTTTGGAATAGACTCTCGCTCTGTCGCCCAAGCTTGAGTGCAGTGGCACAATCATGGCTCATTGCAACCTCTGTTACCCAGGTCCAAATGATTCTCCTGCCTAGCCTCCCAAGAGCTTGGGATTACAGGCACCCACCACCACGCTTGGCTAATTTTTGTATTTTTAGTTGAGACGGGGTTTCACCATGTCAGATAAGGCTGGTCTTGAATTCCTGACCTCAGGGGATCCGCCCACCTCGGCCTCCTGAGGGGTGTGCTGGGATTACAGGCATGATCCACTGTGCGTGGCCAAGGAAATTGAAATCTATGTCAATTCCATGGTCCTCACTAACAAACATGATTATTTGTAGCATTCCTCATTTTCTTTCTTCTACACCCACCTTCTCCTCACAGGTGTGATGGTTGCAGTGGTCCAGCTGTGAAAATGAACAGTCTAAAATATCAAGAAAGGGCACAACACAGTGGGAGTGGGAGTGTGTGTGTGTGTGTGTGTGTGTGTGTGTGTGTGTGTATGTGTGTTTTCAAATATCACCACAGGGATACTTCTTGTTGTTCCATATCGAGGGTTTCTGCTTCCTTCTATTGCATGGTGCATCTGCTCCTATGGCTTCAGCTTTTCCATTCAGCTGGGGGCAGGGAAAAGCTTCTGCTCTAAAATGGCTGGAATTCAGTCACATGGCCACCCCTATGAATGGGCATCTGAGAAAAGGAATCTGTTCGGCATCTGCAAGTCCAAGGAGAAATGGAAAGGAAAGTGCAGCCATTGCGCCAGACAGAGTCTCCCTGCCAGCCTCTTGTGCTCACCCCTTTTCTCACCGCTACCTCAACATTTTGCTCCTTTTTTGCTGGTTTATCTGTAATCACTCCTAACATGATGTCTCCTCAGCATATAAGCACAATCACCATCATTATTATCATCACCATCTACACTCGTTTAACACACACTCTTTTCCAGGTCAACAGCTGTTGGCCAGAGGTCATTGTCAGCTTTTAGAGGCCACCTGAACTCCCTTCCTTGTGCTCCTCATCATCTTCCCAAGTATCGATATCATGTCAAGTCTTTGTCATGCTTGAAATATCTCTGTCCTGCGTCTTTCCCTTATTTGTCTGCCTTCTTCTTCTGCTATTACAGGCTCCTGTGATTACCCTGGGCCCACCTGGACCGCCCAGGATCACCTCCCTATCTTAAAGTCAGATGAACAGCAACATTAATTACAACTGCAGGTCTGTTCTGCCATGCACATAACATAATCACAAACATGACACCAGGGGTGAAAGTCATAGTGAGCAAAATCCTGCCTACCACATTGCATGACTTTAAACATTGTAGCATGGTGTGTGAGAGTAGCATTGCAATTCATTTCCTACTTTATTAACCTTCTGGTTTTACCATTAACTTTATGCCTAGGCAGACCATATGTCTCAATTTGCCTGGGACAGCTCTGGTTTATGTGTATTTCAAGATTAGAATTCACAGCATCCCCTTTGATACTAGCTTGAACGTTACATTGGATGGTCACTTAACTCTATTCCACGCCCTCCCCATTGTGCCCTGTTTTCTAGTTTCCAGAAGTTGTCTATTTCATGACTCTTTGTCTTTTTTAACAGTGTTTATTCCTTCTACCTCTAAGATTATCCTCTTCAATGTCTTTCTGGGCATTTTCTTATTTCTCAGACACAGTTTATCTTCTCTATGAAGCTATCTTTGTACCCATTTCTGATAATTTTCCATTTTTTTCCTTTGTGCTATCACTGTACTTTTATATACCAGTCTCATACCCGCCGCTCCTTCCCAGAACCCGAGGAGCTACCTGAAGGTGGAAGCTATGCTGGCACCCTATCTGAGCCCTACGAGGAGCTGGAGGCAGAGGAGTGCGGGATCCTGGATGGCTGCACTAACGGGCGCTGCGTGCGTGTCCCGGAAGGCTTCACCTGCCGCTGCTTCGATGGCGACCGCTTGGACATGACCCGCATGGCCTGCGTTGACATCAACGAGTGTGATGAGGCGGCCTCCCCGCTGTGCGTCAATGTGCGCTGCCTCAACACGGATGGCTCCTTCCGCTGCATCTGTCGCCCGGGATTCGCACCCACACACCAGCCGCACCACTGCGCACCTGCGCGGCCCCGGGCCTGAGCCCGGCACCCGCTGGCCGCCCACCCATGCCTGCACACGCGGGGCCCCTGCCGCTCATCCTGTACCCGCTTGTGCGCATGCGCACGGGGCCGCCCGCCCGGACCCGTAATAGGGACCTACGGTCACCTGGAAGCCCTGACGCCCTGCAGTGCCCCCTGCCAGCCCCAGCGCCTCCCAGCCATGCCGTGGTCCCGGGCCTGGCCCAGGGGACCCTTCACATTCCCTCTCCCTTTTATAAAAATTTCCATTAAAAACCACCTATTTTGTATCTTGAAAAATAAAAAATAAAAAATAAAATTAAAAAAAAAAAGAGCTTTCATTTTTTTATTCCTGTCTTCTCTTACTAGGCTATACGTTCTCAAGCCCAGAAAAGGTACCTTATCCTTTTCGATACTGACACCTCCCAAACGGATCAGAGAGAATCTGATCCTTTCCATGATTTTGTCTGAAAAGGAAACAGGTGACGCAGCAGTAGGAGGCTCCAGGGAGTATGTTTCAAAAGGAAACCCAACCCCCAAATAAACTCTTGACTTAGAGATTGGTTTGAAATGCACCAACTCTAGGGATCAATAACTGAAATGAAGACAGAATATCCAGGGTCTAAGAGCCCATTCACCTGGGGCATGGGTTACCTGAGAGGTAGCTCTCGCATGCAAGGATGGCTTCAACGGGAGATGGATTACAAACACATATTTTCCTGAAGTTGTTGGCGCTTTGGTTCTTAAACGAAGTCAAAGATTACCATCCGCTGAAATAAGGTTGAATTTGGTGAACAGAGTGACTGGTTTCGTCTTTACTTTCTTCGAAAGATCTATGGGGTAGTTTGCGTTAGATGGTGATAAACAGTGCAGTGGGAGTCCACAAGAGTAAATATGGGCCATCGTCCTCCACTGCTCCCCTTGCGTTTCAGGCAACTCTGAGGAAGAGGCTTTCTTAAAGCCTTTCAGGAAGCAGATTGACTGACATGCAGGCTGTGTGACATTCGCTGCATTCTTGTGAACTGCCAGCCTGCTGTAAGCACTGTGCATTGACAACATGGGTGTGCTTGAAGGGATGCAGTACATGTGAATTGCAGGTAGCAGTATCAAAATGGTTACATGCGGCGGACGCTGTGCTAAATTCGTGCATTCTATAGTTTGGGGTTTCTGTGCAAGGTAGTAACTAAGCTTCGTTTCCCAAAACTCAGCAAAATAAATAAAAAACCTGCCTGTATAGAAAAGCATTTCCACACTCCATATTATTTTTAGAGAAAAAAGTGATGAGTTGCAAATATAGTCAAATAAATGTGCATTTCTAAATGAAACCGATTAGACAAGGTTCTTTGTAGCAAAACGTATATTCAGTGTTTGGCTTTGTCCTCCCCAATCCTGCCTGCCTGATCAATGGACTGCACAAATTTAAAAAATATAATAGCATTTTCTGTACTATACTGTCTATGGTTTATACTGTAGTCAGATTATTGCTTTTTTCAAATTTGGAAAAAAAACAAGGTGATGCTAAATTCTTTGTAGTTGAGAGGATTATGGGTCTTTTTGTGACAGAATTTAAAATGTCTACAAGTAAAATTGTTTAGTAAATAATTATTATCTCAATAATTTTTACATTTTGCAAAACAACTGCAACTCAAGCCATAATTAGGCTAATTTGTATAAGCAACTAGTGAATAATGAGCTTCTTAAGGCTGTGCAGTAACTAGTTTTTCATGTTTTCAAAGAGCCCTAAAAGGAAAAGAATGAAGGAAATTGGCATTTATTTGACCCTTTTATGTGATACATGCATTTAGCTTTTTTCATCAAGTCTTCATGTGAATAATACCTAACATTTATTAAGCAAATCATCTGTGCCTAACGCTGATTTTTTTACATGGATGGTCACACTGAATTTTCACAATGCATCCAGGAGAAGGTGATACTATCCCTATTTTATAGATAGTGCATAGCACAGGGAAGCCACGTAACATTAGTATGTTTAGGCAGCAGAGATGGGATGACCATGGGTGGGTGTTTCCCTGTGCAGAGAAATGATGAAAATGAATGACAGAAACATTGGAACAGGATTTAATGTTACACAGATTGTAAATGGAAATTTGTGAATTTGAA
Organism: Saimiri boliviensis; assembly: GCF_048565385.1. NCBI lineage: Eukaryota > Metazoa > Chordata > Mammalia > Primates > Cebidae > Saimiri > Saimiri boliviensis. Next base: position 8,333,367 of record NC_133464.1, on the reverse strand, counting down.
CCCTGACTGGCATGATCTCAAACTCAGTGTTCTTTGGAGTATGCTGAGAACCTCTGCTGGGAGCAGTAGAGACACATTTTAAGCCCCTAAGAGGTTATTATTCTAACTTCCACTAGAATCCAACACATGAGAACCACTTCCAACTGACAGCTGCTAACAGCAGTTCTGGTATCCCACTTATTAGCAGAAGCATAGTTATGTATGGAGTTTTCCTTTCAACATGGCATTTCTAGAAGTCACACTAACACTTGGCTGGCAGATGAACTGGTCTGCAGAGCCCAAGAGGGCTATTCTCACTTTCCTAGCATCTTAGCAGGAGATCTGGAATTCTGGACTAGGTGGGAGCTGTCCACCAGAATGCCTCTATGTGTCTTCCCCAGTATGGCAGTGTGGTGGTTGCTAGATTTACACGGCATCTCGGGTCTCACTGAGAGAGTGCTCCAAGAGAGCTGGAAAGCAGCTTCAAGGATTTGTATGACCTAGTCTTGGAAGTCCAAGAACATATATATATATATATATGTGTAAATATATGTTATATATGTATATATGTGTATATATGTTATATACACGTATATATATATACACATTTATATATGTGTGTTGTATATATATACAACACACACACACACACACATATATATATCCCATATATATGGGACAAATATATATATATATATATATATACACACACACATATATATGTATATACATATATATGCACATATATGTATACATATATACATATATATGCACATATATGTATATACATATATACATATATATTTATATATATATTTGTCCCATATATATGATGCATATATATGTATGTGTATATATGCATATATGTGTGTATATATACATAAATATAACCTATATATACATATATACATATATATAACATATATACACATATACGTATGTATACATATATAACATATATACGCGTATATGTATATATACATATATACATATACATACATATATACATGTATATATATGTATATGTACATATGTGTATATATATGTATATATATGTGTATATATATGTATATATATGTGTATATATATGTTCTTCGACTTCTAAGACTAGGTCATACAAATCCTTGAAGCTTCCTTCCAGCTCTTTTGGATATATATATATATATATATATATACAAGGAGTCAATAAAATGAGGCCACATTCAAGGTGAGGTGAATTTGTTTCCTTATTTCAATGGGAGACATAGAAAGGAATTTCTGGCAATCTTCAATTTACTAAAGGAATAAAAATATCAAATTGCAAGTAAACAGAAAGTCACACTATTAGTTATGGCAAAATGGGTGCTACAGGACTAGCCTACCTGCTGTAAACAACCATTAGTAATTATTATTATACTTATAATAGTAATAATAATAAGTAATGGATTGGAACTCATCAAATATCTCCACTAGATTACTTAATTTAAACATTCAGCACTCACAACGGTGTGCTATTGGCATAAAGAGAGAACATTATAGAGAGTCCAAAACTGGAAATACACAAATATTATTATTTGATTTTTGAGAAATATCAGAATTCAGTGAAAGAAAGGACAAATATAATTCAATCAGAAAGGAACAGGAATAGAACAATCTTTCAAATAAATGTTGGTAAAACAAGTGGATTGCATCTGGAAAAAGTAAACCTCAATACTACCTCACACCATATACAAAAATAAAGTTAAACATAGACAAAAAGCAAAAATAACATTATAAAACTTATAAAAGAAAGCATAGGAGAAAGATTTCAGACTCTTGGGGATAGGCAAACATTTCTTAGACAGAATACAAAAGCACTAAGTGTAAGAAAATCAAAATTACATTTCACCAAGATAAAATTTTGTTCCGCTAAGAGCATGAAAATATAAGCCACAGACTGAGAGAAAAATATTTGCAGTGTGTATATCTTACAAAAAAATGTATATGAATAATATGTAAAGAACCCTTAAAACTGAAAAATAAGAAGACATAACCCAATTAAAAAAATTCTTAAACATACACATTGCAAAAAAGACATAGGAATGCTTTAAAATCAAGTAAAGATTATTATTCAAATAAAAAACATAATCAAGTTCAGTATCATTATTCTTCAAGGAAATTCAAGTTAATATGCACCTACTAGAGTTACTGAAATTAAATAATTCTCCTACATTGCTAATGGGAATACAAACTTACTCAGATGTTGTGAAATAGTCCTCCATGGGTGTCCCCTACCACCACACATTTTCTAGATACTTCAAAATATCTAGAAAACTATCTAGTATCAAAGCCTCCCACTTTTTAATTATTACTTTTTAACCTAGGTCATTTCTCAGGGTTATGATTGCAATGAGCCACTGTGAGGGGTGAGGAAATGTTTTCATCCAAGACAAAGTTTAGGGTTGCTTACCAGTTGCCCTACAATGAGGAGTTTCCCAAGGTCACTGCTCCTCTCCTGTAATGTTCAGCCATCCATCTGCACCCTCTGTGTCATCCCTGTGGGGAAAAGCCAAGTCAAACATGATTCTCATGCTGATTGCTCTACTGTGGCTAATAAAATCCTTTTTCTCTGACCCAGGAGTTTCGTGTCTTATGCTTGCATCCATAAGGCATTAATAAACTAACACATTAATTAGCTTATAAGTAGGTCAAAATCTCAGACCCTAACAATAGTTGCTTAGAGAAAGTTCTTCATTTTGTAGTTAAATTTATGCATACCATATGACCCGAAAACCCCACTGATAAACTTTTCCCTAAGAAAAATTAAAACATGTCTATAAAACAACTATAGATGAATTTTATATAACTTTATCCAGTTGATATGTCCATATAAAAATTATGACTCAGCAATAAAAAAGGGCAAATCCGATACAACATGGACAAATCTTAAAAATATTAGATTAAAACACAAAACACTGTGTCTTTCAAAGCCCGACATAGAAGAATGCATATTCTAAAATTCAATTTCTTATGATGTTTTAAGACTGAAAAGTACCTTATGACAGATTTTCATTTGTAAAGGCAAAAATTATAATATTTTGTTTTGGGGATGTTAAATTTGAGATGTATCTTGAGACCACCAAGTGAAAATGTTGCATATTCAGTCGGTTAAATGTTAAGTTGTGAAGGAGCAACATTTTAGGGTAGAGATCAATCTGAAGCAGAGGCAAAGCAACACGAGCAAAATGATGCAATCGTGGTTACTGTAGTCAAGGACGATCCTATTTTATAAAATCTGGAATGGTCTAGAAAGTTAACTATCAGTGAGTATGCTGATAAATTGAGGACTGAAAGGGTATCTGTTGTCTTGAGAGACATGTCTACCACCAATACTATTAAAGGATGTTTGCATGCATTGCAAGGTTGAATTACAAAATGAAAAATTTTGAGGAGCTGGAGGGAGCTCACAAAATGGGAATGGAGAGAACAAAACTATTTTTAAAAAATTGATTATAAACAGTTGTTTAGCAGTAGTAGCATTTAGAAAGGACTTTTAGCTACTTTATTTATTTTATGTTTTGGAGACACCTATGCATGCACTGAAGCTGATAAAATTTATACAGAAAAGGAATCTAAACTCAAAATTTACTCTACATCTGAGAAGAAGGTAGAGTGTTTCTTCTTCTCTTCTTACTGTGGGAAGAAGCGAGGATTCTCTGCTAGCATGCATTGATAGAAGGCTAAGAGACCAGATAGGAGGTTGAATTCAAATCTGCAAATATGATCACCTGTTTTTGTTAGTTTTCCCCAGGTTAGAGTGTGCTATGGAATAGTCTCCAGACCTCAGGGATTCACACCAGCTTTTCACTCATTGACATTGCATTTCAGCTCGGGGTTAGATATGGTTTCTCTCCTCATGCCATTTTACCAGATTGAAAGAGCAGCTTCTATTCGAAAGGTGATTTTCAGGCAGAAGGGAAAAGGGAGACAGCCAAACCAGGCAACACCCCTCGAAGCTCTTTCTCAGACACGCAGAAGTGTCCTGCTTTGAAAGGTGACAATCCTCTAAGCAGTCTAATAAAAGCAGAGGCTTGCACACAGACAGAACACGAAGTGCAAAGGCCTCAAATCCCAAACTGACTGCCGTTTAGGGAAGAGAAAACGCTGGTGAGTGAAGTGCAGTGATGGGGGATGGGATGAACCCCAGGAGCAAGGGCGACAACCCCGAGTCATCCCTGCATGGAAGGGCACAGACTGACTCGTACCCTTTGCCAACACAGAGCCACGCATGGGAAGAACATCATGGTTTACATCAGAAGGCCCGTAATGTGATGAAAGAGTGGAGGACTCAGACATGTAATCTGCCAATCACAGTTACAGTGAGAACCACGGTGATGGTAACAGGGGAGGACATGGCAGTGCCCAGCATCCTTGGTGCAGTAAGTACCAAGAGGGAGGTGGCGACGGGGTCGTTGATACGGGCTGCCTGCAGCATCATCTGTGATAGATGTGGCCAGCTCTGGAAAAGCTTTCTAAACTACAGTAAAAAGTTTAGATTTCATTTTGAGGGTAATGGTAAGACATTGGATTATTTGAACTAGTGAATGATATCATCTTAGTTCAATTGTAGAAAAGAAAACCTCTAGAATGAATTTTTTTGTAATGAACAGATAGAAAAGGTTAAAAGAATCTGATTGTATTTTAGGCAAATAATTTCAGTAGCCTAAAGTAAGGCTGTAGTCACCACAGCAGAATGGAATGAGTCTATCTGAGAGGCTTTAAGAGGATTAGGGCAATAGGATGCTGTGGCTGATTAGAAAAAAGGAGGCTGGTCAGTGAGGAAGCAGAGGGGAAAATCGAGGATGACTATTACGAAACTTCTAGGAGGAACGGAGTGGTTGGCAAAACATCTTCTAAAGAAAGGAACATGAAGGATGAAGTGTAGATTTGGAGGATGTTTGAAGATAATTATTCAGTCTTGGAGTTTGAGATATCTGGTAGGCATCAGGCAAATGCCCTCGGTAAACCGAATAAAGTTGTAAGAGTGGGTCTGAACCAAGTGAAGGATCTAGAAGTCTTCAGCAAGACCGTTGGATAAATAAGATCGTTTAGGGACTGTGAAAGTTACCTGCTGTTAATTGTGACAAGCCATGGAAGGGCTTTAACCTAGAACATGGTTTCTGTTTTAGAGAGATTATTCTTATAACAGTCTTAATGGGAAGCAGGATAACCAGGTCAGAATGCAATCTTTAATAGACAGAGCGAGAACACAGGTTTCAACTAAGAAACTAGTCAACGAAAATGACAGTGGGTAAGAAAATATGTTAATAGCCTCAAGGGTTGTTAAGAAACATTATAATGCCCATGGAAGTTGATTGGGTATAGGAACTGAAGGAGAGAGAGGGGAAGCTGAGTTTTTTTATTATTGCTTTTATAGTTGCAATCAAGGTAGAGATGTATGGGAAATAGCCAATTAAAGAAACAGCATTACTTTCAGGTTATCTTTTATCTTTAATACACGTGGGAAAACCAGAAGGGGAAACCTCTCAGGAGATGGGTATAGGATACTGAAATCTGAGCCACAAAAATTTGGGCATCCTACCTTATGTGTCATTCTAAGAGAGTGAATGAGACTGAACAGGAATTGCATGCAGTTTAAGAGAGAGAGAGGTCAGAAGATAAATACCTGGAATACTAACACAGAGTTATCTGAGGAAAAATATCCTGCAGAGGTCACCGTGGGAGACATGTTAATTGTTTAGCCAATATCCATTTAACTCATCTTTCCTCCTAATGAAAGCCAAATTTGGAGAAGTGGGCAGTGCAGCTGGCTAGAAATACGAATCTTCCCGGCTTCTCTCATGCACTGAACTGACAAAGTTCAGGTCTGGCGTAATTCAGCCAAGGATACCTAAGAAGACGTGGCTGCCAAGGTCTTAGGGACACTTTTCCTTTCTGCTGCATTGAGTAACAAGTTTTTTAAAAATCTAATTTTATCCTTTTTTGTCTTAGACACATGAGGATTGTCCATGTCATTTTAACCCTGCAGTTTCCACAAGGCAACAAACGGAACAAAAGCCAAAATGATCTGGAAGATGGAGTAGAGAGAGGGAAACGCCTAGACCTCTGATGACATTGCCAAGTGGCTGCACAAGCCTTGAACTCCTTGACTCCAGACGTCAGGTTTGAAATCTGAAAAATTTTTTGTTTATTTTGGTTAGTGTTGGGTTCTTGAGTCTCCTACAGTTAAAGGCATTCTTAAAGATAATGACACTGAGATGAAACATCACATACTGGAGGAGAACCAGGGGTGGAAAGTTTCACAGAAAAGAGGAGAGTGTCCATAAGGTAAGAAGTCTAAAGTGAGGAGAGCCAACTGTAACTGTCCTCCCAAGAAGACTCAGTCAGAAAGCCACTTTTGTCCCAAACTATTAGAAAACTTCAGGCATAAAGGTTGAATTGCAGAGTTTACAAACATGAAACAGAGGTAAGAACCTGGAAACCATGAGAAATACAAACGTTGTCTAAGAAGATTGTCTGAAGAAAGAGAAAGGGGTGGGTTAACAGAAAGACTATAGGGGAAAAGTCAGCAATCTAGGAGCCACCCCTGGGACACCCGTTTCTGTGAATAAACTTTTATCATAAAAAGTCATGGCCACTCATTTTTATATTGTCATGGCTGTTTTCAGTTACAATCACACAGTTGAGTATTGTGACAGAGACCATATGGTCCACAGAGCCGAAAACACATTCGTTGGTATGGAGCATTAGGGGAAGGTTTTGTTCTTGCTTTCAGGGTGAGAACGACATTGACCTATGATATGGTTTAGCTCTGTGTCCCTACCCAAATCTCACGTTGAATTGTAATCCCCGGTGTTGGAAGTGGGGCCTGATTGGGGGTGATTGGATCATGGGGATGGTTTCTAATGGTTTAGCACCCCATCCCCCTAGTGCTGTCTTATGATAGAGTTCTCACGAGATCTGTGGCACCTCCTCCATCCTTCCTGCTCCCACTATGTAAGATGGGTCTGCTCTCCCTTCACCTTCTGCCATGACTGTAAGTTTCCTGAGGCTGTTCCAACCATGCTTCCTGTACAGCCTGCAGAAAGAAAAGCCAATTAAACCTCCTTTCTTTATGAATTACCCAGTCTCAGGTATTTCTTACACAAACAGGGAAAAACTGCAGAAAAATGAGACAAGGGGTTACGCTATTAACACAATAATCTTAGAAGACAGGGTAGCTGTGTTGCTATAGCCAAGATGAGGGATAATTTGTGAAGGGTACATGGGAAGCTAGGAGCTCCTTGTTTTCTTTCTGGAAAGGGGGTTGAAATATCTTAGTAAGAGTGATTAGCAAGGATACCATGATCTCAGATTACCATCTCCAAAAATGCTGTCTGGAATGTTCTAACAAATAATTCTTTAATGAAGTCAAAACAGGTATAATATATTTCTATGCTCTAAAACTCTTAAGACACCAAAATCAATAAAAACATTGCATGTTAAGAATAATATGATTAGATTTATCCCCATATTCATTTATTTTTAGATAAAATTACATTTTATTTTATTTTTTTCTCCATGACTTTAAAACTCTGAAAGTTGTAGATCAGAAATAGACACCATTATCATTATTCAAGAACTAAAAAAAATAAAGATCATTAGGAGACTACTGGCATTTTGATAATAGAGAAAAGACAACAGGTTAAATTTTGTCATGAGAATGAGAGACATGGTCCTTTATGTTTTTATGTATTAACATTACAAATGATGCCCAAAGAAGCCCTCGTATAGACTGAGTCATGTGTGTTTAAGAAACAGATTTAACAAATATTTTCCTATTTCATTCAGGTTTTATGATGAATTCAAAGTATTTGGTTCCTTATCCTATAAGAAGATCACACCTCTCACCCTGATGACATCAGGCTTGACCATGTTATCTGCTTTGGCCAAGGAAATGTGAGCAGGAAGGATATCTATTACTTTAAGAACCATCATGTGACTCTTATTTTTTATCTAGGGAAACTTCATTGTCACAAATTGGGGACACCGGACACCTTCCGCCTGGATCCAAAAGGGAAAAAGACACAAAGATCACAGTCAGTGGAGACTGGAGAACTTACCACAGGAGTGAGAAATACGCATCCATTGTGATGAGTCACTGATAGGTGGAGATACTTTGTGTAAACCAATGGAAATATATTTTACTTGAAGATTATTTCATTAATTCTGATATTTCTTAAACTTTTCCCTTCTTTCAAATTTCACACTATAGAGACACACAGAAACATATACCAAGTAATACAATGGGATGTCCTTATGGAGTTGATATAAAAGAACGGAGATACCAGAGAATTCTAAACTCCGCAAAGACACCTGACCACTTGACATAAATGAGAAAGGTTTTATTATGTTAATTCTTGGAGAACATGGGTTTAATTTGTAAAAGAAATTGGGATTTCCTTAGTTAATACTCACTTTCCAGGAGGAAATTTTAAATCTGTGCTTTTAGAGGCTTTACATGACAAGATGGCTAAAATTATTCCGTTTGGAGACTTACTGTTACATGCTGACCCTCTGTGTGTGTAAATATTTTATATATTTTATATAACCAATATATAAAATATTTATGTAGTAATATATTTAAATATATATAAAATATGTATGTAGTATGTATCTCTATATATAAATATATAACTACATAAATATATATAACATATTTATACATTTTAGATATGTAATATGTATGTATATATATTATATATATTATACACACACAGATGGTGTGTGTGTAGTATATATGTATATATATTTATATACATATATTTTTAAGATGAATTTCTTGCTCTGTCGCCCAGGCTGGAATGCAGTGGCACAATATCTGCTCACTGCAAATTCTGCTTCCTGGGTTCAAGTGATTCTTCTGCCTCAGCCTTCTGAGTAGTTGAGATTACAGGCGCCCACCACAACACCCAGCTAATTTTTGCATTTTTAGTAGAAATGGGTTTTACCATGTTGGACAGGCTGATCTCAAGTTCCTGGCCTCAAGTGACCCACCTTCCTCAGCTGCTGAAATTGCTGGGACTACAGGCATGAGCCACCATGCTTTGTAGTAGTGTATACATCCATAATCACATTTATTTTTTTCTTTGTATTACAAACAATCCAATTATACTCTTTCAGTTATATTAAAGTTTACAATATATTATTCTTAACTATAGTCACCTGTTGTGCTATCAAGTACTAGAACTTATTAACTCTCTACTGCATGTGTATATATATATATATTGTATTTTATTTTTTCAGATTATTTTTGGTAATGATAATATGTTAGATTTCAGTCTCATGTTAGAATCATGTATTAAAAAACATCAAGATACAGTTACTCAAAACTAATTTATTTCACACTAAAGAGGCACACAGAAACCTACACCAAGTAACGCCAGGGGTGTCCTTATGGAGTGGCTATAAAAAATAAGAGACACCAGAGAATTCTAAACTCCCAAAATAACTATTTATAAATTTGTTGGAAAAATATTACAAAAGTCCTGAGCTGTTCTTAGTCAGCCATCTTCCCCGGCTTTTGGGACATGGATGAACCTGGAAACCATCATTCTCAGCAAACTGACACAAAAGCAGAAAATCAAACACCGCATGTTCTCACTCATAGGCAGGTGTTGAACAATGAGAACACATGGACACAGGGAGGGGAGCACTACACACTGGGGTCTGTTGGGGAGAAATGGGGGAGGGACGGGGGACTGGGGAGGTGGGAAGAGATAGCATGGGGAGAAATGACAGATACAGGTGAGGGGAAGGAAGGCAGCAAACCACACTGCCATGTGTGTACCTATGCAACAATCTTGCATGTTCTTCACATGTACCCCAAAACCTAAAATGCAATTTAAAAAAAAAGCCAAATATTATCTTTGTATTTTTGCTGTGAAAAATTGAAACAGCGAATGTTTATAGGTCATTCATTGCTAATTGTTTCTTGCAAAGAATAACATTGTATTTTTATATTTCATAAGTTGCCAAATTTTTATATTAAAAAATAATTTCTAAAAGAAAAAAAGAAAAATATTACAAACAAGAATTTTAAAAAGAAATTAACAAATCCCCTCAAGGTTTTAGATGTGGAATAAAAATATGAGATAAAAAATAACTCTTATAAGGGGTTCTTTGGAGAGCAGAAGTACAGGTAGAAGACGCCTTCACAAAAGATCTGAAGTTGGCTGACCCAGAGTAAAAGTCAGACTCTCAAACCATTTAGTACACTGCTTTCATGTTTTACCAGGTGCGGTATACAGTCTATTAGCATTTCCAATGTAGAACTCTAGTACCTAGTATAGGTCCGTTTTTAAAACTTAGATTGAGGTTTCAAAATCTTGAAAGGAAATAGTGGAAGAAAATTATGTGTATATTCTATCAAATTATTAGAAGACACTAATTATTGTATTACTTAGAGCCTTAAGGTTTCTTTGGTAATATTTTATGATTGTTTAAATCATGATATTTAAAACAAAGTTTGAGTTACAGGAGACAGCAAGAATGTAGACCTCACATAATGAGCATGAGAAATTGCACAAAATATTCAAATGACCTGAATAGCTATCCTAGTGTATTTCTTTAAATATTAAAGCTAGACGTCAAGTCCTCTCAATTTAAAAACCTCTTACAAAAGCTGTATTAGCCATTTCAAAAATAGGACCTATTATACAGTTAAAGCAGTGTAGTTCTATATTGGTTCATGTAAACTTCCTAATTAATAAAATCAACAACAGCCGTGACTTTAGCCTCCAGAAAACTCTAGATAAGTTTCTTAATATGTTGAGTACTTGTAGAATAATTAAAACAAATTTTTGCTCTTTATAGGAGAATTCAGTACATTGTTATCTTACCTCTAGTATTGAATGGCATCAGGTCTGTGTAACGTATTCAAGATGAATCTTGAATACATCAAGGTTACATTCAGAATATATAGCCTGGATAGATTCAAAATAGTCTTGGAATAAGATATAACTTATTCAGGGAAACCTTGGAGTTACTGTTGACTTTTCTTCTACATGTCTTCATCCCCCTCCAGTCGTTGCTAAGAGCTGCTCATTTAGGCATCTTAAATTCCCTCACAGCTACGCCACTGCCGGCACACTAAACTTGCACTCAAGAGAAACATCTGCAAGGACCTGCTAACCAGTGCCTTCTCTCCAGTCACACAGGCGTGCCAGCTGGCTGCTTCCAAAACACAATTTTGCTCATGTTGAATCAATTCTCAGGATTTCAGAGGCTCCTCACTGCCTACAAAACTCAAATTCCGCCAGATGCAGTGGCTCTTGCCTATAATCTCAGTACTTTGGGAGGCTGAAGCAGATGGATCGCGAGGTCAAGCGATCGAGATCACCCTAACATGGTGAAACCTCATCTCTACTAAAAATCCAAAAAAAAAAAAAAAAAAAAAGGAAGAAGAAAAAGGACATTAGCTGGGCATGATGGCATGAGCCTGTAGTCCCAGCTACTTGGGAGGTTGGGGCAGGAGAATCGCTTGAACTCGGGAAGCGGAGGTTGCAGTGAGCCGAGATCACACCACTGCACTCCAGCCTGGGCAACAGAGCGAGACTCCATCTCAAAACAACAGTAAAAACAAACAAAAAACAAAACCCTCAAATTCCTTGGTCTTATTTTAGAGACAGTGATATTTCCTATTTCATTACTTTAGCAGCTTCAATTGCCCTTGTTCCTCTATGAAAGTTTCATTTTGACCAACGCAGACTACCGGCCCTCTGTAATATTTGTTAATTATTAACTTTACCCAGTATTTGTTTCTGCATATTATTTTCATTGAAAATTACTTCTCTTTTAATACAGAACTTCAAAACCTAGGAAGCTTCCTTAACCATTCATACTACATTATTTCATACCATTGTGTTTTAGAAACATGCATTTCTTACTCTCCAGCAAAAAAAAAATCCATTTGAAGGTTGGTTGTCAATTAATTTCTATCACCTTCAGTCACTTCTCAAAGTCCATCTGTAATACATAGCACATCTTATCTCCAAATAAATGTTACAGCAGCAGTCAGAATCCCACATCATTCACAGGGTTTAGCCAAATTTGAGTGTAAGCCTTTTGACTGGGAGGGACAGATAGAATTCACTCAGTTAAGATATGTTTCATTAATAACATCTTGAAAGGTTCTTTAATTCAAGATTGGACAATAATTATAATGACATGAGAATAAATTATCCCACCATGAAATTAAAGCTTTAAGTATATTATAATATGACTAATTTAACCAGTCCTCATAAAGCCCTTAGCACAGTATCTGCTGTATGAACACTCTGTTAATATCAGTTTTCATCCTTTAGGCCCATACTACCTACGTTAATGGTAAATACCATGTACTGGACCTATGACAATAACCTTCAGGTATATCATCCCATGGATTATGAGAAAACGCTTTGGCAGATGTGGGCTAGAAAATCCCTTTTACGTGTATTCTAATTTCAATTTCCAACTTTGGTGACTTCTGTGAGTCTCTCCTTGTCATAAACTTGTCTTGACACACATACAAGCACACACACATGCACACACACACACATACGCAGAGTGTCAAGGAGGTTCTTGTGGAAATTTGGAGCTCATACTTACATTAACTGCCTGTTAATATGCTGTTTCTGTTGGCCACAGTTAGTGCTTAAGAGTGTACATGTGACCTAAATACCCAACTATGAGAGGAGGAATAGGAGGGAAGAGGGATAAGCTAGAGCTAACATAAAATTGTAGAAATTTACATCATCTAAAAATAAATCTTTACGGTTACTGGCAAAGGGAAAAGATTTGGTAGAGGGTAAAATGTCGGAGATCCACAAGAGAAGGATAATCACTGACAAAATCAGATGTTTGAAGCAGTGGGAGAGGTTGGAACAGATTGACATTGTATGAAGAAAAGGGGAATAAAATGGAAGCATAAGGGAGGATGTGAATCGCTATGGTTTAGCATGACAGACCCACAGTGGCGAGTGTTCCTAGCTGACACTGTTCTATCTCCGTGAAGTGAAGTGTATTCTGAATATCAGGAAAGGAGAGTCTGGAAATAAACTTTTAATAATCAGGGAAGGCCTGATTATTAAAGGCCTACAGAAAAAGCATGCCACATGCTGATCCAGAATAGAAACATATTTTCTCTACAGCACTGTGGGCTCAGGAAGGATTTAGATGGCAAGAATTAGAATTAGAACCAGTTCACATAACTGCAGCATTGTGTTCCAGACAAGGGTGGAGCCTAAAGAGAGACCAGGGGATTGATTTGATGCATACGTTTTAGGATCGGGTAGAAATGAAGGACAAAAGATGATGGAATCAACTGGTGATGAGGGGAATGATTGGTATTTACATATCCAGGCTGAGAAGGAAAGAGAGGAATAATGGAAGAGAGGGATGTCTGAAGAATTGATACCTGACAAGAATGAAGGAGTTGCAAAGCTGGAGGACTTAATATAAATGGGTGTATGTGCTCTTAAAACATAAATAAAGGTTATGGTTTATGTTCAGAGGATAAGTTATTAAAAATTCTACAGATGAACTCAAGTAACGATCATGAGACTTTAGTCTCGACACAGCTGTCAGCTAAATGTGTAACCTTGAATAGATCCTGACATACTCCGCACCTCAGAATTTCGATCTGTGAAATAGAGAATGAGACTTGGAGACCTCTGAAGAAATCCCAGTGGCAATACGAAGTGATTAAAGAATCAATAAATCATCTTTCCAAACAAAATAAAGGGCAGCGTTGATTTAAGAATGCCTCTTAAAAAAAAAAAAAAAAAAAAGATTTCAAATGTAAAGCTCTTCTACATGCCTGGCTTCGGCTTTCTTCGTGTCTGTTCCTTCCATTTTTCTGCTGATCACTCTCTTCTCCTCCAACATGCTCCGATTTCTCTGACCTTTTATTCTTCACCTCCTTGACTAGCTCGGTATCTTTAATTCATTCATTAAATATTGGGCATTACCCAATTGTCTTCTATTTGCTTACTTCTCAGTGGAAACGCTCTCCCGGGATGATATCACCCACTCTTGTTGTTTTGACTGCCACATACATACTGATGACCCTGGAGCAGACACGTCAAGCCTAGATTCTCCTACAGGGCTCTGCACACATGTTTTGTAAGCTGCCTGTTACACCTGCCCACTGAAATGTCTCATACCCTTCACATTTGGCCTATTTAAAATCACTCTTCTTCTCTACAAGCCTTTTCCTTCAAGTACAATTTCTGCTTCTCTTAATGCACTACCACGCACGGTGACACCAAGTCAGAAAACCAGGTCATGCTCCCCTCCTTCTCGTCTCCCCACCCACTAAACTTAGTTCTCTCCCAGTCCTGAGAGTCTGTGTTAGAGAGAACCTGACTCTGTTTTCACCTCACCAAACCTACTTCTGCCTTCTTCGTCTGGGCTTCATTTCTAGCCTGGACCTTGGGAATAGCCTCAGCATTGCCTGACTAAAGGCAGTATATTCTTCGCGTTCCCAGGTGATGTGCCACACCCTTGCCAGAAGGAATTCTCATATAAAAATACAAACAAACACGCTGCTCACCTGTGAAAATTATTTGCTGGTTCTCTATTCGTGATAAAATACATCTCCAGCTTTGCTTGGGTAATATAAGTTCCTTCAAGATCTAATGTCTACCAATCATTGCCTCTTCTCCCTCACACTTTTGGGTTAAGCAATGAAGCTTCTTGCATTTCTCTGAACATTCTATGCTGTTTTAGTTATCTTCTTAGCATTAATTTTCAATTCTCTTTGAAAACTTTCTCCATCATCTGCATGGATGATCCCCACTCATCCTTCAAGAGTTGTTATGAGGGAACCACATCCTATAAATCCATTCATGTCTATATTTCCTAGCACATGGCTGGCTCTCAAGAAGTGTTTGACTCTGATGGAATGTGAGAAGCAAAGAAATATGCATAATGTGGGTAGACATGAATATGGTTAAAGGTTCGAAGGAGGACGACTTGTTGGTTATTTTACCAATGGCTTTTATCCAAGGGAAATATATTTATTGAGTGAGCTCTGAATCACAGTAGATTTTCTGATATGGCAAAGAAAAGAAAATATTGAGGGCCAGCAGATCTGATTGATAATCTTGTGTTTATTGTTTGCCTCTTGGTATGCACTCCAAGTCTTACATCAACACTGATTTAATTTTTCTTGAGGAAGAGGAACCAATCCTCCCTTTATTAAAACCTTTGTGTTTGGGTGAAACTGTCTCCAAATATAGGCTCCTCAATAAGCCAGGTAATATGCTGTTTTCTGTTGGTAACAATGATTGTTTCAGATTGTACATGTGAGCTAAATACCCAACTATGAATTTCCTGAGAAAAAGATATCCACTCTTTTTTCAGTGGATGCTAAGGAAGAACTATATACCCTTACAAAGTGCTAGCTATCATCTTAGGTTTAAAAGGAGAGCCAACCCTACAATAAAACCAGCATCCAAGATGGAGAGCAGGTAGCTGGACAGAAACTTTCTGCGTTAAAATCCACACATCCGCTTTGCCAGTTGATTGATGGGTGACGTTGGCAGAAATAATCTGAACTCCGTAGATGAGTTTAGGATCCAAAGACACTAGGACTGACTTGTGCTGTCAGCATAAAACTAACAGTTGTTTTTAGTGTGAAAATTTTCTGAAGGAATATGACTGCTGTTTGGTTGCGGAGAATATTTGACACATCATTTCTTCCAGATGAGCATGGCACCGAATGAAAAGGAAATTTGCACTACAAGAATGCAGAAGGTTACATTTCCTCTGAATTCTGTTTTTCATTGCTGAAGTGGGAACTCCACTACCTATGGGGACGATATAAAAGTAACCAGAGAACCAGAGAAATAGTGGTTATGATGAATGCAGGAAAAGGCAGATACCTCAAAAAGGTGACTGAACACATCCACAAAACCTAATTCCATTGTTACGGTCATTTTCTTGTTCACTAAGCATTGTAATTGCCTACATCAGAACAAAATCTGCTTAATGTTTAATATGATAATTGATTTAGATTGACATCTCAGAAGAAAAGAACAGTGAATAACATGTCATTTTCCCCCAACTTAAGAGATGGTAAAAACTAAAACAAATGGGAACTCAGTGAAGCTGAATGTCCTGGATGTATCTACACCCTCTAGGAACAACTGAATAAATCTTTCTTGGAAATGGTGTTTAATTACTCACAGCAGTGTCACATTGATACAGAAGCTGTGTATGTCTTCCATATATACTCTGTCCTTTTCCTGTGTAACTCAGTGAAGTTTTTAAAGTGGAATTATTAACTAACCATGCTGCTCACATATTAACTGATTATTATCAGATTTCACAAGTAATTGATGGAAATTGCCTGGGTTAAACTTTCCTGTTACTCTTAGTGCTGCCCACTCTCATTGTTTTTTTTTTTGGTTTCGTTTGTTAATGTGTTTTGGGAAATCGCATTTACTTTCATCTTTATTTTACTACCTATTTTTGCACTCATAAATTTCTCCTGTAAAGTTTTTGCACTTTCAGCTTACATGACTTTTCTTTTTCAATCATGAGTCACATCTTTTTTTATATTTCAGTGTTGTTCCTTTCAAATGTTACTCACCAACTTCTTCGTTTCTGATCTACATGTGTAATGGGAATGTCACTGGGGCTTCATCCTTCAGAACTTTCAAGAATTCTGGTGAGAAAATCCCCAGCCATAATGACATTGCATTGGATTTCCTTTCAAGTCTCTTGTTAAATCTAATACACTTTTTGAAAACTTTAGAAACTGCATTGGACAAGTTAAGTGACCTAACTTTTCAGTGACTCAGGCTTCACATTTTAACCATATAATTGATGTGATTATTATAACTGAATCATTTTTGGAACCAGCTGTGGAACACCCATCTTCTGTAAATATAGGTTCAGTTTTCCTGGTGAGGAAAAGGTTATAAGAATCTAATGTTTAAAAGGTGATTTATGACTTGAAAACAGTACACTCCCAATAGAATTCAAGATTCTAAAAGTGGGGTAAATATCTTAGTGCATAAAAAATGCCAATATGAAGAAAAAATTATAATTGTATATAGTTTCATGTAACTAAAATTTTCTAATTTACAGTGTAGGAAACGTACATTTCATTCCATTTTTACAAAAGGAAATATTTATCTAAATTTCTTATCTTTTTTGTCTCAGTTTCACAAAGGTGAACAGTTGTCTAAACGTCTTAGGATCCTTTTGTCCATGCGATATTAATGCCAAGGGCTGGTTTGTCCAACAGGCTCTGTCCTTCCCCAGTGCCATCAGTGAGTGGGGCTTTTTGTCAGCCAACCAGGGAGCATGAAATGCTTTTGTGTCAATTCAGACTCTGTGGCAAAATATAAAGGTAATCTTTTAACTGAGTACCTCCAAAACAGAAGGAAAGTAGTAGTTGAAAATAAATGAATCACAACATTTTTTTAATGAGTTGAAAGCACATATGGTTTACTAAAGGTAAAGCAAACATAGTTTTATCATAGAGAAAACCTAAATATGCATTATATATAAAAGGATATAAAACCCCATACTTCTGGCCAGGTCTTGTAACCAGTGGCTCATGCATGTAGTACTTTGGAAGGCAAAGTACTGGCCTCCCACCTTGAGGTGGGAGGATTGCTTGAGGCCAGGAGTTTGAGATCAGCTGGGGAATATAGCCAGACCCCATATCTAAAAGAATAAAATAAAACAAAAGATTAGCCAAGCATGTAGTCTCAGCTACTTGGGAGACTGAGGCAGAAGGATGGCTTGAGCCCAGGAGTTCAAGGCTACAGTGAGCTATGCTCAAATCACTGCACTCCAGGCTGGGTGTCAGAGCAAGACAAAACAAAATGAACAAACAAAGCCATATTTCGTCTAAAGTAGAGGGGGGAAATGTCATTTTAAAAGACTTATAATACCTGCAGGTAAGTGCTCAGATCTAAGCAAAATGTTAAGCATAGAGAATGTAAGAACCAATTATACAGCAAATCACAATGAATGCAGAGTACATCTGTGGCTTCTGTGGTAAATAAAGAGTGTATTCCTTGAAGGATCAGCAAAGTCCCATAGGAGTAGGTCAGTTTAGTGTCTCCATCTCGGTTCTGAGTGCTCTTTCTTTACTGTCAAGTAGACTTCTATTTCCAGCCTATTCTATAAGTCATTGGTTGAGCTTGGAATGGTTGTTTTTGCATTCACTTCTACTTGAAAAGGACTTTCCCAGTTACCAAAGCAATTATCTTCTTCATAATTGTATACTTATCTGCAGTGAAAGACCTTATAGCTTAAGTTTAAAAAGTATATTTGGCCAGGCGCTGTGGCTTATGCCTGTAATCTCAGCACTTTGGGAGGCTGAGGTGGGTGGATCACAAGGTCAGGAGTTCGAGACCAGGCTGACCAACATGGTGAAACCCTGCTTCTACTCAAAATACAAAAATTAGCCTGGCATGGTGACGTGCACCTGTAATCCCAGCTACTCAGGAGGCTGAGGCAGGAGAATCACTTGAACCTGTGAGGCAAAGCTTGCAGTGAGCCACAGCTTGCAGTGAGCCAAGATCTTGCCACTGCACTCCAGCCTGGCAGACAGAGTGAGACTCCTCTCAAAAATAAAAGAACAAACAAAAAGTACATTTGAGACAGATAGCTAATACACCCTTCAGTTTTAAGAAGATTTTTGTATTTAACAATTATATATGAATAACTTGCATTTTGCCAGTGCTTTGTAAAAGGCTGAATGATCAGTACCGGCACCCCAATACCCAGTAACAGGACATTGACAGTTTTACCATGGCTTGATGATCCATGGTGTGCACCTCTCTAGTGCTTGCCTTTTGACTTAATCAAGTGTGCTTATGTTTTGGGCTTGCCCTAAGCTTCTCTCATTGCATTCAAGGAACATGCCACAGCTTGGGCTGCTCCAAACTCTTCCATCTGTGCCTTGAAATGAAAAGGGATGAGCCAAGCTCAGCCAACTTGCAGCCTGAAGCGGATGCATCCTCCCAGCTCAGCCAAGTCAAGAGTAGCCAAAACTCACCCAACCTCAAAACAGAGAGCTCCAGAGTAAATGTTTATTGTTCTAAGCCATGAAATTTTTGAATGGATGATTATGCAGCATTATCATGATGACATTTGAAAAAGAACAACTTATCGCTGTAAGTTTGTGGTTACATTTTTAAACTAATTTTTAAATTTATAATAAACCAAATTAAATAAAAAGAATTTTTTTTCTTTTTTTTTTTTTTTTTTTTTTTTTTTGAGACAGAGTCTCACTCCCTCACCAGGCACCAGGCTGGAGTTCAGTGGAATGATCTTGGCTCACTGCAACATCTGCCTCCTGGGTTCAAGCAATTTTCCTGCCTCAGCCTGCCAAGGAGTTGGGACTACAGGTGTGCGCCACCATGCCCAGCTAATTTTTGTATTTTCAGTAGAGACGGGGTTTCACCATGTTGGCGAGGATGGTCTCGATCTCTTGACCTTGTGATCCGCCTGCCTTGGCCTCCCAAAGTGCTGGGATTACAGGCATGAGCCACCGCGCCCGGCAATAAAAATATTTCTTTCTTTCAAATTGTCTCTCTGATTTAAAGTGCTCTCTTCATTCTGTCAACCATCCTCTAGCTTTGTTTCTTACTACACTAAACTACAATATTAGTTATAAAATTAGCTTCAGAGATTGTCTCTCTTTCTTCATACTCTTTTGTATATTGTATATGGCTCATTCATCTATGAATCCAGTCCAATGTCTTAAAGGTAAAATGATGTGATGATGTCCCTACATCTGGAGGGCAGAAGTTAAAGCATTTAATTATTTTACTTTTCAGGCCTTATAATAGAGAAACCCTCAAGAAACATAGGAAAATGAATAGGAATTGAGACTGAGAAATTCAGCTCTGGAGTGCCTAACTTCAGATTTATTTTTCCATGAAAAAAAACATAAACACTATTTATTTATTTATTTATTTATTTATGAGATGGAGTGTTGCTCTGTCACCCAGGCTGGAGTGTAGTGGTGCTATCTCAGCTCACTGCAACCTCTGCCTGCTGGGTTCCAGTGATTCTCCTGCCTCAGCCTCCAGAGTAGTTGGGACTACAAGTGCCCACCACCACGCTTGGCTAATTTTTGTATTTTTAGTAGAGACAGGGTTTCACCATGTTAGCCAGGGTGGTCTAGAACTCCTGATCTCAGGTGATCAACCCACCTCGGCCCCCCAGAGTGCTGGAATTACAGATGTGAATCACAGCACCTGGCCTAAAACACATTATGTGTTTAAGTCACAGTCTATAGGCATATTTGTAACATGTAACAAAAAATAATATATCTTCCTGATGTGGAGATCTAGCATATTGTACGGCTCCTATCCCTCATAAAACCCCACATAGCTTTCAGAATAGTATCATATCTGGGGTATTGTCATTGAAACACATCCTTACTCTCACTCCTGAAAACTCTTTCTTTTGAGAAACTGACAGATTACTCATCTGTGATCCCATGTGCAGTAGCATCTTGGGACTGGATTGTCACTATTTTTCGTTTGGAAAATAGTGTGCTCTCACCCCCATGAGAGAGGGCGAGCCATGACCACATGACCCCATCTGGAAAAGTGATGTGGTGCCATGTAGTATCATTCCATGAAATAGTCCAAGACCATTTTGCATTTCAACAAAGTCTGACCATATGTCTCACACATATGAATGAGGGTTTTTTTTTTTCTTTTTAAAGATTTTACTGATATTCCAAAGAAATATTTCTAAGCTCTTAATTTTCTTTATTATTACTCAATGTGGCCTGATAAGATTAGTAAAAGCTATCTTTTCACATCATAAATTAAAAAGTGTATAAAAATGATGGATATTTCTTCAAAAATATGAGATGGATATTTTAAAGGCCTAAGATTTCTAGTTAGTTTCAGCAAGCACTTGATATACTACCTCATTTTGTTTAAATAACATTACTCCAGAAGATAAAAATAGAATAAATGATATTGTAAATATTTTAAGGATATTTAAATGATTTATAACATCAAAAATATCCTATTTAACCTTATACTGGAAAACAATAAGAAACATGACTCTTATCAGTTTGTTTCAGTACATTTAAAAGCAGATTCATCTCCATCACTAAAGCGTGTTTGACTTTGAATAAGTGACTTAAACTGGAAAAATTATTAGCTTCTTTTTAAAATTGAGAGATTACACAAGATTTGTGGAGATTCAATAGAGTCACAGCAAATTACTTTCAAAATCACTAGCATTTATCTACCTAGAAGGTCAAAGGCAGAGCCCAAAATCGGTGCTTCAGGATAACTCCCCTGGCAATTCTATGGTGCAATTCTGTTGGCAAGCCTGTTGGATTTAATCATTTCTACACTCTCTATCGAATATATTATTTTATAATTTCTAGTTTACCTTTTAATAAGGGGATAGCTTGAGATGTCTCTTAATTCCTTCACCCTTAAGTATAAGTCATTTTACAGAATTTCAGTTTTCCTTCTTGGGAGACTCAAGATAGTCCAGGCTAAACTCATGAGGTAATTCAACTGCTGTGTGGCTTGAGAAAAAAGAGAGCTGAGAGATTTAGGAAACTAATCTAAGCCTGGAAAAACCATCTCTGGAGTGACACATATCCAGAAAGATGCAGGGTGAAGTAAAATTTGAAGAAGATCCTCTACTGAACTTTAGAAAGCACTTTTAAAGTACTTTAATATGGCAAACCGTCACAATTCCTTCTTATACAAAAAGAACAAAAAAAGAGTGCTGCCTATAAATTTTATTGGATAAGTAAGAAGATAGCTTAGGATTAAAGGAGATGTTCTTTTGAAGGTGCTTTCTCTTGCAGCATTAAATCTTTGACACTGAGACCATTCTCTAGGCATCCATTCCAAATCTAATATCCAGAGAGAGTTGGACATAGGAGATACTATTTTTACTGTCAATTTTTACGTTTCTTTACTCCCTGAGTATTTTTTTTTAATAAGAATGGTAACAATGACTTTAATGAGCGTATGAATTTAATAACTGGTTAATTTTACTGTTCAGTGAAAAACAAAGCGTCTCAGAATGTTCTTTACAAAGGCAAAAGAATACTAAGCATTATGTTTAGATAGGCTCTGAGGAGGGACTCTACAAGTAAGCTAATAAAAAATATTATGTCTGGACAAAAATTTAGGTAACTTCTTATAGGATGAGTCTGGCAGTATCACCACTTGCTAACTGTTAAAAGCAGTTTTATATACAGTTGAAAGAAAAAAGAAAATGATAAAGTGTCAGTAGGGACCCAACACCTACCAAGAGTTCCAGGACCTCCCGCACCAAGAGCACATTCATATTAATGCATTACATTTAAGGGCTCCCAGAGTAAATATTTTCCATTCCCCTCATAGCTATATTCCCCATATGGAGACAAATTAATGAAGGGGGATTCTGGAACTGTACATAAATATTCAACTCGTGTCCGTATTTATGCCCCAACTTACAAATAACTAATAGTTGGCTGAGCCAAAATAACCATATAAGCGAGACATGTAGAAGGACTGCTGATTTCATTTATTATACCACCTGTGAACCTCCTAGGGGAAGGGCAGTCTAGTGAAATATTTAGGTGTGCTGACACAATTTTGTACTTGTTTATGAGGCTGCACCAGTCTATTCCTAATTTCCTGTTGTAACTCTCTGCTTCAAAGGCCAGGTCCACACATGGGAAGAATATTTTCTGCAAACAGTCTTCTTACAGCTCTGCTATCTCTGTCTCTCCAATTGCCTCTCTGGGCATTCTCTTCCCCTTTATGCTTTTAACAGTCATAAGGGATTTAAGTTGGCATTTGAGGCAGAACAAAACTAAAAGCTGTAGAGGTTTTAGTTGGCTATGTCAATTACCTGGTTCTGATTCTTTTTGAATACATAGGAGAAAAAAAAAAATCTTTTCTGATTCCTGGGCTGTTAATGACAGTGGGAAGAGATTTTACCCCTTTGCATTTCATCAAAAGATCAAATGGAGACAAACTGATCTTACTGTTGAGCTTCCAGCCTCACTACAAACATGTTTCCATCCTAAAGCGAAGTGTTGCTGTAATGCAGACAGCCTGGAAATAGTAGTGCTATCCCTCAGGAAGCACAGACAGCATCCTCTCCCAGAGGAGTAGTTAGTGCATTTTTTTAAGGATTCGTATGAAAATGTGCTAATCCTAGCTGGGAAGCTTTATGCTACTAAAACTGATTCTGACAAGGTAGTAGCTTCTGTCATTACATCTATGAAAGAATGCCTGAAATATTGCATACCATTATGACTTTCAGCTTTATCATTTGTTGTTCATTACTTACAATTTTAATGTCGATTGGATATGTGCCTGTTTAGTATTAATATTTACAGCTTGATATTTTGAATATTTGCTTTACCTTGAGATTGAGAGTTATTTTTAAAGATGTGTACTTTTGACATTGAATATTTAGATTTCCTAGAGGGCAGCCAGAATATGCCAGTCCAGTGGAATTCATTGCTTAACCAAAGGCAAACATAGAGCAGTAAGAGATTTCATTGCCTTTTCTGATGATATTAGACAAGTTGGAAAGCTAATGGCCTAAATGAGTTTGAGTTGGACCAGTTATTGGAATCAATGACATCTGGATGTTCTCACACCAAATGATTTCCACAATTCCCTAACTGCTGATGAATTACAGCATTCTACTATTAAGCAATGATCAGTTTAACTGTACGTCAATGATTTTCCCACTCTTCATCAAATAAATTCTGGCATCATGCTAAGCAGTAAAGAATATAATAATGCCTAGCCATTGGCTTAAAAAAAATTTAGAAAAATAATGAAATGCAAATAAAAATGATAATGAGAGTCCAAGGGGCACATTGCTTAACGGATAATTTGTTTGTTGTGCTTAAATATTGTAAAGGTTTTTGGTATGAGCACCATATTGTACCACATGTGATTCTGTTTTGCTTATACCAAAATAAATGTAATTGCCTGAGCTTTTGAATGAATCTCTTTTTTTTTTTTTTTTGATATAAGCCCTAATGATCATATTATTTAAAATGTCAGTATGAGTCTGCAGGCTAACATTCAGTATATTTCTTCTTAAAGTGATTTTTTTGTTTTGTAATATATATGTTTTTATCTGTATTTGAATATTTAAGGGGCACTTTCCAAAGCCACTCCTGAAGAAACTCAACTTTTTTTGTTTTATCTAATTATCTAATAAATTAATACAACAAGTGAGCTCATTAAATGCAAACGAGGAATAGGGAGAAGGTGTTGCTAGAACTTAATTAGCAAGATACAAAGACACCAATTAACACCTATAGCTCAGGAAAAAAAAAAAACAACTTTTTTTCGTGTGGCAGCATCAAAAAATAAAATCACAGCTGGTTACACATACTAAGTACAGTGCATATGAATTTCAGTCTTCTGTGATATTAAGGACTGAGGAGTAAGTAAAAAGGGGGATGGGGAAACAAGAAAAATTTCTAGGCTGGCCAATAAAGCACCGTTTTGCAAATCTGAATGTCTTCTGTTCATGTGTTTAGATGAGAGTATACATTTAAGGGGAAAATTCTATACAAATTCCAAACCAATAATATTTTCTGATTTCAATCCTTTGTACAGATATCTTCTCTAAAACACACTGTAAATATTTAACTTATAATAATTCTGTTTGATTTTATTAATTTTATCAATAATTACTGATAAATTATTGATTTTATCAATAATTATTTTTAAATCTAATTTGTTGATTTTATCAATAATTATTGATTCTTGATTTTTTCAATAATTATTTCATCAAGCCTAATAATTTATTTTATCAATAATTATTTCCTCAAACCTAATAATTTGTTGATTTTATCAATAATTATTTCATCAAACCTAATCATTTGTATGCTCGGCATGGTAACTCATGCTTGAATCCCAGGAACTGAGGAGGCTGAGGCAAAAAGATGGCTTGAACCCAGGAATTTGAAGCTGCAGTGAGATATGATTATACCACAGCACTCTAGCCTTGTTGACAGAGTGAGACTTTGTCTCCAAAAGTAAAATAATAGTAACAATAATTTTAAAAGAATGTAATAATTTATGTGTTAAAATAAACTTCATAAGACATAAACCTTCATAGCTTCCATAGTTTAAGGAGGCATGAACTTAAAAGAAGGTTCAGTTTTCTAAAAAAGAACTACAGGTAGTTCAAAACCAACATATATTAGTATGACTTGAAATGTATTTCATTTTGATTTAAAAGGAAACTGTAGTAACTAAAATTTTATGGTTCTCAAGATAACTTAAACTGGTTACACTTACATCTAAGTTTGTAATTGAGGCAGAGTCGTTAAATCCCACATGTAAAATCAGTGTGCTCCTGTGGCTTTCATTACATAAAGGAAGATTTGGAAGTATTCATCTAAAATAATGTTATGCCAATCTTTCCTGGGATGATATTTTTTAACTTCTATTTGAGGGTGATTGCGGCAATAGTACATAGAACTCCCACAAATCCTTTCCCAGATGTACTGACTGTTGGATGATCCCCCGTGTACACGGTGTGTGTGTGCATGCTTGTACGCCAGCACACTCACTGCCAAGTGCAAGTCACTGACACAGGGTTCCTGCATCTCTTAGTACTTCATCATTTATGTTCTAACAAGGGCATCCTCTTTGTTAACCACAGTACAGCTACCATTTCAGGAACCGGAATGTTGATAGAAAACCTTTATTTGATCTACCTTCTGTATTTCAGTTTTACGAATTGACTCAGTTATGTCTCTAATAGCTTATGTTACATCACATACTGAATTTGGTCCTAATGTCTCCTGAGTTTCCTTTAAACTGCAATGAGTCCTCAGATCTTTGTTATTTTCATGGCATTGGCATGTATGAAATTTTTTAACCATCAAGTGTTTCTGATTTAAGGTTTGTGTGATGTTTCCTAAGAATTTGGTTCATTTTTCTCATAATACCACTTACGTGATATGGTTTCCTTTTGAGTATCAGAACTGGGGCCACACAGTTATCTACTGACCCTTCATTGATAATGTTTACCATTTTTACATTACTTTTGTCTAGTTTATCTACTACTTAGATCTATGAGATAATTTTAAAGGTGGTCATATTTTGTCTAACGATCATAACTTTAAACAACACATTATATATTCTAATGAATCACATTGCATAACCTACATGTTAATCAAATTAAATATATTTATGTTTTAGAATTCTATCACAAAACCCACGATATTCTAATATAAAAATTTTAATTCACATTAAGCTCAACAAAATTCTCAACATTTTTAATGACTGTAAAATTCAAACACATTATTTAAAAATACGTGGTTTTAAGATTAGGTAGAACTTTTTTAAACGTTCTGTGTACAATCTGTGCCAATTTAAATTATGTTTGTTATTTCCTGTAAGACCACATGAACAAACTCACACACTTATCAAATAACTGAATACATTTCTCTACTCTCTTAAGAGACATTATCTACATTATTGTTAATGAGAAGATGGGCAGGTAAGTTATTGTCTGGTTGAGAAGATTAAAAAAAAACTGTATGTATCTGGGCAACATGGACTAAAAAGCGTATGTAATGATAATAGAGGTGTGGTTACCATGTCATTATTTGGCCAATCTATTTTTATCATTGAAACTCAGATCAAGATCAAGAATCAGAATGACCCTAATTGCCCTCTGTGTCATGCTATATTTTACATATTATATTTTACATGTTTGACCTCTAAGCCTGCTTAAAATGATTCTGGAACATCAAATTACTTACCTCTTGGGTTAGAGCCACTGTTACTTCAGTCCCAATATATCCTCCTGTCATTTTTTTCCTTGTTTTGCTGAAAGACATTCTCAGAAATCTGTTTCTCCAGAAATTTATATAAAGATGATTTTTGTTCTTATAAATCTAAAACTATTATTTCTTATTCTTATATTAGAATGATAATTTGATTAAATAAGGATTTTTTTTGGGGAATTTTAGCTTCATAATTATTTTCCCTCAGCACTTCCATAGATACAACTCTTTGGAGTCTAGAATCTAGAATTACTAATTCAAAATTTATAGCAAAAGAGTTCCACTTCCATTTAAGATACAGAACATGAAAGAGTATTACCAATACCTTAATAATTTTGAAAAATATGTGGGACATACTACAAAATCATCTCTATTTTTGAATCCAACAGAGAGCTGATATTGCAAGGAAATGAAATAGCCTAAAATCCAAGGCAAGACAGGCCATGCATCAATAGATATTTTTAGCAAAGCATGGGGGTGGGGGGAGATGAGGCCACCTTTATCCTCTTCCATTGCATAAGAGCCAGATCCATGACAGTATGTAACTGATAGAATGTGGTAGAAGTATACCTATACCAGTTTCTCTGCCTAAACCTAAAGGAAATGGCAACTTTTACTTTTCAACTTTTGGAAAACAATCCCTCCAAATCCTTGCCTGCCAAGTGAGTTCGACTCTCCCAGGGGAGACAGTATTGTTAAAAGAACAACTTCAGCCAAACTAAATTTAAAGGAGTTTAATTGAGCAATGAACAATTCATCAATTAGGCAGTCCCCAGAATCACAGCAGATTCAGAGATACCCCAGGGATGCCTTGTGGTCAGAATAAACTTATAGACAAAAATGTAAAGTGACGTACAAGAATCAGAAGTGAGGTACAAAAATAGCTGGATTGGCGGCAGGTTGGTGTTTGCCTTATTTGAACACAGTTTGAACACTCATTGCTGTTTGAGTGGCTGAAGTATGGCTGTTTGGATTGACCAAGACTCAGCTATTGTTATAAGTGCAAACTCCTAGTTAGGTTTAAAATCTTCTCTGCTTATTAAGTTAGGTTGCATTTCATCCATAAGGATGCAAATATAGAAGTATGACATCTTTCTCAGGACATACTTAGTTTGCTTTAACAGTATAAACCATATGACCTGCTAATATTTGACATTCTTTGATCTTAAACAAACAAACAAACAAACAAACAAACAAAAACCACAAAAAACTAAATTTTGTAGGTTTCAGCCTAATATAAATTTTGAGAAATATTTTGTGGTAATAGTTCAGCAGACTTAGAATGTGCATGCTGGAAATGATTGACTAGCAGGAATTCTAATCAGAAGTCTAACGCAAGACAAGGTAAAAACATGCCGTTTATTTTTCTCTCTGATGAACGCAGAGGCTGGCCAAATCACATATTTAATAAAACAAAAAGTGTTTTTCTCTAGTGGTCTAGAGTAAAATAAAACAAATACTTTATTTTTAAAGTATTTTAATTGAGGAAATACTAATGTTCAGGATATGTGAATTGCCTAGAATTCCATATGCACTCCTACTGTTTCAAAAGTTTATAAGAACCTAGCAAGTTCAAGAACCTGAACACTTTGTGATGGCATCCAAGGCTTTGTATCCAATCACTGATTTATTTTGGATACAAATTCAGTTAATCTTATGGTCAGATATTTGGTACAATATTACCCAATAAAATTACTTAATACTTATGAATGAAAAATAAGCTTAAGTCAAGGCACATGTAGAGCACGTGTCTTCTGTCAACTGATAAAATGTAAGAGGTTTTCTTTGGGGGTCTCAACACATGGCTAGCCATTTTGACTCTTAGGCTGCTGACTCACTTACTATTAAATATCACAGACAACCCTGTAGCATTTGGCCAAAAATTCCAACCTGATCTTTTCTTTGGCAATGAGTTGCAAAGCTGGACTGATCAGCACAACTATTCAACTATTCACCATCAATTATTCGCCTTTTTTTTGGACCCAGTTCTCATTCTCTTTTTGCATATCTATGTACCCAAAACCTCTCTGAGATTTCAGATTACCACCCACTTCCTCAGCTTCTATCTCTCACACATACTTCACATGTGGCTTACTACTTCCCTTTTAATTCTCATCTTCTTGCTGTTTTATATAATTCATTTTAAACTTAACAAAGACTTGGAAAGATAAGTAAAAAATGCATATGGTTAGTCTGTCATCTTGAATTCAAATTTGCATTAAACAAATATAAGTTAGTTCCATGAGACTTACATTTCAATGTACTAGGGACAATCATTCTTTATCAATGACAATACTCCCTGATGTGGTTTGGCTGTGTCCCCACCCAAATCTCATCTCAAATTGTAATACAAATTGTAATCCTCACCTGTCAGGGAAGGGATATGGTAGGAGGTGTTTGGATCATGGCATGGTTTCCATCATGCTGTTCTCACTATAGTGAATGAGTTGTCACAAGATCTGATGGTTTTATCAGTGGCTCTTTCTTCTCTCTCTTTCTCACCTGCTGCCATGTAAGACATGCCTGCTTCCCCTTCCACCATGACTGTAAGTTTCCTCAGCCTCCGTAGCCATGCAGAACTGTGAGTCAACAAAACCTCTTTCCTTTATAAATTACCAGGCCCCAGGAAGTTCTTAACAGCAGTGTGAAAACATCCTAATACACTCCCCAAATATCCACCAAGTATTCAGTATTCTTGAATACTTACTATGTCCCAGGTGGTCCTGTGTCTGTCTTGTATCCATATTTCTATTGTTTAGTAGTCTGGAATCTATGTATTCTCATAAAATGAAATTATGCTTCAAAATTTAAGTATGCATTTGAAGTTATTGGAGCCCAGAAAGAGGTTCTCAATCTCAGTCCAAGAGAAAAAGCTGAAATCTCATAAAGGAAGATGTTAAATTGAGCATTTAAAGATGATGCAAAAAGTTTGGCAGGTAAAAAAAGTGAAGATGGTGCAAAGTCTGGAGACAAAATTGCTTATTTGGGACACGAGAAAACCCTGAATATGGCTAAAAACCAAGATGTGTGGGGGAAGACTATAGCAGAAAAGACTAGATACATGAGCATTAGGACAACGCTAAGAATCTTGTTTCTATCCCTTAGCTAGGAGAGGAGGCCAGCTAAAACTGGAGACTGTCAGTATCCAGGGACCCCCAGTCTGCACCAGGGCATTCTGTTACACAGCTCTCTCTAGCAACATGCGTCTAAGAACACTGAAAGTGTACTGCATAATTGTTAAGATATTTACACCAGAGTGACTGAAGATAAAAGGAGGAGGAGGGGATGTTCCTGAAAATGCTGTGAGTACAGGGATCAAACGATGGGGCTGGCTTAATGAGGGAAGAAGCAGCAGGCAGAAAAAACCAGTTTGAGGCTGAATAGAAGGCACTGGGGAATAAAAGCTGTGATAGAGAGATGATGCTGTTTACTGACTGCAGACACTAATCTTACACCGTTCAAAGATGGAGAGATCCAGGTGCTAACAAGGACCTGAGTGTGGCCAAGAGAGTGCATGCCAGAGTGCCTGGAACTGAAAATATATTGAGGAGGAAGCATTAAGAGGCCAGGAAAGCATTGCTGTTAGTACACAAGAGCATGTCAATTTGTTATCACAGAGCTAAATCAATATTAGCTGTTAATAACTAATGCACTAAATAACTATATTGTTTTTAGTATTACAGTCTTAATTTTATACATATTTATACAAAATATTTCCATATGGTTGTATCAAACTAAACATTTCAACACTTCCACTGAAATATTTGATCAGTTGAATATTGAATATTGAAACAGTTGAAATATTGAATATTGAAACAGTTGATCATTGAACAATGTGGAGGTTAGGGCTGCCAACACTCACACTCCCAGTCACACAGTCAAAAATGTATGTATAACTTTGACTCCTCAAATGCTTGACTACTGATAGCCTACAGTTGACTGAAAGCCTTACCAATAACAAGCAGTAAATTAACACATATTTTGTATGTTATTGATTTATATTCTGTATTCTTACAATAAAGAAAGCTACAGAAAATGCTAAAATCCCATTTGACCCAGCAATCTCATTACTGAGTATATATCCAAAGGATTATAAATCATTCTACTATAAGGACACATGCACACGAATGTTAATTGCAGCACTGTTTACAATAGCAAACACCTGGAACCAGCCCAAATGCCCATCAATGATAGACGGGATAGTGAAAATGTGGTACATATACACCATGGATTATTATGCAGCCATCAAAAACGATGAGTTCATGTCCTTTGTAGGGACATGGATGAACCTGGAAACCATCATTCTCAGCAAACTGACACAAGAGCAGAAAATCAAACACCGCATGTTCTCACTTATAGGCGGGTGTTGAACAATGAGAACACATGGACACAGGGAGGGGAGCACTACACACTGGGGTCCTTTGGGGGGAAATGGGGGAGGGATGGGGGATGGGGAGGTGGGAAGAGATAGCATGGGGAGAAATGCCAGATACAGGTGAGGGGAAGGAAGGCAGCAAACCACACTGCCATGTGTGTACCTATGCAACAATCTTGCATGTCCTTCACATGTACCCCAAAACCTAAAATGCAATTAAAAAAATAATAAAAATTAAAATTAAAAAAAAGAAATTCATAAGGAAGAGAACATATACTTACTATTCAAGAAGTGGAAGTGGGTCTTCATCCTCATCGTCTCCATCCTTGTTGTCTTCATACTGAGTAGGCTGAGAAGAAGGAGGAAGAAGAGGGGTTGGTTTTGCTGTGTCTGGGGTAACCAGGTAGAAGCACATCTGCAGATAAGAGAACCCACACTGTTCCCACCTATGTTGTTCAAGGGTTAACCGCATTTAAGTTATTGAAATTATAACATCTTGATCTGTAAAAATTAAATGCTGAACATTTTAGGCTCATCTGTTATGCTTTAATATTGCAATGTGAACATTACAAGACTTTCAGGATGCACCTCGAATAAAATATACAGCTATTAAGATGCCAAATTCGTAATAGAAGTAAAGTCTGATTAAATTTTCTTTAAATTCCTTCTAGATTACTCTTCACAAACAATAGAATTAATGGGTTACTATCAACAAAAAAGAAGCATTGGAGTTCCTTAGCATCAGAATAAAGGATAACCAAATTTTATGATCAAACTAGGTTAATACATAATTTGGCAAAAATTATGTTAACTCAAAATCTTAACATCAAAGCTATAGCACATTGTATAAAAACTGGGACTCTCATGAAACAAGAGTTAAAAATGAAAATGCACAAAACAGGAAGCGTAATATTTAAGTTGAAAAATGCTTAGAATAAAATGTCTAAATTACCTGATTGGAAATGTTAGAGAACAGAACTAATCACTGATATCTCAGTTTTGATACCAACATAAGTGAGAGTGGTGATGGTGGTAGCACTCCTTCCTAGAATCAACTAGGAATGTCCCTTCTGCTATCAGCCTGGAGAGTCATCTTACAGCAGGATAAAGATAACTGTGTCTTATACAGGTGCCATTCTTCAGAGAAGCTGAATAATGCAGCTGGAGCAGAATTGAGCAAAAGTGCATTTATATGAATGGATTATATTACCGTTTTTCAATTTAAAGAACCAAGTTTTCCCTCCACCCTGTCTCTACTCCCCTTTTCACATTATCTGCAACTACCCCTCTCCAGCCATTCGACTGCTTTCACAAACTTTTCTAAGGATATAAGTGAAGCTGAATAGACAGTGAATTTAATAACAAATGAGTGGTCCAAGCACTGTATATTTTACCTCCCATCTTAGATTGGGTGGCCTAAAATGCAGAAATTTATTTTTCACAGGTCTGGAGGCTGGGGAGTCTCAGAGAAGATTCTTGGTAAGGGCTCTCTTCCTGACTTGCAGAAGGCTGCCTTCTTGCTGTATCCTCAGATGGTGGAGAGAGAGATCATGTCTTTCATCTCCTCTTATACAGAAATTAATCTCATTTATAAGGGCTCTATCCTCACGACCATTCCTCACATCATCACATGAGGAATTAGGGCTTCAGTAGCTGAACTTTGGGCCCATAAAGTATTTGGTCCAAAGCACTCTCCATCAACAGCAGCAATTCCTCCATGGGAAAGTAACTAAATGACATTGTAACTGCAGCAGGCCAGCCTGCACGCTGCCAGTGTGACCAAATCAATTCCTCATGCATACAGGCAATAAAAATGCAGCCGGCCCTTAAGGCGACACAAAGAGACAGATACCCAGAGAAAGGGGATTGGAGCCCCTATGGAGCCCGTGCTTCCTAAGCCTGGCAACAGTTTGGCATGGCTAGGTTTAATCCGTCTTCTACAGGTGGTGCTTCTGGTGCAGAGGAGACTTGCAAAAGCTGCTAAGGAGCGACCCCATCACTGTGCCTATCCTGGCGCAAAGTCCCATGTGTGCCCTCTCTGCTTATGGCGGGGTCTGTAACTCTCTTACAGTCAAGAGAATAGGATTCTCCCTTTTCAAATGTTAGCTTACCTAGATAGACTTGTAATTCTCAGAAACAAAATATAGCATAAGGATAAGGGTAATAGGATAATATCACTTCACTTTTCTGCTGGGGTGCCTCTTTTTCTTTCTTTCTTTCTTTCTTTTTTCTTTTCTTTTTTTTTTTTTTTGGACACAGGGTCTTGCTCTGTCCCCCAGGCTGGAGTGCAGTGATGCAGTCATAACTCATTGCAACTGCCACCTCTTCCAGGCTCAGCGATCCTCATGCCTCAGTTTTCCAAAACTGGGATTACAGACAGGTGTGCATCACTGTGCCTGGCTAATGTGGTGAGGGTTTAAACTCTTTTTATTTGCTGACATAATTACAGAGTATAACATGTGTTTCTCAGCATAATTGCAAAAACCCTTCAGTTTTTATTTACTAAAACATAAATTCTAATTAAACGATTACAGCAGTTATGGCATAGTAGACAAAACAAAAATATCGAAACAAAAGTCTAAGGAGGCGTCTTGTCTGCATCACCCCATCCCTGGGGGACCTGGTCTCATCCTTGAAAATCTCCCTTGTACTATTGTGAGAATGGCCTAAGAGAGTGGATGAGAAAACACTTTCTAGAGTTTAGAATGCCGTCAAAAATTGAATTGTCATTTTATTGTTTAATGGATCTTTTTAGATTGATAAAGAGCAATATAAACGTATGCCTATTGAATTTTCCGCCTCATTTGTCCATGTATGCTCTGACATACACACCATCTAACAATGTGTGTTAACTTGTGCAGATGAGCTAGGAAAAAACAAAAGTATTTTCAGCTGATGCCCTAACTTCTGCTAACTCTGAAGATATTTAAGCACATCCTCTAAATGTGCATAGTCATGGCTCTGGCATTTTCATACCATCAGTGGCTGTTGGCTCAAATCCTTTGCATCCTCCTGTGGGCTCTACTTGTCATCACAGGTATTAAGATCACCCACCCACAGGGGCGACCGTCCATGCAGCATGAATCTCATCGAAACTGATACTGTATCTACAAAGCAAATACATAAAATGCTTTTTCTCATACGTTCAAATGCATATGTATGTATTCTATTAATTGTCTTTATTGACAATTCTTGCTTATGCAATAACTTTTATCAACTTTTATGTCCTCCCTCTTTCTGGAATGATGAATAACATCTCATGCTTTCTTCTGAGGATTGCTTATCAAAAGATTAAATCCACATGTAGAGACTCAAATTCATCAGAAATTTTTTTCTGTTCTCTGATTTGTTTGTTAAATCGTGTTTGTGAATTCATCATTTGCAATTTCTAATTTGTAGCACTAATTGCATCGACTTTGAATTCTGCATAAAATCATCTTCACAAAAACAGTGCAATTTACTGTATCATATTTGTATGAGTTTTCCATCACTTCTTCTTTTCTGATTCATATATTTTTAAAGTAATGCAAAATGTTTTTAAAAAAATCATTCTTATTTAATGACATTTATTACACTTTATTATTAAAATCGATTGTTCCAAATATTGATATATTTAATGAATGCTTTATATTATTACTTAACTTGTATGATCAAAACAAGATCTATGTATTTACTACAACTAACGTAGTACTTGCTATGAGCATGCCACTTGCCCAGGCTGGAGTGCAGTTGCAGGATTTTGGCCCACGGCAACTTCTGGCTCCCAGGTTTAAGTGATTCAGCGTCCCGAGTAGCTGGGATTATAGGCACTTGCCATGTTGCCCGGCTAATTTTTTGTATTTTTAGTAGAGATGGGATTCCACTATGTTGGCCAGGCTGGTCTTGAACTCCTGACCTTAGATGACACACCTGCCGCAGCCTCCCAATGTGCTGCAATTACAGGTATGAGCCATTACGCCTGACCCTAGCATGGCACTTTTCTATGTGTGTTCAACAAATCTCAAAACAACAATGTGATGCAGATATGATTATTGTATAAGCTTCATAAATGAAGAAAACTGAGATTCAGAAAGATAATTGTTCAATGTCAATTTGAACAATAGTATTTTACAGAATGTGAGTATAAACTTACACAGTCTGTTTCTACAACTCATCCTTTTAAGAAATAACATCAGTGGTTCCCAAACCTTAATGTATGTAAGAATCATTTTAAGAACCTATTAAAATAGAGTTTCCTAGGTCCCATGCTCAGATATTCAGAGATTTAAGGTAGGGCTTCTGAATGTGCGGGTCTAAGAAACTCACAGATGTTACTGCTGCTGCTGGTCCAGGTACTATGCTTTGAGACACACTGAGCTACATATACTGACTCTTGTGA
The DNA here is from genome assembly GCF_048565385.1 of Saimiri boliviensis. Classification (NCBI taxonomy): domain Eukaryota; kingdom Metazoa; phylum Chordata; class Mammalia; order Primates; family Cebidae; genus Saimiri; species Saimiri boliviensis. The sequence continues at coordinate 8,297,853 of NC_133464.1, read as the reverse complement.
GGATAATCAAAGATGTCATAACCTGAATCTGAATAGCGTTCACTATTTTCACTCAGAAAACACTAAAATATTGTTCTGTTTTGGAAAAGATAAAACTTTACCAGTCAATATATTATACCTAACATAATACTTTGAAATAATATATAGAAGCATCTTTCAGTAAAGGTTAAGAGTCACATGGCTTTGTGTTCCTTGGAAGTTATGCTATTTTGATATGGAGCACATTGTGTATCTTCCTGAAACTCAATTTTGTACAGTTGTAACGTAGTCATACCACCTACTACACTGAGTGGATTAACTGAGATAATACAAACATAGCATCTAGCTTAAGGACTCGGTAGCTGCTTTATTAGAAGCTATTTTTCTTCTCAGGCTATTAAGAAGGAAAAGAAACATAGATTATTCAAACAAATCAATAATACACAGCAAAGAAGAGGGGGAAATAGCATCAAGAAAAGGAAGAAAGACCTTGGAGGTTATACACCATATTGACAAACTTCTTGTTTCATCCAAGTGGAGGTTCAATTAATTTTATAACAAAAGTCACAATATTTCCTGACAATCTTTCTTGCTAATAGCTTGAGTAAAGTTATTAAAGGCCATTATACTCTCCTGAAATAGTCCGCTTCCAGTAAGAACTCATTAAGCACTTTAAACTGTGGGACATGATTATAGAGAATAGAATACTAATTGTTAAAAATAACTGAATTAATTCATTTCAATATGTTGATATATAAAAATCTCTTACCCCATGTAATTCTTAAATATTACAATTCCTTTTCCTCTGATCTTTAAAATGTGTTACCTATTTCTAACTCCATTTTCTTTGTTATATGTTAGTGGAATGTGGCATTACTTACACTTTTACTGTTCAATCCAATATTGGGCAAAAACAGTGTAGGGAAACATTATGGCATGAACAATCTGGCCACCGTCAAAGCATAATCTGCCCTTTCAACGTGGATCACCTTATCGATTTCCAGGTTTCTTTCAGTCATCACAAAGGTTGCTGTCATGACAAAACCAAAGTGTTTAGACTTCCTCTTATTCTATCTTGATATCTCCTGGTTAAAGATTGATTAGTGGGAGAAGGCAAATTCCATTTGAAAGAGCTTCTAAAATGGAATTTACAAGCATTGAAGAGTTGTCTTCAAGAGAATAGGCAAAACTAATATGTAATAATTAAAAATCAGGATAGCAATTACCAGGATAGCAAAGCCCTAGGTCAGGATAATGCTCTATCAATGTCTTATTTTACTGGCATGTCGGTTACATGGATATATTCACTTAAAATCCATTGAGTCTTGGGCTTCTGATTTGTGTACTTTTCTATACATACTTTAATTTTCAGTAAAATTTTACTTAAAAGAATGTATGGTCCTAAACTCAGGTATTCTTCTGTGCTCCAACCTTCCACATTTATGAGGCAGGCAACTAAAACATAAAAACTACTTACTTGCTCCTATAAATTTTATTTTTGGTCTGCTGTTCAGAGCAGTATTAAAAAGACACCTTTTCTTGAACAAAATATTTTTATTTCATTGTCTATGGAAATACACATTTCCAAAGATTGTAAACTGATTCTTGTTTTATGATGGCTCTTAGTTTCCTTGTTTTATACAAGTCAAAAATCATCCCTGGATAAAAATCAGAGACCTAAATTCAGAGGCATGATCTGGGACAAACCCATCTAGTTCTGGAAAAATAAAAATCTCCATCTTCTAGATTTATTTATGTTATTACTATGCTCCAACAGCATCATTTTGGTTTTTAAAGATTTTAGAATAATTTGTTTTCTCTAAACCAATTTGTATCATGTCAAAGTGAAATAGCAGTTTTATAACCACCTGGGGGAACAAGCAATCCTCTTCTATAAATAAAAAAGTAATCTGCATAAATATGTACTAAGATATCCCTATAGACTTTTAAAATCTAGTATAAGGGGGAGGGGAGTGAGTAAAAACAATTAAAAAAATATGTGAAACAAGTTCCAAACTTTGCATCATTTGCCATACTCTAATTATCTAATAAATCAATATAAATGCTCAAAAAAGATTTGTACAAATATTCAGCCGGATTAGAGGCAGCTAATTCAGATAAGCATGTATCTTCCCACTGAGCTGTATGCTCCAAAGTAGAAACTTATAAAAGGAACTCTCAGCAAATATGAATAACATGTTAGGAAGAGCCAATATATTTAAATTTGAAAATTCTGAGCTATGTTGCATTATATTGCTCATCAAAGAGTATTTTTACATTAGTCAGCTCTAAATGTATTTCCTTCTTCTCTGTAATAGATTCATATTAAGCTGACAGATATGCAATTGGTAAAGCAGGAATGAATGCCTTCCCATTGACAAGTTGTCAGAAGGGCAAGGGAAATATCCCAGATATTTGTTCCCAGATGAGAGGGAACAAAAACAAAAAAGTCCACAACAACAATGTGGTCTCTGAAATAAATGTCTTCATTAATCCCTTTCCAGAGATAAATAGCATTCTGAGTATTCAGGCTAACACTTAAAGCCTGAGTCAAGCGAAAAGCTGTTCTTGCAGCTACCATAATCTGCAAAATATTCTGTGTATCTGCCTTGTTTATTGTTCCATGTTATCAGCTAGGTCACAATGAGTAAACCTATCCACAAATTGGAATTTGGGTGTAATTACACAATGATCTTGAGCAAAGGTTGTCTCTATTAGTAATCATGAACATGACATCCTACTATGAGAGCTTTGATTGTGAATTTTAAATATTTCAACAACCAGCCTCTGCGTACCAGTGGCATCTTTCAGTCCTGTGAAACTTGTATGGATGTTCATTTCAAATATTTCGTGTATGCTTATATCCACTCTATCACATGTTATATTTCTTGTCTTTGTACCAATTCTACTATTTCATTTAAAACATTTTTCCCCTACTTCAAAACATTGGTTGTCTTCCTTTCTTTGGGAAATCTTTCCAGTTAGCCTTCATTCCATTAAAAAAAAAAAAAAAAAAAAAAAAAGAAAAGAAAAAAAGAAAAGAAAAAAAAGGTAGCAAAATAGAAGACTTTTTTTTTTTTTTTTTTTTTTTTTTTTTTGATTTGGAGTCTTGCTCTGTCACCAGGCTGGAGTGCAGTGAAACGATCTCGGCTCTCTGCAACCTCCAACTCCTGGGTTCAAGCAATTTTCCTCCCTCAGCGTCCTAAGTAGCTAGGACTACAGGTGCATGCCACTATGCCCAGCTAATTTTTGGATTTGTAATAAAGGTGGGGTTCCACCCTGTTGGCCAGGCTTTCTCGATCTCCTGACTTCGTGATCTGCCTGCCTCTGCCTCCCAAAGTGCTGGGATTACAGATGTGAGCCACTGCGCCTGGCTGAGATGACTTCTTTTAATGTGATTTGAAACACATCAGAAAATGCTCAGTTTTCTAGAAAACTTGTGGCTAATGTTTTAATTTCAATTTTTTAAAAGAAGCTTTACCAATTTTGGCCAATTTGCTTTGTTAATATCAATCACTCATTCAACTTAATGCGTCTTTATTATGTGATAAGTTGAATTTATACAAATAAAATAGAATATGTTTCTTGCCTTCAGATTCTTCACAGCCCAAGCAGAATTCAGAATTGTGAACTAGTAATTGTAATAAAATATTTCATAACTATTCAAATCAATGGGAAATCAATGAGGGAGTAATTAAGTCTTCAGAGAGGGTGGGAAATACACCAGGAATTTCACTAATGAAGAACTGCTGTAAATCATTATTAAAGGATGAATTAAAATTTACAAAAAAATGAGACAAGAAAGGCCATTCTAGGAAGAATTTAAAAAAGTAAAAGCATTTAGTTATAAAACTGGGGGGAAAGGATGTTTGGTTTGCAGAACTGTAGCAGTTCAGAATCACCAGATTTGGAGGAGCAGGAAGCGAAAGGACAGACGTTGGAATTCGATTATCATGAACTTGAACATCATTGTACATTCTTGGACATTATCCATGAATGAGCTAGCATGGACAGTTATGGTAAGGAAATGGAGGATGGGAGAGAAATGTCAGCAGGGGTGAGGGAATATTGGTGTTACTGTTCTTGTGCATTCATCCTTCTAGACTGCTAGCTTTTGAGAAGTTCTCCTCAGTGCGCAGGCTCAGGGAGACTTGGGGCAAAACATTCCCCCACTTTAGAGACAGTATGAGTCACGTTAAGGAGCTCAGGCTAATTTGCTCTTCCCTGGGGATCTGATACTAGGGCTTTTGCTTTCATCCACCTTATGATGAAGACTTTATCACAAACTAAATTACAGTAAACAACTCTTCATCTGGATACACCATGATGGAGCTTTTTGCTTTGATTCATACATTTTCCCATAGAGCAATCTTTCTTCTTGCTTGCAAATTTTCTCAGAGACTGGAGTACAGTGAATAGCTTGGCTAATTCCCTGCATTAATTCATGCATCTAACCCATACTTATTGTGCTATTATATGCCAAATACTATTGTAGACTTTAGAGAGACAGTAGTGAGCAAAACAAGCAGACATCCTTGTTATGGAGTTGCCATTTTAAGGGGGAAATAGGCAATAAATAAAATAAGCAAAATACGTTTGTTAGATTGGGATAAGTGCTATGGAGAAAAACAAGTCAGAGATGGTAGACAGGAAGTGCATTTGTGGGGGGACAATTTAAGATAGGGTGGCAAGGCAAGTTGCATTGAAACGATGACATTTGAATCAAAACTGGAAGAACCATGAAAGAGAATTGACGAGGTTACCTTGGGCAACTGCATTCCAGGTGGAAGGAATTGCAAAGTGCCAAGGCTCTTGACAGAAGCATAGTTAGGTGTGGGCAAGCTAACGGGACCTGTTAGGAAAAGCAATCAGAGGAGGAAGGGCACAAAGGCAATTCCATCTTTCTAGTTGCTTTGATTAAAAAAAGTGAAATCACTCTTGAGTCTCATTGTTCTCCCTCATGACACATGCAATTCTCAGCAACACCATTGACTCCTTCCTCAATATAAAACCAATTTCCACATTTCTGATAACTTGTCGTGCTGCTCCCTGGGTTCTAGACACCACCACTTTTTGTCTAGATTACCATACTATCAACCAGGAGATTTCCCTTTGGTGCCATTACCCCCTTCAGTGTATTCTGAAAACAGCAGTGGAGTCACACAGCCACAAGTGGTTTTGCATTTCCCAATGTCCTCCTAATAATCATCAAGGAGCCATGCATCCCCCTCCCCACACTCCCTGACTTCATTCCCTTTTAGGAGCACTCATGGGGCCTTTTTGTTTTCTTAGAACATGCCAGGCACACTTTCCAGCCAGGGACTCCAACTTCAGTTCATTCTGTCTGGACTATATCTATAAACTTGGTAAGCTCAAAGAAGAAAGTATTTTTAGAAGCACTCCAAGTTTCAAGTGCAGAAAACTCTTATCTACCAGTTCTAAAGAAATAGAATGGGGAACGTGGGTAACTGCAAGCCATGGGTAACTTTTAAAAACTTCTTTTTGCTTTTTTTTAATATCTAGACATTTTTCCTTGTTGAACTTGTGATACACATAAGAAATATTAAAATAACAAATATCAATTTAAGTTGATTTAACATAAACAAGGAAGCAGAAAAAGTATGGTAATAGATGTAGGGACATGGGAAAAAGACAGTAAGATCTTGGAGGTGAAAAACAAGCTTTATTTTCTTCACATGTTTTTTTCTTAGTATTATTCTGTCTTATGACCGGATTTTTTTTATATTGGATTTATGAATAAGATGCTTATTGTACTTCACTGTTTTGTTAAATATCTCAAAAGTTCTTTACAATTCCCAATACACTTATTTCTCTGGATTTTTATAAACCATTGGGTTTTAAATGTTTTATTTAAGGTCAGACTTCAAAGAATGTTTGACAAATGATTTTACAATTGAAACAGCTTCTACAATGCCTCTAGAACTGAAAAACATAAATTCATATTAAAGTATAGCTAATTCAAGATTTTCTGATATTGCCCTGATTATCAATTATACTTAAATAAATTACCTAAGTCTTTATTATATTTTCAACTTTCGTTTATTGTAGCAAATTTATGACAGTGTAGCAGGAAGAGGCAATATATTCAATACTGGTCTTTTCCTTTATTATTTCACTCATATTTAAGCAATAAAATTGAGGATTCATTGGCATTGCTATCATAGCTTACTATAATAAGCTATTGGCATCTCTTCAAACATAAAAATACTATTAAAAATAGCTGTAGCAAATTTTAAATAACTGTATATGCATCTCATGTTTTCAGATAATGTGTAGAAAAGTCTCAGAAACCTGGTGTTAGACCTTGGCTAGGAAATACATTTTTGTAACCTAAAACTAAATCATTAAAAGTAAAAACTTAAGAAACTAGTCTTTTTTTTTTTTTTAAAAAAAAAAAAAGGCATTTTCTTAAATTGTACCTTAAATTTTTGCCAAAGCTCTCCTAAAATTGTTCTCTTATGTAAAATAATAATAATAATAATAAATGAAGCTCTAATGAGAAGTTTCATTTATAACTCATTGTCCTTATATCCACATCCCAAAGTAGTAGATTCAACACATGCCTGAGCTAAGCGCTGGCCCCGCTGTCACCATTGGCTCTGGTCACTGTTGAAAGTGCTTTTGTCACTTTGTCTTGGATGACTGTGTAGATGTGACTAAAATATGTAATGCATTTTTTCCAAGCAATTAATTCTTTTTTTCAGTTAGTGTAGACAGAGTCTATTAAGCAATTAACTGTGGTTAACTCAATTACAGAAAACATAATTCATCTGATTCAGAAAGTTAACTGACAAGGCAAGTGAACTCTGGCTAACCTCAGTGGGATAGAAATGGAGAGTAATAAGGCCACAAGGACCAATCGTCCTAGAAGAAGAATCCACACAGGAACAACGTGGAGGTACTCAAACACGCGGTCAAGTGCTTATGACTTTAGTATGGTTTGGGTTGCTAAAATTTTTTATTTTTTCTTACATGAAAGTTTATCTTTACCAAGAAGTGTAAAAATTTCTTTCTTTTGAAAAAACAATAAATTCCATGTATTCACATTAATTGTTGATACAAATTACTACATGTTCACTAAAACCTCTATTAGCTGATTACTTTCACACCGTGCGTCTAGGACAGTGTTCATTTTCTGAAATGTTTGATGGTAACATCTTACTCTTCAATTTTTACTTAGCAAACTCACTCTCCCATCACACTGAAGAGAAGAGAAAAATTTTATAAACTAAAATGTATTATTAAATCTGTGGCAAGTTTAAGATTTCAAAAATCCTTGCGTAAAGATTATTAAATGTCTATCACATGTATTTCATAAAAGATTTTTAAAAACTAAACTAAATTAACTCTGATTACTTTTTGTTTATTTGAGGCATACTATTTTCTTGATATATTAATTTTAATTTAATCAAAATTCTCAAAACTCTTTTTGTGACATCCATAGAAGGACACAGGCTCCAAGGAAAGAAAGGGTACATATGAATAACAAATATCCAGGTGGAACATAATGGTTGATAAAGTAATGTTCACCAGTAGTGTATTAGAATTTTTATAGTACTCAATGCCTCAAGATCAAAAAACAGGCTGAATTAATACCAAAAAGAGTTAATATTAGTTAGGGTTAAGGGGTCTTTATACTGATGTTCTTACTACCCAAAACAGCTGTGGTAGATATGAGAAGAAAGAATTATAAATAGTGCACCAAAGCCAGGACAAAAAAAGAGGGTGGATGTTATGTATAAAGCTAATCAAGAAGTGGATATAATAGCTTCTACTTTAGGATACACTAAAGATAGGAAAATAATTATATTTTTATATAGAATGTGTCAGCTAGCCTCTAAATGCCTATAGTGGTATCAAAGCTAACACATGCTAATTTAGCTAGGTATCAACAATATGCTGGCAATTAGTAACAGTGCTTTCAAGCAATCACTGAAGTTACAACACAAGCCCCATGGTAGGCAGCACAAATGACGTTCTTATCTTGTTCATCACTCTTCATAATTTTTAGTGGGAGAAAGAATAGGCCTTTTCAGGTTATCTATTGCTGCATAACTAATAACCCTGAAAACTCAGTGGTTTAAAAATAACAATAATTGCATTAAGTTTCAGGGTTTATAGGGGACCAGAACTAGGAAAGAGCTTGGTTTGGTGTTACCATTTCAGAGTCTTTCCTCATGATTGCATTTAAGTGGTGGTTGACATTGAGTAGGGACAGGAGCAGAGGGTGATAGAAGAGCAGGTGAAAGCTAATGTGGCATCCCTATCCTTTAAACTAGTGTCAGGGTCTCTCAGGGACTAGTTTGGGTTTCCTTACAATGCCGTGGCCTCAACATAATCAGATTGCCAATAGGATGGCCAAAGGGTCCAAGGGCCTGCAGTCCAGTGACCAAGATGATCAAGGTATAGAAAGGGCCTGTAGTCCAGTGATTGGGATAAATCAAGCTGTAGAAACGGCCAGTATTCCAGCAATTGAGACGATCAAGCTAAAGAAAGGGCCTGTAGTCCAGTGATTGAGATGATCAAGCTGATTAGGAAGTCAGCTGTTTAGGAAGAATAATTAGTCCTGTAAATATTGTTTACCTTTGCCATATTCTGGCAGCAAGGAGCAATGTACAGGTCTCACACACAGGAGGAGGATGTTTTTGACAAGGCCTGGGACATTAGTGGAGTCTTAGAATTCTTCCAAGTAACAGCATTGGAAAAGAAAGTTTAAGATGTCCCCTGAACTGCAAAATAATTTTAGAGTAATGATGGCCAATTGACTCTTTTATATATTAATTCTATCATTCCCTCTCTATTTTCACCACATTTTACCCAAGAGGTAGCTGTCTAGAATAATGGGTTGTACTTAACTGATGTTTTCCTAATAAATATTGTAACTTCTCCAATATATAAAGTTGCATTGTGTTCTGAATATGTTAGCAAACAACATTAAGAATCAAAATAAAATATATGGAATTGTTTTCCTTTTTTTTCAGACTGTGCAGGCAAGCAAGAAAGACACAGAGTAACATGGAGGGAAATACAGATCATTTCGAAAGGAGAAGCCTATGAATAAAAATTAGCTGGAATGTCAGTCATTATGTCAGAACAAATGTCTTCTAAGAAGAAAATTCTGATTGATTTCCACATAATCACTCTGATTGTGGAGTCAGCCTGAGCCACACATGAGCCATCTCCTCCACTGCTGTTGACTGTGCCTGCAAACAACCAAGAAAACATAAATCAGGGACAGGAAATGACTAAAGTATGGATTTAAATGTTTCTATTTTTACAAGGCTGTAGGTTCCACATTTCTGTTGATGATTTTAATGACACCAGCAACAATTTGGGGCAGCCATCCTTGTAATGTCTCTTAACCTTTTCTGTCATTTATGGGAAGCAGTTTACAGGTACTTCATGATCAGAGAAAGAACTCGTCTAATTTATTCTTTAGTATTTAGCTCAAAAGAGAGCTATAAAAACTGTTTTTTTTTTTTTGTTGTTTTTTGTTTTTTGTTTTTTTTTCTAGTTTCAAGGGATGCTGTTTTGAGAAAAATATTCTCCTAATAAAATTTGTGGGCCAGGCGCAGTGGCTCACACCTGTAATCACAGCACTTTGGAGGCCCAGGTGGGCAGATCCAAGGTCAGGAGTTTGAGACCAGCCTGGCCAACATGATGAAACCCCTGTCTCTACTAAAGATACAAAAAAAATTAGCCAGGTATGGTGGCACATGCCTGTAATCTCAGCTACTAGGGAGGCTGAGGTGGCAGAAGAATCACTTAAACCCAGAAGGCAGAGCTTTTAGGGAGCCAAGATCATGTCACTGCACTCCAGCCTGGGTGACAAAGCTAGATCCTGTCTCAAAAAATACACACACACACACACACACACACACACACACACACACAGAGAGAGAGAGAGAGAGAGAGAGAGAGAGAGAGAGAGAGAGAGATGTAAATAATTTAATGAGTGGAGTACTTTCAAGGTAAAAGTTAGGAAATGTAATTGAAGTAAACTATCACTTGAACCTGGGAGGCAGAGGTTGCAGTGAGCCAAGATCACACCATTGCCCTCCAGCCTAAGTGACAGAGTGTGACTCCATCTCAAAAAAAAAAATAACAATAATAATAATGCTATTAATCTAGACAAAATGTATACAAAACTCAAACACATATAGCAATATATACAAAAGTTACATAGCTCAATTAAACAATCTCAATATGAAGAAAGGCAAAAGACACTTCTCAAAGATGAGTAACCATAAAGTCAGTGACGAGCTAAGATGATTAGGTCGATAGAAATAAATACACACATATTTTATCTGTTCATTTATTCACCTAACAACATTTACTGGGCACCTTTATGTGCTCAACGTAGTAGTACATGGAACATTTAACATAACTTTAAAGACATGTATATACTTTAATAATAATTTTAAAATGTAACTCATCCTTGTTATTAAAGTGAGGCAACTTAATTTTATTTCTTGGTGATATAGTTTGGCCATGTCCCTACCCAAATCGCATTTAGTTCCCATAATCCCCACGTGTCATGGAAGAAACTCGTTAGCAGTTAATTAAATCAGTGGGGTGGTAACCTCATGCTGTTCTCATGATAGTGAGTGAGTCCTCATGAGATCTGGTGGTTGTATAAGGGCCTTTTCTCTGTTTAGTACTTCTTCTTTTGGCCATGTGAACAAGGACCTGTTTGCTTTCCCTTCTGCCATAAACATAAGCTTCCTGAGCCCTCCCCAGCCTCAGGACTGTGATTCAATTAACCTCTACCCTTTATAAATTACCCAGCTTTGGGTATGTCTTTATTAGCAGTGTGAGAAAAAACTAATACAGTAAAGTGGTATCAGGGGAGTGGGGCACTGCTTTAAGGATACCCAACAATGTGGAATTGATTTGGGAACTGGGGAACAGGCCCAGGTTGGAACAGTTGGGAGGACTCAGAAGAAGACAGGAAAACTTGGAAGAGTTTGGAACTTCCTAGAGACTTGTTGAATGACTTTGACCAAAATGCTGATAGTGATATGGACAGTGAAGTGGTTGTCTCAGATAAAGATGAGGAACTTGTTGGGAACTGGAGCAAAGGTGATTCTTGCTATGCTTTAGTAAGGAGACTGGCAGCTTCTTGCCTCCACCCTAGAGATCTGTAGAACTTTGAACTTGAGAGAGACAATTTAGGGTATCTGGCAGAATAAATTTCTAAGCAGCGAAGCATTCACGAGGAAGTAGAGCATAAAAGTTTTAAAAAATTGCAGGCTGAAGATGCAATATAAAAAGGAAAACCCATTCTCTGGGAAGAAATTCAAGCCCACTGCATAAATTTGCATAAGTAATAAGAAGCCAAATGTTAACCAGCAAGACCATGGGGAAAATGTCTCCAGGGCATGCCAGAGTCCTTCCCGATGTGAAGCAGAACAGGGCTGCGGTCTCTGCTTTAAATCGTCCTGCCTCCCAGGCTTTTGCATTTCGTGACTGTGATAGGGGTCGCAGCCCTGATAATTTCTGAATTGACTTTGGGATCAGTCTTCCATGGTCTGGGACAATAGGTCCTAGATACTGTTAAATGGCTAAGTAATTATATCAGATTGTCCATTGGTCACACCTTTGGTCTTCTATTGCAAAAATATTTCCCCATTCTTTACCATATGAATAGACTAAGGATTTTCTAAATATTTAAGTTTTGCTTTCCTTTTAATTAACAATTCCATCTTCAAATGATTTCTCTCTTCTCACATTTTACCAGGAGCAACAAAGAGGAATGAGGCTACTCTTTCAAAATATTGTTTAGAAGTTGCTTCACCCAAATATACAATTTCATTACTCACAAGTTTTACCTTCCCCAAAATATCAGGACAGGGACACAATTCAGCCATGTTATATGACACTTCATACCAAAGATAGACTTTTCTCTATTGTCCAATCCCATGCTCCCCAGTACAATCTGGGAACACATCAGAGTGGTCTTCACCACCCATATTTCTACCAACAGCTATCAGGGACCACTTAGATGTTATCTAAGACTGAGGTTTTCTCTGCTACTCTCCTTTTATACTTTCTGAGTCCTCTCCAGAATTACCAATCAAGATCCATAATTAAATGGACTAGAACCAAACATTTGTCATTTCAAAATATCAACTCTGAGCTCATCCAAACATTTATTTATGTTATTCATACATAACATGAAATATATTTTTTATTCAGTTAAATTTATTATATTAAATTCTGAAAAAAATTTGTTAATATTGTAAAATGTTTAAAATGGACTTCCTTGTGTCATATTATTTAAATCTCTGGTTTTTACTCACATTCTCACTCAGGTAAGAACTTTAATATTATTTAACAATTATAAAACTATGTATTTTACTCCTTCTGACAGGCCACCTTGGGGCCCCTCAGGGCTTGCCTTCTATCAGAGTAAGAAAGCCTTGCAAGCAAGAAGCAATGTAACTGAGGCAGGAGTGGGGCGTGTATAAAAGCCAGCCCTCCACTTCCTTGTAAAATCCAAAAACTGTGGCTTTCCCTTTTTTTGCACTTATGCAGAATTGCCTTTTGTGACAAATCTTTCTCCTGATTTTCCTTTGTTTAATTATTGCTTATTTCCCATCTACACCAACTCACATAAACTTGGAAGTGGTGTTCCACCCTTGGGAAATATTTACTAAACTCATGGCTAACATTGGTTTCTTATTTTTCTTTTTTAATCTTATGGCACCCATTGAAACAACTCTCTATAAAGATACCTTTAGCTAATTCCTAGAGATGAAAAATCTTGAGGATTAGAAATTTTAAGTGACTTGTTCAAAGTCATGCAAAATATTTAAATATTCGCATACGATCCACAACCCATTTAAAACATTATAAAGTACATAAAAGTATACGGTAAATGATAAATTCTCATGCAGTTGTGTAACCGAAGTGTCAAGTGAAGCCTCCCTACTTTTCTGGAAACATAAATGTGCTTGGTTCAAACACTCAGTTTTACAGTCTTTGAAGTCCAAAGCTTCCTGTAATTTCTGCTAATTACAAGCACTTTCTCTCTTATGACGTATTCTGCATCAGGCTCCTGCTTCAACATGTGCTGTTCTGAAACAGCCAGAGTTAACTCAAATTCAGAATCACAGTAGATTATCCCCAAAAGCAATAGGGAACCTTGCAAATTTTACTGAAAAGATTGCGAAAGAAGAGAGTTTTTAACCCTAAAGTTCACAATGTAGAATTACTATGAGACAGTCAAGTTCTCCTAAAAGTAGTTTCTAAGTTGCTCCATTACCAATTGGTTAGCTATTCAGCAACTGGGTCTCCTGGGGAAAATAAACACCCTTATCTGTAGTATTTGCTAAGTAATGTGGTGTAAATATCCCACTGTAGTCATATTCAGATTATTAATGACATCACTGAACTCAGAGCTGGAATTGAGAAAACAAGTGAGTAATTGGCTCTTGCAAGCCTCTGTAGACAAACTCCAGCACATAGTTGCCCGTTACCAGAGAACTTTCTCACTGAACTTCTTCAGTGCATGTCCCAGCCTCTCTTACTTTACTTTTCTTGCCCTGAATCATCGCTACCAGCCTCATCCCTGGAGAACTTTAGTATTTCTTCCCTTGAATATGATGCCTCTTAGCTTTTCTATACTCTGTGACAGGTCTGAAACATGTTCACAAGTTCTTTGATTCACCTCCCTCTCATGGATAGATAATCAATCTTAGTAACTCTCTTGTGATCAGTACAATGCAGTAGAAATGTCTTACTGTAACTTCCAAAACTAGCTATAAATAAGCCAGACATTGCTGCTTTGGATTCCCTTGGGACACTCTTTCAAGAATATGCCAGCCACTGGAAGAAATTCCAAAGGCCTAACACTGCCATGCTACATAGACACATGGAGGTGATCTACTTGCCATCCTCAGCTGAGTTACCAGCCAACAGTCAACATTTGCTACCAGCCACGTGAAGAGGCCATACAATGTTCAGTTGAAATAGACTCCACATAATTGCAACACCAGCCAACACATGTCATATGCACAGGAAAACTTCCAACTCCGCCAGGCCAAAACCTTTCCAATTTCCTTTCTCAACAATTATAAGCAAAATAAAATGTTTATTTTTTTAAGTTACTAAGTTTGACCTTCATTCTAACTTACCCAACTTAAAAGAAAATGGTTGGGTTTATTGAGAGCAAGTATTTCTCTTCACATGTAATTGTAAAGAATTTTTTAATGATGATTTCAAGTAATATAGATCTTAGTAATATTATACCCCTGCTTGAGAAAATGCAGAATAAAGAACAAATTTAAAATATGGTGAAGAAAACAAACTCAGCTGCAATGAAGATCAAGTTTCTAATTTTGAAACTGGTATGATTTTACGGGGCACCCTTAAATAATACCTTCTTTGACAAACCTGGGTATGGCTCCCTACTTCCCACCCCAGGTTTCTGTTCAATAGAATCCTTTACGCTATCTAACTGTTTCCCAGGAGTAAGGGAGAGGGTGCACACGACAGAATTAACTCTACTGCAATTGCTGAGTCAGGGCTATGGCACGGAATGATTGGGGATGATAATACACTATTATGTTTTTTTGGTGTAGCTGGAGAATCCTAGACCAGATAATGCAAGGAGACTCTTCCAGTTTGAGAATTCACTGACGCACCTTCTTCTTCCTAGATTTTCTGGTACTAAATTTCTTGACCTTTGCTTTCCTGAATTCTATCTGAGATATTTATAAAGGTTTGAACTGACATTGCTTTCCGTCTTCATTCACAAAGTTATTTCCCTTTGTTTTAACCATAGAACTAATTCCAGTCTGTAAAACACCCAGATTAATGGAGACGAAAAGCCTCTTGTGCTTAAGGAGAACTGAGTTGCACCTAGAATGCCATCCACAAGGGGCAAGAACAACAGCTTGACTACACACAATCTTTCATCAAATATGGCATAAATTTAAATTGGAATCAAGCCAGGTCCTACTGTTACCACTTTAACCAGGGACCATAAACCAGTGTGTGAAGAGTGAGGAGTCACATATTTGTCTGGTAACACTGTGCCTGCAGGATGCTCCTGATAAGTGGCAGAAGCTTCATTACCATAAAATGACAATGCCAAATTAATTCTAATTATCCTGATCATTGAACATTTAAATGAAAATGAAGACATTAAAGGTAACTAATTACTAGGAGGGCCATTGCTGAGGATGAATTATGAAAGATTTTAAACAAAGACGTTGTAAAACAATGGGTTCCAACTGCCCAAATCTTGTCAGTTTGTTTATTTGTACTGATCACATTGAATTTACACACCAGAAAACTGGAAGTGATTTGGTTGTTAAAGGAATGTGAAAGAAGTTCTGTGAAGAAGTGCACCCTTATTTGTGTTTCTGAAAATAAGAAGTCACAGTTAATTATTTCTAAACTAGTATCCTTATCAGTTTTCAGACTGAAATATAAATTAGAAACAAGGAATATGAAGAATGGGAGCATTATATAGGAAACTGACTTCTGAATAATTGTCAGCTTAATGAATGTACTTGCACTGAACAGTAAAGTACAGCAGTTCTGGAATCATATCATTTCAACAGATGGCAAGGGAAAAAGAAGAAATGATAATTGAATTAAACAATTATGATTAGTAAACAAGTTAGAAAAATATAATTTTGCTGACCAGAAAACCTAAATTTGGTAATCTTTTCATACTCTAGAAGAGTAGTGTTCTTATTTCCATCTCCCAAACTTGTTCTTCAGAAGTAACTCAAGAATTATATTTTCATCTTCTAGAAAAAGAAAGAAGGCTTGACCAAGCAAAAGTTGTGTTATTATTCAGCAGCTAGGCAGTGAGATCAAAAGGTGAACTTTTGGAAACTTTGTAAGCATCAGTTCAAACGTATTTCCTACTTGAGACCAAAGAGCTTCCACATTATAAAGATTCAGGCTCATGCAGCAACTTGTTTGTGAAATAAATTAAAACAAAACAAACTCAATTTTTTCTTTGTTGTGATCTATCTCAGTGCACTGCATTGTCAAATTTAGGCTGAGAAAAAAGTCAAATATTGGAATTGTTAATAAGCAGTATGTTTGTTTTAAATTACCTATCAGCTAAGTTGCTTAGGGATACCTTGCTTTGAATTTAACAAAGTATTTACTTTTTTAAAAAACTGACAAGAAATAGTTGCACTTTCAGTAAGGTCTATGTCAAATTCTTGAGTTCAAATGCTTTTTATACATAAACTTTTTATTTTTGATACCACCCCTTGTTAAGATCCTTCTGTTTCTTCTGGGTTACTTGTAAAACCAAGACCCATCTAGTTATATAATTTGAAGTTAATAAACCACTGAAGGACCTTCGAATATTGTTTATGATTCACTAAGAGTGATTTCCTCTTTCCAAGTCACTGCATTTTGCACTGACCAATTTAAATATCCACATTCCTTACCGTTAGTTGAAACAAAAGAAAACAACATGTGTACAAAAGCTATGGAACATCAGCAATGCAATATACTTCAACCACAAACTTGAAGTAAGGGGCCATTTCTATCTTGTCTACTATTGTATTTTGAGTATATTAGTTACAGTCTAACATCATATACAAAATTATCAATAATTACTTGCCCAATAAATGAAGTCTCAGTTCATTGTCCCAGTGTTGTTTATTTCTTATGTTACTCTTTCATTTATTCATTCAATTCTTTACTTACCCACTCAATCGGTCAACATGTATCTCTTACGTGGGCATTGCCAGTCAATTACAAAAGAAAATTATTACATTTGAAGAGCTGCATTATCAAGGATCATCAATACAATGCTTAATCAAGTACTAGGAGAGTATCTTAGCCCACAAAAGTGAAGTGAGCCAAGATTCCAGTTAGAATGTGA
Source organism: Saimiri boliviensis (assembly GCF_048565385.1). Classification (NCBI taxonomy): domain Eukaryota; kingdom Metazoa; phylum Chordata; class Mammalia; order Primates; family Cebidae; genus Saimiri; species Saimiri boliviensis. The sequence continues at coordinate 8,280,989 of NC_133464.1, read as the reverse complement.
TCTGCCAGTGCAGAATATCCAACTGAGTCCAACGTGGGGCATTTTCACCATTTTAACAATATCATACCTACCTGCAAATGTGCCAAATAGTAATATGAGATAGATCTACACAAGATTTAGTTACCTCCATCTTCAGGGAGGGTCAGCAAAGATCAAGAGAAGTTGGTACCTGGAAAAAGGCATGAACGTGAGCCTGTGTCTCCTGATTTAGTGTGGAGCTTTGCTAAGTTCTTCAGTCCAATCCAACCATTGTAGGCAATATTTAATCAGGTGATTGCATTTTTATGTACTTTTTTCTGTTCCACATCTTCACCACCTGAAAAAAACAAAGAAAGGGAGAATCTTGCTCATGGTGCTTTAAAAAGGCCTGGGCGCAGAGAAAATAGATTTTCTGGGATCTCTCTCCTTGACTCTACTGCTATAGCCGGAGGGGTTGGGCCTGACCCAGGGATAAATGGAGGAGTCAGCACACACATCTATTGTATGTCAGGCTCTATGGCAGGCATTGCAGATGCAGCATTAAAGACACCCCTGCTTCAGCTGGACACAGTGGCTCACGCCTGTAATCCCAGAACTTTGGGAGGCTGAGGCAGGCAGATCACTTGAGGTCAGGAGGTTAAGACTAGCCTGACCGGCATAGTGTAACACCGTCTCTACTAAAAATACAAATAGCTGGATGTGGTGGCGGGCACCTATCATCCCAGCTACTTGGGAGGCTTAAGTGGGAGAATCACTTGAACCTGGGAGGCGGAGCTTGTAGTGAGCTGAGATCACACCACTGCACTCTAGCCTGGGCAACAGAGCAAGATTGTGTCTCAAAAAAAAATAAAATAAAGACACCCCTGCTTAGAAGGCTGCGAAGACTTTGAGCTAAGCTAAATGAAAGGAAAAGAGAAAAAGATTCCAGGGAAGAAGTTTTGAAGTGAAGATTGATTGACTTAAGTAAACTCTAGAGTGATTAACATAGAAAAAAAGAGACTGTTAGAAATTGTAGGACTAAGGAAGAAGTTTGATTACCAGGCTCTAAGGGTGCGTGTCCTTACAGGAACAATATTTTTAAGTGTTTAGGCATTAGCTATAGAAGAAGATATCCCAAATGTAGGTGGATAATTCGAAAAAGTATGACCACTAAATGATGAAACATATATTTGAACCTTTGTTTTCAACATTCTCTATTCTGTCTTTATAAGCAAAGCTGCAGGCTCTGGAGTCAGACAATCTTGTGTGTAAGCTCCTATTTCTCCTCTCACTAGCTATGTGAGTCTGTCAATGTTACTTAATTTTTTTTTTTTTGGTGTATATTTCCTCAGCTCTAAGAAGACACAATAATAATTACTCACACACTGCTATGATAAGTATCTGTCTAGTCTAAACAATTTAACATAATGTCTAGTCTATGGTAAGTGCTCAAAAAAATGTGCTCCTGTCTTAATTTTTATGAAGTGGCATTGAGAATTGGTTGGAAGCTAACTGAATTAGAAGTATCCATAGACATAATTAAATATTACATATATAGACTTTGATGTTTTGTTAGCCCCAGCAGCAACTTTCTTGTGGCAAAAGGAAATTCACATACCACTTGGGAGAACCACCATCGTCTCAGCTTAGGTCAAGCTGACTACATCCCCAACCCCAGGAGATGGAGACAAGTGTGAACAGAAGCATTCCAAGGGGACATTATTTTCAGAGACTTGGAGACATGTAGCTGAGTTCAAAACTTGTATCCCTTGACACACAACAGCAAATAAGTCAAGAGACAAGATGTTGCAAAAAGGAAGCTGACTTTATTTTGGAGGATCAGCAAACTCAGAAGATGGCAGATCAGTGTCCTAGAGAACAGTCCTAAGTTAATAGAATTTTAGGCTACCTTTAAGTTTGGGGAAGGGGAAAGAGGGAAGATGTGGAGATCACCAGGCAACCAGTGATTATAGGTATCTCAGCAGCAATGAGGATCCAATCGCGAAGTTCTTCATCCTTGATCAGTTCACAGCTCCTGTAATCTTTAACGTAACATTGTTACTTAAGTGTACACCCTTCTTATTTCCTCCGTGGTTAGTTTCGGAAAACGATTATTACAACCCTTGCTTTAAAGTTAAACTATAAACTAAATTCCTCCCCTAGTCAGCTTGGCCTACATGCAGAGATAAACAAAAGCAGTTAACCTAAGGGTGGGGCTAGGAGCAAAATGGAGCCAGTCATGGCAGGCCTTTTCACTGCTAAAATGACAGAGTTTCAAAACCAGTACTGTCCACATCTTTGGGCATCATTATGGGTTCTGAGGTGGCTCTTTCACAAATTAGGTTAACTGGATGCTTGCGTATGTGACTCCATTCTGGGGTTTCAGTTATGTCTACCAGGAAGTGTCACCCTCTTTCTGAGTAAGTACTGGAGCTTAAGTATAGAGCTTACATAGATGAGACTTAATCAATACATGTAATATGAGATAAATTCAACTGGTTATGACCTTTGAGTCCCTAAATAAGCCACCCTTGATCTACTTCTGAACTGTTACTCATACATGCCAATAAAGTACCTTTTTATGCTTAAGAAAGATTAAGTTGGGCTTTCTCTCACATGTAACAGAAGGCATCCTAACTCACTCATGGTCTGCACACTCCATAATTACTATTGATCTTAAGAAATCCAGCATCATCCAGGTTGGGAACCGTCATTCTCAGCAAACTATCACAGGAACAGAAAACCAAACACTGCATGTTCTAACTTATAAGTGGAAGTTGAAAATAGGAACACATGGACACAGGAAGGGGAATATCACATATTGGGGCCTGTAGGGGAGTAAAGGGTTAAGGGAGGGATAGCATCAGGAGAAATCCCTAATGTAGATGATGGGTTGATGGATGCAGCAAACCGCCACAGCACATGTATACCTATGTAACAAACCTGCACCTTCTTCACGTATATCCCCAAATTTAAAGTATAATTTTAAAAAAGAAAAGAAATCACATTCTCTTGACTTCATCTGATTCTTCATTGATTATGGTCCCAAAGTGGGCTAGGTACCCTCACCCACATATGTTATTGCCCCCTTGCTGATTTCTCTGATTTTTCTTTTAAGTGGAATAACAACAGAATAAATAGTGCAGAAATAAATGCAGAAGATTTACAGTGAGATTTTAAATGGAACTACCATTGTAATTGTCTTTAAGAAAAAAAAAAAATTCTAGGCTTTGGGTTATATCCCCTTACATTTTAGGAACCCAAATGGCCATTTGTGTATATGAATTCTTTCCCTTGTTTCCCTGAAACATATGCCCAAAGGCTAGAAAGCACTAGGGAGATACATTAACTTTAGTGAGTAAATATCTGCTTCTTGTGGGCGAAGGACCTTGGAGCTTTAGTGACAGGTAGTATGTAAATGTAAAATTGGCCAGGAATGAAAATAGCTTAGAGCTCTCTCAAAGAGCAAAGCTATTAACCTGAGGGTTCTCATCAAATTCTAGCTCAGGCAGGTTTTCCACGCAGATTTAAATGAGTGCCTTCTTGTCTGAAAGCAGCATGACTCAAGTGAGCAGAGCGCATGTAGTTGTCCTATGCCTTACTGCTAGTTGACATTTAATGTGCTCCGACATACCTAAGGCAGAACCAATGCATTCATCAACATGCTGTAGAAAACAGAGATTCAGGCTCTACCCAGGGGGCTCTTGGTACCTGTGAACTTGAGCTCTAGAGACAAGTAAACTGATATCTAAAGGCCACAGGCAATCTCTCTGTGGAAGTAAGGGATTCTGGTACTGTGGTTTTAGATTGACTCCATTGCTCTTACCGCCTTAATAGTGTTTAAGGCAAACAAAAGGTATAGAAAATGAGTTGGATTTAATAACAAGCATATCAGATAGTGTCAGGAAATTAAATAACTGGCTAATAGTTAAACATTTACAAGCATACTCTATTTCTTCTGCATATAAAAAAAGAGATATTGATCTTTTAATGCAAAAAATAGACACTGATAAAAGATGTAGTAGGAACAGAATAATGAAAGAATGAGTGCTCACATAGATTGATTGAGGACCAGAAAAACCTAAGATATGTTTTAAAAAAAGAAAAAGTTGGAATCATTCAGCCAGGGCATGAATTTTAATATGAGAAAAAGCCGTTGAATTGTATCAACCTTTTTTTATGATCTTAAGTTGTGTCAGAAGGGTAATCTCTTGATCAAAGTGGTTAAAGATTGAGTGACTAGTCCTGAGGTATAAAAAATGAAAATAAACTTGAATGATTTCAGAAAGTCTTCCAGAAAGTTTGGAAATACAGGGAAAAGGAACTTAAAATTAGCTACAATCAGTCTAAAATGGTAGTAAAGCATGTTCGGACATACTGAATACATTCCCAAAATTTGGATCCTAGGTGGTCTGAAAGACAACTGAATCCCAGGGGTCAATCCAGAGTCTTCTGTTTTTCAGCAGCACTAGACCGTTTGAATAGTTTCCAAGGTAACACCTAGCAGCTCCCTTCTCACATTCAACTTGGTGGAAATATTAATGTCAATGATAGGCCACTTTCTTCTCTACATAATAGCAAAATTATTGATTTGGTTTTAAACTACTGCTCAGCAAGGCACAATTGTCTATTTTTGAGTAAACAGCTTTAATAAAACTTTTTATTAGGTTTCAAATATGCAGAAATGTTTTCCCTAAACAAACATTTTAGGTGAAACAATTACTCAATTATAATGACACTTAAGTCACACTGGAAAAAAATTACTAACACTTTTCTGCTAGTAATTTGAAGCACATATTTGGAATTTTATGCTATATTTAATAATAAATAAAATTTATATAGTAATATCAAGAATATCACTGTAAGTGATGAAAAGCAGAATATTTCTCTCATTTTCTAAACCAGAGGGCTTAGAGTTTTATAATATAAGAAATGTTACTTTGTGTGTATTTTAAAACAATAAAGTAAATCATTATGGATCTAAAGTAATAACATTTTTCTTTAAAAATATTTCAAAGTATTTCTCCTTTGGAGAAGGTATATTTCAAACAATGTTTAAAAGCTAGGAAATGCAAATATATGTATATAGGGTGGAGTTTGTGCATTTCATGAAAAAAATTAGGATACGAATATAAAATAAAAGAGTGTAATGCAAGATATGGCAACTATTTCTTAATTCTGAGAAAGAATTAAGAAATATGGTAATTATTTCTTAATTCTGAAACAAGCCAATCAGCTCTACTATGTTCTCTTACTACAATCTATAGCTCTCACTCTTGCTCCTCATCCTGCAAATGTATCTCTCATGCCAAGCAAGAGCCAGTGAAAGAACACAAATCACATAGCTGTCAGTGATGAACCATCAGCCCTAATGGAGAGCCAGTCACGCACCATATCACAGCTGATCACCGAAAGCATCAACCCAACAATAAAACATAACATTTAAAAGCAAGATAAAAATATTTTCTCCATTTTATTTTATCCTGTACTACTACCTACTACTACCAATATTGGCAGGAAAACAAGCCATTACCTCACTGCTGTTCTAAAAGGATCGACTTAATAGACCATTACATTGTCCCAGGTAAATAATGCAAGATTTTGTGTATTACATTTCAGAATAGCCTGAGGACCCTCAAAGATGACAGGGAATCCATTTTTGTCCACTTTCATTTTAAATTCTTTTGTTCATTTTATCTACAGTCAAAGGTTTGGGATTTAAAATTAATGAGCAGGTCTGTAATCTTCCAGTGAAATCTTAAGGTCCACTTTTTCGCAATCACAAAGAGACTGAAATGAGGCCAGGCTACATTTTTCTTCCTGCAACATGGCTGATGATTTCAACTCACTAAGAAATCATTTTTTTCTTAAAGAACAAATAAAAGCCTTGTGCTCACCCTTGCTTCCCATTTGAATATGACTCTCACAATATTGCTCTAAATGAAATTTGTCATGCATTCTTAAACAGATGGATTTTGAGTTTCTGTTGTGGAAATGCATTCATCCAGTGTTAGCATGAGCCAGGCTGGTATTTGGAAGGAGCCAAAGGTTTCGACTCTTGGGAGACATAAGACATGGTTTTCCCCAGCTCCCAACACAGGGAAAGAGGAAGAGCAACCTTTAACTCACAGAACTGCATAGCCCCCACTGGAAACACGGGCTCCTCCTCTGTCCTCAAGCAGACACATTCATTAAAAACTGACTTGCCTTTGACTGCAGTCCATACCCACCCTATGTCTCACATAGGGAAGGCCTAGAGATCCCTGATGGAGCAACTTAGGGTCATGTGTCCAAACTTGGACCTGGTGATATAAAAGTAGAGTCTTAATCCACTTTAAAAATGAGGAGGCTGGGGCTGGGTGTGGTGGCTCATGCCTGTAATCCCAGCACTTTGGGATCACGAAGTCAAGAGATCAAGACCATCCTGGTCAACATGGTGAAACCCCGTCTCTACTAAAAATACAAAAAATTAGCAGGACATGGTGGCCTGTGCCTGTAATCCCAGCTACTCACAAGGCTGAGGTAGGAGAATTGCCTGAACCCAGGAGGTGGAGGTTGTTGCGATGAGCTGAGATCACGCCATTGCTTTCTAGCCTGGGTAACAAGAGCTAAACTCTGTCTCAAAATAAATAAATAAATAAATAAAATAAAAAAAAATAAAAAATGAGGAAGCTAAGGCAGGGACCATTCAGTGACCAGCTGTAAGCGAAAACATGCATTACCTAGAGTTCAGCATAAAAATCTTGCCATTTTTTGAGTGCCTACTTCTGACTTTTCCCAAAGAAGCAGATGAAAATACTTTTTAAAAAACAACAACAACAAATTCTGTTTCTCTAGCTGCTGAAGTGGTTGTTAGCATACTTCATTTTTTACTACCTTCCTTAGTAAAAAAGTGATTTTTTTAAACCCTTGATAACAACAAGAACAAAAAACATAAAAAAGGAAACCAGAGCCAAAAGTATGGAGTTAGTCATCAAAATATGCAGCTATTAAATATTACCATTTTAATTTGGGAAAAAATAATGAGGGTTTTGTAATAGTTTCAATGCCTTAACTTCAAGATCAGATAAGAAATAGCAATGAAGAAAGAAAGTGAAATGAGATGGTAATTTTCCGGTCAGTGAACTACATATGCCACTCTAAAAATGCAGTGAAAACCACTGCCACTCATTGGAGAAAAATGCACATAGATTTTTAAATGTTGGCAATCATTTGTCACACGTTCATTAAAGTAATTAACATTGATGAAAGTACATAGTCCATGATTGTAATTTTATTTTATTTCTTGACCTTACACTTTCTTCTCAAGAGTATAGGTTTTATTTTGACCTTTTGCTGTATTATTCTTAAAATTAGCTCATCAGCCTTCTATTAAATAATTCTATTTTTAAGAGAGGGTGTAATTATGAATGCAAATTGTGAGCTTGAGACTTAAGAGATGTCTTTTACAAGTGTTTATCCTTTGAAATGTTCAAAATAGCATATTGACAAAGGTGTGTGCTTTAAAGAGACTTTAACAAAACATCTGTGATATGATTGTTTCTATAGAAACTGGTTTATTAAACATTAAAATTAATAAACTCACCACTTAAGCTGGCACGAAAGAAAGAACTTTATAAATGTAATTGAGGTATAACAGGAAGATAACCATCTCAGAGCAGAGGGACCTTCTTCATGTCACCTTCTGAGGTCTGAAAGACCCGCAGAAAAATGTCATGGCTGATATTTGGGGAATGGGGAAGACACAGAGAAAGTGAATTGTTAGACACCTGGGATATTTGCAAACGCTTGCGTAGGTGTTTATTTTCCTCAAACCTTTTAAAGTTTGCTATTTCCAGACTATGTCAGATCAGGGTCTCATTATAACTTTTGTGGACATAAAGTACTTTTGTCTTGATTGGGCTCTGGCACTGTATTGATATCAACATTAAAGATTTTTTAAATGCTTAAACATTTCATTTTTTCTGTATCAGGCAAAATTTAATAGAATTTTATTGTCTGTATTAGTCAGAGTTCTCTAGAGGAACAGAACTAATAGGATATATATATATATATATATATATATATATAGGCATTAATATTAAGTATTTAAGGATTAACTCAAAGGGTCATAAAGTCCCACAATAGGCTGTGTGCAAGCTGAGGTGTAAGGAGAGCCAGCCCAAAGCTGAAAAACTTGTTGGAGTCTGATGTCTGAGGACAGGAAGCATCCAGCACGGAAGAAAGATGTAGGTTGGGAGGTTAGGCCAGTTCAGCCTTTTCACATTTTTCTGCCTGCTTAATATCCTGGCCATGCTGGCAGCTGATTAAATGGTGCCCACCCAGATTAAGGGTGGGTCTGTTTTCCCAGCCCACTGACACAAATGTTAACCTCCTCTGGCAACATCCTCACAGACACACTCAGGATCAGTGTTTTGCATCCTTCAGTCCAATCAAATTCACACTCAGTATTAACCATCACATGGTCCCCAAAAGTTTTATTGTATCTGCTTTGGGAATAAAATCAAAATACAATAAACTTCCTCTTTAAAAGTTTTTCCTTTTCTTTTTGTTAAAATATATTGAAATATTTATATGGATTTCTAAAATATCATGAGTCCCAGGAACTGTGGTAATGTGCCTGATGGGTGAGTTGACCTCTTCTTTTCTCACAAGAGTACGCTCTACTTAGCAATTTCATCCATGTGCATAGCTTCAATACCACTGTATGCAGACAATTCACAAATGTCTGTACACAAGTCAGGCTTCCCTAGTGGGATTTTGATCTGCTTATCCAAAAGCTCAATACCTTCTGAATATCTTTTAAATGTCCCAGTGGTCCATCAAACTCCACATACATAAAAACTGAAAGCATGCCTGACCCAACAGCAAATATTCTTCTTACAATACTTACCTCAGTTCATCAGCCACAATCCTTCCAGTTTGCCAAAACAGAAACAATTGCAATAACCCTAAATTATCACTGATGCTAAAAACCATACCTTTTCATTCTTATGTATGTTTATATATACATCTATGTTCTCCAAATTGTCTAAATTGAATATTATTAGATAACAAAAGTAGCTTAAAACTAATATATCTGAGAAAGTAAAAATAAAAATATTAGTCAATTTCTAGAAAAATTATTAAGAAATATCAAGCTCTTGTATTCTGCTGACATATTAACATGTGAGGAAATGATGAAAAACCCATATGGGTCACACCTTATTCCACTATAATTTTGGTTTCAATTAAAATGAAGAAATGATCCCTCTTTTGATATGATGTAATGTCTATGTTAAAATAAAAAACCATGGTATTTGATTTATTTTGCAGTTATTAAAATGTCACTGTTATGGACTTAATTGTGTCCCTCTAAGACTCAAATGTTGATTTCCCAACCCCAAAGGCAATAGGAGTTAGGGCCTTTAAGGAGATAATTAAGGTTAAACGAAGTCTTAAGATTAGAGGGACTCTAATCTGATAAGACTGGTGTCCTTGTAAGAGGAAAGAGACCAGAGATCTTGGAAGGGCCATGTTGGGACACAGTGAAAAAGTGGTCTTCTACAAGCCAGGAAGGACCCTAATCAGAAACCAACCCTGACGGCAACTTGATCTTGGACTTCTCGCCTCCAGAACTGTGGAAACATCCATTCCTGTTGTCAGAACTACCCAGTCGGTGGCATTCTATCATGAAAGCCTACACGGAATAATATAGTCACTGGTGAAATATTTTCTGCCTTCTCTGAGATTGACTAATCATTGTGACAAGTGTCATAGTCACTGTAGGGAGCTCCTTCTCAATAATCCAGAATTCACGAGTTTCTAATTTGTTCAAGAAAATAAAAATGATAATAATAACTACTAACTTTTATTGATCCTTTTCTATGTTAAGCATTTTAACTCAATCCCCACCATACTAAGTGGTAGATACTGTCATTATCCAATTTTACAGATGAGAACCCTGAAGTATGTAAAAGTTACTAAGTTGCCTGAAATTGTCAGGGTTCTAAAAATTAGAATAACTAACTTCGGAGACTCAAGGAATTCAGTCTTGGAAGGGTCTTTCCAGTACTTCTGAACACTGCTCTCATTTTGCTCCCAGAAAATAGGCCCCTGGAGATGAGGAAAGACAGCCCCAGAACCACCCACTTGCAAGCAGGCCTGCGTTCTGGACATCATGGGCTCTTCAAGCTTCTTTCTGAATTCACCCCTGCGCCCTCTGAGGAGGAAGATGAGTTCCAATTCTGCAGAAAGAGGAACGGTAGCTTGTATGGGTGAGCTTAGCAAGGCCCCTGCTCTTAAGCTGAAGAGATGGTGCTGCATGCCTGGGGCAGTCATCAGTTTCTCCTCACACTGTGGTTGTTATCCTGCCTTTACGGCTTTATGGATGTCCTCTCTGTTCTTTGTGTCTAGACAAGAGCTAACCAAGTCTTCTTATATCAAATCCCAGTAAGATCAAATACAAAACTCTTGAAAAATGAATACTGCCACTGAAAACCATGCAGACACCTAAGATTACTTATTACAGAGCATTGCACACTCCTCAGTATCAGATTTCTGTATGTTAGGGAAGTCTGGTAAGACTGTTCACTAAAATCTCATTACCGTTCAGTGATTTTTAATAAAAAGAACATCTCCTCTGAGTGTCAAAACAAAACAGCATCTTCCATATGTGTCAAAATAAAAGAAATCGGATGGGTGGGGGGGGTGATAAATTCATATTAACACATTGGATATTTTCAGACATAAACTCATTCATGAAATAATCACTGCAAATCACTGAAGCTATGATAACAGGCCTCAGTTTCCATAACAATATTTTTACTCACGGCTCTGAAGTTCTCCTGCACATTTTAATGAAGTATGTTAAAGAATTGTGTGCATCTAAGCAGAAATCCCACATTCTGCTACGCACCATGCACTGTTTATTTTTAATAAAACTATTTGTATGACAACAGGCAAGGTTAACTGGGTAGTTTCCTATTTATAGGGCAATCAACACCAGGGTGAATACGAAGACTGTTTCCTTTCATCTTTAGCACTGATGCAACAAGTCAGCAAAAATCTTCCACCCCAGCCCTGTGAGGTGTTCTGAGATCAAAAGCACTAAGAAAACAAATATCAGATATTCACACGAAGCATGCTATTCGCCACTTCACTGGAACTTGCCATCACTCGCATTTCACGCTTCTGCCTTAAAATTCTGTTGCTCAATTTTCCTAAAAAAAAAAAAAAAAAAAAAAAAAAAAAAATTCTGAAATCCTATAGTTCCTTTTCCTATATGTGGCTGACATGTCTAATAGCTATGTGGAGGCATGTTCAAAGCTCCCACCATAATGAAGAACATGTGGCTAATTACCATTACTTTTAATGTATGGCGGAGGCTCTCTGTCTATAAAACAACCAAAAACTAATTTGAAAATGAAAAAGGTGAATTATCAATGTGGTTGTTATTAAAAATGACTAACCTTTAACATGTCTTAATTAAATAAACTGGTTCTTTTTTCTTTTCATTTTTTTAATTTGGCTTACACTGTATACAAATAGAAGAATCAAACCCATATTAAGGTGGTAAAACCAGTCAGACGAAAGTTTCCCTATCCAAATCCCAAGAAGTGCCTGTTCCACTCTTGGCTGGAGCAGATTCACAGCTCTGCCTGGCACGCAGCCTGCGTAGCCTAACCGGGGTCACCGCAAAGTTGAACCCTGCCAAAGTAATTTGAAGGGTGTTGCTTTCTGAAGAACCATCATTAGCCACATATGAGATTGCCCACAGCATTCAACAGCCCATTTACATCATAGGACACATGGGCAACCAACCACTGAATCAACCATCCTGAGAGTACGGCTGAGATAATGCCCCAAACTAAGCATTTAACCATTCGAGTCGGGTCAGAGATGGCTAATAAGATGAGAAATCTAAATGGGAGAGAAAGGGAAGGAACACCTTGATTGTAATCTGTCGTTCAGTTATACTTGTAAAAAAACCCTGAGTTTATGTTTGAAACATGTCCCATGCAGTGAAATTGAATTTTACAAGCAGTCATGGGTTACCAATTGGCCTAAACAGAATAATAGTTTAGCAGCTGAATTAGTTCTTTGTGTTTGACCTTGGTCCTTTAACTCTTTTTAAATTCTTTTCCAGCCATTTATTTGATTTGCTTATGGAACCCCTACTCTGTTCCAGGTTCTCCTCTATACACTGGGGATCCAGAGGTGAAGGAACACATTCTTGTCATGAAGTTCCTGTTCACTTGGAGAAGACAATGAACAAACAGATTCACATTACTCCTGGTGGTGGGAAGTGTCTGAAGAAAAGTCTACAGCAGGATACAAGGATAAATAGTCACTCAGCCCAGCATGGGACCAAACGTTAGTTAGCACAGGGTGATGAAGAAAGATGTTTCTGGTAAGACGATTGTTTAGCAGAGATCTGAATGAAAGAGAGAGAGGAAAATTCTGATATCTGAAGGAAGAGAATTTCTTCTAGAAAAAAATAAGAAGTCCAAAGGCCTTCGTCTACTCCCTATGTCAAAGAAAGGACATGTTTTACACAGGGCCAGAGAGAGAAGCCAAATTTGTGGACAAAAATAATTAGAACTATGGAAAACTCCCACCCTGGGGACAGTAGACACAATGCTAGGATGAAGACAAGATAAAAAATGTTTTATTAAATTTGAGGTATAATACAAACATTCATAAAGAAGCAAGCATTGAAAACTTGAGGATGGGATCCAAATTCAGAACAAGGAATAATTTAAAATGGGACCAGACATAACATTAATTTCAATAGGAACAAATTAATAAGAAATGAAAATAATAATTAAGTCATTTGATTAAGTTTCTTCATTCTTCATACAACTTTGTGTATTTACTATTATATTCTCAATTAAGAAATCATGAAAATGAGGTCATGGGAAAACATCATACCAGTCCAAAACTCACCCATGAGTGTGCAATGAGAGATGGTGCCGATTTTTTTGCTAGTCTTGCCATGGATAAGTGAATCTGGCTGGCCTTGGTGACTCCCTTCTCCACTGGAATCTACCCAAAGCAGTTTTCTGGGACTTGAGGATACTCATAAGCAGTGCTGCATCTGCTGTTTTTCAACACTTGCACTGGAGTCCTCAGCTGAGATGTAAGAAGTGCCATGAATTTGGGACTGCCATGCTGGAGAGGTCATGTGTAGCTGTTGTCCAGTCTACTCTCAGCTGAGCCCAGCCTTCCAGCATCCCTGTCAAGGGCCAGACACACAAGTGATGCCACCCTTGGTCCCTGATGCTGACTTACCATCAGCTGTCTGTTTCTGAGTGAGTGCCTTGAATTCCCATAAAACCGAAGAGTCACTCAGCTGAGTGCGGCCAGTTTCTGACACACAAAATTGAGAAATGTGCCAATAATTTTTGTCTAAATCTACTAGGGCCATGGTCATTTGTAAGATAGCAGTAAATTACTGGCTTATCAGGTAGCAAGTACATTCAAACACTGTTTTTCAAAGTCTAAAACATTGGTCCTTTTTCCTGCTTCTAATATAGAAACAACAAATTCAAGGGAAAAGAGTAATCATGTAGCAATGGTTAAAAAGTTTATTCAGAAAAGCCAATCACAAGTCAAGCAAATAATTCCAGGAGAAAGAAATCATGAAATTGATACCACTGAAAAACCTTACACTGTAGCATAGTGATTTAGACTTGGAAACTGAAGCACTAGACCAAGAATGAAGAACTGGAGAGAAAGAAAATTGTCAGTGTTTACACAACACTAACCAACACAGAGGGAAAGAGAGTTCAACCTTAGGGAGTGACCCTAAGAAACGTTTCTCAATACCAGGGTGAGTCAAAAACTGAACTTTCTGTAACCCACTGTAAAATCTGTAAGAAAGATTTATTTCTCCGGCAGCTCTGAAATAGTTACGTGGTTCTCAAAGCCAACTGATTCCAGGAAGCTAGTGCAGGGCTTCAGATCCTCCTAAACGGCTCATTGGAATTCTCTGAATATGATTCTGTGGATCAGCCTACACAGACTCAAGTAAACTGGAAGATACTAAAAAAAAATTAAATTAAATCAGCATCTTAGAATTCATAAAATTAAAGGACAGAATTCCAGAGCAACGCTAGGTTAGCCACAGAGAATTATAGCTATGCTGGGATTATAGAGTCAAATTATTTGGCAAATAATGTATTTAACAGCAAATCAATTACTTCTAATTTAAGTAACTCATTTTCCCGACAGGATCAAAAAGGAGATCTGACGTTTTAGAGTTTGGGAAGTCTAGTGTTGCTGTTTGTTTTTGCTTGTGTTTGGTAATTGGGTTGGCATCATAGACATAGCATCTTTAGAGGATCAGCTGCACAACTTCAGAGGCATGGAGAGAACTTGGTAAGAATTCAAAGGAGAGCAACAAATAGGTTTAACACATTTAAGAACTGTGAAGTAAGACCTAGCCTAGTAGGAAACGTAGTCCTCATTCTTAAGAAACAAGAACATCAGAAGCATGGCTAGGCATCAAAAAGAAGTTTTCTGTAATGCGAGATGCTGTCTTGCACACTCAGGCCAAGACCCACAGTGACGTCTCCCGAGGCCCTGAGACGTCATCCCCTCCCTCCAGCTCTGATTCACCTGGATGAGAAGCTCCTTCTCATTCCCATGGTCCAAATACCAAAGGAGATTTTCAGGAGGCAAAGTATGTGGGGAATTGAAAGTACCACCCCATTCATATCAGCCCACTCAGTTTGGGTTCACATCCTTGTCAAGGCAAGAAAAGGCAAAGCAGACTTGCCAGGCAACGTGAATGCACTGATGCAGTATAATTAGGTGGAGTATATTTCACAGGAAGACACCAGCTCCCATGTACCGGCAGTGTTGTTCATATGCTAGCAGCAATTGAGTTGCAGTAATTCCTTCCTGACTTCCCTCATTGGCTTCCGTGATCTCCCTTTGGACTGTGTTTGTGGCCCAGTTATCTTGCCAACCTGTCTCTCCTCCTACTCAAGTGACCTCCCTCTCAACTGTGGCTTTGAGAGACTCAGCCTCTTGGCTCTGTACATCTAGGACAGCCTGGGAACATCTTTGGCTGCCCTTCCGTCATTCTGCCCCCTGATCTCGGACAGCGCTTCTGCCCACTCAGTGGTTTGTACGTCTGGACTTTCCTTCTCCCTGATTTTTATCTCTCTCCAACTCTTTACTGTGCCGTACAAAAATAAATAAATAACTAAAAATTTATGGACCACAGTAGAAAGATCTGCTGGAGAAATCATTTAAACTAAGCCAAATACCCTGTTAACGATTTTCAAAAGTACAGTGTTTTTGTTTGTTTGTTTGTTTGTTTGTTTGTTTGTTTGTTTGTTTCTGGCTTGAACCATTTTTATGGAGAACTAAAGTTACAATGACTTTCAGTTTTTATCTTTGGCATTTAAAAAATCTGAGTTTCCTTTAAAGCAAAATTATTTAATTGAATTCGCATATTTGAGAATTTTATTTTATTTGGATTTCATTTGACACGTTCTATCAAAATGATCTTCCCAAATTTTGACTGATGATATCACTGCCTGGATTGTTCTTCCCTGGTTTTCTTTGTACATCATCTCTGATGTCAAGTTGACCAAAAGGTCCTGCCCATGTTCTCTGACTTCTTTCTCCCAGCTCCATGAACCCACGCCCTCTTTCACAAAGACCACTGAAATTGGTGTCTTCTTGACTCTCTCTATTGCAATCTACTCTTATTAGCAGAATTATCCTTCTCAACCAAAATGCTATCTATCACTCTTCCAATTAATTTTGGCTGCCCCTGTTCTTCCTCTAGCTCGAAAGTAAAGTCTAGATGTTTTGGCATACACTTGGAAAACATTCAAAGTCTGTTACCAATCACCCCATTTGGACACATGATTTGCCATTCCTCCCATGAAACTTACACTTCAACCACATAAAATGTTTTGTCCATTTATGTTGCAATGAAGACATACGTGAAAATGAGCCTGGGTAATATACAAAGAGGTTTATTTGGTTCAGGCTTCTGCAGGCTGTGTAAGAAGCATACCAGCAACTGCTTCTGGTGAGAGCCTCAGGAAACTTACAATGATGGTGGAAGGCAAAGGGAAACTAATATGTGCAGACAGAATGAAGAGAAAGGGGTGAGGTGCCAGGCTCTTTTTAACAACCGTGTCTCCTGAGAACTGATAATGTGAGAATTCACTCATTAAGGCCAGAGTGGCACCAAGTCGTTCATGAGGGATCCACCCTCATGATCTAAACACCTCCAATTAGGCCCCACCTCCAACACGGGAAATCAAATTTTAGTATGAGGTTTGGAGGGGTCAAATGTCCAAACCATTGAACCAAACTTCTTCCCTTACCCAAATATCATAATATGTCGAGTTCAAAAAACAAACAAACAAACAAAAAATATGTCAAGTTCAAGACAACGCATGATGGTGCCTCACACCTGTAATCTCAGCACTTTGGAAGGTCAAGGTAGGCAGATTGCTCAAGCTCAGAAGTTCAAGACTAGCCTGGGCAACACGGAGAAACCCTATCTCTATTAAACAAACAAACAAAATATGTCAAATTCAAATAAACTTCCATGTCTTTGGTTAAACTATTTCTTTGCTTAGAAGACCCAAATTCAAAAGTTCTATTTTCTCTGAAGCTTTTTTTAGCTACCTTTTTTAGGTATCTTTCATGTTCTTGAATCCTTTTATTCACACAGCCAAAAGCACTCATCACACAGTGCTGTAATAATTGCATTACAGATGTCTTGTCATCCCATGACCAAAAGAATCTCCATAACGGTTAATGTTCTTCACAGTGTAGCATAGAAAGCATTACATTGCAGGGGCTGGAAAAAAAACATGTTGGTGGCTATCTTTTTCCTAAGTTAGACATATTCTATTATATATGAGCCTCATGTCTTCTAAGCAATATAACAAATTTTATGGAACAGCCTATTAATGCTATTTGTCTTAAACAAGTCTGAGCTATGTCATCCTACATTAACCCCCACGCATAATGCAGGACTTAACATATATTTGGGGGTATTGTTTTTCCCAAAAAAGTGAATGAGTTTTTTGTTATAATCTTCCAAATTAAAAATTACATTTAAAAATGATATTACAAAAACCTATTTTCTCCATTAAATATGTGCTTCTAAAGCAACATGGAGAATATGTTTCTACTTCCAAGAAACCGTAGGTAAATTCATGAATGTTTTTAGAGGTAAGTGTTAAAGCAAACAGTTACCTTTTAAGTGTTTTACTTTACTCGGAATGTAACTTAATAAAAAATATTTCCAAGTGAATTTTTATGAAATTTTAGTGGAGAAATTACATCTTACTTTTTGAAACATAATCAATGATGTTAAAAACTGATTATAATTTTAGTTACCTGCTGTGAAACCATGACAGTAGAAAATATTGTATGATTGTTGTGTTTAAAATGCATTTTAAAGTAGTACCTGGATGTAAAATAGTCCTAAAGGTTAACATGTTTATAGCCTGCAAAATAATCAGGAAAAAAAATTAAGGCTACAAAAATACTAAGGATATATAATAATTCAACTTTACTAGGGAACTTTAATTCTGGCAACAGCACAAATTGTTAATTTTGTAATCTCAGTGTATATCTGAGAGTGGGTTGCGTAGTATTGAAATATGCACATCGGCAATATCCATCAAATATTTCTCTAAAATATGCTTGATGATAGCATCATCTGTTTACCAGTTTAAGGCTTGGGTACACAGTCCTTGTTTACATTTTATTTAAGACAACATTCCTTTAAAAATCATTTCAATTCCACTGGTCTTTACCGTAGCCCACCTACAGACATTGCAACAAAGCCAGCTTGGCAAGCAAACTCCATTAGGAAGAAAAACATTCTTCTTGACATTTATGGGTTTATTTTTTAAGGAGATATTAGAAAAGTTTCCAAATATGTAGAAATCCATTAAAGGAAATGGAGTGCTGGTGGCAGGACTCGCTTTTATAGTATTGCCCTGTCGTTGCTTTGCTGCTCTCACCACGTAAACCTTATTTCCAATTAGACAGAGCACCACAAGAATCAGAGAACACATAAACATCCTAAACACATACTGAATATGCTACTTCATATTTGCAGCCAGCCTGTTACAATGTATCTATCAGCTACTCCAAGGAAGTAAGCCATGCTGCACTGCAGAGACGTTTAATAATGTCTCACTCAAGCATCAAGTGCTTTAAAAACATTGCACATCCCTAATGCGGTAGATAAACATTTTATCTTTCAACTTTTGATGCCATATAATTTTCAGACTTTGATCTAATATAATTTAAGGTGTGTCAAGATGGATTCCGGCAGAGCAGGCTCGTAAAAAGAAAGGTTTAGCACGTCGGTTCCTGGAGATGCACATCCCAGACAAGGGCTTTGGCAAGAGTGAGGACTGTAGAGCCAGTTTGACTACAGGAAATAAAAGAGGTGCTATTTAAGGGAAAGAACTTGGGTTAGAATGGAATTGCTGCTGTAAAAGATGTTCAACTCACATTGCCATATGGGTTTTTTTGGAAAGATGCCCATGTATATTAGCTATATTCTTGGCACTGGGAGCTGCGTTTGGTTCTGTGACATGCTTTTGCTGCTTTGAAGCCTTCTGAAGGTAATTGTTATGTTGCTACACCTTCACAGTAAAAATCATTGATGATTTTAATAATAAGATCTGGGTGAAAAATATCAAATATTTTATCTTATATCATGGAGACTGCATCTATGTACACAATTTAATAAAGTTAAATATTGTAATTTGAGATAGATGTCTTCCACTAATTTACATGGACAGTGAGAGGAAAAATGTCTTTTTAGTTTGAGAACTTACATAAAATAAATATAATATTTATCAAATTTCTGTAAATTGAAGAAATATTTCCATATTATAAATTGCTTCTTTACAAATATATAAAAATTATTCTTAAGTGAATTCACTATTATACTGCAATTGATATTAAAGGTTTACATTCAAAGGCAATACATAATCACTCTATCTTTATTCACTTATTCATTCAAAAAAAATGTTTTGCACATTTAGGCATGTACCAGGCACTTTATTTGCTTTGGGGAATATTCTTACTCATTTTGGGCCATTCTAATGAAGTAACATAAACTAGGTGGCTGATAAAAAACAGAAATTTATTGCTCACAGTTCTGGGGGATAGGGAATCCAAGATCAAGGTGGTAACAGATTAGGTGTCTGTTAGTGGCCCATTTGTAAGTTCACACAGTGGAAGAAGAAAACTCTGGTCTCTGCTATTTACACCACAGCAAAGATTCATATAAAATTTTAATAAAACAATTAGATCCAACTCTTCTTTGTTGGATTTTGTTAGTGCCACACCTTTTGGTATGTACAGGCTGCTATAATGGAATACCAGAGACTGGTTGGCTTATAAACAGAAACATATTCAAGATTCTAGAGCTTAGGAAGCCCAAGATCAAGGTGTAGGGTCATTAGGTATCTGGAGAGGAGAGGGATCACTTCCTGGTTCATAGATGACCTTCTTCCTGCTGGGCTCTCACATGGTGGAAGGAAGTGGCAAGAAGAGTGTTCTGGGGTCTCCTTTATGAGGGTACTCACCCTACTCATGAGGACTCTGCTCTCATGACCTAATCATCTACCAAGAACTCCATAGGTTGGACAACAGATACGAATGTTGGGGCGAACATCAATATTCATTCTATGATAATACAACTTAGACAGCACCAAATGTATAGAACTTTTAAAAAATAT
Organism: Saimiri boliviensis; assembly: GCF_048565385.1. Lineage (NCBI taxonomy): Eukaryota > Metazoa > Chordata > Mammalia > Primates > Cebidae > Saimiri > Saimiri boliviensis. Next base: position 8,261,301 of record NC_133464.1, on the reverse strand, counting down.
GTGGGGGCATTAAACAGTAAAACTGAGAGGATGGATTTTGTGGAGAGATTTGGATTTAAATTCTCAGTCAGTATTTGGATGGTATGAAAAAGGTCCTTACTGAGCACAGTGGCTCACCCCTGCAGTCTCAGCACTTTGGGAGGCTGAGGCAGGAGGATCATGAGGTCAGGAGTTCAAGACCAGCCAGGCCGATATGGTGAAACCCCACCACTACTAATACAAAAATTAGCCAGGCGTTGTGGCACATGCCTGTAGTTCCAGCTACTCAAGAGGCTGAGGCAGGAGAATCACTTGAACCTTGGAGGCGGAGGTTGCAGTGAGCCGAGATCGAGCCACTGCACTCCAGCCTGAGTGATAAAGTGAGACTTTGTCTCAAAAAAAAAAAAAAGTCAGTTAAGTTCCCAGAACTTTAACATAATCACCCCTAAAATGAAAATACTTCACAGCATTATTCTTGTGTGTTGCTTTTAACTGTGGAGATTTGTGTTTTAGCTGTGTTTTTAAATTAAAAAATAAAACCAAGTCAACTTTTAAAAATATATGTTTTTCATGAATAATAATACATGTGAAACAAGATTTAAAATGTACAAGGGATAGAAAAAGTATTAATCCCCCCAAACTTGGCTGCTGCTCTGCCACACTTCATTTCTCTCCACATGACAATTATTTTCTAGAGTATCTCTCCAGAGATTACCATAAAATCTACACATGTGTCTGCATATATGCATGCATTTTTTTGTGTGTGAAAATTACATCTGGAATACACCTCCACATGGATATTTAAGAACTGCCTTTTCCTTCCTAATGGGTGCCTAACATTTCAATGAGCAGCTATCTCATAATTATTATCCAAATGCCTACTTACTGACCTGAATGCTATTTCTATTCTTTGAGGCAATACAAATAAGGCTGAAGTAAGTATTCTTGCTTCTATTTAATTTCCAATGTGATTGTTAGATTATTAGACGATATAATTGTGAAAGAAATTCGGGCATTATTCAGAGTTATTGTATTTCAGCTTATAAAGTTATTTCATTCTCTCATATACCTTACATTGCTGTTGATGAGAAATCAATTACTGATTTAAATATTTCTCCTATCATGATAATTTCTTATATTCTCTTTCTTTTCCTGGTTACATTAAAATTTTTCAGTTGATTTTGGTGTTTTGCAATTTTACTATCACCAAAATTTCTTTGTATTGAAACTACTGAAAATTTGTTCCAGTCATTGAATCTGAGAACTGGTGTCTTTCCTCTGCTCTGGAATATTCTCAGGCATTATCTCTTTAAACATTATTCCAACCCATCCTTTCTTCTTTGCTTTTAAGGACTCTGATTCAATATAAAGCCTAATGATTCATTCTGTCCTTGATGTCTCTTAATTCCTCTCTTTTATTCCATATAATTTCTTGGGGTTTCTTCTAGCTCAGTCATTCTATCTTTACCTCTTCCTAATATACTGTTAATTTTCTCAGTAGACTTTTTTTGGTTTCAGTTTTTCAGATTTCATTTATAGAAGTTTCCTTTGATCTGTTTTAAATATTTCAGATAACGTAATACCTAGTCCCTTGTTTGCTTGTATATACTTACCTTTTCCCCTAAAACCAAGTAAACATAGCATTTTTGTAGACTATGTCTACAAATTTCAGTAGCTGCAAACTTAATGGGTTATTTCTGTTTATTCCCATTCACAGATAAATCACTGCCTGTGCTTGGTGAACTTACAGTAAATGGTGCACATCATGTTTGAAAACTGATTTGAGTAAGCTGAAGCCTATGATGAAATTGCCTTATTCCAGAGATTAATTGACTTGTCTCTATTACATTCAGGTTGGGAATATTACTAACCTGAGACCCTTAAACAAAATTCACAGTTTGAAGGTAGCTGAAAGTCCCAAGGCAATGTGCATCTTTGTTGCAAATTCCTGGTTTACTTTTGATTCCAATATATCTGAAAGGAGATCCTGAATTTCTGCTTAATTTGGGTATAGTCTTCTATTATATTCTCCAACTTTTGAGGGCTTCTAGTTTTAATTTCCATCCTCCTGAGCTGATGAGTCACTCGATATAAAAATTCAATTTGTTCTGAGTTGGAGACTAACCCCATGGCAATACCAGTTTGTTTCTATGTTCAATTTTCATTCAGTTTTGGCTTAGCAATTGCTTCGTATCTTTCTACCCTAAATTTGTCTACTCTTTCTCTGTCATAACTCAAAAATTTAAAAACATTTAAATAAATAAAGGCTGATTTACAAGTGGCATGTAGGGGGAAGAGGAATGAAAGTTGTCTGTATTACCTATGTCTGCACTCCAAGGAAGGCCAGTTCAGAATGCCCAGTTACATGTGTTAAAAACAGAAAAAGAATATAGAGCATTACAATGGTGGATTTGACAGGGTAATGAAAGTATACCAAATTCTATGCTAACATTTTCTTTATCTGTGTTGTAAAATTGTATAGTTTTACTCTGGACTTTGATATCTTTCTTATTGCTTATTATAATTTTCCATTTTCTGTTTGACCACTGCCATACCTCTGAACTTTTACTGTAATTAGGAAAGAAAGTAAAAATATGTTTCTATAATGCACATATTCCCTTTACCATCGCTTACATAGCTGAACCAAACGAACACATAAGCCAAGAATGTCCTGCATTATGTGATAAACACCACAGAAACTTGGGCATGTTTATTTTCCCCACTGCTCTATCCTTCACGAGTGTCTGGCACCATGTAAATAATCCCAGTAGATATTTTTTAAGTAAACTTGATACAGAAAGTCGGGAATGGGGACAATTAATATCCGTTCAAGAATAGAAAGTTGAATACCAGAAGCAGGATGGAAAAGTTTTGTGTTGACTTTATTTCCAGATCCTGTTACAAAATCTTGAACGCATATTTTATCTGCTAGGTGTTTATATGTATGTTCTTAAATAGAATTCTCAGAGAATGATAGTTTTTAAAATCCCTGGTAATTTATTGGCTATAATAAAATGATAATGATCACCATGTTATTTTGGAATTTGTGTTTTTTATAAGAGGCCTTATCCATAATAATTTTTATTTTCCTATTTATGTTTCACTAGAACATTCTGCTGTAGGATTTGTCATTTCTATTTCATAGATGAGGAGTCTGGAACATAAGCACATGCTCTGTAGGATCCATCCAGGATCTGACCTCAGGATTTGTGTCTAAGTTGCAACTCAGATTTAAATGACAGAAACAGGCATTACAATAAAAATCTTTGTTTAGGAAAATATGAAACTGCTAAATATGTATGTATATATACAGTCATTAAAATAATCTAATGATTGTTCTTGCACAAAAATTGTTTAAAAATATTTAAATTTAAATGTATTAAAATTAGAACAAATGTAGACTTTTAGACGAGTTTAGACTAGAATTCTTTGCTAATTCATTCAAAAACAATAATTCTGTTTTAAGTGATATATACATATTTGCTTTTTCTAGGCCTTGCTGGTATGGTTGAAACAGGCTACCACAAGGAAAAAAGTAGGTGGAGAGTTTGATTTGCTCAGTAATTTATCAATTTGTTTGTATGTTAGAGTTTTCTTCCTTATCAATTTACACATTCATTTAGAAAGAGAGAGAGAGAGGAAAAAAAGAAAATGAAAGAAGGAAAGAAGGAAGAAAAGAAAGAAAGAAAGAGAAAAAAAGAAAAAAATGAAAGAAGGAAGGAAGAAAAGAAAAGAAAGAAAAAGAAAGAAAAGAAGAAGGAAAGAGAAAGAGAGAAATGAAAGAACCCCTCTAACCTTGGGTATGGCTATCATCAAATGTCAGTCATGAATTTGCAAGCCCTAAGAAATGCCTTAATGTAGCATCATGAACTACTTATCCTAGATTATCATGCTGAGGACATTTACATTTTTTCATCATTCTGGAAAAAATCTTTTGAGTAAGGACTGTCAGGAATTTATCTCAGATTTATGTTACTTTCCCAAAAAAGATAATTTCCACTATGTTTCAAAAGCAACTCTGAGAGCTCCTCAGTGACTGTGAAAATGGATGTGTGTCTATGTACTGAGTGGCACTGGCCATGTGTGCTAGTTAAAATAGCTGTCAGAACTTTAACTCCTGGGCTGTTTTGCTTCCCTGTGTTTAAATTGGCAACTTTAATGTTGCTCTACTACACTTTTGCATCTAATTGCCTAAAATTTTATATTAAGCAAAAAGTAATTTCTTTGGAAATATATGCATTCAAAAATATATAGAGAATGATATAATGGAGAAAGAATTTGCAAAGGGCAAAAAGCAACTTCAGCAGTTAATGTTTAGCTTTTTTGAATTTTATTTTCCACTAAAATGACTTTCCCCTTATGACTAATTATAATTCCAGTTAAAAAATGTATTACTGAAGGGAATTATGCATATTTTAGCCTAATCTTTTAAAATAATCTAATGACTGTTCTCATTCAAAAATTGTTTGAAAAAATATTTAAATTTAAATGTAATAAAATTAGGAAAAATGTAGACTTTTAGAAGAGTTTAGACTAGAATTCTCTGCTAATTCATTAAAAAACAATAATTCTGTTTTGAGTAGTTTCTCAGAATTTCCTTTTATGTATTAGTTTCAAGGGAAGTCACATGAGTTCTTTTTGTTTACTAGTGTACCACTTAATTTATTAAGAAGTTTTCAGGTGGCCTAAAGGAGCTGATGCAGCTAGCAAAGTGATTACCCCAAAACTAGAGAGTAATCAAGACAGAAGGGACATAGATCTCATTAATCAAAATAGATTCTAAATAGTTATGCTCTTACTTAAACATACTTAAGTCAGTAAGAAATACTGAGCCCTTCTAATACAATCAATATTATGCTAATATACTAAACATGAACTACATTGGAAAACTTATAAAGTGAAATTAGTACTGATATTGAGATTTTTTTCAAACTTTTTTTTCTTAAGTGTCTCTAAATAACATTTTTAAAATTGTGTGTGTGTGTGTGTGTAACAAAACTTATAAATAACCATGAGGAATAATCAAAATTATTTCAATTTTATGTGAAATCAAGGCTTGACACTACCTTCTTACAACTGTTTAATGCAGATGACAGTTCTAAAGTGTTTATTTCATAATATTTCAAAATACAGGCTTGAATTTAATTTGCTGACTGCAGTAATCAGGGTTCATAAATTAAATTTACAACAAAATGCTATACTAAGATTTCAAAACTTTGACTGCAAGTAAAGAAAGTCGATATCCACTGCTATGTGTCTTTTTGATCGGCAAGCCAACTGTATTTTTTTTTTCTATGTGATCATAGATTTAACAGAGATCTTGGTGGTCATTTTGTCTGCGTCCCCACTCAATACAGGGATCCATGGCCACTGGCTCGTTCCTTAATCCCAGTGATGAGAAAGTTAACTTTTCTTTTTTTAAATAACATAGTTCATTATTAGACAGTTCTATTTTTATGACTCCTTTTGTAGTATTCCACCAAAATAAAAGTCATATGACTCTTTAATGATATATTGTGCCCATACATTTTTCAACAGGCAAACTCTGGCTCAGTTATTTCTATTGATGTGAGAAAACTTTTAAATGGCCCTAATTCAAATACACAGAGAGTAAGAATATAGGATAAAATACATTATTCCCTATGGATACATAAAGTCTGCCTCCAGAATTTAAAATACCACATTCTCACTTCTACCAACCTTATAAGGCAAAAGTCAACAATTTTGAGGGACAGCTCATCAGTTTTGTTATGAGGTATTTGATTATCCACGAAGTGCAGGAAACTAACAGAAGTTGGAAGGAATCTAGACTTGATCATTGACACTCTTTTTACAAATGCAATGAGACAAAAAGCAATTTTCCCTCCCAACATAGAGACTGTGCTGGGAATATGAGCGCAATTCAGTTCAGAATTTTACCTTAGCCAGCTCACCTCCAAGCACGTGGCTGGTAAGCACCTAAGGAGAAGCTACAGAGACCCTCTCAAGACCTGAAGGAACTGATTTCAAGACCATTGTCCAGGACTTTTGTCAGGTAATAGGGGTGACAGTATTGGTCAAATCGTTTTCCTTTCTGTTTCCATGTATGGTTTCTCCATCTAGTTGTTTCTGGTGTAAGAGTTTTCAGTCTGAGTTCCTGGAAGACAACACTAGGGGTCCATGGCATCTCAGCATTTGAAAGGAGCTTAATGAGTTAGAACCTGGCACCCAACACCCTCTCCTCACACTTTAAATAGAAAAGCTCCCTCTTCATAATTTTATTTATATGTTAGGCTTCCAAGTAAAAATGTGTTTCAGACGAAGGATGCTGCTCCATCACACGTTTGGAACAGCTCCTGCATTTCCCTGGGAAGACTTTCCTTTTTCCAGAGAGGGGAATCTTCTGCTACTACTTAAATTCAAAGAACCAAGTCAGAAAGTGCTTATAATTTCTGTTTTTTTTTTTTTTTTAAACTGGTTTAATTGCCCAAATATATTAAAGGGAACAAATGGCATGGCTCACCTTCCATTGTGTGTACTTGTATTAGGCTATGCCTGCATTGCCATAAAGCAATACCTGATACCTGGTAATTTATAAAGAAAAGATGATTAAGTGGTGTACAGTTCTGCAGGGTGTACAAGCGTGGCTCCAGCATCTGCTCAGCTTCCGGGGAGGTTTCAGGGAGCTTTTGTTCATGGCAGAAGGCAAAGAGGGAGCAGGCAGGTCATATCGCCAGAGCAGGAGCAAGAGAGAGTGGAAGAGGATAGCATCAAGCCATGAGAGATCCACCCCGATGACCAAAGCACCCCTCTGCAGACCCCACCTCCAACACTGGGGATTACTCTCAACATGAGATTTGGAGGGAGCATCCAAACCATGTCAATACTAATCATTCATTTTCATTTTATTACAGTTTTCATAGAATGCTATACAGAGATTCTGCTTTCATGTAAACATACTCTATGGGTTCTTCTTTCCTCTTAGAAAAAGTGCAAATGGTTAAGAAACCATATTTAAAAAGTGGAAAATCCAGAATCATTTTTACAAAAAAGAAAGCTTGAAAATTAAAATTAAGAAATAATAAAAGTCAACAAACAAAAAATCAAAGAAGTACCAGGTACAAAATCTTCCCTATTGAAAGACCAGAACAAAGACAATAAAAATACTACGTTTATGTTAAAATACTTGACTTCAGACTAAATGTGAAGTGAATATTCAGGGTAGTAGAAAATTCTGTTTTATCTGAAACCATTCTTTTATCCTTAACCATTGCTTTCTATTGTTTAAAGAGAGTGTTATTCAGGACTGTGGAGGCAGTGCAGACCCGACCTGAGAATGTATTCACTGTAACCCTGCGTTCTTGTAATGTTTCTGTGGATGCCTTTCAGAATGAAGTGGAAACAAAAACAGCAAAGTGACTCACTCCAAGATAAATGAATGTACCCAAAAACATGAACCTGTAATACCAGCCAGAATTACTGACTCAGGCTAGTCAAGAAAAACATGAAAGAAAATAGGAAAGGGTTTCTTATGATGCCAACCTAATCAAAAGCTCCAAACATGATAATAAAAGCATTTGATGAAAAAAAAAAAAAAAAAAAAAAGACAATAGCTGTTTTCCTGACTGGAATGAGATAAAGTTTGGAGGAAATTTGGATTCTGCAATTAAAGGGAGTAGCTATTTATTTAATTATGTATGCATATCAAAATCAGGTCTTTGTAGTGAATTGTAATGCTGGTACTTACCTCTCTGTGTACAAAGCATTTGTACAATAAATAGAATTACTATTTTTAAGAGTGTATCAATTAAGCTCAACTAGAATTGACTCCAGGGAATACAGAACCATTCATCCTTAAAGTTGCTTAGTTGCACGGACTCCTGAATTTAAAGAAAATATTCCTCCGTACAGTGATCTTCTGTTGGGAGGGGAGAGAATCAGTTGAAGACAAAGGAACCCAGTACACCTCAAGAGGTACGACTCTAAGGAAGGTAACTATGAAGAATTTCTTGTCCTAGCTTCTTAATTTGAGGGATTGGTTTGAGCATGAATTGAGAGAAAAGCTAAATTAGAAATTGAAGTTGCTGTTTCTAGGACAGATTTTTATAAGACTGCCAGATAAACAGTGCTACCTTAAGGCACAGGTATAGGAGAGAAGGGTTTTCCCTCTTCTATATGGATCAGGTATTACTTGCCATATCTACCTATTGGCTTGGGGACCCTGGGAGCCAACAGCACTTTTAGCTTAAACACAACCGTTCCTATGAAACCTCAAAGAAACATTGGAAAGACAGAATGTAAGAGCAGCCAGTGGGTGACACTATCCCAGAAACTACCAGAAAAAATGGAAAATCTGCAGGGACACAGGAGCCCTCTTGACATGCTCTGGTAGGTCATGTTAATAGAATTCTATGCTTTTAACAAATGTTGGTACCTTTCTGTGCAGACATTCTGTGATAACTAATTTTATGTGTAGTACCCAGAAATGTGGTTAAACCTCAGACTGTTTCTGAGAAGGTATTTTTTTTTAGATGAGATCAACATTGAAATCAGTAGACTCATTAAAGCAGTATGTCCTTTATAACGTGTGTGACTTATCTAATCAGTTGAAGGCCTTAAAAGAAAAAGACTGTAGTCCCCTGAGGAAGAAGGAATCCTTGCTCCAGACTGCCTTGGACTGGAGGTGCAGTGTTAAAACTTCCTCTGTCTTCAGACTGGCCTGCCTGCCTGGAATATTTCAGACTTGCCAGCCCCCATGATCACATGAGCCAATTCTTTAAATTAAATGTCTCTCATTCATGTGTGTGTGTGTGTGTGTGTGTGTGTGTGTGCATATGGATACATACACATTTTATTGGTTCTTTTTCCTCTGAATGACCTTGCCTAATAGAAGTTCTCCTGACACGTGTCATCTCTTTCTTCTAACAGCCTGTCAAAATATCTATTATGTATCACCACCCTCTCTTTATGGACAAGTAAATTGATGTTCAGAGAAATGAAGCAACTTGACCAAGTCACAGGTCTAATAAATGATGGAGTGGAATTCAAGCTGTAGGTCTTTCCTTCCAGGATTTGTGCTTTCCGTCTCTGCTGCGTTTGAAAAACATTTTATAGAACAAGTGTTTGTATCTCGCAAAAGTCCCTAAAATGTGTATCTTTATTTTCACATAGGCCATAAATATTCTTTATTAGATTAGTCTGTGTAAATTATTGCTATTCATTCCAGAAATTCACCAAGAGATGCCAAAATACTAAGCAAAAGCAAGTTAACAAGATAATCCAATAAGGAGATGATATTTTTCTTCTATATTAGCAACTATATTTGGGAAAATTCTGCTATGAGAATTTAATCAAAAGCTGATAACACACTGCAGAATGGGTATAATAACCTACACAGTTTTTTAGTTGAAATTATATTTTGAACCTTTATAGAATGAAACTTTTATGGAAACAAGTAATACTCTCGGGAAAAAAAATAAGCGTTTTAAACATATTATGTACTATCTCAAAATATCTGAATCTCTGTGAAAGTTAAAACTTCATTTAAATTCCATGAGTTAAAATATATTATAAATGCAAGTGACATGGTCACCTGCAGCCAGGAGAAATGTATGTATATTGGACTGCAGCCCATGTTAGAAAATTATATATTTTATATATATATAATTTTATTTACATAATATATATTATATGCATACATTATATTTCATGAGTGGAGGTAAAAACAAATGTACGTGTGTGTGTGTGTGTGTGTGTGTGTGTGTATTTCCTATTTCATGAGTGAAGGTATAAACATGAGTGTGTATGTGTGTATGTATGTGTATATATATTTCCTATTTCATGAGTGGAGGTATAATCACAAGGTTAGCCAGCACTTTACAGTTAACAAAGTCCCTTGATGGAGGCAGGTTCTCAGGAAAATTTGAGAGTGGTTGAATGATACATTCCTGCAGACATTCATTTCTCAGTTGTAATAGAAAATGAAAACCCAAGGCACAGTGGACTGTACTCCTTCCTACTTTTAACAAAAACTGCTTTGAAAGGAAACAGGTAAGTATATAAATTTAAAAGACTTTTAATGAGTTTATGCAACATACCTTTTATTTTTATCAAAATGTTATGTTTATGTAAGAAATCATAGTGATTACAAAACATGTCCTATTTCAAATTTTTCAAGATACTTAAATATTTAAAATATCTTAAATACATAATTTAGAAAGATGAAATATATATTTCAAATATATGTCTTTCATACATATATATGTATTTCTATATATGTATTTCTATATATAGAAAATATATATATTTTTATTTTTATTTCTATATATATATTTTATTAAAATATATTTTATTTGTATATATTTATATATTTTATTTATATATTTATTTATATATAGAAAGAAAATATATAAAATATTTCATATAATACATATATAGAAAGAGAGAGAGAGAAAGATAATTTTCAAAGAATCCTAGTTAATAAATATGAAGAATATGACAAAATTAGAAATATCATTTTTTAATACACAATAATAGCTGGTTTTAGCAAGGACCAACTATTAGATGTTAAAAAACATGAAAATTTTAGGATGAAAATTTTAGGAAGAAGGATGCTCACATTGCCACAAGGCAATAACTCTTCACTTATCATTTATCATATATATATATATATATATGTATATATATATATATAAACTACATAAATATAATGTGTGTGTGTCTGGGTGTGTGTGTGTGTGTGTGTGTATATATACACAAACATATATATACAAACATATATATATATATACAAACATATATATATATATACAAACATATATATACACACACATACACAGATATATACACACAAATACATACACACATATATACATATATACACATATACACATACATAAACACACACATATATAAACACACACACACACCTTTTAATGGAGTCACCTGGCAGTCACCACCATAACCAAGTCATTAAACCAGCATCACCAATAATGAAGTGACATAAAATTATGTGCCTCCTGTTATGACGCCTTAAGTACACAATATCAGCTACCTAGCACCTAGTGTTCTTACTATGTTTCACTTACTGCTAAACAGAACAATATAATGAGACATATCCAGAATGCAGGACATTTTGATGATTACTGCTCCAGATATTTCAAAAATTCAGAGTTATGGAAACCAAAATACACCAAGGCACTACACAGACAAACCAAATAACATTTTCTATTGAAGGAGAATAGAGAGATCAGAAACAAAACAAAGCAAACCAAACTGTGGTAGAACCACAAATTACAGTGTGAATAAATCTGTGTATTGAATAATATTAAATTATTACTGATTTTTGTATACATGATACATATTGTCATGATTTCTAAAGTAAACGCATAAAAGGATAGGAAAGGTACCACCTCCGTGTGTATGTGTAATATACAGACAGAAAGACAGGTATACAGATGTAGCTAGATAGATAGCTGGATAGACGTAGAGATAATGAGGATAAAAAAAGAAAATGTGGTAAAATTCATAACTGATGAATTTAACTGAAGGGTATTCATTAGTATTTATTTTACCTTTGTTTCTATAAATTTGTTCTATAAATTTACAGAGACTTTTCTGTAAATTTGAAATTTTTCAAAATTAAAATCCTGGGCATGGTGTATAGCTAGTTCCCTTTCCATTCTACAAATAAAGAATCTGAAAGCAACAAAAACAAAGAGGCGAGGTGTCCAAACTGAAGGACAGAAGGAAGAAAATCTCCTGGGAACCTTTGATGTGTTTGGTGACTTCACATACATTTTCGAGAACTGGTTGAGGAGTGTGCAAAGTATTCCCCCCAAAAACTCTCCACATTTGTGGGTGGTAAAGCTAGCACACGCTGTTTGTGAAGTCTGGTCAAGAGTTAGAGTGGAATAGCAGAAAGCAGTATCTTGTAATGCCCCATCCACCCACTGTCTGACCACTGGACCAAGTAGTGAATGGGTGGGAGTTATTAAACATACTGGGGTCAGCAGCTTTTAGAGAGCATGAAGCTAAGTCATTGATTCAGTTGGTACCACAGTGGCATATTCCGTCCCTGCCATCCTCAGTGAGGTATGAATGCTTGTGTCTGAATGGTCATAAAGAGCATCATAAGAGAACTGAGAGGGAAGACCATTAGTAACCATTACTGCATCTGGAAGAAGATGACTCCATTGAATTGCACATCTACTAAGAAAGTTCATCATTTTAGGTAAGCAAAATCTACTGAATAGAAAATAGTTGTAACCATGACAAACAGCAAAAAATCCCTTTAGATTTTGGTGGCCATCCAAGTCAGAGTCATCTATCAACACAGCTTTCAAAACGAAGAATATACTCACTCTCATAAAAGCTAGAATCAAAATATCAGAGACCACATGGAAGGGATGTTATTACTCAGAAGTACACTGGCATTTCAATTGATGTAGAAAATGGCTTACATTGTTATCAATTTAATGAGAAAATTTACAACTTTAATGGTCATTTTGGGTCCCATCCAAACACTCAGACTTCTTTATACTTTAGTTTAATGTTTTTGTTGTTTTGTTTTGTTTTTACTATTTGTGTTGTGATTTATACAAGTTGATTCACAAAGGTTATTTAATACTAGCGGAAGTTGTCTACTATAACTGAAAACTCATCCTAAGTATTCATCAGCTTAGGGCTGAAAAAACTTAGAGAAAAACCAAAGAAAAACTTAAAAGTTTTTCAAGAAAATGCTACTACACTGTCTGAAATGACTCATCCATTTTCTGTTTACTCCTCAGATCTTGTATCAGAATGCCACGGAAATATTGTATCAGCAACGCTATAGCACTGAAACCAGAAGGCTTTTTGCACTGCCGTCTCAAACACCAAACCAAGAAACTATTTCCTGATTTAACGTAATACTCAAAGAAAGTGTTGAAAATATCATATATTTCAGACTTACAGAATTTAAAGAGATTAGATTACACCACCTGGTAACCAGCCCAATTTCTTCAGTGACCTCAGACATCTACCTGAATTTCCTAGAAGTACCAATTAAATGGGGTCATTTTGTATTTTATTTTATTTAGTTGTCTTATATCACTGGAAATCATTAATAACTGCCAATATTGACAATTTTTCCAAACTGTGATTTAGAATTCTTGTCCAACTCTGAGATTATGTTCCATGGAAGTGCTTCTTTAAAATGATTCATTCTAAAAAGATAGCAGTCAATACTATCATAACTTTTTAAAATCAGATACCTCAGTCAGGTAACAATGAGCTCATAAATAACAATATTCCACTTTTAGGCTAGAGATAATATATATTTTTTGTACTGGCCTGATTTAGCTAGCAAAATCTTTAATGTCATTCTAAATATCTGTAAACACATAGATATGCATAAAATAAGATGGATTTTAGATGAATTCAATTATTAAACAAACTTGATCTACAAATACCTAAGCAGATCTAAAAACTCACACAAAATAATGAAACATAGATGAGAAAACAGGAAACAAATGTAAAAGTAGTCAGAATAACACTCTGCATCATCATACCTCTTTTATTTTTTTACCTTTTAACAAACTTTATTTTATTTTATTTTATTTTTGAGATGGAGTTTCACTCTTGTTGCCCAGGCTGGAGTGCAATGGCCTGACCTCAGCTCACTGCAACCTCTGCCTTCCAGGTTCAAGCAATTCTCTTGCCTCAGCCTCCTGAGCAGCTGGGTTTACAGGCGCCCACCACCATGCCTGGCTAAATTTTTGTATTTTTAGTAGAGACAGGTTTCACTATGTTGGCCAGACTGGTCTTGAACTCCTGACCTCAGGTGATCCACCTGCCTTGGCCTCTCAAAGTGCTGAGGTTACAGGTGTGAACTACCATGGCTGGCCCCTTTTAACACATTTCAATCAATTTATTCTATCTATATTATTACCATTTACCCTCACTTCCCTCAGTCAAACAACCAAGCAAACAAAAGCAAACAAACCACAGTGTCCATGAATTCCAGGGTCAATTCAGTTGACAGGAATCGGTCATCTTAATATAGAGAGAGTGTAGAAGGTAGAAAGTGTGGTTTTCACCAATTGGGGAAGTGGCTTCTGATGCTGCCATGTAACATCGTGGAACATAGAGAGTCCATGCATCCTGAAAGATGCCTGGTCTTTCCACTTCAGCCCCCAGAGAAGAATCAAGTTGCTCTATACCTGGGCTCAAGAATTACAATTCTTTGAATTTATACTCGATCACTTACGTATGTTTTCCCAAAGAAAGATTTCACGTCAGAATGGCCAGTGCTTAGGGACTTCCAAAGTAGGCAACACTTTTGGCCAGAATAAGCTTTTTCCTAGGACTGGCAGAGCTTGTGTTGAAAGCTAGTATCAAGCCACCCTTCTTCTTAATGTTACTCTCCTTGTGAGTTCTCCAGATGCTCTTGGAGCAGAACTCTTAGAATACTTTGTCAAGTGCCACTCTAGTCCATTCCATCACTTTCCCAACTTTGTGTTGGGATCACACTCACTTTCCTTTCTGAGGATCTCTGGGATCCCTGTGTAAATAAGTTACCTACTAACCCAGACACTCAATAAAAAACACAAAAGATCATGTGATCATCTTTTTTTTTTGAGATGGAGTCTCACTCTGTTGCCAGGCTGGAGTCCAGTGGTGCAATTTCGGCTCTGCTCACTGCAGTCTCCACCTCCCGGGTTCAAGCAATTCTCCTGCCTCAGCCTCCTAAGTAGCCGGTATTACAGGAGCATGCCACCACACTGAGCTAATTTTCTTTTGTATTTTTAGTAGAGATGTTGTTTCACTATGTTGGCCAGGATGGTCTCGAGCTCCTGAACTTGTGATCCATCCTCCTCAGCCTCCCAAAGTGCTGGGATTATAGGCATAAACCACCTACTTAGATTGCTCATGTGATTCTTTCCCCATGCACTAATAATAAAATTCCAAGGTTGTCTCTCTACATAAACTTGTAAGAGGTAGATATATAAAATATATGTAACATATAATGCACACATACACACAAGCACACACACACACACACACATATGTTTTGTTTCCATTTCCTCAGATATCCAATTATTTAAAAGTAGAGAAGTAAGAAATCAATGGTAAAGTTAACACCCAACATTATTGTCAATTATACTGTGTAGCTGCTAGAAGTTGGCTTAAAGAAGGAAGCCTTCATTTCCTAAAAAGCATAGCAAGGATGCAAATGCAATAACTGACAACTGTTGTGATCTCCGTAAAGGAATGAAACTGATGTTTAGGTGAAAAACAGCCTTCCTTTAAAATGGCAATATGCTTATACAAATCGGAAAAGATAAGTGATATAGTGGATGACATCATTAGGTATAATCTTTCAATGCATACAAAAAAGAAATTTCATGTGATACAATCTATGAGGATATGCTGAAATGATGTATGTGGAAGTTAGCATTTTGAGGCATAAATAGCATGTAATTTGTCATTCATGTCAAAGGATAGATTTTTCAAGGTCAGTAGTTCGAGACCAGCCTGGCCAACATGGTGAAACCCCACCTCTACTAAAAATACAAAAAATAAACCAGGCGTGGTGATGCATCCCTATAATCCCATCTACTTGGGAGGCTGAGGCATGAGACTGGCTTGAACTCAGGAGGCAGTAGCTGCAGAGAGCCAAGATTGCACCATTGCACTACAGCCTCAGTGAGAGAGCAAGACTCCATCTCAAAAAACAAAAATAAAAACTTAGCAATGAGAAGTATTGGGGATGTTGCCTTTCTTGCAAAACAAAAAATGTAGCCTGATATGGATATACGAATTTTAGTAGGAGGCTAAAATATGGTGGCTAGAATATAACATGGATACATGAATTCCAGTAGGATGCTAGTATGAGACTTCTGGGACAGAGATCAAGAAAAGTTTGGTAAGAGCAGTAACCAAAGTATCAACATTTTTGTTTCCATAGGGCAACACAAAGAGGATCAGACGAAACCAGAATTTCCAACGGGTTGCACTATGGTAAAGGAACCTCAACGTAGGGACCCTGAATGTTTTATAATGGGGAGTAAGTACGTTTGCACACTGTTCCACAGGGAGAAATGATTCTTCTTTTCCAAGGATGTTTGCTATGTAAACATCCTCAAAAGAAAGTCCAGAATGAAAAGAGAGTCAGTGCCTGACTTACAAGATGTGCAAAAATGCAAGAGACCAATTTTCTCCCTGTAAAGACATGCTGAGAGGATGCAAAATAAGCTAAAGAAAATTGTCACTCTAATAAAAGGAGTCAAAGGAAGATTAGTGGGGACCCCTGGAATGCATCAGTTTTGATCTGCTGTATATATAGAAGTAGCTTAGATAACTATGTTGTGTACCAGCATATCCACCACAATACTATCGTGAAAAGATGAATGCCTCTGCTAATTTATGATAAATCTTTATAATTGTCCAATATAATATTGAGAAACAGCACTTGTCTTTGCAGTTTCATATAGACCATTGATTCTTGCCTAAGTATGATTTGGCAATTTCTAAAGATATTTGGGGTTGTCACAACTGGGAGTACTATTAGCATCTGGTAAGTAAAGGACAGGATGCCCCAGATCCTACAATGCACAAGACAGCTTCCTAAAACAAATAATTATTCCACCTAAAAGCCAATGGTGTGCCAAGATGAAGAAGCCCTAATGTATACATGCCTAACTTCAGTATTGTATCTAAGTCCAAATCATCTTGGAAAACATTGTTTGAACTACACAATCATTGAGAAAGTTTTAATTCAGAAGGTGTGCATTGGTTTTAAGTAAACAAACAAAAATATATTTTACTTCTCATTTTGTTGATCATTTAAAAATCATTTCTAGAAATATTCTGTATATGGTCTGATTGCACTAATTTAAATAAAGGTTATTTTTCAATTCATAATTGGATATCCAGTTGGTAAATACACATTTTAGTGGAATGGAGAAAAGCACATCTCACTCTCCATCTTTTGGAGACAGACTCCTAGAACCATCACTTACCAGGTGCAAGACCATGGGAAATAATATAAGTTATTTGACCCTATTCTCAGTTTTCAAATGAAATAATTATAATGCAAATGTTAAGACTGGCTGCACCACATTTGGAGAGTTAATTGAAATAATGTAACAGTGGAGTGCTTTGTAAATTCTAAAGCTAAAAATATCAGCCACTGTGTTAAAAGCAATGTTTTTTTTGTTTGTTTGTTTCTTTTTTCTTTTTTTTTTTCCTTGACATCAAAAAGACTGTAATGATAAATGGCCTATTCTCCTTCTGTAGGATCATTGATTTTTGAAATCCTCAAGAATTATAATAGTAACCTTTTTATTCTTCTTCAGCGAATTTTAGTTTACCCTATTATGAAGGCCAGGTATGTGTAATTGTATAGAAGAATCTGTCAAAAATTAGAATCACATTCGATGTCACTTCTGAGCAACATGCTTCATGCAATGTCTGAGAACTGACTTGGCAAGCCTTTCAAAATGGGAACATTCAGGATCAAACCTGGATTGGAGCCTACCCAGGGAAGTAGAGTTAAATATGTAGCATTCCTCTGCTTGTGAAATAACTCTTTTCCTTTTCATTCCAGAAGAAGTAATGAATTGACTGCCTCACGGATTTGATTAATAAAATGCATCTTGCTCAAATCCAGTTTTTACAAGAGGTGATGGTAAATCCTTTTAAGGAAGGGTTTTAAAGCTACGGCTGAAATGACTTATGGGGACTAAGACGCTGAAATGTAAAACCTTACCTGAGATTTTTCTTGGGTTAGATACCCATTTTTTAGCTACAATTTTGTTGGTGTAAGTATAAGATTAGCATACACTGTTTGCAAAAGATTATACTAGCTGACCACAGAATTTCTGTGTTACTTGTACTGAATAACCATGAATATTTAAGAAGTGCCTAAGAAGAACCTGGGGTTCCATTTTCAGAATTATATTGAAAAGAATCCAATCATCTAAACTGTTTCAAGGATGGTTCTAGCCTCAGTTGTTGATTACGTTGAGTACCAGCATAAATTTACATAACAATGAAACAGAAGTGACTGTTTCTTCCAGCTGTGCCGACCTGTAAAAGTATCATGCTGATGAATTTGATTGACATTTAGTGAGGAAAGTTTCTTCCCATCATTCCACCATCAGCTACAGATGCCACCTGAATTTACAACAGCCCAATATTTCCCTTCAAATATTTGCACTTGGGGCACCATTTATGCTCATTAATAGTATTGGACAAGTTAACAAATAGAAAGATGAGGATGAAAATTACCTCACATCCTTAGACAATTGATCTAAATAGAAGATAAAAGCTCATTTAAAGCTCTTAATTTGTGAAACTGTTCAAAGAGTGTATCCATTGCTTCTGTTTGCACATTACAAAGTTGAAATACAAACAAAATGACAATATAGATAATAGAATTCACTTAAACCATTTATTCTCAAAGACAAGAACTTCCTATATATTCATAGATTACAGAACTTACTTGGACAATTCTACTCATGAACTTAGCACTTTCTTTTGAATACTTCCATAGTTCAAAAGGAAGTAAAATCTTATTTTATATAGTCTTTTCCAAATTGCTTAACCATAAACTCATAGGAATCAAATTGATTAAATGGAAACTAATTAATTCTGAATTATTCAATGTACTTCACATTTATGGAATCAAAATCTGATCTAAATAATGATTCATAAGAATCATAAACATTGATTAATAAAAATATCTCAGATAAAATTCTGTACTGTTCCTTATAGAAGTGTATTACATTAAGGAATGTCCTTTAAACATTTCCAAATAAGTCTTAAGTTTTATATTTCTGCAAGGTAATAATTTATCTTTCTCATTGAGGTTAATAGGTAAGGACAATGATTATGGCATATAAGTGTGAAAAACATATTACTTATTCATACAAAGAAAAATGAATTTTGCTTCCAAACATCTTATTTCAAATCACTTTTTAATATGCATTTCTTCATAGATACATAAATATTTAACCATTTATGCCCTATATAGGTTAAAAAGAAATTGTAATTCAATTTCATTTTATTTTTGTTTATGTAGGCCTGCAGCGTCTTCCTATAGCATAAAAGAAAACAGAAGTCAGAAGCTCTCCTTTGCTGTCCGAAGCAGGCTTGTGGCTGGCTCCATAACGGCTGTGCCATTGGAGGTGAGGCAGCTGGTGCCTGTGCCTTTGAACTTGCCTGTCCTCATATTGGCAATGTCAGCAGTGAGACCTGAGCTCAGGCCTGGTTCCCAACTTTATGCAAAGCATCAGAAAAGTCTGGATGCTGCTGGGACACTGAAATCAAAGCAATCAGAGCCCAGTCTGCGGCAGAGAGGGAAGTAATATTTACATGTAACTTATACGGTATTTCCCAAACTACTAATTCAGTAAGTACACTATTAAGTACAGGTTTTAGAGTGAAGACAGTGATGGAGACTGATACAGAGAACAGATAAACATTGGAAAATCTTAAAGGCTACGGTGAAGAATTTAGGTACATTTAATGACAGATTGGCTTCTTGGAAATACGAGATCAAATGAGAACACACCGATTATATCTTAAAATGGAAACTTCTCCATATTACAATAGGGAAATCAGCAACATGTAGTCAATCATCAGGATGTTTAGATAAATTCTAGAAACCTAACATTTATTTAGTTTTGTTGATTCTTAGACCAAATTAATTGTATAATGGTGCACACATGCACTCCAGAATTAGAGATGTCTACATTTGAATTCAGTTTATCATAAAGGAGGCTCAAGTTCTTTAACAGAAAAATGGCAATAAATATTCT
Source organism: Saimiri boliviensis (assembly GCF_048565385.1). Classification (NCBI taxonomy): domain Eukaryota; kingdom Metazoa; phylum Chordata; class Mammalia; order Primates; family Cebidae; genus Saimiri; species Saimiri boliviensis. Next base: position 8,241,538 of record NC_133464.1, on the reverse strand, counting down.
TGCCTTGAAAGACAATTAGGTTTAAATGTATGGTGCATGAAAGCACCAAGTGTCACTTTCTTTCCTTTCAAATATAAGAGATATTCAGTAATACTAATATACCTGTTTACCATTTTACCCTTTCCCTAAAATATTTAAGCATGTTGTCCACTGGTAGTGAGTATGTTAAGTCTTGAGTAAGTTTGGATAAACGTATCTAGTAGCAAAAAATAAAAAGAGCTGTATGCCAATACTGTTTTATGGTCTACTCATATATTTTATGTTTGTAGTGAAGTCTTGTGAAATAGTACCTACTACTCACAGTACAGGAGCGATGCAATGAAATATCAAATTGGCTCCTCTACTTTAGGATTCCAAATCAAAACTGTACAGCAACAGTAATCAAGACAACCTTTTGAGTTTGTGCAACAAATTGTTTCCAGCCTGTTACTGAGGTTATGGCCCTTCTGGATCTGCAGGTGCTGGGCCAGTTCTTACCCTCTGAGCCTCTTACCTTCACAGTTACGGGGAGCTTCTCATGAAGGTGAGCATAAAGAGAAGCTGAGAAACGCAGAAGAAGGAAGGAGTGCATAGAAGACACGGAACCATGCTCTGTGTTTTTCCTCCCCTAGCAGAGCACTTAAAGGTAGCCTGAAGGCCAGACTGGAGCGCCACCCTCGTCAAAGAGCCCCCACTGCAGCAACCAGCATGTTCGACTGGCAGATGTGAATTAATGATTTTCCCTTTAACAAATATTCATAAATTAAGGGAAGGCTTACCTTCAAGTAAATTGCTTTATTTAATTAAAACCTAGCAAAAGTCAGTAACACTCAGAAACGGGGGATTCCTAGACTGGAAGGTGAAGCTGAAGGACGGAGAAGCATTCCAGCCATGGGTGGGGAGTTTTTCACTTTTGAGAACAGCCTTTGACCTCTGCTCTCCGGGAGCATAAAAGAGGAGCGAGAATGGGAGAGAACAGAGCTTTGAATGTTTTCACAGACAATTTTCCCCAACACACACACACTTTGTAACAGAGGCAAATGGTATGTGTTGCAAATGCTAAGACCTTAATATGGATTTGTTTCAGATTTAATACACGGCATCTTTAGGTTCTCAGTCTTTGGTCCTTAAAGTTGGACAGTAGTTACTAAGTCCTAATAGTTAAAGAAAAGAAAATGAATGGATATATTCTTTATTTTTAAGATCATTTTCCTAAATAGAAAATGAAAATCCCCTGGAGTTTCTGGAATGCCTTTTAAAAATAATTTATTATGGCACTGAGCTAGATTCTCTCATTTCTTGCAAACAGCCTAGTGATGTTTGTGTACCTTTGCACTTTTTTTTTTTTTCAACTTTTTCTGGGCCTCTAGGGCCCTCTTTAGGGTCTGAATACACAAACATATTTTGCACATGTGGGTGTTAGGAAAATGCTATTTGATGATAATGATGATGATTTCCTGAAAGTAAGGGTTGCTCATCAGAGGAATGTATGACTGTTGGAGGCTTTTGATTAGTTTTCTCTTGATCTCTTTTAAAAATAGGATGGTTTTGCTCATCTGTATGGGATGGTAAGAGGGAAGGGTAGTCTTCTTGTCTAAAGGCAGAGAAAGGATATTCTGACTTCAAAACCCCTTGTAATTTTACAATTCTAAGAAGTAGGGTCATTTATTCTGAAAAAAAGGCTCAAAGGTTTAGTGTGTAGAAGGTGGTGACCAGCTGCTCTCCTCACTGATTACAGAAAAGGAAACGTGTTTAAATTTGAACATGAGCGATTGAGGCTTTGAGGGAAGAATTTCTCAACACCAAGGCTATGTCGAAATCAAGGGCAAAAGGAGTCTGAAAATGATTCAGTCCATGTTCCCACGTAGCAGTCTCTTCAAGGTCGAAGAGAATCCTATAATGAGCAGAGGAGAGTGCCCCTACATTTTGTTTGTCTTTCTGTCTCCTTAACATTGGTCTAGTGTTAACCTAGGAAAAATTACAGCACTGTGAATTGTTCATGTGAATTCCTGAAGAGCACGGTGATTTATCTGAGCCTTCAAATGCCTGGGTTAATGCTCATTAATTTGCATTTGTTAAAAGCTACCCAAGAGTTTATGGGGTGCAGCTAGGAGCCACTAGAATAGGATTTTAATGTGCTATTACATTTCTATGACTCCGTCACTGAAGAATGACCATATATTATAAATTCTATTAATTTCATTAATTACAGATGTACACACTTAGACATTAAAGTATTATATTAAAGTCACTGCTCTCCCAATGTTTCGCATTAGGCAAAGTTAGATGAATTCAGATATTTAGAAGTGATTTTGCTTGAGATTTTTGGAAATTTTATTTTAGAAATGCCTAAAAGAAGTCAAGGAACGTATCCGGAAATGGTCCTAATATATTGGTAGAAAATGCATTACCAGTATTCTCTGTATTCTTTATCAGCCTAAACCTCAGGAATAAAGAGAGCAATTGCTTAAAACCTATTAATAATAAGCTATTATGAGGCATGAAACAACATGACAATACCAAATAATAAAAATATCTATAACGTCTATATGAAACTGATTACTTAAAAGATGCTTAACAACTTTTCCTTCATGCTTAACAACTTAAAAATATCTATTACAAAATATCAATATCAACAGAACTATATAATTTAACACTTTTCCAGTGTGGACAAACTAATGAGTTTCTATAATTAAAATATCTCTCTGTATACATTTATTATTACCATTATTAAATCCTAAGAAAGTCAAATAGTATATAAGATCACCAATAGGATCTACATCAAAATTCTTCCAGTTACGTAATAATATCACACACACACACAAAATATTGCTTGAGATACTGTATTTTTGATCACTGGAAAACAAAAACCTAAATATAATTTGAATTGACATAGATTTCAGAATATTTACATACGGCTAATTATATAGGTTTGGATGTACCCAGCTGCAAATAATAAAAAACAGTTTAACAGTGAAAAGAATGTATTCTGTCTAATCACCAGGAGTTCCTAGGTAAGGTGGTTCAAGGGTTGTCTGTTCTCACCAGGTCGCCCTAAACAGGAATCTCCCCAGGCTCAGTGGGCACGAGAACTTCCAGTTGTTGGGTACACACAGGACCTTGTCCAGTAAAAGAAAAAGAACTGCTCCTCCCTCTCTTTCTTTTGCCAAAATAAGCCTTTTCTGAGAAGCCTCCCAGCACAGCTCTCTTCACTTCCCACTCGACAGAACTAGGTTGTGTCCCCTTGCTACTCTGCTGGGATTATCAAGACTAGCTTTGGACGACTGAGACTTACTCCAGGGCTGCTGATAACGTCATCTTCCATAAACGCATGGATACCGAGGAGCCTGCCAAGAAGGAAAACGAACACTGTTGAGTAGGCAACAAATAAGGTCTCCAAAATACACATGTATCCAAAATAAACATGTTTTCTGTTTTATTTGTTAAGCCATAATGTGATACAAATGTCATCCTGTATGCATGTCCACACAGATATACCAAGAAAGAAGTGAAAACAGTAATAAAAGCTAACCAAAGAAACCAGACTAATCACAATCATTTACGTCAAGAAACAGAAACCAAATCTTCTAATTCTACTTGCTTACTGTACGGCCAGATGGAAAGTTGCTTTTAAATTATGCCAGATATTTCAAAACATCATATCAAGATGTAGTTACCATTTTTGTATGCTTTTCATATTGAAGTAAAAAAAAAAGAGTTTATTCTTAAAATAACCAAATCCTTAATATTTACACTTATTCAGTGAACTGGAAAGTAATTCTTTAATAATGGGACCATTGATGTCTTTGAATATTTTGCCTAAAGAATATGCTTATAAACTTAAATATTTCATGTATATAATTATGTGTTATTACTATAAGATTGTAATTTGATCCTGATTAAAGAACGTTTTGTTCTTAATGCAATATGCTATTTCATAATTTTTCTCCAAGTCAAAGAAAATAGATTATCTAAAATCTACATAAATTTGAAATGTGCTTATATTTTAGATGTGATGTGATTAGCATTGGTATTTGCTCTAAGTTCCATGAATGTCAACACTACTTCCACTCTTGAATCAAAATTCAAGGTGGGGTAGTTCAGGAAAGAAACACTGATAATTCTACAACCTGTTACTTTTATTTGTGATTGGGAAATAAACTCTACTTTTTCCTCCTTAAATTAATGACAATATGACAACAAAAATGATACAAGACTTATGAGAATAGAATAGTGAATATTACTGTCACATGTAGATGAGATTACCCTAGATATTAAACTATCATTTTAAAGGCAACATATATATTTTGTATTGAATTACCATTATAACTGTTGAATATCAAATAACTTTTCATAATAAAATTCCAGAATCAGGTAATATATTTCAGAGGAACCCTTAGGGAGAGTGATAATAACTGATTATTGCCTACCTTATATCAATCCCCCCATGCCCAAGAGATGAAATACAATTGGCCAAGCTAAATATGACCCCATGTTCCCACCTTTCAATCCTCTCTTAGGCATAGCCATAAACACGTGACCCAGTTTCTGCCACAAAGGTGTTGAATCTATGACTGCCAAGAGGTGTCCAGAAAGGCTTTGTGCTTTCCTGATGATGCAGAATGAATGACCCTTTATCTTACCATCTTCTTTTGAATGTAAGCAGGAAGTCTAAAGCAAAAGCAGTCATTGACTTTCAGTCCCTGAACACTTCTGTCTCTAATCTAATACCTGCAAGATTCCAGCATTAAGGAAAAAAGAAAAGACTCATCATTTGTTGAAGACTCTGTGAGTTAGACTTTCTTTCACATGTAGCTGAATGCTTTCCTAACTCACGTAGAGAGCTTTAACTAGGTGATTTTACAAACATAAAAGATATTATCCATTTATCTCATCATTCGAAAGAATACAGGCTGTTGTATTATCTAAACATCATAGATCAGTTACAATTGTTTTTCTTATACTTACATGCACACTGCCTCATGAAACAGAAAAATTAATTATTAAGAAATTGAATTTAATCACATCATCAAATTCTTTGATAAAATAATAATTTGATTTAGGATGTCTAAGATATCACTCCTTTCTTTGAGTCTTTCCTTGTTCCTCATTCATGTGTTTGCCTGAAGTCTCTATAAAATATCTGTATTAACAAATAATTATCCTCCTAGACTAGACCACACAGGTTTTGAAAATCAATCTTAATGTAAATTCCTGGAACACCAGATAGCTTGATCTATAAATGTTTTAAAAGACTTTCTTAAGTGCAGGTGTGGGTGGGGAGGTGTGGACGAAATAAGACATAAAGATTCCCAGTTGGGTCTTATACTGGTTTTCAGAGTCTTAAAATATTTGATACACACACACACACACACACACACACACACACACACACACACATATATGTGTATAATTGCATTTTAGGTTTTGGGGTACATGTGAAGAACATGCAAGATTGTTGCATAGGTACATACATGACAATGTGGTTTGCCGCCTTCCTCCCCATCACCTGTATCTGGCCTGTCTCCCCATGTTATCCCTCCCCAACTCCTCTCCCCCTGCTGCCCCTCCGCTAGTTCCCCACTACAGTCCCCAGTGTGTGATGCTCCCCTCCCTGTGTCCATGTGTTCTCATTGTTCAACACCTGCCTATGAGTGAGAGCATGTGGTGTTTGATTTTCTGTTGTGTCAGTTTGCTGAGAATGTAAACTTCCTCTAGTAGTTTGTTTTTATTTTATTTTTTTTTATTTTTGTTTTTTGAGATGGAGTCTTGCTCTGTTGCCCAGGCTGAAATGCAGTGATATAATCCTGGCTGACAGCAACCTCCACCTCCCACATTCAAGGGATCCTCGAGCCTCAGCCTTCTGAGTAGCTGGGACTACAGGCTTGCATCACCACACCTGACTCATTTTTTTTTATTTATTTTTAATAGAGATGAGTTTCACTGTGTTGGCTAGGCTGGTCTTGAAGTCCTGACCTAAAGCGACCTTGCCTTGCCTCCCAAAGTGTTAGGATGGATTATAGGCGTGAGCCACCATGTCTAGCCTTCCAGAAGTTTATTACACTCGTGTGATGTGAAATTATCAGGCACAATAAGATTAAAAACAACACAGCCTCAGTGGCAAAGGCAAAGCCAAGCTTAAGACAAGATAACATCTGTCATTACCAATTTTTTCTGACCTTTTACAAACTTGACTCATATACCACCCCTATAAACTGCAAATGGACCATGTTATAAACAATAGCTAGCGGTTTCCACTTCCGGTTAGGAATTAGAAAGCCGTAAGATAACTAAAAATGAGAACAAGGCAGATAACTTGAAAACAGCAATAACAAAACGTAGTTTATAAAAGCCATTGAAGAGCTGGGGATGCAAGAAAGCCTGACTGAACTAAAATCTAGAAAGTCATAGTCTCTTCCTGTGAGAGGAGGATCAAGTGTTTCCCTGATGCAGGTGGAGTGATGGGAAGATAAGCAGGAAGGATGTGAGAAACAAGGCCAATTTTCAACACATTTTTAAAAGCCTATGCAGTGTGATGATTCAGGTCCCTGAGGTCAAAATCAGCTCTGCACCCCCTTCCCTCTCGGTCCCAGGGGGCCTTTACTTTAGTACATAATGTAATGCACCCATGTTTGGGGGTGGGGTAGGAGATCTGAAAAATATCACCATGGAGGCCTGTGGAGCTAGCCTGAGGCTGGGAGCAGCTCAGGAGAACTGTAAGAAGACCCTCTAAGCCATAAAGCTGCTGCTGAAAGCTGGTGAGTGTAGGAGAGCAGTGAGAAACACCTCCAAGGCTCTTGGGGGTTCACGGAGTCCACTCAACCCCCAAAGGCTCAGAGCAGAGCAGCAAAGCATAGACATCTGAGTTGTGAAAAAGCTGGGGGAGCAACCAGATGACAAAGAGAATTCACTGGAAGCCCGGACTCAAGGAGTCAGCAGCTGGGTTATAAAGCACAAAGAGAAACAGAAGCTCTCCCTTGCTCAGATCTCATGCCCTGTTAAATCGAAGGGATCATAAAAAGCTACCAGACATGAAGAAGCCATATGTATTATATATATATATATATATATATATATATATATATATATATATAAAAAATAAGATGTATAAAGACAAGTATGGCATATGGCCAAGAGAAGAAAGAGAAGCAGAAGCCATTCCACATATAGATGTTGAGATGATCAGAGAGGAGTTTTATATTAAATATAGGAGATATGTCAGATAATCTAACACTATTTTTGAACCATTTCTCTGAAAAAAAAAGAAGAAGAAGAATTGCAGCAGAGAGATAAACACAACTAAAAATGCAAATGTCAATAGTAGAAAAGAATACAATATTAAAATGGAGAAATAATCTGACAGGTCTATCAGTAAACTGGGATACTGAAGGAAAGAGAGTAAACATGAAGATAGAGCAATAGAAGTCATCCACATCGAAATACATAAAGGAGGGAGGGTGAGAGAGAGGGAGAAGAAGTAGAAAAAAAAAAAAAAAAGGAAGGGAAGAAGGAAAGGAGAGCCACACCTGTAATTCCAGCACTTCTGGAGGCCGAGACGGGAGGATGACCCATGGTCACGAGTTTGAGACCAGTCTGATGAACGTGGTGAAACCCCATCTCTACTAAAAGTACAAAATTAGCTGGACATGGTGGCAGTTGTCTGCAATCCTAGCTACTCGGAAGGCTGAGGCAGGAGAATCGCTGGGACCTGGGAGGTGGAGCTTACGGTGAGCCAAGATTGCACCACTGCACTCCAGCCTGGGCAACAGAGCAAGACTCCATCTCAAAAATAAAATAAAAAAGAGAAGGAGAGTCATTTGACATCTGTGGAAAATATTAGGTCATCAAATATATTTACATTAATGGTCTTGAAAAAAGAGGACAGATAATAAGGTAGAAACAGTATTGAAGAGAGTGTGGGTGACAATTTTCTAAAATAGGTGAAATATATCAACTCACATATACAAGAAACTCAGTAAATAAATTCAAGTATAACAAGAACTAGGCAAACGATCATCAAATCAATGACAAAAACTAAACATGAGTAGAAAATCTTGAAAGAGGGTGGAGAAGAAACGAAACACACATTGTGCTCATAAGAAGATGGAAACTCACAGTCTCTGAAATGTCTTTATATTGTTAAAAAATTGCAAAAGAAAAAACTGTAAACGTGATAGTAAATATCCTGAGACAATGCCTTAAAAACATTTCTGTATATTTTTATATGTTCATCAGAGAAATCTGAGAGAATGGTCTGGAGCAAATCTGTTCTGTAAAAAATGCTAAGATAACTTTTTCAGGCTTAAGAGGAAAAATACCAGTTTGGAAGGAGGAAAAAGTCCCAGAAAGGATAAATATTTGTAAAACAGCAAAAACTTCTAATTTAAATATGTGGGTAAATGTGATTACAAAGCTTCAAGTTACATAAATTTAATGATTTAAAGAACTGAAGGAGGATTGCAGAAAAGACTGTAATTACAGTCAGACATAAAATATGCTTTTTTCAGCAATTAACATAACTTATACATAAAAAATTAATAAGGATGTGGAAGACTTGAACAACAGTATCAATATTAGTCTAACTGGCATATATAGAACATTATATTCAACAATTAAATAATACACATTATCCGTTCTATGCATATAAAACATTCACTCAGGGAGATCACCATCTCAACCATAAAACAAGTTGTGATAAATTTAAAAGGATTGAAGTCATACATAATATTTTTCTCTGACTATAATTGCATTCTATTAGAAATCACAAACAATAGAATATTATATCTATAAAAATTCCCAAATATTTGGAAGGCAAATAATTTTAAATAATCTATATGTAGAAGTGGAACTGTCAAGGGAAATTAGAAAATATTTTGAATCGAATGATAAGAAAAATAAACCATATAAAATATTGAGAGGTGAAATTTGAAGAATGCAGCTATATCAGTTGTAAGAGAAAACTTTTATCTTTAAATGCCTATGTTAGAAAATAAGCAGTCCAAAATCAGTTATCATCTATGCTTTTATCTTAAAGATAGAAAAAAGCACAAATTAAACTCAAAATAAATAAAGGAAAGAAACATGGTCTGAAGTCGAGGCAGCAATAAAGAGCCTACCACCCAAAAAAAGCCCTGGTCCAGATGGGTTCACAGCTGAATTCTACCAGACATACAAGGAGGAGCTGATACCATTCCTTCTGAAACTATTCCAGACAATCCAAAAAGAGGGAATCCTTCCCAAATCATTTTACGAGACAAACATCATCCTGATACCAAAACCCGGCAGAGACTCAACAAGAAAAGAAAATTTCAGGCCAATATCCATGATGAACATAGATGCAAAAATCTTCAATAAAATACTGGCAAACCGATTGCAACAGCATATCAAAAAGCTCATCCACCATGATCAAGTAGGATTCATCCCGGGGATGCAAGGCTGGTTCAACATACGCAAGTCCATAAACGTAATTCACCACATAAACAGAACCAAAGACAAAAACCACATGATTATCTCGATTGATGCAGAGAAGGCTTTTGACAAAATTCAACAACGCTTTATGCTAAAAACCCTCAATAAACTAGGTATTGACGGAACGTATCTCAAAACAATAAAAGCTATTTACGACAAACCAACAGCCAATATCATACTGAATGGGCAAAAACTGGAAGCATTCCCTTTGAAATCTGGCACTAGACAAGGATGCCCTCTCTCACCACTCCTATTCAATATAGTACTGGAAGTTCTAGCCAGAGCAATCAGGCAAGAAAAAGAAATAAAGGGTATCCAAATTGGAAAGGAGGAAATCAAATTGTCTCTATTTGCAGATGACATGATTGTATATCTGGAAGACCCCATCATCTCAGCCCAAAATCTCCTGAAACTGATAAACAACTTCAGCAAAGTCTCAGGATACAAAATCAACGTGCAAAAATCACAAGCATTCCTATACACCAGTAATAGACTTCAAGAGAGCCAAATCAAGAACGAACTGCCATTCACAATTGCTACAAAGAGAATAAAGTACCTAGGAATACAACTAGCAAGGAACGTAAAGGACCTCTTCAAGGAGAACTACAAGCCATTGCTCAACGAAATAAGAGAGGATACAAACAGATGGAGAAACATTCCATGTTCATGGTTAGGAAGAATCAACATCGTGAAAATGGCCATACTGCCCAAAGTAATTTACAGATTCAACGCTATTCCCATCAAGCTACCAATGACCTTCTTCACAGAACTGGAAAAAAACACCTTAAACTTCATATGGAACCAAAAGAGAGCCCGCATAGCCAAATCAATTCTAAGCAAAAAGAACAAAGCGGGAGGCATCACACTACCGGACTTCAAACTATACTACAAGGCTACAGTAATCAAAACAGCATGGTACTGGTACCAAAACAGAGATATAGACCAATGGAACAGAACAGAGGCCTCACAGGAAATACAACATACCCACAACCATCTGATCTTCGACAAACCTGACAAAAACAAGCAATGGGGAAAGGACTCCCTGTTTAATAAATGGTGTTGGGAAAATATTGATGAGAATTTATAAACTGAAAACAGACAAACAAAAAGACAATGTTATAAACCAATTTAATTCATTGAGAAACAGTAATGGGAGTCAACCACGACGTGTTATTTTCTGGGAGTGCTACTTGCTCTACAGTTGCCATTTTTCCTGGAGTGGACAGAACTCTTCCACCTCCCAGGCACCTGCTGCTTCTGGCACCCCACTCATAACTTCCTGTGATAAGAGTGTTCTTTCTCTGTTTAAAGAAGAAATAATGTTTGACTCAGCTTCATTTGGGTTTCTCTCTTTTTTGGAGAAATCCTCACTGTTGGACATTCATGTTATTTGCTGCTGGATGCTGAAAACTTCTAAAGACTAGTACTTCACAGTTGCTAGGAAAAAAGCCTGCCAATTTTGTAATATGTTTCATTCAAGAGAAAAAATTGGGAAGCCAAATGTATGATCACAGTAGTGAGCTGCATTCTTCAACATCTGTAACAAAACGAGAATATATTGAACTACATCACTGTGTTTTCTCCATAGATCCGAAATTCTAAAGAAGGGTTCTGGCTGAAACCCCGACCCTAGCCAGTCCAGGCAGTGCTCTGCCCTTTGTGTCCAAAACCTTTCTGCCCTGCTTTCATATTTGCCCTGCATTTTGACATCACTAATGCTCTCTTGCATGAAGGACTTTGCTTCTCTATATTCTCTAGTTTAACCAGATAGAAAGGTCACTCATTACACAAAGCGCCGAGGAGGATCCAAGGAATCCAAGGGAAATAGAAATTTACCCTCAGGTGATGCTAAGCACTTGATTAAAACTCTCACCAGCTCTGGTTGATGACAAATATCAAAACATGAGCAGCAGGAAGAGGTAAATATAGTTCACTATGTCATTGTTGGAAGAATTCACTAATGTGAGAGTTTGGGACTAAGACGACGCAGACTCTTTGCCTGTGTCCATGTGTTCAGCGTATTTTACTGTTTTTGAGGCTGACATTACTTTTAAAATTATCTCCAGTTTACCTACAAGTGGTGGAATTAAGACTGACCTGGGCTTAGAAAATTTGTGAGAATGTATGTGATGACTCAGTGTGCAAAATACTTCTTGGCCAAGAAAATCATTACCACATGACTGAAATTTACCCTCTGAAAGCTACGGAATACTCTGGCGACTTCTGAAGTGTCAGTCACTATTCTGGAATTCCGAAGAGTTAATGCAGATCAAACAGGGCAGCACTTGAATCTCATTATCGAGAGAAAAATCTCAATAACTGTGATTTCAGATTATGCATTTACTGATTCCAGTACAAATTGAGGTGTGTCAGGGAACACCACATCTGAAAGTATCCTCCAAACTCGTGCTTACTGAACCCAGATGTGACTGATATCACATCAATAACAAAACTGAAAATATTTTCGTATAAGAAGAGAGATTAGGGAAGTGAGGTCTTATTCATATTCAGTTTTGGTTAAGTTTGTTTTCATGTACGCTTTAATGGAATACAAAGTTGAAAATAAGACGCTCTGGACAACTACAAACATAATAGTTAAGCATTACCAAAGCATTACATGAAATGCTAAGATCAAGTTGTACAGCTACATGTATGTATTAACCACCTGTTTCTTGTTTAAAAGTTGAAAGCGTGGCGGTGTTCAGAAGTGCATAGCAAAGATCTGGGTTAAACTGACAAAAACACGGAAATTCAGAGTTAAGATTGTCATGTCATATTTAGAATACCTCTGACATAAAAATGAAATAAAATCACTAATGTTTGATGTCATATTTGTAAATAATACTGAAACGTGAAATCACTCTGTAATGTGTATGCCACTATTCTTAACCAAAATTTGTTTTCCGCTTCTTATGTATGAGATAGAATACTCTGAACAGACAATAACAACAACAACAAAAAAAAAAACACAATTTTTACAAGGCATAGTCAGCCAACCAATTGTGGAGTTGAAATGTTTGAAGTCACTCTATTGTCTAAGGCAGAATGGAGTTGAATCATAAAACACAAGGAAATCATTTCCATCAAATGATAGGACAAGAAAGGTGTCCTTGGATAGCTCAGCATGATGAATATAAACTGAACCTCAGGAAATTGATCTCTAATGCAGGTGTCTTTCATTTAATTTTTCCCAAGTTAAGGTCATTGAAGAACTATTGTATAATTCTGTTAGGGAATTAAGTTATTATCCAGTGTTTCTTCTTCACAAAAAAATCCTATTAGAGTATACTACTTGTGTATATAAATAGAACAAAGTTCATGTTATAATTATAGTACAAGTACGATAGAATGAAATGAACCTAATTATTTCCTTAAACACTTGTGAATATTGTTAACACTTGAGGGCACAATTGTCAACAGTAAAAAATTTTTCTATTCCACTTTTTTTTTTTTTTTTTTTTTTAAGATGAAGTTTCACTCTGTCACCCAGGCTGGAATACAGTGACATGATCTCAGCTCACTGCAACCTCTGCCTCCCAGGTTCAAGCAATTATCCTGCCTCAGCCTCCCAAGTAGCTGGGATTATAGGACCTGCTGGCATGCCCAGCTAATTTTTTTTTTTTTTTTTTTTTTTTTTTTTTTTTTTTTTTTGCATTTTTACTAGAGATGGAATTTCACCATGTTGGCCAAGCTGGTCTCGAACTCCTGACCTCAGGTGATCCACCTGCCTCAGCCTCCCAAAGTGCTGGGATTACAGGCGTGAGCCATCATGCCTGACTCATTCCACTCTTATTTGCAAGAAAAGACTGAAACATATATTACCAGCTGATTAAAAAACTCTCCCTAGTGAATTAGACAGAAAACTATAATAAATGTGCCCTGATATAGCAACTGCCTACTAGTGCACCTAGCACTAGTAGGTAATTGCTAGTGTATCTATTATATATAGACATCCACATATACACACACATTCAAACAAATGTATGTATGTATGTGTGTACATACATACATATGTGTATGTAATATAATATATCTTTTCCTGCTCTCCAAGACAGACTCTAAGCATTGAATGGAAGAATATGTTTTCTACTAGCGTTAGTTTTAGAAGAGGTGAAAGATTTCTGCTACTTAGAATTTTACCTCCAGGTTTGTTATTCATATTTTGAAATTTGAATCCCAATGTGTCGGTGTTAGGAGGTGGGGATCTTGGGTGCTTATCTCATGAGGGTGGAGCTCTCTCTGATGGGATCCGAGCCCTCTCCAGGAAGTCTCTGCTGTCTGCCACGTGAGCATGCAAGGAGCAGTCCGCAGCGTGCAGCCAGAAGGAAGGTCCTCGACAGCAGCTGACTGTGCTGTCATCCTGATCTCAGACTTCTAGCCTTCAGAACTGGCTGAGAAATAAATGTTTGTTTTTTGAGCCACCCAGTCTACGGTGTTCTGCTAGAGTAGTCAGAACAGACAGAACTGTCTAAGATAAAGTTTACGTTTTTGCTGTTAGTGAAAACCTTTGTGTCTTAAATACATTTTATCCTGGTAAATACCTCTTTGGGCCCCATATATTAACATCTATGCCATGTTTTTTTCAGCTTGATGGACATTACCAGTGCTCACCAAAATTTCTGGATCGTCTGTATTTCTTTTGACAAATGAGTGAATTATTCTTCCTTGTCTTCCTAAGGATAGGCTCAGGAATGGCTGTGATGCGCTTTGGCCAATAAAATGTCAGTAGAAGTGATGTGCATCATTTCCAGGAGGAAGCATTTCAGAGATAATAAGTCTTAGAAATGTATGATTGGCATACATTTGGAAAGGAAATGGCAATAACAAAATTACAAACATACACGTTTTAGTATCCAAATGCTTCTATATCTACATAGAAGCCTGAATAAATTTATCTTCTTTTTTAGAGACTAACTATTGAGACATGAATGCCGGATGAAATAATGGATGTGTGAATGGATGGATACATAGATGTCTGGGTGGATGAATGGATGGACATGTAGATGAACGAATGAATTGGTAGATGGATGGTTGGTTAGAGTGCTGACCATTTCGTTACATACAATAGATAAAACTGAATATCAAAAATGCCCCAGATTATAAAGGATATTTCTCTCCCTTTTGAACTCTAAAAACATGCTTGTTTTCATTACCACACATTTAATATTTATCATATATTAAATCAAAGACATTGTTTTTAAAGAGTAGTGGTAATTGAGTATGCATTTTTCTTCATCTATACTAAAAATTTGGACAGCAAAAACTACCTGCCTTATTTCCATGTTATACTCCCCTGCAAGAAGCTACATTGTATCACAGAAAAAGATTTTGAAGCATTAAGTAGATTGAGATTGTATTGGCACATTTCATTTCTGTGACTACAAGTAAATTATTTAACCTAAGCCTGAATTTCTTCATCTGAAAACAGAGATAGCATCTGATTTAAATATTTGTTGAATGTCGTACATATAAAGCACCTAATACATATTAGGAGATCATCAAATGCTAGATTTTTTGTTTGTTTGTTTGTTTGTTTTTAGTGTATCTTTCACTCATAAACTTCACGCAAATTGATGGCTTTAAAAAGAGTTGGACTAATACATGAATTAATAAATATATAATGAAGTTACTTAATCCATCATCTTCTGTGAGTTATTATATTATTTGAGACAAGTGTTTTAAGTTGAACAGATGGTTTTGTGTTCAATCTAGGCTGTGAGCTATAAATTTTATTTTTCTCAGTAGAGATTTCCCTGAACATTTAGTGATTATAATTTATTTTCAAGATTTAGACAAAAAATAATTTTAAAAGAATTGCAAATTTTGGCATAGACGCTAATGTCTTTTTTTAATATAGCAAAAGATATCTACATTTTAGGCAAAAGATTTAGAGGGATTAAACCTAAGAGCATTGCAACACAATGTCAATCATATTTGGTAACATCATAGAAATAGAATAATCTTTCATATTGAACCAATGAAAACATGTGCAGAAGATATTCAGTCTTACATTTAGAACTTCAAATGACTTAAAATACCCTTCTGAGAAGCATACTTTGAGAGAACGTTAGTTAGTGGGATAATGTCAAGTTGGTGGCCAACTTTTGATTTATCTGGTCCACGATTCTCTACTCTGTTTATTTAAAGTGGAATAATAACAGTTATAATATTATAAAGAATAGCTTCCACTAAACCAGCGAATTGAGAGAACAGGTTGCGAAAAGTTTAAGAGAACTTCTGGAGTTCGAATTCGTGAAACAGTGTGATGAATTACATGTGAGGGAGCAGGAATGGTTGCCAATTGCTGAAATTTCTAGCAAGAGTTATTGGGTAAAATAGTTCCTGCCTTTCCATATTGCTGTTAGATTCCTGTTGGATTACCTGGCCTCAGAAGTTTTCCCTTGAACCTTCACTATCTTTATTGCCTAATCTTACATATAGTGTAAGCGGTCAGCAGGATTTAAAGCATAGAAACTGGATCAACTGATAACCAATCTAAAAAAACATTTTTTTTTTCACAGTTCATTTTTTTTCTAAAATATTTTTAAAGCAATAATCATTGGATAGTTAAGGGGAATACTTAAGGCTAGATTTATCTTGATTTGAAACTGAGAGATGGAAAGTAACTGGGAACCACCCTCTTTCAAAAAAAAAAAAAAAAAAAAAACCTCCATAAACATAAAGATTATGAAATCACTCTCCAGCTGCCTCCTCTCCAGGATAAAACAGCAATTTATTCAGCCACTCTTTGTAGTCTCAATTATGCAACCCACGGACCATTTCCATTCTTTTCTTTTAAACTCGTTCTTATACTATCTAAACTAACTCAAACTTTTCTCATACCCATACTTTACTTCCCTATAGGTGAACAAAAGACAAGTACTTTAGATACTGAAGTTCAGCATTAATCCACCAGACTCCTGAGGTTCTGGAGCTGACATCAGTTAGCAACAGCCATCTGTGGTCAGAATTCAGTTCCACCTGTGAGTAAATCAACCATGGTTGGAATATTTATATCAGGGAGATTGCCGAATGCTACAAAAAAAGGCCTTCCCTGACCACCCATGAAAACCTGTTGTTAAACATTTAGCAACAAACTACTGCACAAGCCACAAACCTACAAGACCTCTGTGGCCACTCCTTCTATTTCAATTACCTGATGACAGATACCTACAATTAATTGATCTCAGACCTCATTAGGCTCTGTCTTGGGATTCTACATAATATAGTTCAGATATGTGTCCTATTTAAATCTCATGTTGAAATGTAATCCCCAGTGTTGGAGGTGAGATCTGGTAGGAGGTGATTGGACCATGGGGCTAGATTTCTCATGAGTGGTTTAACACCATTCCCTTGGTGCCCTCTTTGCGGTAGTGAGTGAGTTCTTACAGGATCTGATTGTTTAAAAGTGTGGCACTTTTCACTACTCTTGCTCCAGCTCCTGCCGTGTGAGACACCTGCTCATCCTTTGCCTTCTTCTTTTGAGGACTTCCCAGAAGCAGATGTTGGTGCTATGCTACCTGCACAGCCTGAAGATCCGTGAGCCAATTAAACCTCTCTTCCTACAAATTACTCAGTCTCAGGTATTGCTTTATAGTGACACAAGAACAACCTGTCACACTAAAGAAAATCTTTGCAAACTCAAGGCTCCAAGTAGCCACTGATGGGTGATTAGAATTGGCTCCCGCTTGAAAACCTATTTCAAATTTTAACACACCTACAATATTTACGAAAAGCAATAACTTGAGATCACGATCATGTAGACAGTGAGTAGAACACATGAAAGTCCTTATTCCTGATTCAAAGGACACTTCACTGTTGCCGTCTTCCCAATATCTAGTGTTTTCATTTAATGAAGAACCACCGAGTTTTCCACAGTACTTCCAGCTTAATGCAGTCAACTTGTTTGCCAATTAATTTTTAGACCATCTGACCCTCCCTTTAACAACAGCTCCAAGATAAACTCCTTCTAGTGAAATGGAAGTTCCTAAGGCTATAATTTTAGTTATTTAATGTGACACAATTTCTTTAATCTGTGTAAATTTAGTCTCAGTGGTCAAGAGAAATCTTGGGATCACATATCCTCTTGTCAACTCAAAAATGCCATGCAAGGGAGCCTGCATTTCTCTCTTCTGATTCTCTCTTCTTATTTCTGTTATTAGTAGCTTCATTCCTCCCACACCTTGAATTAATTACTGGATAAATATGTATGTTTGGACATACAAATAATATAATGTTACTACAAGAAATACTATTGCAAAAGTAAAGTGAATCCAGATAGGAAAACCGAGCTGTAAGAAACCATGAACCTCATTTTGTATTTCATCTTGATTAATGCTTTATCTGAGTATAAAATTTTTAATTCATAGGGCTCTTTCATTGTTCTTTTGTTTCTGTTTTTGCCAAAGCATTTTGAAAGTATTCTCTAATGTCTGTTTTTAAAAGTTAGGTTTCTAGAGAGGTCTAACTGTTATTTTTTGTGGGTAATACTTTTCTCATGTTTAACTTTTAAGTTTCCAATTTTTAAAATTTATTTTTATCACTAAAATATTTTAAATTGTTTTGACTATGTATTTATCATATATAATATGTTGTTTTGAAAGACATACATTATAGAATGGCTTCATCAAGCGAATTAATAGATGTATTATTTAACATATTTATCTTTTTAGTAGTAACAACATTTAAAATCTACTCAGCAACTTTCAAGAATACAAAAAATATTAACTGTAGTCACCATACTGTACAATACATCTCTTGAATTTGTTCATCCTATCAAACTGAAAGGGAGTACAGATTTTGATGCACTACAGTTTGATTACTTTGTGCCTCTGCGTGGATTTATTTTCATTTATTTTTCTTAGTACTAGACATGAACATCCAATCTGAAGGCTCGTGTTTTTCTTCAATTGTGAAAATCCTAACATTTTCCAATATTGTTTCTTCTTTATTCTTTTTATCATGAACCTCATGGTTATATGTTGGAGTCTCTAAATCTTCCCTTCATATTTCTGAATTGTTCTTTTATATGTGGTGTGTGTGTGTGTGAGTATGTGTGTGTGCATGTATGCATACATGTATACATGCAATTCCTTCGTATATGCATATTTTCTAAGCTGCATCCTGGGTGAATTTTTTCCTGGATGTCCAGTTTGGAAACTCTTCTATCCGTTACATAGTTTTGCAATCATGACTTGATTTTTCCTGAATCCACAAATTTATTTCTGTATGCATTTATTGTACAATATTTGTCATTTCTTTTGTGGATGCTGTGGTAGACAAATCCATGCTGCATTCCTCCAGGATGTGGAAATGTTAACTTTACATAACAAAGGTGATTTTCTATGTGTGACTGAATTAAGGGTTTTAAGATGAAGAGATTATCCTGGATTTATCCAGATGAGTCCTATAGAATCACAAGGGTCCTTGCAAGAGAGAAGTAGAAATGTGAGAGACAGAGCTAACCTCATGGAAGAAGCACAGGTTGCCATGATGCGCTTTGGAGATGGAGAGAGAGCCAGCAGCCAAGGAACGCAGCAGCCTCCAGAGCTGAAAAAAGGAAGAAAAACAGCCTTGCCAACACCTGGATTTTAGCCCAGTGAGGTCCACGTTGGATGTCTAAGTGGCTGCAAAGTAATAGATGCATGTTGTGTTAAGCTACTAAATTCGTGGCAATTTGCTATAGTAGCAATATGAAACATGAATGCTGTGTCTTTTTTAGAGGATACTTAACCTAGGTAGAGCCTTTTTATACTGTATTGGTTTTAGTATTTTTATTTTAACTAGAGGACACCCATCTTCTCTTTTTCTTCCCTCCTCTTGCTCTCCCGTTTCTCATTAGTGACACAGGTCTTCTAGTTTGCCTTTGCCTCCGTTCCCCTGCCCTGTGGTCTCCCGTCCTGAGCTATGACTTAGCATTGTGCCAACCTTTTCTCTGTCATTGTGGGATATGTCAAGCCCTGGAGCAGATCCAACAGGCAAGTTGGCCCAATCTTGGCTGTATGACTGTTTGCTTTTTTATTTTCTGTAAGTAAACGTTACTAAGCCTTAGTCCCACACAATGATCAGCAACACCATTTTTTCAGCATCATTTTTCAAGGTGAGAGCCCATACACTGTTTACGTTAAGCAGTAACTTTGCTGGCCAGTCACCTTGTGAGTGGCACTTAGGCCCCTCAGTGCCCCAGAGTGGCCAAGCATCCCACTGTGAGCGCCTGCTTCCAGTCCCAGGGCCTGGGATGCCTACGGCTCCAGCTCTTTTTATCATTGCCTCTTCTTCCTGATTTCTGGCTCATAAACATGCTTATTTATTTACTTTTCTATCCTTTAAGTCATCTCTTTGTATTCTGTATCTCATTTCTTTTTCCTGCAAAGGAGAGGGGATTTCAAAACATAAACTTAAAAAAAAGTCATCAAAAATAACACCTTTACACTCATTGGTTGACAATAGTTTTATTTTTAAAAGAACTCTTTGTAAGAGGTAAAAGAAAATAAGCTCTATATGGCAGCCATGCCAAACGGCTTATTTCCCTATGCCAGTGCAGACTCATGTTGAAAAGCTTCCTGAAGCACTGTGTGGAGAAAGAGTCCAAGGTTATATCTGTTCTCCCTGGAGGAGTGAGCCAACCTTGGCTAATGGTCCCTGTTGTGGCCGCTGAGGGAGAACCTGTCCCCCACTCCCATCATGTATTTGCCATGACGCAGGCCACACCCTGTCACAGCAGTTAGGTTTTCTTCATGTCGTGCAACGCAATCAACCCAGTTACATTAATTTTTAGGAGAGCGTTTATTATAAAAACATTAGTGATTCATAGGACCGACAGGAACTGGGGAAACATTTCTCTGGATGATTCAGGGTAGGTCATCTTCCCGGTACTCCCTTAAATAGCACACCTAAGAGTTACACTGACACAGGGCAGGTAAAATCTTATAAAAGTGGCATTGGTAAAAGAGTTGTTCACTGTCTCCTGCAAGACATCAAGCTTCAAGCACGTGTATGAATGCAATGAAGAGAACAGTGTTACAAAGGTAACACCTCAAACTCGCAAGAAATCCAAGATCAATCTTTTCACACCTTTTTCAGTGTTCCAAGTGGATCCTAAAGAGGATGGCCTTAATATTTTAAATTTCCTTTTCGATATTTCAAACCAATATTGACAACAAGTTGTGGGAATTTGGCACACCCCAAATTGCAAGTAGGTCCATAAATACGAAACATCTTCTGTGGTCTGGCAGTTTCAGTACACTTTACACATTTGAGAAATACATTTCTATAGGTTTGAAGGGATGTGTTTATAGCTATACACAAGCATACCTATATATCTATAGCTATATATGTAGTTCAGGTTAAAGTACATATCCAAAAAGAAATTAAAATAGTTTAGGTGATATAAAAATTACAGGTTGTTTTATTCTTATTTTGTGAACAGAATTATTTTATCTGTAAAGAAATCATGTGGACATTAGCTTCAAAGATACTATTTCAAAGAAGAAAAACAATAATAAAACTATCCTCTAACTGAAGTAAACATTGATTAAAAAACTTAGCTGAAGTTGAAAATTTACTTAATGAACGTTAAATTAGTGTAATACTATTTCACTATTTGAAATAATTTAAAGATGATTTAAAAAATATAGCAAAATGTCAATATTATTTTAATAATTCATAGCATAGCCATGGAAAAATTACAACTGTAGTTGTAAGTAAAGACTTCTAGAAGGCCAGTCAACTCATTTACTATTAAACTCTCCATCTCTTCCATGATCATAAAAATGAAAAATCCTTGCTTATGCCTTAGACTTGACTAGTGTTTACATGATGGTACATGACAAGCGCATTTGCAAATGTAATTGGTTCTGAAATGCGACTTCTACTACTTTTTTCTCCTAATATGTTCTCTTAGTATTCACTGATTTATATGATACACTGATTTAATACCTCTAATTCAGACTAGTACCCTTTCCTGTTAGTCCATCTGGTTCCACATCACAAATCTAATCTCAAGTTTGTCATCTGCTCTTACACCATATAAATGCTAGTCATAAAGAAAGCAACCTTGGTCCTCTCTTTCACACACACCCGTAGAATGTCTTTCTTCCTCTCGTTCCACAAGGCCACAAGCCCTGAAAGATCCTAATTAAAATACAAGGTTTGACTCTGTTCTCTTCAAGGATTACTGAAGCTAAGAATGTGAAAGGCATGGAGATTTATAAAAAAAAAAAAAAAAAAAAAGAAAGAAAGAAAAAAAAAATTACTCAGGCCCTAACAAAGACTTCCTTTGAGTTTCACACTGTGAACTTTTCTTTTCCGTGGCATCATGCACTTTGGGAAGAAAAAGTTACGGTAAAAAACCAGAGAGTGTGGACATGATTTGAGCTAATTTAATGTATATATTATCATATTAGTTTAATGCACGCACGTCAATGTGAACAGAATTTCGAACAAACATCTAAGCAATAATGCATGCAGAAAAGTCATCACCTAATGACTTCATAGAAATAAGCACACTATGTCTTCCCATAGCTCTGCACAATTTTTTTTTAACATTTGAGAATATATATTGTATTTTATTTTATAACTTCAACATTCATTTTAGATGTGGGGATACATGTGCAGGATTATTATGTTGATTCTGTCTTTTAAGACTATCAGCCAAGAAAACAGATGTATTTTCAAGAGTAAATGTCAAGAGTTACAGATCCAGGTCAAGCTCAATACAATAACTTCTTCATGATGTTGAATCATCAAAGACTTTCTTTTTAATGAAATATTCTTCCTTACTTCTTTTTTTCTTCCTTCCTCCCTTCTTTCCTTCTTTTCTTCTCTCTTCTTTCTTCCTTCTTTCCTTCCTTCCTTCCTTTCTTCTTTTACTGAAAATGCATGAATCTCAAAAGAAAAAAAATTGCAACTCTGTGTGGTCACCACTTTGTAGTGATTCTGCTATAAACAGACTCAAGCTGATATAGATATAAGGTCATGCTCTGGTCTTAGTGTCTTTGCTTGCTCCTTTATGTCCTTTATACTAACAAATATTTAACATCATTCACCCATAAAAGGTCTAACATGAATACAGAAAATTATTAGCTTATATTATGTACATTTTCCTAATTTTCAGTTTTAGTAACTCTCTAAATTAATACCACTCGCTTTCATTTTATTTTAAAACTCTCTTTCCACCAAGAAAACATGATTTAATTGAGGGAGAAAAGCCAAAGAATAACACTCCGGCTTTCTAAAGTTATAGCTGTGCATAAAAAAATCATTGAAATAAAGTGGAATAAACACATTTGTGTATGGAATACATGATAATGATCTCAAGAAATATCTCTGAGTATGTTTCAAAAATTTTATTACAATCTTTCTTTATAGTAATTTAGCCTTAGACTTTCATCATGACTTAGCCATTCACCAGGGCCTTCTCTTCTCATCATAACAACTATAGAGGTATTTTATGTCATTGACCATTTGATAACTTTGGATTACTTGAGGAATCTTTTAACGTTTGAGTTCATATTAATTACCCAAATTCCTTTTCACTTTATATAACCTTAAACTCAAAGGCTAAGTTTCTGTTAAAGAAATGTTTGAAACTATACTCATTCATTTTTACTGTCATGATTGCATGGACACAATCTCTTCTATCAGATCAAAAAATACTAACCTTCACTTTCTGCTCAGTTATGGCTTTGGTGAGATGACATTTGTGAGCGCTAAGGGGACAATTAGGATTTAGAGGGCAAATGACCAGCCCAAGGAGATCCAGCTAAGTGAAGATAATTTTGCCTTAGCTTTCAGGTCTCCTTGTTGTCTTCGCCAAGTTCTCACTATAAAAACATGCTGTCACTAGGGAAAATGTGATCTTTAAAATATATGACGGAAAATTTTCTTTAAGATAATTTTTGTGCAGTTTTATCTATTTTGTTGAAATTATACAAAAATGGTCAAAGGTCACATCTAAATAAAATATGTAGAACAAAATGAAAAGTAAGTTTAATATCCACATCATTGACATCATGTTGACAAAGTATGTGTTCCAGACGGCATTCAGAAATTTGTAGTGTTCATGCAGATGTGGCCTATAGTCAGACACATATTTTTCTTCTCCTTTCATGTGACTGTAAGCATGTCTTCTCATAGTCGGCCAACGAAGCCTTTTTGCTACTGTCTTTCAAACACAACATAAGTAGCTCATCAAAGCAGGAACAAGCAAATAAAAATTTGAAATTTAATTAGCCAAAATGCCAAAACTTTGCATCTACTAATACAATTTAAAAGTAGGAAATGCAGTTGGAAAATATCTCGTACACAGAAACAAAGAAGCCAGGTTTGAAGCATATGGTAAAGAATTCTCACCCTCTTCCCCAAAAACAAGGGTTCACCAAATTTTGGTGGCATTAATTAGAACTCTTCCTCAGAATCACCTTAAAATTATGACATTGAACACCAGAATGGGCCATTAGACAACAACCACACAGGTGCAGCTTTAGGACCACAGAGGAGTTCTTCAGCTCATCTAAAAAGGGAGATAAGAAAGTTCATCTAGTTTATCTAGAATGGAAAAATACATTTGGAGTAAGAATTCACCATAGTCATTTTCTACTAGCTAAGGTAATAATAGATTACCAAGTTCAAGTAACTTCAAGGCTGGTAGCTACATTGATTTGATATCTGATCTCTTTGGGGAATATTGCTTAGAAGCTGAATTCAAATAGAACAGCCATATTTCACCAAGTTCTGATTGCACTTATTATGTCTCTTTATATACTTTGAACTGTTCAATCCATAACAAGAGTCCAGTGACCCAGGAACATAACTGTATTTCCCCTGCTGAAGCACAGTTGGATATGTGTTGCTACTTGTTCCTTTTCCAAGTTCTTTTCAATACCCAAGTCATCTAGGAGTGAATATTTCCTTCATAAACAATTAAGGCTATCACAGCATCCCCTGAGGTACTTCATTTAGGGTGAGATGTTTAATGTTCTCATATAAGAACTACTATAACATCTGAATTTTTTCCAAATGGAAAGCCAATTTAGCATTCAATTCAGTCCAGACTGGTTACTCTTCCCCACAAAGCATTTAAACGATCATTTTTCACACAGATGCGCATAACCATCCCCATGCACAGTTGCCCTGTAGCAACTGAGCTTTATTTAAAGCAACAAAGTTGGCAACAGTATTATAAAGATTTGGTTATAAAGTTTTATTTGAACATTTGCCAATGGAAAAACCAAGACTTCTGAAAATAATAATATTGATTCTAACACAAGGAAGAGATCAATCCCATGCAAGATGATATAGAATAAGAACAGCAGGGGACCCAGAAAAAAGTATTGATAAAAATTTCAATGGTATAAGAACAGTATTCCCTGGCTAAGAAAATTGTCCAGTCCATTTTGGAAGAGGAACTGGAAGTCACCATCAGAAAACCACTATATGTTATATACATAGAATATATAAAAATGAACAAAATATTAAAATGGTTGCATGTCATATGACATATTATGGATTCAAAATTTCTACAGTTACTTTTATGTGATCTACATCAAATCCTTAGGAAAAAAATGCTTTTGTGTTTTATATATGAATACTCAGACTTGATGGATGTCACCTCACTATAAAAGTCAAAATTTTGTTACAAAAATTAGTCAAATTCAAATTAATGGCACCTCCTAAAATTTTTTTGAAGCATGCTTTTTTCTAAGTGGGTCTCAAAAACCTGTTTCAGATAGTCCTAATTTATATGTATATTATTACAGATGAATTATTAATAGTACCTTCTTTTACTCTCAATTTTTTTCTAATTTGGAACATAAATTAAATGGGAACCACACTTAGAGCCAAACGTTTCCATGGTGCTTTTGTTTTATACTGATGATAGAAAGGGCTAACTCTGGCTTGGAAAGTTAAAGTAGGCAAAGAATCACCTAGAGAAATTGTTAAAATACAGATTATTGGCTTACAACCCCAAAAATGATAATGTAAAAAATTGGGGAAGAGAGTATTGTAGAAAGATGGTAGAGTAGGTAGCACTAGAAATATGGATCCCTACATAGAAAAAAAAATTTCACTGGCAGAAGCTGTCTGACGTAACTATTATGGAATTCTGGAGTCTATTGAAATTAAATTCCAGGGAAATATTTATACTTGCAACTTCCAGATGGCTTAGAGTGTCAATTGTGGTTAATTTTGGTCGATTTTAGCTTTTAGCACAATAGCACATATTCATTTCCGGTCTCTCAACTCTGTGGCAGGCAGCGGTCCACTTGTTCCTGGAACAGCTACCACACAGCTTGCAGAAACTAGGCTGGGCAAAAAACACTGCCTCCCTCCCAGATATCAGAGATCCATGCTCTGATCACTGATCACTGCTTCTGATCCCAGAGGTGCCCACAAAGAAGCAGTGGCCAATGTTATTGCACCTCCTTATTTATTGTCAACCCCTCTCCCTGGCTGAGGTGGCTCCTAGGGCACATAAAGGGAGTGGTACCTCATTCTTTCTCCCTTTGTTTTTCTCTTTTTACCTTTTGGGAGCCTGGTATTGAAGATGAAGACATCCACAAGCAACTGTACACATGGGTGAAATCAGGAAGCTTGGTATTGAAGATGAAGACATTCACAAGCAATTGTACATGTGGGTGAAATTAGGAAGTCAGCATGTATACACAGTGGGATGATACGAGTTCAGAAAAATCCTGAGAAGAGAATAAGTTTACTCTTCATGCTAATACTTGGCACAGAGACAGCTACAACAATTAAAAAAAAATCAAGAGCAAAAGCAGCAGACCTCAGAAAGAAGAAGAATCTGCTTATTAGATTTAATATATTATTAGATTTAAATGCTCCCAGTTTTCAAGTGAAAATCATAAGGCATGCAAAGTACTAAATGTAAAATACTGCCAACCAACAATACTAGATTCAGCAAAATTGTTATCCAAAATGAGGGAGAAATTAAGGCATTACAGAGAAACAAAATCTGGGGGAGTTTATTACCTCGAGCTGTTCTCCATAAGAAACACTCAGGGAAATTCTTTGGGATGAAATAAAAAGACACTAGACAATAACTGAAAGCTATATAAAAATTAAATCTCAGTTTTAAAGATAGGCAATTTTAAAAGCTAGTGTTATTATAACAGGGCTGTATAACTTCATTTTGTTTTCTATATCATTTAAGACACTAAAACACTAAGACAGTTATTATGCTAAAAGCTGGTATTGTAAGTTTGGCTTGTAATTCCACAATTTGTTTTCTACATAATTTGAGAGATGAATGCATCAAAAAATTATTAGTTATGTTTTTGAACATGAAATGTATAAGACATAATTTTATAGCATAAACAGCTGAAAGAGGTGGAAACAGAGCTGTTAAAAATATTCGAGTGTATTATTAAAATTACACTGGCACAAATTCAAATAGGAATGTTACAACTTTAGTATGTTGAATATAATCACCATGGTAACAACAAAGAAAATAGAGAAGAGAAAATACAAAATATTTAATATGTAACTGAAAAATCAACTAGATGAACTAAACACAAAAGACAGAAATGTAGAAAATGAGGTATGAAAAAGCTATAAGGCATATAAGAAAACAAATAGCAAAATTGCTTGCTTATCAGCAATGACTTTAAGTGTAAATGAATTAAGCTCTCCAATCAGAAGACAGAGGTTAGCAAAACGGATTTTAAAAAAATTATGTATGGTCAGTCTACAATATACTCACTTTGGACCCAAAGACACAGATACACTGAAAAATTAAAGGATCAAAAAATATATTTCATGCAAATAATAAGCAAAGGAGAGCAAGGATGGCTATACTAATATCAGACAAAGTTGACTTAAAAAATACGAGTTACAGCGAAGGACCTTATATATTATTAAAAAGGTTTAATGTAGCAAGAAGATATCAAAATTATAAACATTTATGCATCTCATAATAGGCTGTAAAAATATATGAAGCAAAAAGTGACAGAATTGAAAACAGAAATATACAGTTCTACAATAATTGTTGTAGTTATCATTATCCCACTCTCAGTAATGAATGGAACAATGAGACAGAATATAAGTAAGGAAACAGAGGATTTGAATGGCACAATACACTGACTAGGTCTAATGGACAGATACAGAACACTCTACCTAGTTAGTGTGGCATACACATTTTCAAGTACAGATGAAACATTTTCCTGGATAGAAAATGTATTAGGTCATAAGTTAAGTCTCAAAAAATTTACATTAAAAGGTATCATACAAAATATTTTCCCGATCAAATGGGATAAAGTTAGAAATCAATAACAGAAGAAAAATGAGAACATTTACAAATTTGTGGAAATTAAACAACATATTCTTAAAGAACCAAATGCCCATCGAAGATAAACTGGGTAAGGAAAATGTGGCATACATACACCACGGAATACTGTGCAACCATAAAAAAGGATGAGTTCATGTCCTTTGCAGGGACATGGATGAAGCTGGAAACCATCATTCTCAGCAAACTAACACAAGAACAGAAAACCAAACACCACATGTTCTCACTCATAAGTGGGTGTTGAATAATAAGAATATATGAACACAGGGAGGAGAACATCATCGCACACTGGGGCCTGTCGGTGGGTAGGGGAGCTAGGGGAGGGGTAGCAGGGGGTGGGGTAGTGGGAAGGGATAACACTAGGAGAAATATCTAATGTAGTGACGGGGGAATAGTTGCAGCAAACCACCATGGAACGTGTATACCTATGTAACAAACCTGAACGTTCTGCACACGTACCCCAGAACTTAAAGGATAATTTAAAAATAAATAAATAAATATTTTTTTTAAAAAAACAATGGATCAAAGTATAAATTACATGAAGTTAGAAAATACTTAGATATAAATGAAAATGATCAAACAATATGTTAAAACTTATGGGATCACAGTGAAAGCACTGTTAGTAAGAAAATTTGGATGGATACATTGCAAAAATCAGAAAGATCTTGAATCGGTAACCTAACTTTACAACTTAAGGAACTAAAATATAAGAATAAACTGAACCTGAAACTAGCAGAATAAATGAATAATAATAAAAAAATAGAGTAGCGATAAAACGGAGAATGTAAAATACAGGAAAAGTAATTGAAACCAAAAGCTGATACTTCAAAATAGTAACAAAATTAGAAAATCTTTAGCTAGAAAGAAAGAAGAGAGAAGACCCAAGCTACCAAAATATTTCAAGAAAAGGAAAGTAGGAACATTATTTCCAACTCTATGTAAATACAATGTTCAGCAGAGAGTGTTATGAAAGTAATTAATGTCAACAAATTGAATAACTTGGATGAACTGGATAAATTCCTAGAAACACAATGCCTACTAAATTTAAACCACAAACAAATAGAAAATTATAATAGACATTTGAGAGTCAGGATATAGGTTACTAATCAAAAATATCCTGCCAAACAAAATCCTTAGCCTGATGTCTTTTATGCTGTATTCTACCAAACATTTAAAGAAGAGCTAAGACCAACTTGCAATATTTTCCAAAATATCAAAGAAGAGGGAATACTTCCTAACAGAATTACCTTGATACCAAAGGCAGACAAAGACATCACAAAAAATAGAAAATGAAAGATCAATATTTCTTATCAACATTAATAGAAAAAATCTTTTAAAAAGTACTAGCAAACTGAATTCAGCAACATATTAAAGGAATTATACACCATTTCAAAGTAGGTTTTGTGCCTGGAATACAAAGATGGTTCAACATACAAGAATCAGTCAGTGAAATATACCACATTAACAGAATGAAGAAAAAAAGACATATAATCATCTTTTATTGATGTAGTAAAAGCACCTTACAAAATTCAATAACTTTTTATAATTAAAAATACTCAGCAAACTAGGATAGAAGGAAACTACCTCATCATAATTTTTTTTAAGTGTTTTTTCCTGTAAGATCTGGAACAAGGCAAGGGAGTCTGCTTTCTCACTTCTAATTCACACAGTAGTGGAAAGCCTAGCCAGAGCAATTAGGCAAGGAAAAGAAAGAACATATATTGGAATAAAGGAAAAAGTAAATTTATTTCTGTCCATAGATTATATACTCATATATGTAGACACTCTAACGATTCCACAAAAAAATCCCACATTAAATTAATAAGCGAATTTAAAACTAATAAGTGAATGATAAATATAATTATATCAGCTGGCATAGAACAAACATGTTGACCAATAGAATAAAATATTTACATAGCCAAATGAATTTTGACAAGGGTGCCAAGATCATTCAAGGCAAAAAACACAGTGTTTTTAACAACTGATGCTGAGAAAACTGAATCTCCACATACAAGGGAATCAATTTGAACCTTATATGAACCTCCATATAAAAATTAACTTAAAATGAATCAAAGACCCAAATGTAAGGCCTAAAAATATAAAACTCTTGGAATATAACATATATAATGTGATTTATATCTACCGTGGAATATCATTCAGCCTTAAAAAGGAAGCCAGGCCTGACATGGACTACAACATGGATGAAACTTTAGGATGTTTAGTGAAATGAATCCATTACAAAAAGGTAAATTCTGTATGATTGTATTTATACAAGGTACTCACAGTGATCAAAATCACACAGACAGAAAGTAGAACTGTTTGCTAGCAGCCGAGCTGGGGGCAGGGGTGTACGAGGAGTTGTTTAATGAGTAGAATTTCAGTTTTGCAAGATGGAAAGAGCCCTGGAGACAGAGGATGGTGATGGTTACATGGTGTTATATGTGTAATTAATATCACTAAACTGTTCATTTAAAAATGAGTAAGAGAGTAAATGTTATGTGTATTGTACCACAATACAAAAGAAAAAAACAAATGGGGGGCCAGTTCTTAAAATGTATTTTTTTAAATGTTTGTTAATCTCTCTATCTGTCTCTTACACACACCACACACACACACACACACACACACACACACACACACACACACACACTATATGTCTTTGACCCATTTCTAGGCATAGGGATTATTATTCTGCTTATGGTTGGCACAATTAATCCTATCTACGCTTTCAAAGAGAAATATGAAGTTACACAGATTGTAGTTTCACATTGAATGTATCATTATTGCATGTAATCATGACCACAGTCCTTTGCAGCTAGAGCAAACCGGGGAAGAAATCACTAAGTATTCTGGATTTATTACGAAGCTGCCATACAAATGCTGGGAAGGCAGAGCTCCGGGGAGGGAAGGAAAGGAAGGAGTTGAAGGGAAGAATCAAGTGCAATGAATAGTTGCAATTACAAATTAGGTAATTAGGCATGGATGTGTCTGCTTTACTTTGCACACTCTTCTACGTATTCTGAATTCACTGCTGTCGATTTGTGTCAGTGTATCCTTATTTCTTGTTCCTTATGGTTTTAAAAAATAACGATCTTTGGCTGGGAATGAAATACTCCATGCAACACATTACATAGAGGAAACTATATCATACATAACTATAATGATAATCCTTTTTGTTTTGGTTATTGGACATTTTAGGAAGTCTAAAAGTGGAAAAATATACTCTCATGTCCTGACAAAGAAATTGATGACTCTGGAAATAATGTTATATTTTTAAACTAGAACCATTAACTGTGCCTTACAATTCTATGAAAAATGGGGAAAAAATAGGTATACTAAAATCAAACAGCTAGAGAGAAAAGTACCTGAAAAGTTAGAATTATAAAAAAAATTCTATATTTATAGGAATAGTACAAATACATCTTGAGCTTTCAGTAGCAGAACAATTCTCCCCTAAACTCTCATACACTGGTAAACTAAAAGTGTTTCCTGGCAGGTAATGATTAAAGAGTATTAGCAAGGATGACCACTACCAACAACATACTTCTTCTGTTAAGTTCAAAATAACTAAACTTTAAGGACCTTATAGAACACTGCAGTCAGTAGGACAGATTTACTATTTTCCTTACGGAGAGGCACTACAAAACACGTTTGGGGTAAGCACATTGCTCTGATGACACTAAGACCAGAACATGATGAGAATTGCCAACGAAACCACCAGCAGAATTGTGGCAGCTCAATAGTTTTCCCCTTCCCACATTCTGATTATATAATCTGCTAAGAGAATCTTTGACATCATAGTTTTTTTGAATTATGTCATAGTTTTTAAAAACTGTTTAGGTCAACTTCTCTATTGTGTGTGTGTGTGTGTGTGTGTGTGTGTGTGTGCGCGCGCACACACATTTTGGAAAGTTGAGGAGAGTCTTTTTTCTTCCAAATAATCAATATAAACACTGGTAGCAAAAAAAGAAAAAAAAAAAAAAGAGAGACAAGAATGACTAGTCTTAAAATCTGAGCTACCTGATATTTAAAGTAATGTAAGTGGAATTTAGGACATGGATTTTGTAGATGAGAACGTTTATCTGCTTTTTCTTTTTAAATTTTGCTCTAGATTCTGGGGAAATGTGTAAAGAAAACTATTGATGTGCTTATGGCTAATTGAAATATATGACTCCAATATCATTCTATGATGTAACAGTAGATTGTACTACTGTTCAAACAATAAGCCACTGATCAGGTTCAGCATTTCTCTTGCTTTGGCCAAGGAAACGACAGCAACAGTAACACGTCTCTTCCAAATAGATCTTCTGAGACTTCATAGTGTTCACCATGTTCCTACTCTCCTTCATTATCAGCAATCTTGTAAAAAGACATTCAGCCAGGCTTAGGTCTGGGGTGAAGGCGATGTAGGTGAAGCAGAAGCTGACTGGCAATGAACACGTGACACAGGAAAGACATCAACCTTTATTAAATGCCACGGAGGTTTTGAGATCATTTGATACTACCGTGAAGTTAGTATATCCTGATTAACAAAGATAATAATCAGCTTATAACATGATAAATATGTTAATGCTGTAAGCTCGTGAATCTACATCTGACATGGTACACCCAAAGAAGCATGTTTGTGATAGTCTATTTACTGGAGAAATTCAGAAGTCTCATTCTAAAATCAGACATGCTGCTATTTATTATTTCTGTACATTATATAATGAAATAATTATAAACATTTAAAAACATAATTTCCCCAAATTTAGAAGAGGAAAAAGGTAAATAAGGATGTTTTCCATTTTATGATGATCATAAAATATAATAAACCAAAGATAACTAGAGATAAGGCAGGACATTGATAAATGTCTTCTATAGGGAAAGTTTTTCTAACAGACGTTTCCTGACCATTAAAATTACTGATTATAGCCAACGATTCAATGCTAGCCACATTTACAACAAAAAGAATTAAGTGGATCAAAAGTTTCTCATAGCCAATGATTCAATGCTAGCTACATTTATAATTAAAAAAATTAAGTGGAGCAAAAGATTCTCATATTACAATTATGGATTTTATTTGGCCTTAGAGTTAACATGTACCATTCACTAAATAAATATTAAAGAAAGCATTGTTAATGATCTGTACCTAAATATATGGTCACTGACAAAAATTGATTGCTTGTATTCCCAGAAATCCTTGTAAGTGCCAAAATGTCTCTATGCTTGCTTAATACCTTAAAAAATATTTTTGTTTTGTTTTCAATTCATTGTATTATAATAGAAATTCCAAAACATTAGTCTTTGCTTTTATATAATTTTATCAGTATGTGGAGCTTTTCTTTTAGCTAGATACAGATATAAATATAGATGTAGATATAGATACATACATAGAAAAGCTATTGTGTAAGGCTTGATTCAGTGTGCATGTGGTTTACTTTGGATATTGTCCAAAAAGACATACTTTTTAGAACTACTCACAAAATCTCGTGGCATGCATCCCACAGTGGTAGAGTGGTAAAATTATAAGCATTTATATAAGAGTTTTTTTGCTTTATGTAATGCAAATTCTGGATTGGCTTACAATTTTATGGAAAACTCCATCTTGGTCAAAAGCTAGTCACAGCAAATCCACCTGATTTCCAGCACTCTACATTCAGGTCAATCTCCCCAAGGAAAATCAGCTGAAGACTCCACACTTGGCATCTCACACTCCACATCTACTTTGCCTCAGTGGCTTACATCATTGAACAGCCTTGGGGCTTAATCTTCTGTCCTTAGCCATACCTTTTCCTCTCATGAGCCTCTGACCATAACAGCATGCTTCAGCTGAACGGACTGTGACCTTCTAATTTGTCTTCTTACTCTTCTCATTAACCATTCATTGATTAACAAATGAGATCAATCATATTTTTGTGATTAAATCACTGAAATACTTGAACTTCTCTATTTGCTTTAGTCTATGTATCGATGTGTATGTGTACTTGAGAAAGATGCCAAAGAAACCACTTATTAAGCACAGATAAACACAGCAGTAACGGTGACAATTCATGGTCTTGAAATTACACTCTGCTTCTGGATTAAACTTAATACCTGAAATAGCACTGGGAATAATGTTGAAAATATCATAGTATCCCTTCAATTTTGAAGCTAACTACCCATAAATCAGTTCAAAAACTATACAAGAAAAATATCAGTATAATGAATAATCACAATATTAAATACAGCTAAGCTTCCTGTTTTCTATTCAGTATTCTATTTCTAACAAACTTTTACTAAAGTTTAATAAAAATGTTTCAATCCATTGTATTATAAAAGTTTTATTAAAGTTTAATAAAAGTTTGTTAGAAATAGAATACTGAATACTTTTATTAAAATTTAATAGAAATAAAAAACTAAAGACAATAAAGTGTAAGGCAAAGACAGTTGACTTTTAAAACTTGTCAAGGAAATGACAGCAGCCGTAACACGTCTGAGTGTTGAGAAGGAGGAAGAGGAAGAGCTTGTGGTCAACTGTGTGGTGCCAGCGAAGGTAGGAGAAGGGAGCAGGGTGTCATTGAGGTGACAAAGGTGAATACGATGTTAAATGTATGTCTTTTGTAAATTCACTTCTCTGTAAGAAATAGGGCTGCAATTCATAATGCATTCGTTGCATAAAACACGGGAGCCTGCTATGGGAAAAGAAGGGAACATATTTGCAAATTGTTCAAGGACAATGACTCCTATCAGAATGAAGTCACAGTTTTCAGGGTGTCCCCCAATGCTCTTTTAATTATTCTAATTCTCAATCACGCCTTCAGTTTTGTGTTAGAAATGTACAAGATTGCCATCCTTGTCAGACTTAAAAATTCTACTTCTTCCCATATAAGTGGTAAATATACACATGTATATTAAAATAATTAACATAAAAAGATGTATAGGAAATATAAACTTCAACATTTAGAACAGAATAGTTTACTAAAATGTGTGCTAGGTTAGAAAACAATAAATATTCCCTAAAGTTGCAGAGATTCAAGATTTATGAATCCCATATTTCAAGAGGCTGACTTTGATTTTCATGTCTGACATACATTATTTCTACTTTCAGTCATGTATATCTTTGAAATTTTCTCATTTCTCAGTTCTATCAATTACTTAGTGATCACATGTTCAATAAAAACTATCTTTAGTATATTGGTGCAGTTATTGATATTTGTTTTATTTCTATTTCAATTAAATAGGTCCACTGAAAAGACAAATGTAAGTTCAACACAGAACTGCCCTTGTTTTTACAGGTACTGGCTAATTCAAATGTGATCTTCTATATCTCTTTCTCCAAAACCCTCCTTTTTTTTCACTTTGTCATTTGGAGTCATCAATAAAAATATACTGAATGCCAAGACATGGAATAGTATCAGAATGAAAACAGTCTAAGGTTTAAATTGATTATTGTCCTATACATCCTTAACATCCAGTGGAGAATCTCAGATGTTTAAGATTACTAATCCTTTAGTAATAAGGGATTAATCACTCATTCACTCATACACATATTATAAAGGCTGCTCGATATTTGGAAAGGAGTAAGATGAGAATCACGAGTGCAAGGGAGGTGGGGAGGGTTGCTGAGTACTAATAATCACCTGAGGATGTTTTACAGCATTCTTAAGGCTCAGCCACCTCTGATTATTTGAAAAACAGCCTAATCTGCTGCTAAGTCCTTATAATCTTTGAGAAATACCACTGGGTATTCTCAGACATATGAGGTGTCCAGAAACATGCCTAAAAGTTCTGAGCACTTTCCAAAGCAACACTTTCCAGCATCTTCCAGAAGATGCTGGAAGGTGATAGTAAAACTCTGACAACCTTGAGAAATTCCCTAATAAACTAATATTTTTCCTATTCTCAAGACCTTCTGAACTAGCATATAACTTTTTTCTAATTTTTTTTCTATAAAAATTTTATTGGGAAATCGTATTTAATGTAAACCTTTCATAATTCCCTTAGACCTTATCGGTCCCCGCCAGATATTCAGAAAAACATATACCCAAAACATCATCCTGCTGTGGACCAGATGCAAGGGAGGTTTAATTTTTCTTGGGAAAAAATATGTTAGCACCCAGTCCTATAGCCAAGCATCTTATATAATTATCATGTGACCATGAGCAAGTTACTTTGCATGTAGTTTTTCCTTGTTCTGCAAAGTTGTTTCAAAAGGTTCAGTCTACTTAGGTAGTGAATCTGAAGCTCTTTCAAACACTGTAAACATAAGGCATTTTTAATGAAGAGAAATAAGATGTTTTAATTACAGACTGTGGGTACATATAAATACTTACAAAACATTTTTACAGGGCAAGAAGGTAATATTTTGGGGGTACAGAATGCATAGTAATATTTCTAGAAATAAGAACTAGTGGCCGGGCGTGGTGGCTCAAGCCTGTAATCCTAGCACTTTGGGAGGCCGAGGTGGGTGAATCACGAGGTCAAGAGATCGAGACCATCCTAGTCAACATGGTGAAACCCCGTCTCTACTAAAAATATAAAAAATTAGCTGGGCATGGTGGCGCGTGCCTGTAATCCCAGCTACTCAGGAGGCTGAGGCAGGAGAATTGCCTGAACCCAGGAGGCGGAGGTTGCGGTGAGCCGAGATCGCGCCATTGCACTCCAGCCTGGGTAACAAGAGCGAAACTCTGTCTCAAAAGAAAAAAAAAAAAAGAAAAAAAGAAATAAGAACTAGTTGGAGAATTATGTATTTTTAATGGGAAAATATAATTTCCAAAATACGAGCCATGAATTGAAAGTTAGAATTTTTCACAGCAGTGAGGGGATTCGCTCTCAACTGTTTTGAAACAAAAGTTTAACAAACCCCGAGACAGCTTTGGAATGATCATCCCTCTCTGTCTGTCACCAGCACACTTAGGTGCTTTTACAAGGGCAAAATCTTGACATAAACCATGCTAAGCAAGGGGAGGATATCCATCCTTCCTTTCTTAGAGCCAAGGGCTCTTTCAAGACCAGTGTGAAAAAACAATTGAATGTTAGGAAAGGTCAAAAGCCAGGATGAAGAGACATTCTGATTAAAAGCTTTCCCTGAAGGCAGCAAGACCTTTCCCTCTTCTCTAATGCAAACATCAAGACATTTAGCTCATGCTAGTTTTCTGGTTAATTTTTCAAGAATATGGGTTGCTAGGGATCAGAACACTGTATGGGCTTCAAAAGATTTGAAAGGCTCTGGCTGGACCCAAACACTTTAAATTGGGTCTCACTGCTAACGTAGCCTTGTTCGTTCTTTTAATTTCTGCTTTTCTTCTTTCTTCCCATTTCTTTCCGACATCCTTCACAGTTTTAAAAGGCTCATTTTTTAAGCTACATTATTTAAGACAAAGAATTCTACAAAGTCTTGTAGGAGAACTGAGTTTTTTACTTTCCAAAAGAAGCTAGTAATACAATATTTTTTAGAAATCAATGGCATTGATATATGAACCTCAAACATTTTAAAGGCTTAATTTTTATCCAAGTTACTTTAGTACAGAAAACCTCAGAAGATCAAGTTTTCTTTTTATATTTCTATTACTTCCTGGTTTCAGTCACATCTGAAATACCACAAAACAGCTTGACTTGGATTTATTTTTTAATATGACACAAAAGTTTCGAAGCTTGAACATTGATGGAAACCCAGATTTCTCATTTATATAATATGGGAAACAAAGGAGAAAAGATGTGAAAACCCAGTGTTTACAAGGACGGATTTACTTTCTACATGGATAGATCAATAAGGTTGCTGTCAGGCCCTGTCCCTAATAATATTTGCAGGACCCAGGGGTACAGTGGAGATCGACTTACTACATGTGCAAATAGTACAAGGTAAAGCCAAGGAAATGACAGCTTGGCAGTTCCTCAAAATGTTGAACATACCATTTCCGTCTGATCCAGCAATTCCATTCTTAATTATAAACCCAAAAGACTGGAAAACAGGGACTCAAGCAGACACTTGTACAGCAGTGTTCACGGCAGCATAGTCAGTAGTTAAAACATGGAAGCAACCCAAGTGCTCAGCAACTAATGAATGGAGAAGCAAACCATAGTACATACATGCAATGAATTAGTCTGCAAAAGTGAATGAAGCACTGATACACACAGAAACATGGACGAAACTTTAAAGCACTGTGCTACATGAAAGAAGCTAGACACAAAGGGAAAGCACTGCCTGCGTCCGCTATATTCGGGATCTAGAAGTGGCAAATGCAGGAAGGCAGAAAGAAAAATCATGGCTACCGAGGGCTGAGGGTGCAGGGGAGTGGGAAGTTAATGTTTAATGGGGAGAAGGTTTTTGTTTGCAATTATGAAAATGTTCTGAAAATAGTGCTGATGGTTGTGCAACGTCATGAATGAACTTAATGCTACTGAATTTCACACTTAAAAATGATGAAAATGGTATTTTTTTGTACTTTTATATATATATTTATATTGTATTTTCTGTGTATTTTACCACTTAAAATTACTTTATATAAAACAGGAAACAATCTGTTAAACAAGTAAGGTATATCTTATTCTCTTATCTTGATGCTTATATCTTTTGGTATAATTTGAATTTAGGCTTGGTGGATTTCACTGTCTCCCATCTGGAATACTGTGAAAGCCTCCTGCTCTATACTCCTTATCTATCACACCCAAACACACACACACACACACAAGCACATGCACTCCTACAGCATATTGTGAAAGCCTCCTGCTCTGTACTCATCTATCACACACACACACCCAAACACACACACACACAAACACATACACTCCTACACCATATCATGAAAACCTCCTGCTCTATACTCCTTACACACACACACACACACACACACACACACCCCTGTAGTGAATTCTCTGCTATTCCTGGCCTGGTCCTGACACTCCTTGTAGGATCGCAGTGGTCATATACATTAGCCTCATGATCTAACAGCATCCTCATCCCCTTGCTGGAGAGAAGCTCATGCTGGAGATGGTGTGGTGTGACCACAAGACATGAATCCAAGCCAGAGATCCGCTCTTGCCAATGAGCTCCACACTCTGCAAGGAAGAACCCCTGAAAGCATTGCTCAGGACAAACAGATTAATTGTGCTCATGTTCCCTTGGCCTATGGTGTTCTTGGACTTCTTGCTCCGTGCTGAGAGGTACATTGTTCACAGGAGGGTAAGAGCGGGGACCCTCTAGAGTACGGGATCCAGCATAGCCTCCTCTCTTCTTGAGGTCTAAGGGCAGAACTGGGTCCTGTGATTGATCCACAGGCTATTCATGCAACCTCACAAACCCCACTGAATAGAGAGAACTTCACCAGTTCAAAGAAAAAGATAAATGTCTAATCTAGACTTCATACAAAATAAAAGGTCTCTGAGCTCACATGCTTGTTTTGGGTTTTTCTATTTTAGGAAATAGCTGTGGTGTTAATCCATGTAGAATTAACACCAGCAGCACTCTGTGGCACATAACCTTTTGACATCCAGATTGGTTTGTTTAAACATTCCTTGTTGTTGCTGTTCAGTCATTTCTCTCAAATGCTGACAAACTTATGCACAGACAGACACTTCAAAAAACCTATTTTGGAGTCCCTGAAGTGGATTATTGACTTTCTTGGACAGCTGCCATGTATTTTTACTTTACACACCCCTTTTCTCTGCTTAACTTTATCTTCTAATAAGTAACAGACGCCATAGCAGTCTGACTTTAAAAAAAAAAATGTGATGGTGATTTAGAATACATAAAGAAGAATCACAGTTTTTTCTTCCTCTCATCAAAACAAGAAGTAAAATTTGACTGATCGTGTTTTTGATGTTTATGTCATGATCAACACCCACTTGTACCTTTCCCATCTCTTTCCAGTTTTGAAAGTGCATACCTATCAAAATTCTACCATTTCCTTGGAAGATCTACTGAACCTGCAAATAGAACTGGACAGTATTGCTTTGGTTTCCTCTTTGAATTTTGCAAGTATCTCTAGTTCTTCCTGTTGTAAATATATTTAGTTGCTCCCATATTTAGAAGATCAAGAAGACTATCCTTATGACCAGAAATTCAAACTACTCATTTTTTCTTTAGTTCTCCTGATGAAACCACATTGCCTCAACTTTTTAAAATTTGCCAATGAGATGTTTACCTTTCAGAATTAAGCTATAAATCTGATGTCTGTGGTTTCTCACTGGCTCATTTATATATCCCTACAGAAGTCATCAAATTCAATAAGCACTACGTAAGTAGTCATTGTAGGCAAAAGCTATTATTGATGCTAACAGTAGTGGGCAACTGTATCATGAAGACCAGAATATTTCCACAGCCTTAAAACATCTTCCCAGAACTGAATGTGTATAAATGGTGACTCGTGACTTCTGAGACCAGCTGAAAAAGGCATTACGGTTTCCTTCCCATCCTCTCTTTCTTGTATCTCCTATTCTAAGAAATGTCAGCTGCTAGAGAGAGGCCGGTCGAGCTGCCAGTGAGAAACGTATAATGTCTGCCAATACCATGTGCAAAAGATACCTCAGATGCTGATGCTCCAGCCCCTATGGGTGGCTGTAGCCCTAACTGGCATCATGACTGTAACCTCATGAAAGACCCCAAGCCAGGACTGTTTAGTTTAGCCATTCCCAAATGCGTGACTCATTACATCTGTAAGAGATAAGGAATATGTATTGTTTTAAGCCACTAAGTCTTGGGATAATTTGTTACACAGCACTAGTTAACTAACACAGCCACTCGTAACAAAGTCTGGATTGGAGCCTGGATTCTTCGATCTAAGATTCAGAGTAATTTGTATGATACCATAGATACTTTCTTCTTCACAAGCTCTAAACCAGTTCATTATATTGCTGAAACATGAATAATACACATGCAAAGGTAGCTTTGTAAAGTAATGGGAGGCATTTGCCATTTTGTAGATATTTCCTGTCACTGCTTCAGAGCTCACATCCCCAGCATGACATAACATTTAATGGTTAATAGGAAGAAGAGGCAGAGAAATTCTCACATGCAATGAAATCCATGAAGTATTCATGGAATAAATCATGGAAGTGTCTTCGTATATATTTTATTTATATAGTGTATAAATAAAGATTGTATCCCTCCTAAGATTTATAACCACAATAGTTGAATCAATCTAGAATAGGTAATTAATTAGAGTAGCTATAGTTAGCTACTGTATTGCTATATAATTTTTAAATTTTATATTAATCCTGTTTGTATGTTTTCTTTGTGCGTCTAAAAAAGGTGATTATGAACAGAGTAGCTATCAGGACAGAAGAATATATTTGGCACACATGAATAAATAATAGCAAGATAGAGAATTTTTTCTCTATGTCTTAAATAATTAATATACATAGCCATTTTAACAATTATAGCCATTGATTATTAAATTTTGTTGTTTTGATATATCCACACAGGTGCACATGTGCACCCTCACTCATTCATGGCTCCCATGCAGACGTCTTGATGCCTCTTCTCTCAAGTCCAAAAATGGAAGCAAAGGCAGCAAATGACTGGAACAGCTTTAACAAAACTTCAGGAAGAGAATGGTGCAAGGCTTGCAGGTTTTAAAGCTCTACCCCATGTGTTCTCATCTTGGAATAAGTCATTTCGGACCAAGGCCAGATTCTATGTGGAAATCATGTGCTTCCTAAAGCTTGGCATGAAAATGGGCCATTCTTTTAAACAGAATTTGACATTTCTGGTCAAAGGGAGGGGAAACCGAGATCACGCCATTGCACTCCAGCCTGGGTAACAAAAGTGAAACTCCGTCTCAAAAAAAAAAAAAAAAAAAAAAAGGGGAAGGGAAATACCACAGACAGGACTAGCAGTAAGCTGCCACTGTCCCACTCTTGTAATGCTGTTTCTTTCTTTTTTTTTTTTTCATCCTTATTTGAGATCAACTAAGGTGCTAATCACTTTGGTATGTATCTATGCGTGTCTCAGTCTTACTCAATGTGGTCAACAACTGACTGTTTTTCTCCGATTTTTCAGTTCCCTGCTATGCTGTGTTTCCACTCTAGCTGCAGGAATAGATCAGAGGCTGTCAGGAAGATTTTTTCTGGTGTTCAAAGAACTGCAACTGGGTTTCATTGAAAAAGGGGGGAAGAAGGTGTAAAATTGCTTAGATAAAAACTAGCCTTTAAATTGTTGACATCTATTTTTTGTTGGGTACATACACAGGTACCTTTAAAACTATAATAATTATATTTTATATTTGCTAATTGTATTTCTCTGTGAATTTTACATGACATAAGCAATTCAAATCTTGAAGATAAACATTTAAAAAATACATATGAACAGCAAAACAAAAGAATAGAAAAAATTTAAATATCACAATGTGTGGACTTTCAGTTTTACGTCCTATGTGTGAAAGCTTGGACTTCATCACTCCTTTTATTGCAAGAAAAAGCAGGACAAGGTGAAAATCAATGAATTTTGTTGGATGCGTCAGAGAACAGAAGTTACAGGATAAAGCACCACTTCATCCAGCAGATGCAGCTTGGCTCTGCTTAGTTGGAGCAGTAAGTGACTACAGCAATGTTACGGGATACCAGGGCAATATAAAAAGTCCATGGCTTTCTCATACATGAAAGACAAAGATTTGGAATTAAAACTAAATAAAACTTTTTATTTACAATGGTATCCAGTAAGTGAAATGCTTAAATAAAAATCTAACAAAATATGTGCATGATTTGTATGTTGAAAACTATAAACCATTGATGAAAAAATCAAAGATCCCAATAAATGGAGCAATATTTCATGTTCATGCATTAGAAGACATAACATTGTTGAGATGTCAATTTCTTTCAACCTGATCTATAGATTCAATGTAACCTGAAAAAAAATCATGGCAAGCTATTTTGTAGACGGAAACAAACTGTTTCTAAATTTAATACAAATGGCACAAGACCTGGAAAAACATATACAATAGTAAGAATAAGAAGAAAGTCAAAAGACTTGTCCTATCAGTATTCATGATTTACTATGAAGCTACAGTAATCAAGATAGCATGATATTAGCCTATCAATAAACACTGAGATCAGTGGAACAGAATAGAGAAGACAGATATCATTGCTATTAGTTTGTTTTTGTGCTACTGATAAAGACTGGGCAATCCACAAAGAAAAAGAGGTTCAATTGACTTATAGTGATTTCTAGGGGAGAGGAAGGGATATAGAAACTATATGTAATATAGTTTTAAAATTTTTATATAAAATATATTAATATATTACATAAAACATAAAATATATATTTTATAAAATATGTATGTATTAATATGTGTATATATATAATACATATATGGAGCATTCTGTAATCTCTGTGTTTTTTTGTTAATTAAAAACTATTCTAAAATTAAATGTTGATTTTATAAAGTCAGAATAACAATAAAAATTCAGAAAGTGGTGTAACTGTAAAATGAGACATTTATTAAGAAAATGAACAAAATAATTAGGTTTCTTAGTAAGTTTTTTCTCATTATTCTGCTCATAGATCATCATAAATATTCAGGCAGTGTATAGAAAATATTGAGGCATATAAGAAGTATCTATATTGAGCAAATAATTTTGATTTATCTGCAGCAATATATTAAGTCAAACATGGCAATTCACTTCCATGATACATATTTTGGACTTTGTTGTCCAAGTGATTCTGATATTTCTGGAGTCTGCCCTTCATATTTTCCTATTACAAAAACTAATATAATTATGTTCTGAATGGAGAATCATAGCTTCAAATAACAGAGTGGTGAGCTAGAGGAAGTGGGGGAGTGAAAAGTTCCAGTCCACGTCATGTGGTAGTTACTAAATTGCTCTGGTCTAAATTTTTGCATGTAGGGTAGGATATGGCTATCCTTATGTAATTGTATGTTTAATTGATAGAATGGAAAGAACTACTTCCCCAAGTGGCTTAATTCATAATGCAATTCCTTTGCAAGAATGCGGAGAGACCTAAGAGAGTTCTAGGTATTCAATAATAGATTTCAAAAGTTTTCCTTGCAATTAATGTTTTATTATCAGCAAAACTTGAAAGATAACCAGAGCTTACAAAAAGGCAATGACTGCAAAAATTACTGAACTTGGATTCCCTTTTAAAGAAGTGTTTTTTTTTTTTCTAGAGGCAGCTGGGTTCAAGAATAGAATTAGTGGATTCTTATTTTAGCTTATTATCTCTTTTTATTTTAATAAATGAGAAGAGGCTTTATTCTTGGCAGCCTTCAGAAAAGGAAATATTTCCCTCTCTCTTTTCAAATTGCTGTTTTAGGATTCAAAACAATAAGTGAAGACTAGTTTACACAGTTCAAACATGAGGAGTATTTCTTCTTCTTGAAAATGCCTACTTACATCAGCTCTGAATGGGCGCTTGTCCTCAAATGAGTTTCTTGATCATTGTGAAGGTCTGATCTTGTATCAAAAGAAAATAATGGTCATTTCACAAAACCTTTCAAGATGGTGATTTGGAAGAGTGTATTTGTAACAATTAAGGCAAAGTTGGCTTCCTATTTGTGAAAGAGATGAAGATCTACTCATCTCCTCCTAATTAACTGGTATGGTCATCACCCTCAAATACCTACACTTAGGGTATATGATGAACCGAACTTTTCTTCCCTTCCCTATTGCCTTGTCTGCTTCTACAACAAAGACTGTGGAGGCTACAGCCTTAATTCTCCCTCCCTTTTTACTGTTAGAAATGATTGCTTCTGGGCAGGGATATGTAGATCGAAGTCTCCCAAAGTCACTCCTCTTCCTTGACTTTCCCACCTGAGAGTGATAAAATCACTACAGGAAGTTACAAAGGGTCTGGATTCTTGATATTATTCTCCCCAAATGCTTACCCCTGAATGTTTTGCACAAGTAAATTATTAGTGTTTAAGCCACTACAGTAATATTTTCTGTTATGAGTAGTTGAACCTAGTCCTAAATGCTGTAATAAATATGGAGACAGCAAAAGCAGTTGTCCTTTAAATGGCTAACACTCTTTAGGTCCACATGAATAATAACGCCCAAGATACTACAGGAAACTGTAATTGATAATATTGAAGTGCTTGAACAGCACGCAAGCAATTTTTTGAATGCATAAATTCAGTAACTCTGAAAAAAATCTCTGTGTGAAAGGTACGATTCTCATTCCCATTTTTTATTGAGCAGACTGAAT
The DNA here is from genome assembly GCF_048565385.1 of Saimiri boliviensis. Taxonomy (NCBI): domain Eukaryota; kingdom Metazoa; phylum Chordata; class Mammalia; order Primates; family Cebidae; genus Saimiri; species Saimiri boliviensis. The sequence continues at coordinate 8,196,665 of NC_133464.1, read as the reverse complement.
TTAAAAGATGTTTCAATGATCTGTAAATATATAGCTGTGCTTACACAGCTGCTAAGTGATGGACCTTCATTTATAACCCCATCTGATTCTGAGGCTAAATGACTACAACTTTCCTACTTCTGGCCTTCTTGTGATATGACATATTAATCCTCTTTATTATTTCATAAATTTTTATGGGAGGTTAATCACATTGTAATGTATAGACATCAAATTTGGAAGTAATAAATGGTCTAGTATGGCAGAAGATAGAATAAGACGTAGAAATACATTATGTGACAGCAAGTCATTTATTCACTCAATAAATATATTTAAAATAAATTAAAATCATTTAATATATGCCAATAACATAATATTCAATAGAAATATAATAAGTAGAATTAGACATGGTCTTGCCTTCTTGAAATTGACTGTGCAATGGTAGAGAAAAAACTGAATCACAACATTCACTGTAAGATTACAATGTTCTTTAAGTGCTAATAGGGGAGGGGTATAATTTGATCTTGCCTGGTCATGGAAAAGAGGCCCTGACAAAATAAAAATGAGATAAACTGGGATAATCACAGGTGTGAACCAGGCAGCAAAGAAGGAGATTTAAAAGAAAAACATTTAAAGTAAAATTTTAAAAAAAATACACGTCTATGATGCAGTGATGGCAAGTTGAGACACATATGAAGAGACTAAGGAAGCCTGACCCAGAAAATGAGGGGAATCCTGGTTCATTACAATACTGAAGAGAGGAAAGTAGGGTAGGTAGCAGCATTGTAAGAGAGCCATATGCCCCACACATAGGGATTGGGTCTCTATCCTGAGAGCATCAGAGAATCATAGGTTTTGGTCTTTATCCTAAGAGAGATGAAGTGTTACAAGGTTTGGATCATTATTATGAGAGCAGGGAGGAGCATAGTGTCTGGGTCTCTATCATAAAAACAGTGGAGCATAATAAAATCTAAGTCCCTATCCTAAGAGCAGTGGGACTTCATAGGACTTTGGTCTTTATCCCAAGAGCAATAGGAAATCATTAAAGATTTCTAATAGTAGAATAAACTACCGTATCATCACTCAGGCTGATATATGGACAAAATTGGATGGATAAGAAGATGCTTGAGGTAGTGAAAGCAATGAGAAAAAATATGGCTAATGGTTTAGTCTAGGTGATACGGCCCAGATGAAATGGTGATGGTGGTGTCATGGTGTGGGTGAATGTGGTTAAGTTAGAAGCAGACAGAGGTAAAAGATATTTAGAAAGTAAAATCAACAGAATTTGGTAATAGACATGTAGTGACAGGTGAAAGCAAAGGGAGAGAAAGTATCATGTATTAGTCTTACAATTCTGGTGTAAATAATTCAACAGAAGGTGAAACCATTGCCAGAAGCAGTGAACACCCCAAGGGAAGGAAAGAGGTTTGGAAAGGAAAATCATGAATTCCTTTTTGGACACAGTGAACTGAGAAGCCTTTAAGACATACAGATGAAAAATATCAAATAGGGATTTGTGATAGGGTTGGTGTCAATGGAGAGTTCTGGGTTGAAAAATAAAACAAATTTCTGAGAACTGATTTCAACATCTTACTGGTTCTCTCGTTAACCGGTGAGTTAAATAACATTTGACATATGTTTATTTTATATTTCCATGAGAATTGTGATTTACCTGTTAGAATGTTATGTGTTAATGGGTTTAGAGGTAGATTGTCTGCCAAGATGTCCAGCTCATCAACTTAGAGCCGGGTAAACCACAGGGCTAAGGAATGGATCTCATGGATTGCTTAAGTCCATGAACAATTTTTTCTTCCTCACAGAGAGAGTATCAAATGTCAGTAGATATTTAACCTTGTTCAGTCTGTTTCTTTAACTTTGTTTCCACCTAACTTTATGTATTCTTGCTCTGTAAGACACAGCTGATGATGGCTTACTTTCTACCAGAGGAAGCACTTAGGAATTTGGCTTTATGATCTGCCAATTCGATGATTTCTATGGGTCTACTGTCTGTTGAATAAAAGATGACATAATCTGGCTTCCTAATCTTATTGTCTATTTTCTTTTTTTACTTGTGAGGTCAAATCAATTAAGAAATTTATGCACATGGGAAACTGAACTTCTCTTTGAAATCTCAACCATTGAATTTTTATCTTTGTGTGTGTTCTTGACTTATGGCTGAAGTGGTAGATGTCAGAGATGTCAGGCTGTGAGCTCTAGAATACGTTTGTGGGTCTGTAATTGTGAAAAATCTTGAGATCAGTTAGTAGATATAAATGTTCCTATCTCTTTAAGGAGGCACTGTTCTAACTGGCTTCTAAATATAAATACTCTTATAAGTCTAATTTTTCCAAACTCAAAAAAATTTAGAAAAATAAACTAATACCTTAAATAGACTAGATTAAAAATATCATCTTTAACACTGTATTGTCTACTTAATGTTTGCTAAGATGATTGATATTAAGAGTTTTCACTACAAACACACAAAGATAACCATGGTTTGTGAGAGATACATTCACTAAGTTGTTCGTGGTGATCACATCACAATGTATTTGTATATCACAATAAATCTTTGGTTTGTGTAAAAGTAGTTGCTGTTTTGCATCAATCCAATATATATAATTTTACATGTTAATTATACACCAATAAAGTTGGAAAAAGTTAAAAATGTTCTTATGAAACTTTAGCTTAGAAGCATTTTTAAATTCCAAGTTTATCTAATTCCATTATTAGGCAAATTATATAAATAATTTCATTTTTTTTAGAAGTCTATATGTTTTTTCTGCTATAGCTATACTAAGACTAATTTGACCCTACAATTCATTTTATTTTGGTTGGCTTTCTCACGATGATGAGTCAAACTGCAATTTCTGAATTTATAGTGGTCTATGGATTATAAAAACTAACATTATTTCTGAACAATGCTTAAAATATGAAAAATTGCATTAAATTATTATGATGATAAGCCTTTTGTATCAATAGTAGTTATGTGTGGTAGTGTGACAGCTTAACTCAATTTCTAACTTCTTTAGGTTACTTAAGAACTTGATTAGTGTTAAATTCCCCTAAAATTGGAGAATTCAGAAAACAAAATAATTTCTAATGAATGTATAACAGTGAGTCCTTGGTTATGAAATATAAATTCAAGTCTATATATTTGTGCTTGTTACCTTTGTATGTTGTCCAGAAGGCTATCTGTTGGGCTACATCTGTATCAACGAGCATATTTATTTTTGCCATGGCAAGCAGATGTAGAGGATGGATGATGCTGCCACCAGGTGTGCTTCCTGTGACCTTTGGTAATACAGTAAATACTGTGTGATGTCAGATTTTAATTATTCCCTCATTAAGCCAGTTTTTTTTCTGTGAAATAAGCTTAATCAAATGGATGACTGAGACTCTCTTAAGGATAATAGGGTCGAGGAAACACAAGTGTGTATATTTTTGTCTTTCAAGGAAAATAGTTTTGTCTTTTTAGGAAAGTGACATATTTTTCCAGAATATGAAAGAGCACAGTAAAAAACTAAATTTAGAAATTGAATTTTATCTTTGTTAATAATACACGGATCAAAAACAAAACTAAAATGTTTTATATTTTGGCAAAATTCACTTGTTTTTTTTTTTTTTAATGTGCTTGTTCCTTTGGTTTATTGATGCGTAACTTGCCTACAATGTGAAAAGTCATTTTTTAATCTTTGTGTAATCAAAATTCTGATAATAAGTAATAGAGATTCTGTATTCTACTTGAATAATTTTCTGCGTTTACCTTAATGTATCTTTGATTACTAAAAATAAAACATTTTCTAGCTTTGGAAAGAGCAAAGAATATTTATAATTGTGTAAACTTCTAAGTTTACTCTAAAATATTTTTGACATATTTTGCTGAATTAACCAATCATTGCTTTTTAGGTATTCATGATCTTATCCTAAATAAATGCCCAAATCTCCACCAACAATTATTTAGATTTTGGTTTTCTAAGATTGTATACTAAATTAAGAAAAATAAATAAACTTTTTACATCTCTTTTGAGATTTCACAAAAATTTATTCTTTCACCTTATGAAAAGAGGGATGCTACAAATAATTATGTTTTGTTCTATGAACAGTATTTCTTAACTTACCTCGACACTATGGTGGGAGCTGCATACCAAGTGTTATTAAATTAGGAAGAATCCTCAGCCACTGCTAGATGAAATTTCAATAGAAAAATATTATTGTATTAGTCTCAGCACAGGAGAAACGCTGTCAAACTGTTACAGAATTGTTGCCTACTACACCCTGGAAGAGAATTCCACTCTTCTCCATTCTGATGTTACTGATTATTATGATAAACTGGCCACAGGCATTCAGTATTTGCAATCTATGGGTAGTTTCTCTTTACTCTGATGCTAGATACTGATGTGAGATTCAGACCACAGTTTGTCTTCAGTAAAAGAGGGCTCTGAGAGCCTTATGGAAATGTTTGAACCAGCTACTTTAACTTTGGGTACTTCCAGAATGGTCTCTTGTGTACAAGCTGCTGAGCTGATGTTACTTAACCAACCATTAGACAGTAACCATCCACTGAGTGAGGCTTTCCAGGACACTTTATGATCCAGGAAAAGAAATTCCTCTTAAAAGCAGGGTTCCTGAGAAAAAGAATTAATTACATAAGTGAGAGGAAAATGCAAGTGTTGTGGAATACCATCAATATTGTTTTCAGTTTTTAAAAGGTATATATCAAAGTGCTTTCTTCTTCTTTTGAAGAAAATCTTACCCTTAATTTCATAAACTCTGCTCTTAAAGGTGAAATTAAACATTTAAAATATGTATCAGATTCTCACTGATTCTTCAGAAGTCATAAGATTTATTAAGTCTCCTAATGTTTTATGAAACTATTATATAGATAGTTGTACAGGTTCACTAAGAGTCTGTCTTCTTTTTTACTAAGATATAATGGGCAATTTGATTGTCCATCAAGATGTTACAGGGTCATATTTGAAAATAATTCTCATTTAGTCAGGTCTGATAAGCCCACTATTAAAGAACAAGTTTAACTTTATGTGTGGAGCAAAAGCCTTAAAGCCTCCACAGGAAAAGCACCTGAGTACCTGGCTCAGAAGTTCTCAGGATCACAGGCAGTAACAAAGATCTCTTCCTGGTACATGATGTGCCTCAGCCAATTTAAAGAATTCACCTGAATGCAGGAAATGCAGGTGAAATCTGGTGGAGAAAGTTTCTTGTGGTCAGTTTCCTGATCTTAGAATATGATACGATTTGGTTCTGTGTCCCCACCCAAATCTCATCCTGAGTTGTAATCCCCATGTGTTGGGAAAGGGGCCTGGCGGGAGGTGATTGAATCATGGAGGTGGACTTCTCCCCTGCTATTCTTGTGATAGTGAGTGAGTTCTCAAGAGGTCTGGTTGTTCGAAAACCCCTTGTGAGCTTGCTAGCTCTCCCGCTTTGCTGTGATAAGATGTACTGGCTTCCCCTTCGCCTTCCATCATGATTGTAAGTTTCCTGAGACCCCAACTCATGCTTCCTGTTAAGTCTGCAGAAATGAGTCAATTAAACCTCTATTCTTCATAAATTACCAGGTCTCAGGTAGTTCTTCATAGCAGTGTGAGAACGAACTAATAGAGAATGGCAAATGATAAAGATTTTTAGAAGTCTAGTATAAGATTCTTTGTGAAAACCCCTAGTCATAAGTTTATTCTTTGGCCTTAGTAGGTGTTTAATAATTCATTGATTTAGAACTACAGAATAAACTCAAAGATGCCCATATGGTTAACTGAAATTCTTCTGCACCTATATAAACATGAGGTCAAACCTTATGGGCATCATTGGCCTGTCTGAGATTAAGAATTTTCTTTCAAGAATATTTGTATTACTAGTGGATAAACTGTCAGGAAATGGGCAAAATAAATTACTAGATGTCCTTTCAGTGAAATGTTGGAAATTATTTTAGCAGGATCTCTGGGTGGTTATCTGATTCAACAGAATTGCACATTTTGTATTATTTCTTATGTTCTTTTACAATTCTATAGATTTAGAACTTAAATTGTAAAATCAAAAAGTAGACAGTAATACACAGGTTTCCTTCCATAGGCATCCAAATAATTACTGTTATTAGAAAGTAAATTGAGGCACAATAAAAGAGTTTATTTGAGCAAGCGATTCATGAATTGGGCAGTTCCAAACTAGAGCTGGTTTAGGAGCTTTACGGCAGAAACAGAAAGGGGAGGCTTTTATAGAACAACACAGAAGTAAATCGGAGAAAACATTTGGTGAGTTTCAATTACACAGTTGCCTTATCTGATCTATTCCATCGGAAAATCCCCCGTTACAGAATCATAAGAGCATTGGCTGCCTCTGACTAAGTTCTGTTTGAATACAGGGATTTACAAGAAATAGCTCAAGCTGAGTTTTACAGTTTGCAAATCAAGCAAGGTTGAGGTCACTTATGAGGCCTGACTAGTGTGGTCTGCTCAGGGGTTCTTCAAGCCTGATCACTTTTCAGCACATTGCACAGCAATACAAATGCATCCTGTCCCCTGGAGAATGCATTTCTCTGTATGTCAAATTCACATTTGAACCGGTTGTAACACTTTGCTTCTCTCATGAATATACCTCCAAGGAGACAAAGCAGGAAGAGTTAGAACCATGGAAGAAAAACAAGCAGGTTGTGGTATTAAGCTCTCCAAAGTGAGGGGTTCTTCAAGAACGATAAAGGGTTCACTGCTTAACTACTTCTTTGTGCTCCTGAAAGGGAAAGTAGGATAAGAGAGAGAAAATAACCAAGATAACTGTTCAGGGACGTGACGGGCCAGAGGAGAATGGTGTCTGTTGTGAAGAGACCAAAGAAAATTCTGGTGACCAGTATGGGCAACTTCATTTCTGTCCCCATTCCTAGCACAGAGCCACCAAAACCCTTGGAATTTGCAGAAATGGGAGTGCCTCCTGCTGTTCATAACAAGCCCCTTTCTGCGACACCTGTATTTATGCCAATGAAATAACCTAGGGTAGGGCCCTCTACACAGCTTCAGGGTAGGGGTGCTCACCCCAAAGACCAAATGGTGATTAGGGGTTGGGAACCTTCAGTGACACCCCCCAACCTCCAGGGAAAGGAGGGTGTTAGAGATTGGGTTGTAAAACTTGTGAGCAAAAAGATTCAAGGAGTTTCCAAGCTGGCCAACACGTGGGTGTGCTGGGAGGGTGCTGTGCCAGAAAGGGCGTGGATGCTGTCAGTCATTCCCCTCCCCATGCCCAGTCCGTCCTGTGCACCTTTCCCATTTGGCTGGTCCTGGATTGTCCTTCATAATAAACCAAAACTTGGTAAGTGTAGTGTTTTCCTGAGTTCCATGAGTTGTTCTAAAACGTTGTCACAATTAAAGGGGTGGGAATGGTGGAAATCCTGCATTTCTAGTGGGCCTGGGAGGACAGCAGATAAGCTGGCACTCTTTGTGTAGCTGGCATGTGATATGGGGGCAATCTTGTGGCACTGGGCCCTGATCCCATGGGGTTTTCTCTAACCTTGGGTAGTTAGAATTGAATTGAACTGTTTTCCACCCAGATGGTGTCAGAGTATTGGTTGGTGTTCAGAAAGAAAAAAAAAAATACAAGAGCTTCTTGAAAAGTCTGGTTTTCATGAAGAAACAATGAAATGGGAGGAATGGAATCAGGATACATGTATTAACCAATGACATCTTGTGTTCTCTACCCTTTTTAAAAGACTTTTTACGGGTATTCTTTACCAGATCCTCACAAGAGTCCTGTAAGGCAGGGGAAGATGACATTCCTATTCCCGTATTAGAGCAAAGACCTGTCCCAGGAAGCCAATAGAGTTGTTCAAACCCACATAACTATTTGACAGTCGATCTGGAACATTAACCCCAATCTCCAATTGATTTGAAGGTTCCCTTTCGGCCCTACAAGTATAAGACCTGAAAGCTTTCAATTTAAATTCAAAAATCAATTTAAACTAGAGAATCAGAGAGATCCATCTCAGCAGCTAGCGCTGCACTTTGAAAGATAAATAATGGGATCTCCTTTTTATGACACTGAGATCATCACCAAGTCCATATAAAATGACTCATTAGCTCCAGCATGCACTGGGCTGAGTAGACCTCCCGGGAGGAATCTCTGCCCAAGGCCTCTGCAAGGGTCATGGACAAAGTTGTCTAAGACAGAGGAGAGGGTTGGAAGGGCAGGCAATGTGGACACACTGTCCTGTGGGAAGGACCACAGAACAAAAGAAAGCTCATGGGATTCTAGTAATTGTTTTTAAAAAATGAAAAGGACTAGAAAAGAATATATTTAGTTTCTGTTGTTCTAGTGGGAAAAACATGGATCAATTGATTCAAATCAATATAAAAATATTTTCTGACAACCACAAATGTGCATTAGAGAAATGGACTGCCTAAGAGTTATTGAGGTCTTCATCCTCAGGATGCAAGGGAAGGTGACTTTGGCTGATAAAGTGCAAGAAATAGCACAGTAGCTACTTATACATCTCTCGGAAGTTGATATTAAACTCATTCCTAACTTTGGCAGCTCTGATTTTCAGAAAAGTTATTTGGGACTTTAAGCATTGAAAAAAAAATCAAGAAGTTTGGTGAATCACTCGACTTTAAATTCAGTAAATCAAATCCAGAAATATACCTTGGGAAGTTTAAGACACAGGTACACTAAACAATTTCTATTTCTGGGTGAATGACAAAGATATTTGCTGTAGTGAGTTTGATCAAGTTTATGCTATGAAACAAGGTGGGTCAAATTATGACAGTTACCTTTCATTCTGCTTTAACAGAAGTAGTTTTGTGGTGCTTCTGTTCATACAGGTTTGGCTTTGTGAATGTGATCTGGAGTATCAGTGGGGAAGGCAGGAGAGACAGAGGCAGAGGGCTGAGGCCTGCCTGTCTTCACTAAACATACTAAAATAGAAAAATATAAAAAAAATCCTTTTGGGATAGTGGCAAAATAATGCTTTATTCAAACATTGTCAATGCAATACATTGTAAAATACTTTTAATTTTTTAAAATCACGCTTTAACAGCAAGCAATGGATTAAAATGCAAAAGAAATTAAACTAAAAGAAAAACTGCCAGGTACAGAGAAACAGGGGTTGTCCTCCACCCGAGATTGGAGATTCGAGGCCCCAGAAGCCAGGCAGGCACCATATCAGCAAGTGGGGAGAGTTATACCCACTAAGCATTGCTCTATAGACTCATCATTACCAACATGTTTTTAAACATTTTGATGTAGCTTTATTTATAGTGTTCAATTAGAAATTCGATCAGGATTTTCTTCGTAGTTCATAAACTTTGTATCCTATATATTTCTTTGATATTGTTAATAGCTCTTACAAGGTTTATTTTATAATAATGCTCAAAATTGTACACTTTTGACACTCTCGCTTAGAATATCGAGTTTTTGCAATGAAGTATACTCTCACCTTTGGTCTACTTTTCATGTTTCTAAATTTTGACAGACATAGGTCCAATAATATTTCACATTTCCCTTAAGTATAAGAAAAACAATAGCACAAATCAAAGAAAATTGGAAACGTTAAATGGTCAGTCTTTGAGTCCAGCAGTTTCTTCAGAAACAGCCTCGTTGCAGCTTCCTTAAGGTGCTGGGAGGGGAAGACCTGCACTCATTTTGAAAAGAGGAGCTAGAAATGCAAACTTGTATGTCAAACCAACTGCTTTTTAAACTGAAAGCAACTAGTTTAATTAAAACGAGAACACCTACGCTATGATACCCACACTGCTGGAAAAATTCCAAGTCTCAGCTCTCTTTAAAATGTCCCCATAGTTTTTTTCTTTTCTGTTCTTCTGTTCTTTTTTTTTTTTTTTTTTTTTTTTTCAGACAGAGTCTCTCTCTATTGGCCAGGCTGGAGTGCAGTGGCGCTATCTTGGCTCACTGCAACCTCGACCTTTCGGGTTCAAGGGATTCTCCTGTTTCAGCCTCCTGAGTAGCTGGGACTATAGGCGGGTGCCACTACGCCCAGCTAGTTTTTACTGTATTTTTAGTAGAGACATGGTTTCACCACATTGGCCAGGCTAGTCTTGAACTTCTGACCTTGTAATCCGCCCACCTCTAACCTCCCAAAGTGCTGAGATTAGAGGCATGAGCCACTGCACAGGCCAAAATGTGTCCATAGTTTTCCTAGGTTATCTTAAACTCCCAAATGTATAAATATTCTCAAAATGAATTGTTTCTCATTTCATTTTTGTATTATCTAAATACTAACCTAATGGACTTGTATAACTTGCAAATAAATACATTAAAAATTTTTAAACATTTCATTTATTTGGGAGAGTTTTACTTTAAGTGAGAGATGAATATTTATACTCATTAATTTTAATATATTCTAGTTGCATGTACAATTTAATATTAGTACTCTTTTCTGATTTCTGGTTTTTAAAAATATATACTTACACCTCTTCTCTCACAAAGTTAACACTAATAAGTAAATTATACCTTACTTCCAATGTTTAATGTAAGTTATAAAAGTAGGGTTCTTTTTTACTAAAATTGGGGGAATGAAAGTATTAAAGGAATCAAATTTGTACGCTATTGGTTAAAAATACAGCATCATAATCTTTTGAACTAAATAACACTTTAGGGAGAAGCTATTTGAACAATTTTATTTAACAGATGAATAATACATAAAGCAAAATATTGACTACTATGTCACTGGGCCACAGTAGGAATAAAATCCTGTTTTTACACTAAATTCTGATAATATTTTCCCATTTCTTTAACTTGATGTGTGGTTTTGATAGCAGTATACTGAGATATATATTTACCTTGTAGAAATATGACACGCTTTGAGATTGTGCCTATAATTCTTTTTTTCTCTACTGCTTACTAATCTCTCTCATGGAAGCAGCATTACTATGGAATGTGTGTATGCTCTGTGTGCATGTGTGTGACAGAGTATTTGTGCACATCATTTTACATGTGTAATTCTGTAAACAGATTATGCCATTTTAAAATGTTTTAGTCGTCTCTCTTCCTATAGCCAAAAAATAAAAAATAAAATAGTAACACTACAAAATTTGGAGGAGTGAAGTTCTGGACAGAAATATTCTAAAACCTAATCCTTGATCAATTTAACTGGCTTCATTCAACAATACAGCATATTTTATAAATATAGAATTATAATATTAATAAAGAAAACTTTAATAAGAATGTTTGTGATTTGTCAAAACATGTTTTACACTCTTGCATTTTGATACTTATTTCAGGAATTTTCTAAAATCATTTTTTAAAAAAGCTTAAGGGAGAAATGTACTTAATTTACAATGAGAATACTTTGTTCGTTATGAAAATAACTTACAAAATATTGCCATATATAAGAAAGTAAAAACTTCCATTCCATAATGGAATTTGATTCTCTGAGATTTTGTGATACTCAGCTTAGATCGTAAATCTGATTTGATCAACATCATAGATATCATCTGCTAATGTTACAAGAACAAATAAAAACTAGACAGACCAATGATAGGATGGTTATTAAGTACTTGTCTGACTACTGATGGCTCTGTGGAATTCCTAAATCAGCATTTTCCTGCATCCTTTCTTAGTTCAGTTGAATATGGATTCAGAGCATGGCATTAGATAAATTCTTACATCATTATGTCCCAATAATCTCAGATTTATATATGAATATACAGTATTTCAGTTTAAAATTCACAATATATCATTTTATTAAAGTAAGACAGCTTTTTCTCAAGAAAGTACAGATCAGTAGAAAAATAGATATCAAAATAATAAACTCAAATTTGTATAACAAATATACAAAATATTTAATAAAAGTGTTGATAATAAAAAAGTGAAACAACCAAATGTTTATTGCTAAAAGGTAAGTGGATCGTGGCAGAGAAATAGTATCCTTCTACTATTTTTATGTGCTGTTTTCTTGTCACCTCTCAGGGTTCATTTATTTTTAACATGTTTGTGGTCATTAAAAAACATACTTTGCTGGTCAATTGTCTAAAACTAATGTTTATCAAAGAGAATTGTGAATAATAAAATTATCTAAGAGAAAAGGCTTAACACTGCTAATTATTAAGATAGTTTCTCAGTTCACTGGCAATATTGGAAGACCAGAATTTCATGCAATTCTCAGGAATTAGATTCTCCCCTTTACCATCATTGAGTCACAGCTGAAAGCTTAGCCAAATAAAATGATATTTATGAGGAACTGTTTAGGAGATATAGAATTCACTCCATCCGAGCTGTTTCCACATGACACTTGGATACAGTCAGACCATCGGAGAGCTACATATCTGGACATCATTCAATGTCCTTCCACGTTCCTTTTTCCAAACAACATTTTGCTAAGTTGGAGTGTGTAATGATGTCATTGCTTTGTCTGGAAAGATATTTTAAGAAATAATTACAAGAAGATGTTTCTAAAGATGATATTCACTATGGCACACAGTGTTCTCCTTAGGAGAGTAGATTTGAAAATTATTTTCTGTGGTATTTATAGAAGGACTCTTTCATTTCCTATCAAATGGCTTGCTTTCTACCGAGGGACTCTGATTTTGGTCACTACATTTTCCAGTCTGCACGGCTAAATGTTTGGAGTTGAACTTGAAGCTCCTTGTTTGGAAGGGCAATGATGTCACTGACAAACTTTGTGGATTGATTTTGCTCCTGGATTCTTGTTTTTTTAAATTCATTTTCACTTGCCTAATTTTTCTACCTTTTGAAGCATATTTTATCTTACTTTGTTAACTGTAAAGCAAACTATTTTTTAGGAAAAGGCTAAATTAAAAAGCAGAAATGCATCAAAGTAAGAATATGAACGAGTACGAAAATTGTAAAGCCTAAATATGTGTGGTTTTGTTCTGCGTTTTGGAATAGTGTGCTGTTTTTCTTGTACTGTTTCCTCTGTGAGTACTTTCCAATCAATCACAACTTCAGTCACACCTAAGACTGTGTTTGTGAAGCACTGGCAATTTACCTGATTTAATTTCATCAATGGAAACAGCTAATCTTGATAATTTAGCCTCCTGATTTAACTTTATCTATGTTGATGAAATTAACTGCCACATTGCCAAATTCTTCCCTTCCTTCTTCCTTTGCTTTAGGAAATGCAAAAGAAAAGAGAATGAAAAAAGAGAGAGAGAGAGAGAAGAACAACTTAACTTTTCTCTTCAGACCACAGATGTCACTGAAGTGCTTGGCAAATAGGGTGCAGAGAATCTGAAAGTTTACCAGTGTTTTTGCTTTGGATGGTGGACATAGGCCGCCTAACTGAATTGTCACCATAATATGGCACAGTAGAAAAGCTTATCTGGGAACAAGGCTCAGAGGGTCCCATTCCCACCTCTCTCTCTCTCTCTCTCTTTCTGTGTGTGTGTGTGTGTGTGTGTGTGTGTGTGTGTGTGTGTGTTGTATGTGTGTGGTGTGTGTGTCTGTGGAGTGTGTGTGTGTTCCATTAACTGTTCATAACTATTTGCTTGGAAGTGAAGAAAATGTATAAATTCATATAACATGAACACCATTAATCCAGTTTGAAGGAAGATAAAACTCATGTTGAGGTAGGCATGTGGGGTTGTTTGAGATGGACAAGGACACAGAAAGCTGAGATGCCATGAGATGTGGCACAAATTGATTTGTCACTATTAGGAAAGTTACTGACAGTCAAATGTTGTGAAATTGACAAAAACAAACACATTTAAAAATAACTGGGCTTCTTATTTAGTGCAGGAAAAATTTTCAGGTTATCTGTTTTCATCCTGTTTAAAGTGGTTACAATTCCATAAATTGTAGATAACTGATTGCAGTGTAAATGACACCTGCCCATAGAAACACAAATGAATTCTGTCTCTGGAAATAACTACTGATTCTTGGACAGCCCCCCAACCTCCATGGAAAAGCCAGTTTTGTGTCATTTTGTAAACTTATTTCAACGTTCCTGATTTACCTATATATGTGTTTATTTTGTGTATTGAATTCTACCTTGAATTGGGTGTAGCATCATACACATTTCTTTAGTAAAGAGTTCAATAAAATACTTGACATACATTCATTTGACAGTCATATGAGTATCATAATGCCACTTTTTAAAATACAGTTATTCTTTAGCATCAATCTATTTTGTTTTCAGTAATGCTCCTCTTCATACTTCTTAAATATGTTTTAGGGACATTTAATAGCATCACAGAAGAGATTCATTTCAACCACCACTTTCTAAGTGTCTATGTTTTGTATGTAAGAGCATTTAGATGTGAGGAGTCAATGGACTTCATGGTGTGTGTGTGTGTGTTATAAAATACGTTATAAAATGCTACCTTAAAATAGGGCATACAATGCTTCAATGGGTATGTTGAATGGGTCTTTCCATCAATCCTATTTTATAATCCAGTGGCATTAAATGAAGTCATGATGATTAGTGGCACCTAAGTGCTCAAGAGAAGGCTTAAGGGAGAGGACACCTGAGCAGGAGAGCTCAAGAGAAGGCTTAAGGGAGAGGACACCTGAGCAGGAGAGCATGGCCATATGAACTCAGAACTTCAGTGAAGCAATTAATGTTTTCTTTGAAAGTGTTAGAGTGCAAAGACCAGACTTCAGAAAAGATACATCAATTGGCGTTCTGACCAAAAATGGACTTGATTTTTCTTCTTGCCAGTGGTGGCTATGGCCAATTTTCTGAATCATTATGAAGCTATAAGGTGATATCATTTCTCATAGTAGCCTTGTTTTGGTTACTAGAGATGGCCATCATTTCAAATGTTTTGATTATTGGTACATATTCTGTATTTTCTCTCTTTATATCTTTGTTCATTTTTAAAAATCAACTTTTAACTGAACATTTTGTGTTCTTCCTTGAGCAGCTCTCAAAAATCTAAGCCTTTATGGCACCAAGTATGTATGTTGTGCTCACATCTCTTGGTGATATTATTAGTGCTCTGTCATAACTGCTGGAGACAGAGCACAGCTAATTTTCATTAAAAGAGTTTGGCAATCTCAGTTGATTAGCTCCACATCTTCTTTTTAATAAATTCAGACTCTTTATTCTTCCTGTCATCAAACTTGTCAAATAACTACCCTTCATTTCTTCACTAGCATTCATGCCACAGCCTCTGCCATCTGATTTTTGTTAGCATACCACTAAAATTTTTCAAGAGGAGAAGGCTTTCATGACTTTTCAAATACAACAGACACTTTTTCTGTTCTTACATTTAAACTCTCTATCCTCAGATTCCATTGCAACAACCTTCCCTGGTCCCCTCATTACATCTTTTAAAGGTCATTGTCTCCCTCAGTTCCATCTTCATCCCACAACTCTTCTTACATTGCTGTGGCAGGCAGGGGCTTGGCATAGAATATTCGGCATAAGGTCACTGTTTTTTGTAACCAGTGAGGAATATTTAATGAAGGTACTGTCTACAAAGGGGCAGTCAGGTTTTAGGGAAATCAACTGAGGATGGCTCAAAACTGTAGAGCTAGCAACAGTTGGGAGACCTCATCAACCCTAGACCTGAAGCAGCTAAGCAGACTTTAGAAGCAGCTCTGTGAAGAGATGCACCTGCGTCAGCTGTGGCCTTTGACTGAGGATGATCCTCAATCTGTGGTCACCCCTTGACCCAGAAGAGAAGAAGCTGTGAAAGCAACGCCTGCTTTCATCTTCCTGGGCCCCTGATTTTCTCTCAATGCCTCCTCTAGATGGTGCTTACCAAAAACCTGAGGGTGGAAGAGCTCATTGGTGCAGTCCACTGGGCTCAGAATGTTCCGGTGCTCAGACTACGTGAAAGGGCAGATCTGAAGGGCAAAGAGAAGACAAGAATAGGAACAACCTGTACTTTGCTAGATGTTCTCATCCATCCTTGTGTTTTCAACAACCCACAGGATGATGACTTTGACATTCATTGCAGTACAGCAGTTTCCAAAGCTGGCAGTTTCTTATAATTTCCTGGGGAGCCTTTTTTTTTTATTGAAAACAAAAAATTCAGGTGCACATCCCCATAAATTTTAATTTAATCAATCTGCAGTTGGGCCTGAGACTTAGTCATTTTAAACAGTAAGTTCCCCCAATATGATATGCGGTCAGAATTGAGAACCAGTTTTAGATGACGTATCTGCATTATATTTCAAACTCACATATGTTATTGCCTACTGAAAATCTCCACCTACATTTCCCATATGCATTTCAAGCTATATATGTACAAAATAAACGTTTTACTTTTTCTCAAATGCATTTCCCCCGATATTGTTACATTTAAATCTTAGTCAGTGGCAGTACTATCTAGCTAGGTTCTCAAGATTAAAGCCAAGGATTCATAATGCTTTAACCATTGTTTGCTGTTCTCTGCCTCCACTGAATTCTTCCTTACTCTTTGAGCTGTATTTCCCTCTTTTGGGGGGATAAATAAATTCATACTCTGCCTTTAAAATGCATCTGTCATTTTTAAATTTTCACGACTACTCTTTTCACAACTCATAGGACATCTTCAAACTTTTATTTCAAGGTATTTTAAACAAAAGCAATACTTTTAAAAGTGTAACTAAATGTCTCACTTACCCCCCCCCCACCCCAGTGAGTTATAAAACAAATTTCAGCAGGTTAAAATCACTGGCATTATTGCCTATTGATATTAACTTTGAAATAAGAAAAATTTATAAGTTTGAATTTATAAAAATACTGAAAAGCTACTATTTTTGCCTGTTTTGTAGCATGTCATAATGCATTTCTATGTACATCTTTTGCTATATGTGAAAACACTGCTGTAATTTTGGTATATCACGCTTCTTGACTGGGAGATGAGGAAAGAGAGGTGATTGCAAAGGAGCCAGGGAATGGTCCATGGGATCCTGTCTCCCACTAAGTCCACCCCACATCCTTCACAGCGTGCATACTACCCAGTGGCCTGTGGGACTTTTAGGTGTTTCCTTTGCTTTCGCTTTCATTGTGACTATAAAAAAGAAAATAAAAATATAAATATCATTACAAAAATAATGTGTCAAGCCCATTCTGCATCTTCTCCACTCTGGTTTTCTGAAACAGGTAGGAGCGAACATGGCATCTTTCTTCTTTCCCACTGAAATGTTGGCGAATTTTCCAGACTTCCACCATAAGTCCAATATAGGATGAGAAAAACTAATATTTGAAGATTAGTTTCAAAAATGCTACACATATTGGATATATGTCGCTCAGGCTGGAGTGCAGTGATGCGATCCCCACTCACTGCAACCTCATATTGGATATATATAGCATTTTTGAAACTAATATTTTAAATATGCAAATTCCATGTATATTTATAAATATATTTATATATAATATGCTATAGATAATACATTATAATATAATTAAATATATTAACATGTAAACAGTATTAATGGAAGGTTATTCAATGGGTGTAGAGTCTCTTTTGGGATAAATGAATTCCTACTCTGCCCTTAAAATGTATCTGTCATTTTGCAAGATAAAAATGTTCTTGAGATCTGTTGCACAGCAATGTAAATATAGTGTACATGACTGAACTGTAAACTTAAAAGTGCCTAAGACAATAAATTTTATATTATGTATTTTATCATAATTAAAAATTATCTAATTAATCAATTTTGAACAAAAGACATATTAGCATACATTTTTTCAAAACATCTCTAAATCAGTTAAGTATCAAAGTCATTGCTCCAAACATTTCTGTGTTTATCTTACATATTTTATTGTGTATATTTTTATGTATTGTGATATATTATGCTTTTTATGTGTCTTTCTGAGTTCTCTCTTGTAGGACTTCACATATATTTTTTGTGTCAGCAACTATTTCTTGATTTTAGAAATCTCAACCCTTAGTGTAGTGCATGCTATGAAACTGACCCTCAGAAAATTCCTGGATTGAAGAAATCAATAAATGAATCAGGTTTAAAATATCAATCAATCAACCTTACAGACTTCTAGAAACATAGTTCCTGAAATAACTGTGTGAAGTAATGCATATGTTAATTAGCTCCATTTAGTCATTCTACAATGCATATATATTTTAAAACACCATGTTGTATAAGATAAATGCATACAGTTTTATTTATCAATTAAAAACTAATAAAGCAAGTAAATTGACAAAAAAGAAGAAGCATAGCTCTGAACTGCTGGTTAATTTGACATAGTATTATTGTGATTTCAGCCCATATAAAGGTGTTATTAATAAAAATTACTATCCACGAACCCCAGGTGGGCCTAAAAAGACTGCTCAGTAATTAACAGATGTTCCCACAATGTCCTGTTAGTTTATGAAGGTAACTGTTTCTACAATTAAATACTGAACACACACTCCAGGCATTATTCCAGGTGGTTTTACACATACTCTCTACTTGCTAATCTAATCTTTTTTTTTTTTTTTTCTTTTTGGAGATGGAGTCTTGCTCTGTCAGTCAGGCTGGAGTGCAGTGGTGCGACCTCTGCTCACTGCAACCTCCGCCTCCCGGTTCAAGCAGTTCTTCTCCCTCTGCCTCCCAAGTAGCTGGGATTGCAGGTACAGGCCACCATGCCCAGTTAATATTTTGTATTTTTTAATAGAGACGGGGTTTCGCCATGTTGGTCAGGCTGGTTTGAACTCCTGACTTTGTGATCCAACTGCCTCAGCCTCCCAGAGTGCTGGGATTACAGGCGTGAGCCACTGAGCCCTACCACTAGTCTTTATGTCAGTCCTTTGAGGTAAGCATTCTCTTCCTCGTTTTTCATTGAGGAAATTAAAGCACAGAAAAGAAACGTCATGTCCAAAGTCATACAAGCAAGTGTGTCCCCGAAATTTTCATGTAAACATAGAGAAAGTGCACAGTCACCTTGGTGAATTTTTCAAAGTAAGCCCATCAGTATAGCTAGAATTAGATCAAGAATTAAAACATCTTCATCACCTAGAAACTTCCCTTCTGCCCCAGCCTGGGTACACTAACGCCTAAAGGTAAGCACTGACTTCAATCACTGTAGAAGTTTTGCCTGTACTTGGAATTTGAATAAAAGTTCTTATAGATAGTGTAATCCTATACAGTCTGGCCTTATCCACTCAGTGAGTTTTGAATTTCATCCATGTTGCTGGGTGTAGCAATAATTTACTGATTTTCACTGCAGTCTAGAATTCCATTCTATAGACGTACAAAAATTCATCCATTCTACTGTTGATTGACATTTGGGCTTTCCCGTTTGGAGCTATTCAAAATCATGTGACCATTAACATTTTGTACACATTTATATAAACATATTTACAAATTTCTGCTGTATTAATGCCTTGGAATAAAATCATAGGGTTGTAAGGGATCTTGGAATTTAGTTCATACACTTTTTACTCAATTTCAGGGCTTTTTGATTAGTCTGTGACATATCATTAGATGTACTAAATGTTATCCATTTAGTCATTTTGCCATTCAATCATTTATTTATTGTATATATGTGTGTATGTGTTTATATATATGTATATGCATATGCATGTGTGTATATGTGTGTATGTGTATATGTATATGTATACATGCATATATGTGTACACATGTATACATATATATACACATACACACATATACACACATGAGTATGTATATACATATATTTGTGTGTGTGTGTGTGTGTGTGTGGTTGAGGACAGAAAGAGAGAAAAGATCTCTGTTGGTTGAGGAGAGAAAGAGAGAAAAGATTATTAATAACATTTGTTATGCACCAGGCACTCATATTGTGCAAGTCCTAGTGATAGGATGAAAACCAGCTGGAGCCCTTTCTTACCTTCATGGAACTTACAATCCAATAGTTTGATTCACTGCAGTTAACCTAGATGAAAAAAATTAAAACAGATTAATACTTCTAAATTTCCTATATACATTCACAGAGCCAACTGAACTAGCTTCAATAAATTGAAATGACCAAAAAAAAAAAAAAAAAAAAAAAAAAAAAGAAAGAAAAAAAAACTGATCACATTATAATTTCTTGCATTCATGTAATTTGGACTATTTAACCTATTTACTCCCTGTTACCTCACCCAAGCCTAGTCTTTATGTCAGAAAGGCTTCCCGGGATAAATAATCTCTCAAAACCAAGAATCTGGGTATTACGGATTGCCAGTGATTCAGAATTATCCTTTAACATAGTATAGAGGCTGCATGTTAACATGTGGTAGAAAGTTGAAGCTGGCCAGAAGAATCACAATGACCAGATTTGATCACAGTTCTGTCACAGCCATTGTGCACCATCTTTCACTACCCGCTATAACTTTCTGGGGCTCAGTTTCCAGTGCAAAAACGGGACTGAACCATGTGAACACTAAGGGCTTTTCAAGCTTCCGTATTTCACATTGTGGTTTATGGCTTCCAGTTCTGGCATTATTTGAATTGCGGTGCAAAAAATCTACTTTTAGGAAAACTATTACAATACCCTAATATAGCCCTTTAAGAGAACATCTGATTGGATTCATTTTACAATACACTGCATGATATTTTTAAAGTGCAATAAATTCTAGTAGTTTCCCTTAGTAGGCAAAAATCTCAACTTACCTTTTAGTTCATTTATTTAATATAGACAATGAAGGTCTAGCGAACAATTACTAGGTTTTCTTACTAATCTGTTTCATTATTTTGTCATCATTTAGTAAAAATCCCTCAACAAATGCTATAGACATTAAATAGACAAGAAAGACCAACTACAAATTTTAATATTAGTTATGGCACACACATACATACACATACACTCATAAACAGTATATCCAATTCTGTATCTTCAGCTCTCATAAAACAGGATTTTTCCTACATATTTTTGATGCCATCTTCTCTCAATTAAAAAGCATATTTCTGAAGCATTTAGTGTGAGTTGCTATTTATGCCAGTCAATAATTCACTCATCTGCAAAAAACATGTTTGTATCCTTTCTACACCCGTTAGAGATGAAAGGAAGGAATTTATGTGCTAAAATGGCTTCATGTGCCCAAATCATGCAAATTCTCTGAGCCATTTCCTAAGATTTGCAGATGTGTAAATTGCACATTTTTTTAAAAAAAAAGAGTAGGTATACAACGGTATGAATCTCAAATCAGTTTTTGTTCCACCTCATAGTTCTTCAAATGATGAGAACTGATTTATTATTGAGGCATTGTCAAACTCTGAATGGAGTCTAATCTTCCATTTTAATCTTTTATGAGGCAACTGGGTAAAAAACAATTACAAATGCAAACGATGTGTGTCAGCGTACGTATGCACACATACTTACATAATATCAGCATATATGTCACATTGATGGGGATTGGATCTGATGGCGCACCAGAGTGACTTGAAAAAAACCTCAGAATGTTGACACTGAATAGGGAAAGGACTGAATTTAATAAAATCTGAACAACATGGCAAAACTGTACAAAGTGTCTGTTACATAGAAAACACTGGAACCACTGTCTCTGAGCTTTTAGCTGTAGAATAAAGATGAGATGTTTTAAGTTGTTGGAATCTTTGTGCCTATTTTATTATATTCATTTTCATCCAGTGTTGATATGACCTCTTTACCCATTTGAGAGGAACTTGCCTTTCCAAGACACTAGAGATGCATTTAATTCTATGGAAGAAACAATATTCCGACTGATGTCCTCATGTCTTGGAAACAAACTGTTACTTTCTTTTCAGTGAGTTTGTGGTAGTCTTTTAAAATCACATTAGTGTCTCCACTAATGTGGAAATATGTATGAATATATACATTATATATAAGAAATATATTATGTATAACATATATATTATGTAAAATATAACATATATTCATATATATATATAAATGTCTTTATATATAAAGGAATTTTATTTATATATATAATTCTATCATTGTATATTCTATCATTATATAAACATCTCTATCTATCTATCTCTATGTATCATCTATCTCTCTCTCTCTCTCTCTCTCTCTCTCTCTGTCTCTCTCTCCCTATCTCTATCTATAATGCTTTGGGGTTTAAAAGCCCTGCCAATGAAAAATAATAATAGCATCATGTGTAAATACAAATATGATGCGTGTTTGTAATAAATATGAAGATGGATACAGAAAAACTCTGACTTCCCAGTGGCCACTCTAGCTGAAGCAAAAGATCGTAACTCCTTTCGCTTTTGTAAAGGAAGAATCAAAGTACGCTGGAATTTCTTTGAACCCTTTTCAGATTTTCTGAGTAGTTCTTTTATTCTTC
Organism: Saimiri boliviensis; assembly: GCF_048565385.1. Lineage (NCBI taxonomy): Eukaryota > Metazoa > Chordata > Mammalia > Primates > Cebidae > Saimiri > Saimiri boliviensis. The sequence continues at coordinate 8,174,553 of NC_133464.1, read as the reverse complement.
TCTGAAATAGTCATTTACACTTTACTGCAACTTTCTGAAGCTATGAATAAAATTCGCAAAGCTGATAAGAAGCACTGCAATTCTCTCTTTGTAACATGAAACAAGATTTGGGTTGAACCTACGGCAGGCAGGACACATTGAATGGCTTGTATTCGTCTTCTCTGCTACTGTTTTCCGAAGGGTTTCCTAAGTGTTCCTAGGTGTGCCCCTGGCAGGGATCAGGAAGCAGGAGCAATAGGATGTTTTATTTTTCTTCTGGGCTTTCTCAAATATTTATTTCTGACTGAAATCCTCTCGAGCATGACATCTGTCATTCAGCCTGGTCAGTCTTCAGTCTTCAGCTTCGACGGTACTTTCCGTAGAAAGCCTTTCTTGATTCCTAAGGTCTAGAAACAGTTCCCCTCTCCTGTGATCTCATAGCACCTGGTACTTGCCTCTTCAACCTATCAACCACATTTTTTTTTTTTTTTGGCTGGATTACTGACTGACTCAAGCCAGTAATCCCAAAACTTGAGGAAGCTGTAGGGGCAAATCACTTGAAGTCAGGAGTTCGAGACCAGCCTGGCCAACATGGTGAACCCCATATCTACTAAATGTACAAAAATTAGCCGTGTGTGGTGGCACACATCTGTAATCCCAGTTACTGAAGAGGCTGAGGTGAGAGGATTGTTGTAATCTGGGAGGCAGAGGTTGCAGTGAGCTGAGATCACAGCATTGCACTCCAATCTGGGCAACACAGTGAGACTCTGCCTTAAAAAAAAAAAAAAAAAAAAAAAGGGAATGAAAAAGAAAAAGGATTAACCACATTTTCAATACCAGTTTACTTAAAATTAATGAATGGTGATTTCAGTGTGGTAGCTAAGTAAATGTGGGTCTCGAAAAAGCCAAGAAGGAAATAATGGTCATATAGTACTTTCATTTATATGTCCTTTTGATTTTCTTGGAATTTCTCATTGCCTTTCATTTCTTTCTTTTTTTCCCTTTTCCTTCCTTCTTCTCTCTTTCTTTCTGTCATCACCTTTTAACACAGTAATTTGTCACATCTCTATCTGATCAGGTATCCTGTCAGAATATTTTTAATATAATTTTTTTCAGAGGTTTTACTTCTGAGGGCATTCATCTTTTATTCCAATCTAAACATTCCTCTATTGCTATTATCATAGGACTTCTTTTTATTATTTTTCTAAGGTGTTTCTATATATTTTTCTGTATTTCCTTTCACACTTTTTCTTAATTTATTCCTCTGGCTATAACACATCCTAAAGTAATTATCTAAGAAAATATAGGTATAAAGTAAATTTTCAGGATTATTCTCATATTATAAAAATATCATAATTTGAAGCTCATACTTGATTGATGCTATGATGATAGATTGAAAATAAGTTCTCTCTAGAATTTTGGAGGCATTCTTCCATTGTCTTCTAACATCCAGTGTTTCTGGCACAATTTCTAAAAATTTTATATTGAAATATTAGACTTATAATAGTTTTTAATACAAAATATTCCTGTATATCTTTCCCCCCACTTCTCCTAAAGTTATCAGCTTATATAATGATGTTTCATTTGTTACAACTAAGAAAGTAACATTGGCACAACCATATTAACTAAAATAGACTTTATTTATATTTTAGTTGTTAACTGATGTTTTGCTTTCTATTCTAGAATCCTACATTGCATAATCTATTTCATCTTCCTCAGTCCCCTCCAAAGTGTGACAGTTCCTTAGTCTTACCTCGTTTTTCATAACTTTGGCTTTTTATTTATTTATTTTTTTAGACAGCGTCTTGCTTTGTCACCCAGGCTGGAGTGCAGTGGCACGATCTTGGCTCACTGCAACCTCCGCTAACTGGGTGCAAAAGTTTCTCCCACCTCAGCCTCCTAAGTAGCTGGGAGTACAGGCCCACATCACCATGCCTGGCTAATTTTTGTAATTTTTCAGTAGAGTTGGGGTTTCCCCATATTGGCCAGGAAAGTCTCAAACTCCTGACCTTAAATGATCCACCCATCCAGTCCTCCCAAAGTGCTGGCATTACTGACATGAGCCACTGTTTCTGGTCAGCCTTGACATGTTTGAAGAGCCTGAACAGGTATGTTGTAAGATACATCTCAGTTTTTCTTTGAATGATTTTTGCTCATGATGAAACTTGGATTATGGATTTGAGGGAAGGATGTCATAGAAGTGAAGTGACCTTCTCATCTAAGGAGAATATCCATGGATCTCGGACTCTTATCTGTTATACGTGACCAGATTTTTCTGTTGGTATTTTCTGCAGTTCCAAGTGATGTTTAAAAGCATGAATCATCCCATTTATTGAACTAGGTTTTCACTGAACCTCTTTTGATGTGCCTGTTTGTATACTGAAACTCGGAACATTTCTCATATTTTTTTTTTCATATGTCCTACTTTCCTTAATGTTTATTCTTCCTTTATCTGATTTACGCCGGCATTTATTAGACTTTTGTTTACATGGTAACGTAAGTTCTTTTCTTTTTATGAGTAAATTATTCTGGAAGATAATTTACTAAAACACTGGTTCTTATTGGCCATTCCTCGAAGTTTGAAAGTTGAAACTCATGCATTTATTTTACATTTCTGATCTCCACACATTCAAAACTAAAATACAGGCAAGTAAATTTTGGCTGCTGCTTCTACTTTTAATAATTAAGACAATTATTTTGAACTATTTTGGCCTCTGAATACTTCAAAACAGTGACTCATAATGTTCGGCATTCTTCATCTCCTCTGTCTCACAGCTGATGGGGTGGGCATACTGGTTGTAAGCCTTGGCTCTCTGTCCATGATCCTGAAGGGGTGGAAGCCAATAGTTTAGTCACTCTGACACCAGACACTGTATGAAAAGCAAGGCTGTGTTTTGTCTGGTGAATTGGTAAGATGGATTACCTTGACATTGACAAGATGGGTTTCAGTTACCAGCTGTTCCACTTGGGTCCTTCCGTAAGGCTCCCGGACACCGGCAGGAGGTCATGTTTCCTTTGTCTTCAGTAACGCTTTTCATAACCAAGTTCTAGGCCACTAGATAAAAGCTACTCTCATGATTTGTATTTCCTTATTAAAGTAGGTTATACCCAGAAAACATAAACTGGAGTCTGCCTTCCTGATTTTCCTCTATTTGTTTACTTACTCTGATTTCCCTGTTCAATATGGACTTACTTCAAAAAACATGTGTTCAACTGAAATTCTAGAGTCCCTTTTAAAAATCATTCCATCAGTTACATATGACTTGCTAAGCAAATTAAGGATGTTTGTCCTTACATGCAAATCTTAGTTCTTATATCAGGAACCAGCAACAGATTTGTACAGCTAACACTAGAGAGTTGAAGAGGCTTTTTGCTCAGGTTACACAGCATCTCTATGTCATTGCTTCTTAGTCACATCAGTATTAGTGGTGCCTTCATATGATGGAGAAAAGGTGTTAAGTTTCTTTTTTCTGGAGACACTGATTTTAACAAATCAATCACAAATGAGATTTATTAAAAACAAATGTCTACAATAATTTTTTAGATAATTCATATTTTATAGCAACTGCTGATCCAAACATTAATGACTACACATGAAGTTGTTCTATTTTTATTTTGCCCAGTAAATTTTTTTCTGGAAAAATATATGGAAAGAGAATGGTCTTCTTAGTTAAAATGGTATTTGACATAATTTCAAAGCTACGACAATTTCCTTCTATTAGAAACACTTTCTGCTGATGTAACATTTCTTTAAAACATAGTTTGTCTCATGATATGAAGATGGAAAACCTTCTGAGTATGAAGGACCAGGTACCCAAATGTCCTGAGGAAGCCTTCCTCTCTTTTTATATCTTGGAAGCCAATTACGTTGTTTACTCTGAGACGTGTTCCTACTTCTCGCTCCATAGCTCCTTTAATGACATCTCCATTCATTCAATGTCCAAATTGCACTCTTGGATACACAAGGCTCTAGGGTAGTTTGAAGAGTCCCTGAAGACCAAAACAAACAGGAAAACACCTCTGATTATGTTTGGTCACTTAGACTATGGTGAATCTATAGAATAGAATTTTTTTTTAAAAAAAACTGAAGTTTGGATGTTTTATTTATTTTAGAAATGTAAGAGATTTCTGTGTCTGTGAATGTGCAATGTTGTATGGTAGAGGAAAACATAGGCTCTGAAGTCAGATAAATCTGTAAGTGACTTCACTTCTTTTATAGACGTTGGAGGAACTTGAGGAAAAAAGGAGATTTTTTGAATCAAAGTTGCTAAAAATTTCAGATCTCTCTTCCTACATATAAATGAAAATACTTATATATGTTTAAATGTTTGTCATGAAGCTATTTATTTATTTATATTTGTATTTTTTTGAAACAGGGTCTCACTCTGTCACCCAGGCTGGAGTGCAGTGGTGTGATATCAGCTCACTGGAATCTCCACCTCCTGGGTTCAAGCGATTCTCCTGCCTTGGCATCCCTAGTTGCTGGGACAACAGGTGCGCGCCACCATGCCCAGCTAATTTTTGTATTTTTAGTAGAGACGGGTTTTCACCATGTTGGCCAGGCTGATCTCAGACTCCTGACCTCAGACAATCCTCCCACTTTGGTCTCTGCTGGGATTACAGGCGTGAATATACTTATTAACAATATATAAAATCATAGTGTCTGGCATTTAGAGGTACTCTTTATATACATATATGAATTAAAAAGAATATAAATCTCCATTCTCAATGACATAAATGATAATACAAAATGTTATTTATCCCAGAAGGTTAAGAAAAAATTAAGACCAGATTTGAAATAAAATTATCTAATAAAGAAATATGAATGGGATGTAAAATCATGTCAACTACTCACCCTCTGAATGAGCAGGCTTATGAGAAGCTAGGGCAGAATTCTTTATGCTTCTTAAACAATTACCTGCAGGAATCCAGGTACTCAGTACCTCCTCTCATCTCCTTTTGTCTATGCACCTACACTTGGTAAACAGTCTCGTTTCTCCTTTGTGTCTTCCTTTCTTCCTTTTGTTGTAATAATGACCTGTACGTACAAGAAAAAGTATTGTCAAGTAAAAGCCTTTTTAACAGATCCCAGAAAATTACAATTAAAGCATGAAATTGTAATTCCAATAGGTAATACTCAGACATGTTCTTCCCAAACATTCCTTTAACTCTTCGGTGATATTTTCTGAAGCTCTGAAAGAATTTCCCCTTTTAAAGAACTGACATATAAAATATGTGCACTCTCCCACTACAGATAAGAACCACTTTAAACTCATAATTTTTTATTGTAGGGATAGATAAGTGGATAGATGATGTCAGGCACTCAAGTGATCAGACCTATAGAGAACTAGATACAGAAATACAAAATTTTCCTGGCCTCTCCAACAGGGCTGGACTTTGTCGTGGATAGTGACTAGGCACTTTTACATAGTAAAGTCACCTGATAATAATAAACTCTGTGAAATATCACTCTGGTGAAAGTGTGAACAAATTTGAAAGGGTCATAACATTGTTCTACCTTGCTTTACTCCTCAGTACCCTTGGCTGTGTACATTTGACTAAAGAGAGAATTAGGAAATCAAAACCAGTGAAATGGTTTCCAGAACACAGAACTATCAAGCTTAAGAAAAGGATGGAGGGAACTGAAGGGAGAGGAAGTGTGATTTGGAGCATCACATTTCCACCTCAGAAAAAATAAAGAAGGAGGAGGGTGCTCCCAAGGCTCCTGAAGTAGGCCGGCTCTTCTACCTACGTCCCCATCCCCATCTCATCAAGTGAAAGGGATTTTTTCAACTGGACCAACCAGATGGTTTAACAGTGCACACCCACACCATTCAACTGCTCAAGGAAGATTCACTTAACATGTGCAGTCGTATAACACCCACTAACATTTTCAAACATTAAACCTTTAAAAAAGAGTTCTAAAGAAATAGAACCATGAAATACCATCTCTCAAATATACATACACTACTTCCTGGTGTGGTACTATATGCATATAGAACCTAGTAAACACCTCTAGGGAGATGCAAAAGGAATGAGAACAGCTACGAGGTGCCAGCAAAACTGTGAGGTAAGCCTGTTCTCTACTCAGTACTTCATTGCTCTTCGACATCGTAGGTCTGTTATGTCCATCATCCATGTTTGTCTATTTCAGTCTCCAGTTATGCTGAAAATGTTTTATGCTATTTGGCATTTCTCATCTAGCGCCTAGAACGGTGATTTGCATGCAGTAGTAGATCTATAAACATTTGCAAGTAAGAAATACAACCTGAAACCCAAGGTAAACTCCTGAACCAAACACCCAGAGTTGTGTGACTTTCTATACTGTAGTCTATGACTGGAAACTGCACTGAATGAACCGCATCCTGAACTGGGGTCCGCAAGGTGGGAAAATGAGTCCAGTGATGAAAGGAAGAAGCTGTGTAAGCCATGGAAAAACCTGGTGTGGGAAACTTTTTATGTGATGTAGATTTTTCTTTTCTTTCTTTTTTTTTTTAAGACCAGGTGGCTATCTTCTCATATATGATTAATTTCCAAACCTCCACTTTTTAAAGTATGACATAAAATCAGCACTTTAATATTTTCAATTTATTTTCTGCTCTACAAATGAAGACTGCAATGAAGAGGAAGGGGAAATCAGCTTAAAATATATATGTACACACACACACACACACACACACACACACATATATAAAATTCAGATTTAAACATTTTTCTCTTCTTTTGATCTATTTACCCAGCTTCATCTTCATATGACCTGTAACCCTGTGCTACAGGACAGTGTTCAATTGGTTCTCAAAGTCATCCAATTGATAAAGCTTTCCAGATACTCACACTTCGCCTCAAACACATCCCTTCTGCACATGCACACACACTGACACAGACACACACACACACACACACACACACACACACACACACACAGATCTTCCTTCTCTAAATGTCCCATGATCCTGGATTTATCCTTTTATCACTCTTGTTTATGATGTGCTACTGTTATTGAGTATGTCCTGTGTATCAAGCTTTCTGTTATATATTTTAAGGATGTAAAATGATTTAGTTATTTGTAAATCCTTTGTGTAATATTCTATGAGAGTGTAAAGACAAAATTTACATCTGATTTTTCAAACATGATTTTTTAAGCACATTTCAGAATGAATCTAATTAAATATTTGATAAGTGCATAAGAACGAATGAGAGTATAAATGTCTTTAAAAGATCATTTCGTCATTACATTTAATCCAGATATTCTCTTGGTAAACTTTAAGTTGCATTTATGTGGAAAGAATTACAAATTCTCCAATGGCACACATGTTACAGCATTTATCACCTTCTTTCATCTCATCACATGTTAAAAGGAGATCTTTGAGCCATAATTAAGGTAATTGTTCATGAAGCCAAGACCAAAATATTGTCATAAATGTAGTTAGAATTATCTTTTTGTTAACTGCTATATTAAGAAAAAAAAGAGACAAAATAAATGTTACATGTTTAAAATATACCACTTAATAGGTTTGGGCATATGTTCATCCCCTTAAAACTGATACTGACTCCCCCATCCCAAAGCAACCACTGATCAACTTCCTGGCCTTATCTATTAGTTTACATTTCCTAGAATTTTGTGTAAGTGGAACTATACAGTGCACCTTTTTTGTTGTTGTTTGACTTACTTCATTCAGAATGATTTTTTTTTTTTTGAGATTCATTCACATAGTTGTGTGTATCAGTGCTTCGTTTTTACTCCTTGGTAGTATTTCATTGCATGGGTATGCTACAGTTTTTATGTTCAATCATCTGTTAATGAACGTTTGGGTTGTTTCCAAATTTGTGCTGTTACAAATAAAACTGGTATGAACTTACATGTACAACTATTTTCATGGACATATGTTTTCATTTCCTGTGTGGAAATATCTAGAATGGGAATCAATAAATCCTATGTTAGGTATTTATTAAAAAGGTTAAGCAACTGTCAAACTATTTCCTAAGTAACTCTACGGCTTTATCTTCCCACTAGCAGTGTGAAAATTCCAGTTCTCTCAGGATTCTTGATTAAATTTAGCATGGACAGTATCTAGAAATTGAGCTATTCAAATAGGAGTACAGTGGTATCACATCGTGTACTTCATCTGGACTTTTTCTAATTACTAAGTACATTGAACATCTTTTATTGCACTTATTGCTACCCACATATCTTCTCTGATGAAGTGTCTGTTCATATCAGTTGCCCATCTTTTAATAGGGCTGTTTGTTATTTTTAAGTTTTGAGAATTTTTAAAAAAAAATATTTTCACTGCAAGTTCTTTATTAGACACTACACATATAAGTTGATAAATAGTTTTTCCCAATCTGTGGCTTGTCTTTTCATTCATGCTAACTTTTGAAGGGCAGTTTAATTTTGATGATTTAGATGAGTTAAAACATATTATTTTATTATTGATCTGAGCCTAATCTAAAGTCACAAAGAATTTGTTTTCTTTTTCTAGAATTTTTTGTAATTTTAGACTTAACCCTTAAATTTTATTTGAGTTACTATTTTATATAAGGCATGATATGAATTAGAGATATATTTTTTTTACATATGAATATCCAATTAGTCCAGCACCATTTATTGAAAGGCTATCCTTTCTCCACTTAATCATTTGTAAAACTTTGTCAGAAATTAATTGTCCATATGTGAATAGATGTAATTCTGGAATATCTATTCATTTCCTTGGTCTAATATTTGTAATCATATAGTAAGTCTTGAAATCTAATAATGTTAGATCTATAATTTTGTCTTTTATATTCAACATATTTTGATTATTTTAGATGCTTTGCATTTCTGTGTTTATTTTAGAGCCAGTTAACTAATTTCTAAAAAAGACAGCCTAGAATTTTAATGAGTACATATAGTAGTATTTCTTCCTTTCCAATCTTGGTAATTTTTTTTCTTCTTTCCTGATTTCACCGACTAAAAATTCCAGTAAAATATTAAATAAAAGCAGTGAGAGTTGAATCAGTTTTGTTCCTCACATTACTGAAGAAAGTTTCAATCTTTTGCTATTAAGTTTGATGTCAGCTGTAGGTATTTCCGATAACAAGTTTTTTTCAGATTGAAATTTTTTTTTTTTTTTTTTGAGAGGAAGTCTTGTTCTCTCACCTAGGCTGGAGTGCAGTGGTTGATCTCAGCTCACTACAACCTCCGCTTCTCCTGTTCAAGTGATTCTATTGCCTCAGCCTCCTGAGTAGCTGGGATTACAGTTACACGCCACTGTGCCTGGCTAATTTTTGTATTTTTAGTGGAGACAGGGTTTCACCATGTTGGTAGGCTGATCTCAAACTCCTGACCTTGTGATCTGCCTGCCTTGGCCTCTCAAAGTGCTGGGATTACAGGCATGGGCCACCGCACCCAGCCCAGATTGAGACGTTTCTATCTTAACTCTTCTAAGAATACTTATCAGAAATTCAGTTTATTAATGTGAGTAATTTCAGATTAATTTTCAAACATAAAACCAAACCTTAATTCTTAGAATAAAAATCTACTTCTTACATGGCATTATTTTTGTATATTGTTGGATTTGATTTGTTACAATTTTATTAAAACTTTTGCATTGTTGTTGATGATGAATGTTAGTCTATGCTTACTTTTCTATGAATATAATTGTCTGGTTGTGATATCAGAGTAAATTCAGGCCACAAAATGTGTTGGGAAGTGGTTCCCCCTTTCAAATTTTCTGGGATAGCTTGGATAGAGTTGGTATTTTTTTCTGTAAATATTTGGTATAAATGATCAGCAAAACCATCTGAGTCTGGAATTTGTTTTTGGAGGGGGCACACATTTTTAACTGCAGTGTAAAATACTTGAAATGATCTAGTTCGTCTTGAGTGACTATTGTGTTTTCTCAATAGGTGTGTTCATTTTTCTAAGTTGTCATATTTCTTGGCACACAGTTGTTTACCGCATTCTTTTTTTGTTGCCTAAAATCCATGAGATCTTTAGTAATGCCACTTCCATTCTTTGGAAATTTGGTGCTATTTTTTTTTTTCCAGATCATTCTGGCCACAGATTTATCAATTTTGTTGATTGACTCAAAGATCAAACTTAATTTTTTTAATTTCTCTATTGTTTGTATTTTTATTTTGTTGGTTACCATCTGATTTGTACTATTTTCTTTGTTCTATATAGTTTGTGATTAATTTGGTGACTCTTCTAGTTTCTTAAGTCAGAAGGTGAAGTCAATAATTTGGAGCCCTTTTTTTTTCTAATACAGATGTTTAGTACTATACAATCAGCTAAGTACTGATACAGTAGCATCCCACTTATTATGACATGATGCATTTCCATTTTCATTCAGTTCAAATATTTTAATATTTCCATTTTGGTTTGTTATTTGACATATGGATTGTTTTTAAATATGTTATTTAATACCCAAAGGATTCAGGAATGTCCATGTATCTTTCTGCTATTTATTTCTTATTTAATCTAACTTTTACCAGAGAACATATCTTTTTTTTTTTATTGCATTTTAGGTTTGGGGGTACATGTGAAGAACATGCAAGATTGTTGCCCAGGTACACACATGGCAGTGTGGTTTTCTGCCTTCCGTCCCCTCGCCTGTATCTGTCATTTCTCCCCATGCTATCTCTTCCCACCTCCCTACCCCCCTGTCCCTCCCCCTTTTCCCCCAACAGACCCCAATGTGTAGTGCTCCCCTCCCTGTGTCCATGTGTTCTCATTGATCAACACCCGCCTATGAGTGAGAACATGCGGTGTTTGATTTTCTGCTCTTGTGTCAGCTTGCTGAGAATGATGGTTTCCACGTTCACCCATGTCCCTACAAAGGACGTGAACTCATCGTTTTTGATGGCTGCATAATATTCCATGGTGTATATGTACCACATTTTCCCTATTCAGTCTATCATCGTTGGGCATTTGGTTTGGTTCCAGGTCTTTGCTATTGTGAACAGTGCTGCAATGAGCATTCGTGTGCATGTGTCCTTATATTAGAATGATTTATAATCCTTTGGATATATACCTAGTAATGGGATTGCTGGGTCAAATGGGATTTCTACTTTTAGGTCATTGAGGAATCACCACACTGTCTTCCACAATGGTTGAATTAATTTACATTCCCACCAACAGTGTAAAAGTGTTCCTATTTCTCCACATCCTCTCCAGCATCTGTTGTTTCCAGATTTTTTAATGATCACCATTCTAACCGGTGTGAGATATTATCTCAATGTGGTTTTGATTTGCATTTCTCTAATGACCAATGATGATGAGCATTTTTTCATATGTTTGTTGGCCTCCTGTATGTCTTCTTTTGTAAAGTATCTGTTCATATCCTTTGCCCATTTTTGAATGGGCTTGTTTGTTTTTTTTCTTGTAGATCTGTTTTAGTTCTTTGTAAATTCTGGATATCAGCCCCTTGTCAGATGGGTAGACTGCAAAAATTTTTTCCCATTCTGTTGGTTGCCGATTCACTCTACTGACTGTTTCTTTTGCCATGCAGAAGCTGTGGAGTTTGATTAGGTCCCATTTGTCTATTTTGGCTTTTGTTGCCATTGCTTTTGACGTTTTGGTCATAAGTCCTTGCCTACGCCTATGTCCTGAATGGTTTTGCCTAGATTTTCTTCTAGGGTTTTTATGTTGTTAGGTTTGATGTTTAAGTCTTTAATCCATCTGGAGTTAATTTTGGTGTAAGGTGTCAGGAAGGGGTCCTCTTTCTGCTTTCTGCACATGGCTAGCCAGTTTTCTCAACACCATTTATTAAACTTGGAATCCTTTCCCCATTGCTTGTTTTTGTCAGGTTTGTCGAAGATCAGGTGGTTGTGGGTATGTTGTATTTCCTCTGAGGCGTCTGTTCTGTTCCATTGGTCTATATCAGAGAACATATCTTATATGATATGAATCTTTTTAAATAAACTAATACTTCTTTTATTATCCATAATATGGTCTATTTTGGTAAATATCACATGTGAATTGAGAATAATATAAATTCTTATGTTGTTACAATGATTATTATATGTGTCAAGTAGATTAATTTGAATGGTATAGTTGTTCAAGTCTTCTATATTCTATTTCTTTTATCAGTTAATAAGGCTGAATGTCAAAATATCAGTACATATTTGAAGAACTCTCTAGTTCTTTTTTTGTAGTTCTATCAGTTTTTACTTAGTGTATTTCTGTTCCCTCATTGTGATAAAAAAAAAAAACATATTACATAAAATTTACCATCTTAACCATTTTCCAAGTGTACAATTAAGTAGTGTCAAGTATATTCTCATTGTGGTGAGACACACCTCTATTAAAGAGATCTCTTTTAACTTGCATTGATTCTAATGATAAATCTACTCTCTGTCATTCTTATTTTTCACTCTTTTTTTAATTTAACATGTCTCTCCTCTCTGGTTTCATTTAAGATTTTCTCTTCAGTATATTTTTAGCAAAGTGATGATAGTGTATCTTTTTTAATGTTTGAGGTTCTTGACTTCTTAGGTCCGCAGGTTTATAGTTTTTATCAAGTTTGGAAAATGCTTGACCATTATTTTTTCGACTTATTTTCCTACAACCCCATTTTTCACCTTCTTCAGGAGCTCCAGGGGTACACATATAAGACCACTTGAAGCTGGTTTATAATTTACTGATTTTTTTCACTTTTTAATTTTTTTTTTATTTTTAGTTTGAATTGTTTCTATTGCTTTATCTTCAAGTTCACTTCCTTTTTATTTTCTGCAATGGCTAATTTTCTATTAAGCCCATCCTGTCAATTTCTCATCAAAGACAGTGTTGTTTTTATCTCTAGAATTTGATTTAGATATTTTTTACACCTTCCATATCTCTCTCTAATTTGATAACACACAGAATGCTGTCATAATGATTGTTTTAGTTTCTCAGCTGCTAATTCTAACACCTTTCTTAGTTTGAGTTTAAGCTGATAGATTTTATTATTGGTTTATTATTATTTATCTGCTTTTCTGCATGCCTGGTAAAGTTTATTTTTAGATGCCACAAATTGTAAGATTTCCCTAGAGTGAGTGCTGGATATTGTGTATTACTGTAAATGTTTTTGACATTTATTCTTGAATTCATTTGTTAGTTGATAACACATTAAATACTGTAGGTCTTGCCTTTAGGATTTTTTTGGGTGAATCTGGAGCATTGCTAAATCCAGGAATTTTTTTTCTTTTTCTTTTTCTTTTTTTCTTTTTATTTTTTTGAGACAGAATCTGGCTCTTATTGCCCAAGCTGGAGTGGAATCCTGCGATCTTGGCTTACTGCAACTTCCACCTCCCAGGGTCAAGCGATTCTTCTGCCTCAGCCTCCTGAGTATCTGGGATTACAAATGCCTGCCACCACACCTGCTTAGTTTTTATATTTTTAGTAGAGCTAGGATTTCAGCATGTTGGCCAGGCTGGTCTTGGACTACAGACCTCAGGTGATCCACCCACCTCAACCTCCCAAAGTGCTGAGATGACAGGTGTGAACCACCACCAGGCCGAGCCCCAGGAGACCTTTCTTAGTTACCTATCTAGTATACAATGAATTGTGAGGTTTCCCAGTCTAGCTATTGAAAACAAGCACTATTCTTTTCTCATTGTGACTCTAGAACCTACTTTACCTCTAGTTTTTCTGAGATTATTTTTATGATTTTGATAGGTTTCTTCTGCAAATGCTGATTCATATGCAACTGAATATCAAGGAGAGCTCTGGAAAGTAACCACGGTTCTGTCTCTGGGGTTATCCTCTCCGTAGAACGTTGTTTTAAAATTTCTGGCTACATTGTTCATCCCTCCCCATCTCAATGATTTCGCTGAAAACAGCCTGTGCTCCTCCTGCACGTAATACAACCTGGAAAGTCTTACTGTTTAAACTAGGGAAATTGTAGCACTCACGTTTATTTGTGACCTCTCAAGGAACACTTCTTCTTGATGTAAAGTCTTCAAAAGTGTATTTCAAAGCATTGCTTTATATATTTTACCAATTTTCTTATGTTTTTCAAATAATAGAGTACATTTTCTTCTTTTAAATTTATCTTGTACTGATATGTTTGGAAAACCTATTTACCTTTTTTTGATATGGTTTCTCACTGTCACTGACGTTAAAGTACAGTGACATGATCATAACTCACTGTAACTACAACTCCTGGTCTCAAGCCATCCTCCCATCTCAGTTTCCTGAGTAGCTGAGGCCTGGCTAATTTTTTATAATTACTTTGTGTAGAGATAGGGTCTCACTAGGTTGCCCAGGGTGCTCTTCAACTCCTGGGCCCCAGGGATTTTTCTTGCCTTGTCCTCCCAAATTGCTGAGGTTATAGGCATGAGCTACAATGCTAAGCCCTCCAAAGCTTTCTTATATGCTTGTTGTTATTGTTTCATTCCTGATTAAATGGTCTATTATACAGTTAATACTGTGTCTGCAGCCATGATTTTTTTTTCAATTGTTTAAGTATTTCACTAATCTCTGGATTAGGTAATGAATCTGCATCCCATTTTGGATGACAAGATTTGCAACTTTGAAGGTTATTTTATTTTAAGGACAGCAGCAGAAGAATAACTGCAGGTATCTGAAATTCATTTCAGTGCTTTGCTAAGGACCCATGGGATGCAATTTGCAAATGAGAAAGCTAAAGAACAGCTTTATCTTCCAGCTCTTCATGGAAAAAAGTTGGCAACAATAAAATCATCAGTTCTTGCCAAATAAATGGACATAAAAAAGAAATCATAGATGGCTGGCAATGGTGGGGGAAAAGGTTATAAAAAATTGTCTCTTCACCACCTTCCTTTTGTCCTCTAAAATATTCACATTAGCAAAAGTATGTGAGTAACTTTGAAGACATACTGAAAATGTGTCTTTTTAATTATATTAGAAACATTTCAATATCTAGAAATTCGAAATTGTTGACAAATATTTATTTATTCACAAATTTGAAAACATCAGGAATGCCCATTCTGATTGATACACTTAGGTCATACATTTTTAAGACTACCGATTTCCAGGGATTTTTGGAAAATCACCCAATAAAACAGTATCTTTTTGCAGGGGACAAGCTTCAGTGTTTTGGCTTCTTTTTGCTTCTTTGTAATGAACTGGGAAACAAAGGTCGGAAATTAGATTCTTTTCTGTTGACAACAAGTTTCTTTTTATGAGTTAATAATTTTTTAAAGGTCAAAATTGTGTTCTTTGCTTATGTTAGAATTAAGCAGTGTGAGATTCTCTCTAAGTCCTTATGTACTTTCTCTTTTGAAGATAGTTTCACCACATGTAATTTTTCTGGGAATGAGATCCAGTGTCATTGTCTGAAAAGTACCTTGATATTTAGATATTCGTTTGTTTGGTTGAACAACAAAAGAAATCGTGTAAGATAAGTTATTATAAAAAATAAAAAGCTATTATTAACATTTCAATGAAACCAAGGAGTCTGAAAATTTTCACAGACGACTGTGATAATTAGTGGGATAACCTCACGGTTTTGCATTAGGAAATGTTATGTAGTCTTTAATTTATTGACTATAACTATTGCCTTAGTTCTAATGAGCAGTTATAAGAGTGAATAAAAAAGGAACAATTCTATATATAACAATTCTAGTCATGATTGCTTTATATAACAATTCTAGTTATTATTACTCTAATCTATTCAACAATTCTAGTTATTATTGCTTATTCTGTATAACGATTCTAGTTATTATTGCTTATGGTCTAACACGAAAATCAACAGCATAAACACAAGAAAAAAAGCCTATGTTTACAAACCAAATACATTAAAAAGACTGTCATTACGTATCGACAGTGGAAAAATGCCCAGTGGCAAATGGGAGAAAAGTTAATGAGATTTCATGAACTAAAACCACCATGACAAATGTAAATGAATAATACTAAAGTGATCCACGTTTACTTCACCAATTTTATTAGCGAGACAATAAGTAGAAAAGTAAGATCCAATTGTTGTCTTCCACAAAAAGAAAGAGCCTTGACGCTTATTCTCAACCTTATTCAAAAGAGTATTGTCGGTCAAAACCATTATGGAAGCTGCCCTTTTTCACAGTTTTCAGGCCACTGTTAAAGACTTTTCAGCAACACCTAACACAACTGGCAGGCACTTGCTTGTATAATGTTGAAGCTCTGCAAGTATAGTAAGCAAAAGCTCTGCATGTGTATTTCATTTGCCTTGCAAGTGACATCGGGAACAAACACATGGATTATCTAGGTTGGAGGGTTGGGGAGAATGACAATTTGGTCTTGATTCAAGGTTGCATTTACTTAGGTTACTACTGAACTACAATTAAAAGGAGCAAAGGATACATGCTAGATGAGCACGAAGAACAGACATCGCTTCCTAGTTCACTTCCTGCTGGAGGAGTGCCCAGAGTTCCCAGTCAATGCATCCTCCAAGGAGAAAAGAATATATTAAGTTAGGATCAGAGCTGCACACCTATTTGGCTTCTCTGTATCAGCTCTAAGTTTCCATCTGCACCATATACACAGACTCTTGACTTTCCAGTTATATACTTCATTTGTCTGTAAAGAAATACTGAATAAATCTTCACATTTTTCCGCAAGTCTAGACCAAAACAGGTGTTCTCTTTCCTATTACAAGTTGTAATTCCGCAAAGAATTTCAAATATATGAGGAGGAAGTCAGCTAGCATTCCATGCAATATTTCTGTGCAATATCTTCATAAAACTCATCACAGTTTAACTCTATGATAGTCTTTTTGCAGCATCTTGCGTTGAAATGCAGCATTGTTAAAGAAGCAAAATGCTTGTACTATGACTAAATACAACTCAGCATTTTAATTTGTTTTCATCTTATTTGCTTCAACTTGTTCATTTTCTTACTTAAACAACTAAGGTTTAGTGATTATACTTTTTTGAGGATTAAGTATCTAAACTTATATTCCAAATTTCAGGATTCATTGTATCATACAGTTATATAATGGAATGACTGTTTCAATTTATTTTGTTTTTAGTACTTAAATCTTCTATGTGTGTGTGGTAAGATGTACACATATGTGTGAACATTTGTGTGTGTGTGTGTGTGTGTGTGTGTTGAATAGAAAAGTAGTAAATATCTCTTTTTGCTAAAAATGTACTGTAAACAAATTATTCCAATTACATTTGTTTCTAGTTACTTGGCCTCTAGTTAAGTACGTTTCCCTATTTAAGAAAGATATAAATCAAATTAATTGTGATTGCTCTTATGCTCCATAAACAATTTGAGTGTTTTGGAAGCATTAGAGGCACAGCCTTAACAGGCTACTACTAAAGATTAGACGAAATAAACATTTTGCATGCAAAAAGTCCCATCAGGAGGACAAAGGAAGGAGGAAAGACTGCAAAACTCTTATTTCACACACTGCCCTTTACTGGACTGTTTTTGAGCAAGATAATTTCATGTTATCCAGATACTAATTGAGTAGAACAACGGAATTGTGCATAATGTGATATATTTTACCAAAAAAAAAATCATGCAGAGTATTTTTCATGTTTTTGCATGCAACACAACTTCCTAACTGTGGATTTTTTTTTTTTTCTGAACAGAATCTCACATTAATGAACAAGGCATCAGTCTCTATGGGGTCATAGTTGGCAAAATCAAATCTTAACCAAATCACAACCCCCAGCCACTCTTAGCTCCTGTTCCCACCTCCAGACCATGGGACTGGGGGTGACAATGTGACAAAGGAGTCATTAATTACAAACTGGCATAACGAGATTCAAAACAAATGTTGGGACAATCACATATCATTTCTCAGGAACTTGAACTGAGAGTTGCAGAGAAAATGGAGCACTCAGCAATGAAAGGAAATTGGATGTCTGCTTCCATGGTGGAGCTGCTTCTATTTCACAGGCTTCTACTAAACCTGGAGAGAAGGCACATGATTCCCTCCTTCTCATTCCTGCTTTCTGACACTGTCACCTCCATGCAAACCTAGCTGTGAATACCACACACATGTTCCTCCTGCTCCTTGTTGCTGTCATTTACCAGCTATCGGATCCCATTTGCTCTTGCTATTATTCTTAGTAATTTGAATTCTCATGTAGGTGATCCTTTCAATAGCTGGGCCTCTCAGTTCCTGGGAATCCTCTCCTTTCATAAGCGTGTTCTCACTCATCTCAGCCATGGCTCCCATAGTCACTTCCTAGTTGTGGTCATGACCAAGGATCAGGCATCCTTGTTTCCAAATGCCATCTTTCTAGTCCACTCCCTTTAGAACCCTTTCACCTACAGGAACCCGTAGCCCTTTAATAGCACCATACCTTTACTCTCTTTTTTGCCAATTCACTCTTCCGTTTATTCAGAATCATTTCCATGGCCCCCAAGCACAATTACTACCTGGTGTGCACCCCAAATGTTTATCCTCCCCTCGCTTCATTATGGTTGCTTGGAAAAAAACACATTACTGGCTGAATAGAAACACCTTTCTACCTCCTCCATATCTACATTTGTACAAGCTTTTGTGGAACTAATGATGGCTGGAGAAATAGACACATACATGTTGGCAGGTCCCACTTTTAAGTTCACGATCCCTAACCTCAAAAGGGCCCTTAATACCGCCTACATAACCCATAATACACCCATAACATATTGGCTGTTCAGTCTCCTCTTTTACATTTCTCTTTCACACCGTTTCTCTCCTCAAACTTCCAACACCTCCTCCTCCATTCTCACACTGAACTGGTTTCTTGATTTTTGATTCAGATGGAAAATAGAAGCAGTCAGAAAATTCCCACAGGCTCCCTCAGCAGACTGAATATGGATCTGTGCATTCTGCCTTCTCTCGTTTTGCTGTGGGTGGATCGGCCATGCTCCTCTCTGGGGCTCAGCCCACAAAGTGCACCAGACTCTGTGTTATTCAACCACGTATGAACATCATTCAACTAAATTTCCCATTTTCATTGGCATTAACACATTTTTCTCAAGAATAAGTCATTCCCTTCAGTGTATAAACATGCTCTTGTCTCTTTCATCTTAAAAAAAAAAAATGTTAACCCATATCCTTCTCCAGCTCATGTCCTCCCTGATTCTCAAAAAAAAAAAAAGAATGTTCCAGAAATAGTTGTTTGTAGTTCGTTCTTTCCCTCACAAGTCTTCTCTTAGATTTATTCTAATAAAATTCTTCTGTACTCTGTGATTGAATCTATTACTATGAATGCACTCAACAACCTCTGCATTTCTAAAACCTAAGGTCAAAATCAATATTCATGTCTCATTGTTTTGTGCTGTAGAAGGATTGTAGATAGAAAGCAAGTTTTTAATGGAAAATGAATGGTCTGGAGGTAGCAATGAGGAAGAAGAATAATATACCGACCCCATTTTCTTCTCTTTCCAGTACATTCTTTACTTGCTTCTCAAGACACCAGCTTTCCCTGATGGTCTTCATACTTTCTGGCTGATTCTTTTCGGCTTCCATCCCTCTTTTTGTCTTTATCCTTATAACATGGGGCCACCAAAGGCTCAGGCCTTGAGCCTCTTCTTGTTTTGCCTCACTCAGTCTCATGCTAATTCCATTCGGTCTTACAGGTTTTAATGACTTTCATAGGAACCTTCTGTTCCTACCTGTTCTCTTGACTTTTGGACTCACATGTTATCAACATTCCATTGACTCAAAGATTTATTCTCAATGCTAGCTAGTTCTTCAGTTAGATCCTCAGATTTTAAGATTTCACCTCTTCTTTCACCTCTGTAGTTTGGCATTTGAGTGTGTGTCTCATATATCATAACAGCAACGGGGTTTGATTAGATCTGTGAAATGACCTCCAGCAGATTTCTGCTAAAGAGTAACTGGTCTATTCTGTCTTGGACAAGTGACATCTAGTATATGTTTGGAATGACATTTTTAAAAAAAGGGCATTGAGAATGGGTGTGGTATTCCGGTGATACAAGCAATTTTTTTAAAACCTCTGTTGTTTTAAAAACAGAATTATGATGGTTCTATCACTTTTTTTTAATTCATGGGAGACAACACACCCTGTTACCAACTGCTTCACTACTGTTATCACCCAATTAAAATAGATACTGACAATAGCCTCTTCCCTACTGCAAAGTCACAGGTGTTGTGCACAGGCCATTCCGGGTGGACAGTCCAGGAAAGAGGAGGGAAGATGACCAGCTGAGAAGGCTCCCCACAGGCCTCTGAACTCGCCCTAGATGCCCCTCCCACGATGCTTCAAGGCCTTCAGCATTTCTCATTCACAGTCCTTCCCTTGTTCTCAGCAGCCCCACCCATTTCGGTGGCCCCTCCCCACACTCATCTCTCCCACACCTATTCTCACAGCTGCCCTGGGTCTTCTCTCTTTAGTAGATGAACTTGGCTAAACACCACCCTGGCGAGACCAAGGTGGGTAAATATGGCTACAAGAAAATATACAATTATTCTCACAAATGACCTTTGAGATTTCTGGTTGGAAATGTAGACGGGCACCCTTGGCTCTGTCCTGCAATCTTACTTTTAATTTGGTCTTTCACTCACTAACAAACAATAAATTTCTCACCTTCGTCTCTCTTCTCCAGTCGCCATCATCTTCTCTTTCTCAGACTCTCAGCTGATGGCTTAGCTTCTTACTTCACTGAGAAAATGAAAGCATTCAAGAGAAGTCCAGGGAATTGCATTCCACCAAGGCTGCCAAGCTACTTGTATCTGAACTTGTCTTCCTATCCAATACTATATGAGAAATAGCTTTCATCTTCTTGTACCTATTCAAGGTCTTTGCATTTGACATTTGCTGTAATACCTCTAATCATGATAAGACATATGTTGTAATACCTCTCATCGTAAGAACTACAACATAAACAACACCTTCCCTGATTATAAACCTGCACCTACAATTTCACAACACATTTGAGAAGAGTTGTCTATACCTGCTGTATCCACTTCAGTATGCTCTTTCATGGTGGTCACACCTGTATTTGCCTCTACTTGAAACATTTCTCCCCAAGAACAACACACAGCTCATTCTATCACTACTTCATCCAGCTCTCTGAAACACTATTTTGTAAAAGAGGAGCATCCTTAGTTGACTTTTTAATTAGAGGGTTATCCTCCCTCAGGAAAATCTCTATCTACCTACCTTGTTTTATTTTTTTCTGATAACTTACTACTTCCTAAAATCACACACACACACACACACACACACACACACACACACTCACTCACAATCACATTACATGCTGGCTATTGCCTATCTCCTCAGCAGAATAAAACCATTCTGAGGGCCAGAGACCTCATCATGATCAAGATTAGCTTCAAAAAAAAGATTAGCTTCCTAGATGTGTCCATCAGAATTGTCCCTCAATGAACATGTTAATGAATGAATCAGAAATCATGTTTACTTGTTTTATATACTGGGAGTCTACCAACAATTCCATTGCAAATAAAATGAGGATTTTTAACTTTGTCAACCAAAATTTGGAAGACTCTTAAACCACTTGGTCAATCCCATTTCCACTCTCTTTACACTAACATCCTTTGGTTTTACCAACCAGGAGATCAGTTTTTTGGCTTTAATTCTACCTAAAACTTAGCCATAGATAATCAAGTTCATCATAGGAAAAAGAAAGCTGAACTGAAAAACTGAGTGCTTCCAGGGCATGGATAATGCAGCCCCAGTAATCTGTATTTGGAAGAACTCTGGGAAGTGAAGAATTAATTGTTCGGTAATGTGGGAGAACATTCCCCATTTTCCACAAGTCATGTCTAGAGGTTATCTTCCTTGCCCTGCACTGGAGGAGTGGCGGAGGCAGGAGAGACCCAAAGCCCAGTGTTTAAAGATCAGTTGGTCTTCCAACGTGGGAATTCCGGCAAGCCATCATTTCAGACCCTGTTCCTGTAAAGTGGGATCGGTGACTTCGTGGTGAAGAGATGCCAGGGGGCCTCATGCTTGCCCTGCATGTCCCTTCCCCTCTAATGCAAGCCAGGCCGCAGACTTCCTTCTTTCTTCAAGGACGTAGCTCTACTTCCTAGGCTTTGCATTGTGCTGTGCATAGCTTCGTCTTAGGAGACGGAAGAGAAGCTCTCCTTGCTGGCCTGATGACGTGAGCAGCCATGCTGGGAACATCCCCACACGAACGCCAGTATCTCAACAGCCCAGGCTCTGAGTCACGCAGCTGCAAGCTGATTCTGCCCCAAACCTGGATGAGATAGGAAGTGGATTATTACGTAACTGAGAACACAGCCCAGCTGACACCTGATTAGCTTCTGTAAGGAATCTGGGCACTCCTGGCTCACAGAAACCATATCATGGTATGGAAAGAAATAATAGCAAGCCTGTGTTCAATTTCTTGTTAAGATTTGATAGTTGTGTTTCATTACATTGAGAGGTTAATAAACAAAAAGTATTTTTTTTCTTTCCTTACTCCCAAAACTCATAGTATCCTTTGGTCCTATAGAAGACTTTGTTTTAAACACTTCTTATCACGAAAACGAACTATTTGCCTATGCATATATGGCATGACCATCTCTCCTGCTATATGAGGACAGAGACATTATCTGCTTTTCTGCAGCTGCCTTGTACTTGCGCTCAGTAGTTTCTCCGTGGATATCTGTAGATTTGACGAAGGCAAGTCTTGAACCCCCTCAAATGCACATGGGGTAAACTCAGTAACCTCATTTCTAATTCTCTTCCCAATCCTCTATAAATCCTATGAACGAGTTTTGTTAATCATTGCCTCTATTTTTGGTCTATGAAAGTGTGCTTAGCACATGTACTGGTGCACAGGATGGAAATGATTCACTCGGAATAAAGACCACCCTGTAGATAACACACATAGGCAACACTGGGAGCTATGACTGTGCTCCTGTCCCAGAGCCTCCCATCCTGTGGTTGTCCTCAAGCAGCTCCAAACACACAGTTACAGAGTTTTGCAGAGCCTCTTACTTGATAAGGGCTTCTGGAAATACTACACGATCAAGAGCCGTCCACACACCGCTTTAAGTTTAAAGTCGGTTCCATTTCTCCACCACCAACAGGTATCATGTTTGATGACTGTGATTTGCATAAATTTGTAAGTTGTTATAGAAAATCTAATTAAACCCTGAAAACAGGGAAAGATACCAAGAGTTTATTTTATTCTTCTTAAGCAAAGTGTCCAAATAAATAAGTGAAGTGCAGAAGGCATTGCCTGTGATGGTCCTCAGTCAATAAAATGTCAGGGGAGCCTTCTCAAAGCACCTTAGTTTCTGATCTGTCTTGTTTTGTTTTTCTCCCTCTACCCTCCTGCACCAAGGGGGAGAGTGGAACATTTATGCTTATGCCTTCCTTATTCTTTGTGATACAGGAAGATTTTGGGTGGATAGGTAGGAAATTTATTTCCCCTTATTAGCAAAACTTATAACCAAGGAATGATTTGTAAAACAGAATAAAGGAATTGATTAGTGTCCTCCGCTTTTTGGAAGGCTAGCAACATACCATCTCAGAAACAGGGGGGAATGACTCTCCCACATGGTTTGAAGGAAGTTGAACTTTGGTTGGAAGACTTAGGCTAGATGAACCACTAATGATATCTGCTTTCTTGGATATTAGACTTATTGGCTCATTATATCTAAGTCTTTCCATTTTCCAGTTTATTAAAAGAATCCATTTAACCTTTCTGACAAACACAGGACTAAATCATCTGTGCTTTACACGAGAGTACCCAATGATTGCCTCCAAGTGAAGACTTCTCAACCCTGGCGTTACCATGGTAATGACTGAAACTCAGAATTGGTTCACTTCAAATCGTCCAAATGTTCCTGTTTTAAAATGTCACCACTAGTAAACCCACTTTGCTTTTAAAATGTGTGTAGTGGCAATTCAGAAAAATAGCAAACCTTTTATTTGCCTTTGATACAGTAGTCCTAAAAGAACATATATATTTACAGATATAATATGTGTGTATATATATATATATATATATATATATAAAATGACATATATATTATATATAATACAGATTTAATACATGTGCATGTATATATATATATATATATATATATATATATATATATATATGCACATATGATTTCCCAAGTTCATTTACTTTGAAGGAGAATGAGTCAATATACATTTGAAGTAAAATGAAGTTATACAGTATTTTTGCATTTATTACTTCCTGTGTCTGCTCTTTTCTGCATTTTTATGATGCTTAATTACATGCACAAAGAAAACTAAGGTAAATGATTTTAGCTTCCATTTTCTACTGCTTATGTAAACCCCTTTATTAATATTAAACACCCAGAAGAATGAGGATCATTTCGTCTTCCAATGGATACAGAAGCTATATTCCCCAGAGCTGCTGAGAATAATTTGATAAAACATCATAATGTAGAAAATATTTTAATGTATTGAAAATATGGCACAGGAAGAACTTCAGCCATATGTGTAATTCATGCAAATAAATCACGTCATTTCTGGCTGTTGAAAAACATGTTTAAAAGCCTTTTTCTCTTACTTATTGCATCTTTGGTAATAAAAAGAAAAGTAAACTCATTGACCAAAGTGTGCTAATATGCTATCAGTTTGAAAGATGAAATATTTTTGAATCACTATATATTTAAAGTGGATTATCGATGGTGAAAAGACTTTTTTTGGTTTGACAGAAATAGCCAATAATAATTTTGTACCTTAAGTGCACCTTCTTTAAAATATAAAGACTTCAAAGTTTTCATCCAAAGCAACCTGATCATTTCTTAAGAGTGAATATACCTTTGGAAGATGTGTCCTCTCTTTAGTAGCATAGCTATGGATTACAACCCCTATAAAGCAGTCTGGGGTGGGTGAAAGGGCATGGGGCAGAAATGAGTAATTTCATTTGATTTAATTCTTGAATCATACTTAAGAACCTGATGTCTTTGTTCTTAAAAAAACAACAACAACAGAAACTGTAACTCAATGTGATTTTTGTTAAGCTGCTGATGCTTTTCCACAAAGGATTATTTTGAATTCTAAAGGTGATAGAATATGAAATTATCACATGAAAATAGATGTATACAGACATTTTTGTCAGGACAAAAGAAAAATCTTCTGCTCAGTTAATGGGAGCTTATCAAAAATCCTGACAAAAGGCTTGGTTTCTCCCTTCAGTGAGCCACCCACTACTGTCCTTGTAGGAAATGGCCTGCCATGGACAATCTGGAGGTGTCTGTGAGACTGTCGCTGCTCAGCTCAGTGAGTCCAAAGAGGAGAAAACCTGTGATGGGCAGATAATTGGATGATGAAACTAAGATTTAATTTGTTCTGTCCATCTGACTAGGTGGAGTGCATATGAACTATATTGCTGTAAACTCTGAACATCTAAATTGTCCAGACTAGACCAATATAGATATTTAGTCAAAGGAAAGGTCATAAGAAATTTTTTCAGAGTTTTTACTTTGTGCAATTTAATAATTTTATATTATCTAATGTTTTAGCTTGAAAATACGAAAGTTAGACAAGCATCCAACCGATGGAAGAAGAGAAGGGAGTTTTCCTTTCAGATTGTGTCTTAACTATTAGGCTTATTAAACTTATTATGAAGCATTGTTCTAAGTGATTTAGATATTTTCACATACTTAATTCTCACAACAACTTAACAGCTGAGAAAATAGAAGAAATACACATCAATAATTAGCCCAGGGACACATCTAAGTTGCACAGACAGTATTTGAACACAGCATTCCAGCCATGGTGACAATGATTTTAACAACTCCATTATGTTTTCATTTAATGGTCACACACCGTCATTGAATTATTTAAAATTTCATTTAATTAAATAGGTCTGGCATTATTCAGATCCAAATTTAAACCATTTCAGCAAGCCATCTCAAAACATAGTAATTGGGTATTAAAAATTATCTAGGCATTCTCTACATTTATTTACATATTTGATGAGCATTGAAAATTATATATCATATTCTGCTCAATCACAGGCTAGCATCTGCCACCAGATAAATATGATGCTTGCCCATGTGGAGCTCATATTTGAATGGAGAAAACATCAACAGGTATTTCCCAGGTGGGGTGAACAATTCAAAAGAAGCAGCACAGGTTGGTGTGATCGGAGATGGCAGGTGTGTATGAAGGGGGGCCAGTGCAGGGAGGAAAGACCTTTAGCCAGGGACAGTGTTGGTGCTGTGATTTGAAGTGGGGGCAGCAATTGAACAGTCGATGGTGGGAGAATGAGACACACTCCAGGACAGGAGTGTGAGCAGAGCAAAGAGGGATCCAGACTCTCCAGGAGACAGGGCTCAGTTACTCAGGGCCTCACAATCAAGCTGAAGACTGGAGACTTCATTGAGTAGGCTATAGAAAGCCATTTAGGGCTTAAGACTCTAAGGGCCATGCCCCAAATACAGGTTTAAAAAGATTTCTCCAATTATGGTTTTAGGTGAGAAGATCGAATTTGAACATCAGTAGGGAGATTATTGCAGTCATCCAAGCTCAAGGATATTCTTATTATCCTTGAGAATAACCAATGGGGGTGTAGATTTAAGAGACACTCAGAGTCTATAGCCAACAGTGCTAAATGAGTAGCAAGTAGGAGCACAGCTGGGTGACATGGTGGAGGGAAAGAGAGGAGCCAGTAACAGCTCCCCTATTCCTGGCCTTAACATGTTACTAGGTACCTGTTTGGACTTTTACATCTCAAAACACGATGCAGCCCATACTTCTTACAGAACTGCTTCCTTTGTTTCTGCATCTGATGGAAAAAGAGAACTGTTTTCAATTTTTGTCAGAATGCCTTCATAGCATGCACAGATACAACTAAAGTAGCCTTTACATTTTTTACATTCCTGTATTTATGTTTACACTTAATATTATAGAGAGGAACCCACAAATGTGCATTGTACCAATTGTACTGTTCTGCATGCCCCGTCAGGAAAGCAACTCTAAAAGAAGTGTGGTTGTTTAGTTTCCTAGTTATCTAAATTGACTGTAAAGGGTGATATGGTTCTTCAATATTATTGAGTAGTGTTGCTGAGACTTTCTTGAATGCTACTGAATTTCTGTAATAACATCACTCAGCAACTGAGTCTATCCTATCCTAAATAGAGGTTGATACGATGAAAACACCAGTCCATCAGTCATACAGACAAAACCCAAGATGATGTTTGGATTGCTATGGAGACAAAGTTATTCCTGCAATATGAAGAATGGCCAACACTCATGGAGTACCTTCCATCTGCCAGGCACCAATGAAGAGCTTCATCTGTATTAACTCACTCAATCCTCCTAACAATAGTGCCAAAGATGGTAATATTTATATCACCACTTTGGAGATGAGCAAAGTGAAGACATAGAAATTGAGTATCTCACCCAAAGTCAAAAGCTAGATAAGTGGTGGAGACAGAATTTAGTGCATAGGCTGTCTAGTGTGTATGTCATCAGAATAATGGAAGGTCTCTTTTTATGGAGAGTTCTACTGCTTCAAAGATGGAAAGCTAAATTTCTGATTGTACGTGTGAATAAGCAAATTTTAAAACAATCACATTTATTGTACATACACTGTGTCTTTTTCCTTGGAAAGTTATGATGCTGAACATCATCTAAAATTGAACAGCTGCCACTACTGGCAGTAAGTCTACTGCCATTTGGTAGATAACCTTCTTATCACGCAGAAAAACATCAGCACAGACAAATAGGCCACAAAGAAAATGAGACCATCAGCAAAGAAGATAAAGAAGTTTGTACAAAGCACCTTTTTATAAAAGGATGGCTGTCAGGCAAAAATCAATTTTCTATGGGCAAGACCAAGAGCAAAGCAAGAGGAAAATAAACATGTTGAAAGTATTGGAGAGTCCATCATTTAAACATAAACTCTTCTGTTGAGTGGTAGTGTGCACCAAATCAGTTCCAGGGATGGCAATAAATGTTAACGCTGCATTTTGGGAGGTATGGGAGAGGAAGCTGGGGCAGAGGAACTAACGCATGATTAATGCTAGATATTTGGGATTGCCTAGAGGAAAGAAGGCTGGGGACTGCAGAAAACGACATCTTTGAACATTTAATAGATTCCTCATTCTCCGTCAGTCAGTCCTCTTAGATTTGGCAAGTGGTAGTTGTTCTGTTTTTCTTTGCGTTTAGGAGTTTTAGTGATAGCTTTTCCATTTTTAAAAATCAGGCTGGATTTAAGCTAATGGGCAATAAAACTTCAGGGTTAGAGATCCTGTTTTTATTCAGCAACTAGAAGAGGATCTGCAATGAGTGAGAATTTGAACATTGATGTTTTTATAGTGGCACAAACTGTATCGGTACGAGATGTTCTTAGAAAAGAAATATTTTAAATTGTTAACATTTGCATTTTAAATTGGAATTGAGAAATAGGCAAATGAAGGCATTGCTCAATGGTAAAATTAAATGTTACTTGTTCTAAATGCAAGATTCTAGTTAAATTAGGAGAGTGGAAAAGTGTCATTAATTATTTTTTCTTCATAGGAATGTAAAACCAACTAAAAAATAAATGAATGAGACCCAGGGATTAGCGTTACAGCAAATTCAATGATTTTTGTAATCCATGCCTCTGCTAACAATGTGCATTATTCTGTCTAGACTTTGTAGTACACTATGGTAAATAAAGACTGACAACATCAATGTATTTTATAAATACATAACTGGAATTTACATTATTTCTGACGATTAATATTTTCTCAACTACCCTAGGTAAAGCAATGTGTACTTCTTATAAAGTCAAATCTATTGATAATGCCATTTGCTAGCAGACAAAAAAATAGTAATGGCATTTATTACTCTGAATATATTCATCTTCTCAAGTAAACCTAGGAAATCTGAACTTAAATCCATAGATAATTCATTAGCTTCAGTTCATGGGTTTGTGTTCTTAGAGTATTCTCATACATATAATATCCTATGAGAGTTTTTTTTAAGATTGCTTCACAGAATGATTTCTTTTTCTGAAAGGGCTGAAGCTCATATAAAATAAACTATGACAGGTTACTTGTAAAACTATCGATTGACATGGAGCTGAAATGACTTCTTTCTAAAAAATTTCTTCTACAGATACACACATTTTTGTAATGAAACCACTAACAACAGATGGGAGTTCATTGATACTTCTGCCAACAGGCTTCCATTTTTTCAGTTTCTTAGAGCTGTGGATACAGAGAAGGCAACTAAAAATATAATTTTGGAGAACAATTAGTCACTCTCAGGAAATCTATAAATATTCTGGGAAAGCAACATGGCATACACATTCAGCTCCACAAAAAAGATGACTACATTATATTATATTATGTCATGATTTGCAATGTTATGTGATGCATACATGCTTCACATTTCTTTTTTACTTGTATATTTAGAAAATTCTAAAAAAAGAAATCATTCTTTTGGCTGCAAAATTTGCAGAGAATGTCTGAATGCACCCTCTTCCCCCCTCCTGCCACTGTGCTGCTGCCTCTCTGCATAGCTCTTTCATCACCCTGCCTAAGTGAATGAAAACTTTTGCTTGCCTCATACCTATGAAGTTCCTCCACAAGTATGCATTCCTATAAAACAAGCCAAAAAAAAAAAAAAAAAAAAAAAAAAAAAAAAAAAGAGCTACAGAAGCTGAACACGTGGAGAGTGCTTGTTTTTCTACAAGACAATCTTGATTTCTCTTAGGGATTTGGAAATATTGTCCAGCTCTGAAGTTCTTAGATGCAGTAAAATCATAAGCACACCAGTGCGTGAGTGTGGGTTTAGTCTGGAATCAATGGACCCATCTTAGATGTCATCGTTGGTCTAGATACTCACATATAGGAACTATAACATGAAATGTTGATATATAAATATCAGTAATAGGTGGTATTGTAGCACACTGCCAATATTTCTTTAAAGAATAGCAGTTTTATACAGCTCTTCTTAATATTAGTTATTTAGAAGCACAGCAGTAGAAATAACTTATATTCTGTGTTTATCTTTTCAAATCTTGCTTATATGTACTACTTTTTTTCATCATTAGGAATTAACTTTCAGGATACCCTTTCCAGAACTCATGAATGATTAAAAAATGTTTATGCTTTGAGTTTCAAATATATCCAGCTTTTAAAATTGAAAATCATAGCCTAGAATTTTGATTGAATATACATAGCAAGATAGGAGCATGAGAAGGAAATTTTTATTGATCTTTAAAACATAAACTACATGACTCTCACTATTGATTTCAGACTCACGGATTAAAACAGGGGTCCACGAGCTATACCCAGAAAGTCAAATCTGGCCCATTGCCTAGTTATATGAATAAAATGTTACTGAAACACAGCCATGCCATTGGAGCTATGTAACTAGGGGAATATCAACTCTACCCCTATGTCTGTGGTAAGTTAGTGGGTCCTTCTATAATCCCATTGTCTTGTCAAGGTTTTGCTCCAGAATGGACATGAGAATTAATGGTCAAAGAAACATAAAGATAGGTCTTCTCAGAAGCTTCTGAGAAATGTCCTGGTTCTTAAGAAAGAATCACAGGAACATGGTCTTCCTTTTTCCCAAAATCCAGTGCTGTCCAATACAGCTCCCTGAAAATATGTAAATTGTCTGTATCTGTGTAGTCCAATATGATGGCCACGAGCTACATGTGGTTGTTTGGCTTTAAAATGTGGCTAG
The DNA here is from genome assembly GCF_048565385.1 of Saimiri boliviensis. Lineage (NCBI taxonomy): Eukaryota > Metazoa > Chordata > Mammalia > Primates > Cebidae > Saimiri > Saimiri boliviensis. Next base: position 8,144,040 of record NC_133464.1, on the reverse strand, counting down.
TGCCACTGGATAAGTGTAAATAGCCAAGTATGGCCAGTAATGATAATTCCGAAGAGTATATTTCTAGATAGCATCATGCTTGGATGTAAGGTCACTGTTGCTACAAGCAGGCAGAAGAAACCAACAATCAGGATTGCACAAGGAGCAGCGGAAAACCCCGCATCCGTGATGCATCACTGAACGTCTGAACAACCAGCCCTGATGACTACTCTAACTTCAATTCCTTGTTAAGTATTTATAAAAAATTCCTTATTAGTTAGGTTTGGATTTCTGTTTCATTTACTTAAAACATCTTAACTAATATATACTAGCCCTTTATTTTATGCTGCCTACATTCTTTGCCTTTAGTCTTAATAAAATGTAAGTGATGTCATTGTGAGAGTCATGCTTAGTCTTTTTGTTTGTTTGTTTGTTTGTTTGCGACAAAGTCTCACTCTTTCACCCAGTCTGGACTGTCGTGACATGATCTCTACTCACTGTAACCTCTGTCCCTCAGGTTCAGGTGATTCTCTTGCCCCAGCTTCCCAAATAGCTGGGAATACAGGCGTGTGCCACCACGCACGGCTGATTTTTGTATTTTTAGTAGAGACAGGGTTTCGCCATGTTGGCCAGCTGGTCTTGAACTCCTGACCTCCCAAAGCACTGGGATTACAGTGTGAACCACCGTGCCTGTTCACTGTAGTCTTTGTTTTATGTGGCTCTCAATGTTTGCAATGCTGACCACTGCATGTGTTCATTAAAAAAGAGCCCAGATGCAGGGGCAGACCTTTTCCACATTTTGAGATGCAGAGATCAAAATGTGAGGAAATAGTCTACACCTGCTGCTGGGAGGGAGGCGGTAGACTGCCACAAGGGAGACTGCCTTATGACAGTCGCTAGGGCACCCAGTAACTAGAGGAGGAGGTCTGGCTTATACACAAACAAACAGAGGAGCAGGCTGAATACCAGTCCAGATGGGGAGAACCACAGCATTCCCTCGCACTTTCTCTCAGCAGTTATTCTGCAAGATAGAAATATGATCGCTGGACAGTCATTCCATCATTTAGAACAGCGACTTTCTACATACTGAGATGTAGTTTTATTCTAAATAGAAAATTATACAGCAATCAAATGTAGAAGATAGCAGAGGGAAGTCCAGCTGCTAAGGGGAAAGTGGGTGGTTGGAAGCTCAAAGCTCTTTGCTCCCCTTTCCAGCTGGCCTGACTGATCCCCTTCTAGGGACCCACGGGGACTTTCCTGCAGGCCCCAGCCTTCTACAAAGCTCAGTTTCAAAACCTCAAATTCATACGTAACTTTGCTCCTTGCTAAAACACAAATCTATTCAAAAAGGATAAATTTTGTAGCTAGTAAGCCTTTATTTATCAAATGATCTACCATTTTAATATGCAAGAAACAAAAAAAAAAGTTACATTGTAGGTTCAATATTTAGGGAAGTAAGGGCCTTGTTTGCTATTTTTCATCCCAGAAGAATCGACATCAGGCTAATTGTGAAACAGGTGCAGATGAACATAGAACTGTCAAAGGCAGTATTCCTAAAATATGCACATTTTTCTTTTTAAATACCTTAAAATTTTTTCTAGCATAGAAATAATATACATTTAATAAAATGAGGAAAGGTGGAAAGAATTGTCAGTAATAATGTTACTGCTAACAATGTTTCATTGTTGAAATATCTAAAATTTCTTTCGAATCTTACTCTGTGACTACAGCTTTCTCTGTTGTAATCATATTCAACATGTAAGATTCTTTTTCACATTTTAATTAAGAAGAAATCTTCATATGATATTAGCTGAGAAGACACTATTTTAATGAGGTTTGTGTGTGTTGTGTGGGGTGTATTTTTTAATGGTTATTTCTCAAAGAATATCATTTTTAAATCAGAAAGAAATAGGAAATACAAATAAGACAAAAATAATTAAAATAATTTTATTATCCTATCAGCAGTATATAGATTGAAATTTGAATTTTATTTAGTTGTGGTTAATTTGCATGTAAATAGCCTTGTATATAGTGGCCATTGTATCAATGAGCATAGTGTCTTTCTTGGACACAAGGTCACCTTTCTGCTATAGGTCTTCAGAAAGAGCAATGCTAAGGATGGAAAAGAGAAGCAATTGAGACAACCCAAGACCTGCGTGCAACGTTGACCTCCGCATAAACCTGCCCTTATGGCTACTCTAACTCCAGAGTCCCTGTGGTGGATTTATAAAGTTACTCATTGTTAAGATGGAATTTCAGTTGCATAGATCTGAAAACATCCTAACTAGCACAGATCTTCCCTTCATTGTATTAATTGTGCCCTATCTTTACCAAGATATTGCTCTAGCCTTATTAGCATTAAACATTATCCTTCAAAAAAATCTGCAATAGTTTTCTAACAAAAAATAATACAAACTAAACTTTCCTGCTTGTTGCTTGTTGCCTGTGACACAATACTGAAATCTTTCTTAAATTCTCAACCACTGAAGGGGTTACCCCTGATGCGCAAATGAGGAAATTATGACGCAGTATTCAGTGCAGTGTACAGCCCAACACAGTCAGATTCTAAGCTCAGAGTCCATTGTTTTTTCACACACATTTTACGACAGAACACAATTTAGGTCTGTAACCATATTTCATCTTCTCCTGGAAGCCTTCTCCTTTTATCCTGCTTAGAACTGCTACACCAGCCATTCACAGGTGTAAGACCCTTCCCCACACATCTGTCCTGTTTCCTTTCTGTGTTGCATTTCATACTATCTAACATCAAATAATATATTATATATTATTTATTTGTGCTTCTTTATTATCTCCTATAAGAATATGAGCATTACGATGGTAGAGATAGCTGTTGATTTGTTCATTGTTGTATTCCCAGTATGTATGCATAAAATGATGTGTGGAATGTACGAATAAATGATGAGTGAGATTCTAGTTTGTTTCCCTTTTATTATTAGTGACATTAAAAATTTTTCATAATGATCTGTCAGTTACATTATGTTTTTTATTTATGCCCATTTCTCCTCTGTGCCATGCATTGAATCTGGTCCCTTCACACAACACGATGCGCTATTGTAGAAGCCTGAATGTGGAGAATGGTCTTTGCTAGAGTCTTCTTTCCATGTGCAGCTCAGTGGTTTCCTGTAGTGATTTTTCTGGATATCAGTCTCATGGCTTATGATACAGCAATTGAATCTTGGGAAGTTATGCCTGTCCAGGGAGACTTAGATCACTTTTGCCAGACTGTGGTATGGTAGCTGCAAAGTCTGTTTAGGGTTTCACATATTACACAGCTGGAGTTGGCTTGGGAAACCCCTTCTAGCTAGGCCAACCTGTCTGGCACCAGGAGGTAGGCATTAGACAATTAATATTTTGAGTTTATTGATTGACATTTTATGTCTTTCCTAGTACTTTATCAGTTTATCTAACTGTCTTTCCTGTATTCACAATAAAAAAGTAATTTTTCATTATCTTTGTTGAAAAACATTTTTCTGTTTCAGTATTTATTGCATAGTTTCCTGTATAGACTTGTACCTTAGACATTTTTCTTCTTTTATAAACTGGTTGCTTTTTTCTCTAACAAATTGTTAATCCTTCATAACTCACTCAGAATTTTCACTTATTGACAAAAAAAATTTGCATTATGTTGTTCTTGACTACAGTTTCAATTATCTCAAATAAGAAATATATTCTCAGATTTCTGAGGTAATCACACAAAAATACCATTAGGTACTTGTCTAAATTCTCCAATATAAAATAAAATTGACCATATCTGTACCTTGCTCAACTTTTGCATGTGTTACAGATTTCTATTTCAGGTTTTTAAAAAATCTATGAATTAAAGAACTTTTAAATATATTTTTATTTGTGTGAATACATACAAACTCTATGTTAGGTATTAGGGAAAGATCAGTGAATGAGACCAACAGAAAATACTTGGTCTCATGGCGTCTTTTTCCTACAGCCGCTTGAACATTTATTGTGTTTGCATATGAAAACTTAAACTAAGTGCTGCTGAAAGTTGGCTAAGGCATAATAAACTCTGCAGTGAGAGTCTGCTTCTTTGTTTATGTTATCTGGTCCTAGTCTTAGCTTTGCTATTTACAAAACTAGGTGACCTCGCAGGAATTTCCTTAACTTCTCAAGTGTGCCATGTCTCAAACTTTTGCTGAAAACTAAACTCTTCATCCACCTCCTAAAACTGATCTTCTCCTCAACTCTCCTCTCCTGGTAAATGGCATCTCAAGTCTTTAAGACTCTCGGGCCAACCACCTTGAAGTTATTCTAAACACCATCCTTTCTCTTACAAAATTCATTCGACCTATTAAAAATATATATACCATCAGTTCTATTTTCAAAATAGGTCCACAATCTAATACTTCTTAAAACCTTCCTACCTTCCATCTTGTGAAAGACAACATTATTTCTCACCTAGATAATTACTATAGTCTCTTAAATCGTCCTTCTGATTCTATTTTTCTCCCTATGGCTTAATGTTCGCAAGACTTCCAGTTATTTTTCTTTTAAATAGACTTTATATTTAAGGCAGTTTTAGGTTTATAGAAAATTTTAGGAGAAAGAACAGAGAGTTCTCATAAGTCCCCCGTCTGCACATGTACAACCTCCCCTACAATCGATATCTCAGGCCAGAGTGGTCCGTTGGTTACAAACATTGACACATCATTATCATCCCAGAGTCCATAGTTTAGATTAGGGTTCACTCTTCGTGCTTGACATTCTATGGGTTTTAGCAAATGGATACTGACATGTGTCCATCCTTACAATGTAATACACAACCTGCTATCATTTTAAAGTTGGGTTGAGTCTCTATTTTGTCCCAAAGCCTTCAATGGCTCATCATCTAACTCAAAATAAAATTCTTAATCCTTCAGCGAATTTAAGACTCTGCCTGATGGGGCTTCTTGTTTTGTTTTGTTTCTCATCTGATCTCAGTCTTTGCTACAAACTCTCACTCACCCTGCTCCAGCCACGTGAACTTCTTCTGCAGCTCAGACTGACTCCCCCCTTGAGGTCATTGCACATGAGCTTCCCTTTGCCCACAGTGCTCTTCATTATGGCATCTGCTCAGTTTGTTTCCTTGGGATTCTGGCTTTTATTCAAGTTTTGCCTTAGTAGCAGGGCAGCATTCATTGGCCAGCCTTGATGCTTTGGCACCTTCATCACCATCTGAATCCTCCTTCTGCTTTCTTTTTCCTCCATGAACTAATCTCCAAACGTTATATACATGCATTTTGTTGTTGCTCATGTGTTTGTTGTCTTTCTGTCCAGATATGATATAAGTTTCATGCAAGTAGAAATCTTGCTCTTTCTTCCACCGTTTGAATAAATGAACTTGGTGTCTCATTTTTTATTTCATCTTTAAAATAGGTATAATAATATAAGCCACAATATAAGATTGTTGGGATGAGTAAATCAATTGATATCGTAAAGCAGTTAGAATTATGTCTGGTATAAAGTGATTAGACACTTGTTAGTTGTTTTTTGTTTTATTTGAGATGGAGTCTCACTCTGTTACCAGGCTGGAGTGCAGTGGCGCGACCTCAGCTCACTGCAACCTCTGTCTCCTGTGTTCAGGCAATTCTCCTGCCTCAGCCTCCTAAATAGCTGGAACTACAGATGCACACCACCACACCTAGCTGATTTTTGTATTTTTAGTAGAGACGGGATTTCACCATGTTAGCCAGGATGGTCTCAATCCCTGGACCTTGTGATCTGCTGGCCTCGGCCTCCCAAAGTGCTGGGATTACAGGCATGAGCCACCACACCTCGCCTCTATGTATATTTTAGCTGTACTAGGCCCTAAATTCTTAGCAACTGACATTTTAAAATGCATTAATATAGTGTTTAAAATGACAATTTTTGTCCAATAGAAGAACTGAATGTGACTTAATCTACTCTTATATACTATAGCAACAATGATTGCAATAATACTGTATATTGAGTAGCTACAATACAACAGAGACTTTATATGTGTATTTCTTTTAATACTTAAAACAACCTTACAAGGTGGAAATTATGAGCCCATTTTCTAGATCAGGAAACTCGATGTCAGCGGGCGTAAAGTCCTCACCTCTGTAGGTCACGTACCCAGTAAGAGGTGGATTCGGAATGCAGTCCTGTGATGCTCTGGTTTCAAAGCCTTGTCATTTTCTAATGGAAAGACTGAAGGTTATGGTGGCTGGGGCAGGGCGAGGGTTGCTGGATGGGGGGCAGGAGGGCAGGGGTTGGAACTATCAGGAGACATGACTCGCATAAGTAATTGCCTAGCAATAGTGGCATTGGCTCCAAAGCCAAGAATCTTGTGAGTCTTTAAGACAGCACCCCAATGTAGTTGTTTTTTTTTTTTTTTTGCAGGAGGCTTATCTGGAGAGCTGAGGTGTTTTCTAAGGATCTTCAAGGAAACTTTTCACTGTATCACAAGTTTTTGCAATTTCACAACTTTCACGAAAACATAATAAGTGGCAATGAACAGGTAACGTTTATTGTGTGGAAAAGTCCATAGTCTCTTGTCCAGGTAAAGTGATAGTTCTTGTTACGTGACATTTAAACTTCCGCCTTTAGAATTTCACTGGATGTTTTCAAAATATCTGATTGATGAATTGCAGGTAGTCATTTTGTTTTGTATATTTGTTTCTGTTTTTGAGGCTGTATGTGTATGTAATTTGTCCTTTGTTTTTCAAAATTTGCTCTGGATTTCTTGCAAAGAGCAATGCTCACATTGTTTGGTTTGTTGTCATTCATCTTCCTCTTCAGATGGATATTAGTGTTATCGTGGGGAAAAAGATCACAGAAGGACTTTTCTGGGTTAAAGTAGTAGGTGGGAAGTAGTGTTAAGAGGTTATTTTTAACGACAAAAATAATTATATGAATTTCTTGATTTGCATTTTAGCTTCACAGAGAAAAGAATGTCTATGTTCAAAATCAGGTTATTCCCTTTATGTTAAGAAGCTTCCAACCTTACTGTTTTTTCTCTTTTTCATAACTCACTTGAATGTGAAAATGTTTAAGGGGACCAGATTCTTTAATAAAGAAAGCCTCTCTCACCTCCAGAAAATTGACGAAGGTCATGGCTGCAGTTTTAAGCATTTTGAATGGTATATACTATATTGATTTTTACCCAGTATTAAATTTGGGTAACTTCTTAAAGAGCAAATGATAATTAGAATGATTTACTGAAAGAACAAATAAAAAGATTAGTACTGTTTCCCAAGTCCCTAGCTATGTTAAGAAAACAATTATGGAGCTATTTAATCTTTAATGTAGACAAATCCTTCTTGAGTGTAGACACACATTTTGGTATTCATTGCCAGCTGAATGAAGAAACACATTTTAACAATCTTAATTTAAAATAGTCTCTTCTCATCCTTCACTTGCTTCTTGGCATCACCAGATAATGGGTGGTTTGAAGATTCACAGAGCAATAACTACATACAGAGACTTGTAAATATCATCTTACATAATTCTTACTAATACATAAAGCAAAACTTTTCATCCCCCTTATGCAAATGAAAAAACTGAGGTCTAGAAAGCTAGAGTAAATTGCTTAAGTCACAGAGATAGAGATAGTGTCTATACACAAAATTACTTTTTCTCCTTATAGCGTGGGACTTTATGGGATTTTTTAAAAGCATCAACACAGAAAATATACCATGTATGTATGTGCAGTGAAACAAGATCAAGCAAAACAGCAGTGTATAAATTACAGGGCCATTTTGTCATCTGATTTCCAAACCTACGCTGCAGAACTTATCAGTGTCATGATTAGATGTGTAACTTTCTGCATTTTTCAATGTCTAGACATCAGGAGTAACAAATCCTGACTTGGCCAAGATTTACCGACACACATGTTTTGCTTGGCTAACACTGTATCTGAAAGTATTTAAATGAAATGAAAACATTAAACACACCCCCAAGAATACACATTAATGTCTGAATCTAGTTCTCTCCTCTTGAAAAATCTAAATATCTGATGAAATAGCGCACTGGTACCTGCATGGCAACAGTTGATGGGCACTGGGAGGACATTTTGCTCAGTGCATCCAGCCTTCTCCTTGTGCCAAGCAGAACGCAGGACAATAGCAGTCCTGGGTCACTTCTGCCCTGGTGTTACCTGGCTGAGCCCTGGGAGCATTTTTTATTTGTATCCTGCATGCTTTTTTATTAAGTTACTTTCTCTACTTCATGTTCTATGAAGACGGCCTTTCTCTATCTTTCCTGGACTTTAAAAATGCCTATCTACTAGTCCATTGTTTGGATACATCATCACTTGTTTAACCCTCCTGCTAGAGTTGGCATGGTTCCCATTTTTGCTATTGAAATGCTTTAACAACCATCCTTGTAGATACATCTTTGCCATTTATGCTTATGCTTCAGTAAGATAAATTTCCATAGGTGGAATTGCAGGGTAAAAAGGTATGCACACTGTATACTTCCATGAATTGGCCAGATTGCCCTCTGACATTTGCCCTGAATATATTACATGTAGGAGATCATCAGAGCTCCTCCTCCCCGGAGCCCTTGAGCAGGAAAAGTCACATATAAAGAGACCCTCAAATTCTGGAAACACTTCGGGGAATGTGCATATTTTAGGAAAATGAAAGAAATAAAGTACTGTAAACTTTAAAAAAATGGTTTTAAATAGTTATGTCCATGCTGAACTTCATTCAAGAGGCCAGTGTAGACACATTACAATTGTCCTTAGTTCCAATGTGAGCCAGGTAATGAAGAAGCCATAGAAAATTGTACTCCACTTTTCTTCCGTCATCATGGGTAAACACAATGATAAAGATGTGGAAAGGGAAACATTGTTGTGGGAAATTATACCAAATGGGCTTTTCAATTGTTCCTAGCTTTTAACCTATTGTTTGAGTGTATTTAGGGAAGAAAAAAGTCCCTCCCTGAGAAGGAAATATAATAAATACCATTTAAGAACTACAAAGATATAAATATAATTATGAGAAGAACGTGTTATTTCTGCCAATTACTGCTGGAACTCTAAAAAGGAAATTAAGGCTCTTTACAACCCATCAAAATCTGTTCACTTTACAAAGAATAAATTCTACTTAAACCTAACCTCAGGTGAGATTTGTACAAGATTGGTTTGATGTCCATCTCCTGCAAGAAGAAAAGATTGAGAGAATCTGAGCACCATAGTGTTTATGAATGTGTTCATTCAACAGAATGTGATAATCAATCTATTTTTTTTATATATCAACAACAATTACTTCTTTTTTACACATTCCTCTTTAATGATTCATTTTTTAAATGTGTGTATATCTCCCTCAGGTAGAATGTAAAGATTGGGCCTTATGTTCTTTAAGATTTAAATAGATTTTACTTAATTTTCAAAAAATAGATTGCTTGTCCAAGTGATCAACTCTACAAAAAAAAAATGCAATATGTTCTGTATTGTATATGAACATCTCCACAACAAGCATTGTAAGACGGAGGCATAGAAGTTTTCTATACTGAAATGGAATCAAGTATTACATATCTTCCAAATCATTAAATTCTTAATATGTCCCATTTTCACCTTTTCAGTTCTCATTTTTCTACAAGTAGTTAATCATAGTGAATGTCTTTTGTCTGCTTTACTAGAAATTTAATGAAAAAAATCAATATATCATTTTGGCCAATCCCTACTCTGCCAAGATCATATTTCATAGCCTTTTTCCCCACCATATATTTTGCAAAATGAATAAGATTTCTAAAACGATGGAAATAAACATACCACTTTAGAAACGAGAACATGTGCTATGCTTATCAAAGTAGGCTATAGATCACATTTTGCTTAAGAGACCTTGAATTTGAGATCATCCCAATATATTAAAACAATAAACATTAATCCATTCCTCCAATATTTGTTGAAGGTCTAATTTGGGCTATGCCCTTTGTAAAGTGTTGTAAATGGAAGAATCTGGCAGTTTCTTCTTTACAATCTCAGTGACATAGTTATCTAGGTAACAACAAAAAGCTCCCATAATTACTGGCTCAAATGGAACAAAACAGAAAGACCATTGATAAGCATAAAGGTCTTCACTTAGTTTAAAAGTCATCTGTTTTATATGTTCAAGCTCACAAAGAACTGGGAACTCTCTACGAACTGGAAATGACAGTGTAGCCACTGCTAAAAGCCCTCATACAATTCTCCTTTTAATGTATCTATCATCATCCCAAACTAAGACTCAAAGATGTTAACTAGGTTCTCACAATTAGTAAGAAGCTAGCCAGAATCAGATGGGGGAGAAAATGTCAGTGTACCCAGCATATGGTTTATGTTCAATAAAGTGTTGAAGAATGAATAAATAAATAAACTTTCTATAGCATGCTTTAAATAAATATATTATTTTAAAAGTGAGTTTGTTCCCTACTTTTTATTCTAGGGAGGAACAAAATACATGGGGAATAAGTTAGAATATAGCAATTTTCGCAGGATGTTGGTTGTCCAACTCTAGACAAGAGGTCTGCAAACTACAGCCTAAAGACTTGTGGGTGGTTCCGTTATAAATTTTTATAAGCAAATAGTTACCCATTCATTTACTTTTGTCTACAGTTTCTCATAAAGCCTAAATTATTGCAATCTGGCTCTTCACCCATACCCCTGCCATCAGCTGTGTTTCAGCAGCATCCATGGTAATTTTTTTTCAGTAGCACTGATTATTTGTTTTGGATAAAACGATGCAAAATAAAAGCAGTAAAAGCAGAAAATGTCAGTAGTTCCTTGTACGTGTGAGTTTCTTCATTCTAGTTGTATCATTTCCCAAACTTATATTCTTATTTCCCAAGCTTGTCTTGGGAAGTACTGTATATACATACTAACTTCCTACTCAGATCCTTAATAAGCTTTAGTCAAATTCTTATTATTATTCCAAGTAACCTACAAGCTAAGAGTCAGGTTCACTTGTTTACCCCCATTACGTTCCAGTCATCTTCAAGGATGGAACTCTTGTTCTTCTGCAGAATGCTCAACAGAGTCGTGGTTGCTGGAGTCTGAAACATACATAGAAATTATGTTCCTATTTTCTGTGTAGAAGAACTGGGAGAAATTGCCACAGGTAGTGTTGACACATACATTTAAAGATAATAATGACAAGATTTCTTGCCAGACTTGAAGATCTAGTACACTAACAAATAATGTTACTAACCAGGAATGAGAAATGAATGTGGTAATTACAAGTTTGTCTATTTTCGTGTGATGTTTTTTCACAGAGCCATAGACCTTAAGTCTTAGAATTACCTGGGGTATTTGTTAAAAGTGCTGATTTGGGGGTTTCAGCCAAAATATATTAGAATATTGTGATTGTGATGGGGATCTTCATGTTAACAAATGCCCAGGTAGTTTATATATATATATATATATATATATATATATATATATATATATATATATACATGTCTTACTATTAAATTGAAAAAGGATCAGGAAGATCAAAAATGTCCCAAGGGACAGACTCCCAAGGCCACTTGCCCATGATATTCCCATGTTCCCCAGAGTTTTTCTAAAGTCGGATATCACGGAAATGCTAAGGACAGCCGCCTTGGGATAATGGGAGTAAGGCAGTGCAAGAGGATTACAGCAACTCTAGGAAGAAACACAAAACAAAGATTTTCACCTATCATAGGCAATCTCTCCACCAAATTATAAGACATAAAAAATATTATGCAAAAAAGCCCTGGTTTTATTTCTTACTTGTCCATATAGTTTTTCTTGAATCCTGGAGTCTTCCTAGATTAACTTGTCAACTAAATTTGACTGCAATTTTAGTTTATTATTCATTATTTCATGAATATTTATATTGCATTAAATATTAAAATACTATGTTATTTTAGATTTGCTAATCCTTGTCTCCCTATTGTATTGGGCAGGGAAAAGTGTTTTGTTTGACCCACAGAGTGGGTACAGTTAAAGTTATTTTAATAAATACATGTGACATGATTGATTTACTAGTAATTTCAAATAGATGCTAACATGCATCAGGTATATAAATAAGCTTATTCACGGTGATGAGAAGAGCAACAGGCATAATAGGAGTCATGACTAAGCTATTTCATCTTTTCTGTTTTGATTTCATATAATGGTGTCAGCAACTTAGAAATAATCTGCAGGCAGAACAGCAACTTCGAGGTCATATAATATTGAGAAATACAGGGATACACAATGAAACTAAGAAGACAGAGCATGGAACGTGCTTGTTTCACTAATCAAATAGTCTTGGACAGGAATTCTTTTGCAGCCCTGAGCTAAGAGTTAATAGTTTGAACAACAACAACAAAAAGACTGGTGAGAATAAGAGAAAGTTTTTCCTGAGTGAAAAAGGTGGTAAAAATAGCACATCCCCAATGGCATAGAAGGAATCAGGTATCGTGAGTATTAAATTAGGAGAAGACAACTTGAAGTGGGTTGGTGGGTTGTTCAAGGTGGTAATACAATGCATGTGTGCTCCAAAGGTCAAGGTGGTAATGCAATGCATGTGTGCTCCAAAAGAAAGATCTACAATTAGTGATGAGGGTATATGTGCTTCAGGTAGCTAGATGGCAGAACTGTAAAGAATTGAGTAGATGTTTAAAGATGTGTAGATTCAGAAAGGAAGCAGAATATCATAAAGCTTACTTGCAAAATCAGTGGTGCTAGGTAAACTTTTAATGAATGACTAAGAAAGAGAGTTCAAAAACAAGACCAATAGGGAACTCAGAATATATGGTTTAGACATTAGATTCTCAGCCAAGGAAATGAGGGAAGGCCACATTCCTGAAGTCAAATAAAAGACTAGGCAGACATTTCCTCAGAGGGACATCTGGGACCACCAAAAGGATCAGCAATTTATGTGGATATGAGGAAAGGTGTTTCTTGCTGCCAACCTTAGCAGGCTGGTCTCCAGATGGGTGACATTCCACTTCCCTGGGGATCTCTGTGGTTGTCATAAAGCTTTTCCCAGTTTTGAGGGTTAACTTTAGGTTGACTATGTGAGAATAGAAAGTAAAAGTGGAGACTATCTCTTTAAAGCTTACTGCAGTCTATCACAAAATGTAACTTCATCAGATTTGCAATTTCATCAAACCTATCCTATGGCCATAGTAAGTGGGTAGTAATTACTTCTTCAGGAGAATATAATTATTACTCCAAACCTTCTCATAGGAGCAAAAATTAGTTCTGTCTTTGCATATCTTCTGTGCTAAATTCAGCATAGGTAGCCTGAGGAGATAAGAAATTATAAAGAAAAGCTAAAGAAAGATATATGGCTTTGATTAGACAGAAATATAGACAGAGATACAGCATATGATAGATTATATATTGACGACACATGTATATATGTTAGAGCTAAAGATATATGGGTTATATACAAAATACAGATAGATTATAAATAGTAATTGTTATGGTCTGGCTCTGTGTTCCTACCCAAATTTCATCTTGAATTGTAATTCGAATTGTAATCTCCAAGTGTTGTGGGAGGAACCTCATGGGAGGTGATTAGATCACAGAGGTGTCCCCCCATACTGTCACTGTGATAGTAGGTGAGTTCTCACAAGATCTAATGGTTTTATTAGGGGCTTTCCCCCACTTACTCTGCATTTCTCCTTCCTGCTGCCACGTGAAGAAGGACATATTTGCTTCCCCTTCTGCCTTGATTGTAAGCTTCCTGAGGCCTCCCCAGCCCTGCCAAACTGTGAGTCAATTAAATCTCTTAAAAATTACCTAGTCTCGGGTATTTCTTCATAGCAGCATGTAAACAGACTAATACAATAATCTCCACAGAACTTAAACATGGGAAGATTTCTATATTAAACATCAGAATCACCTGAAGATATCTTAAAAATATGTTTCTGGTTCCACTTAAACACACTTGATGTAAATATTTGATTGCAGATTTATAATTTTTGCAGTTATTAGGCATTGTTTTCATAGTCCCATCACTGGTTGCTGGAAACCTCAGAGTTCCTCAAATTCCAGCTTAATGGAAGAACTCAGCCTGAGAACTCTGAAGGCAGGAGGCGAGGCCATTATGAGGCATAAGAATTGCTTAGTCTGTGTCCAAAACTAACGTATTCAAATTGACATTATGGTTCAAAATCTAATCTTAATATTTGCACTGATTAGTCTGCTGTTTCTTCTACAAAACACCCACCATGTATTTCCCTGCTGTTACTGCTGGGTTGTGGCAATGGAAAGTGATCTGCAGCAGAACTGCCTGGCTAGAGTGGTCTAAAATTTGGAAAATAATTAAATGTATTTGCAGTTGATTTTTCAGATTTCTGGGATGGAGGAGGCCTATGTTCAGTGAAGACACACAAACAAGAAAACCTCTAAGGGAAAACAAGAATTTGAGCCAAATGTATCTTACCAGCTAAAGTTCTCACCTTTCTAAAGAGCGAATAGATCTGGCATGCAATTTTGTTAGCTTAGTTTTGTTCTGTTGCTTGTTTTGCTTCCAGTAAGTTGCTTCTCCATGCACCCGCCTTTTCTGGGCTCTTTCAAGGTCACAGCTTCTGAAAGCTGCCCACTCCTGACTTTCCCCGAGGCCTCGTAAATGAGTGAAGTCTCTCAGAGGTATTCCCAAAGAAGCTTTGGTTGCTGGTCAAAAAGAAATAGCCTTGCTCCTCTCATGCTCCATTCACTGAGATGTTCAGAGCAATCAGATGTATCATGAAGAGTAATGAACCTAATTTAAAGACAATAGAACAGACCAAATGTTTTATTTGCCGGAGATGCTATCCTTCAGAAACCTTGTTTTGTAGTTTGATGTTACTGCCCTAAGACTCTGCCACCATCTAGTTTAATTCTAAGCTACTCTGCTCCTTAAATCTGACAGCAAATATTCTATTTCCTTAAAATTGAATTTAATTGAATGTAGTTTTTATTAGATTATTTTCTTTGACTTTTACATCAAATTGTAGGGTAATAACTGTCAAGCTTTATTTAAAAAAGAGAAAACAAATGAAATATTTTCTTAAACTATGGAGCAGTTGATCCTTGAACAACATGAATTTGAACTGTGTGGGTCTACTCATATGCAGATTTTTTTTTTCGATAGATATATTGGAAAAATTTTAGAGATTTGCTATAATTCGAAAAAATCTCACAGATGAACTGCCACCCCTGAGACAGCAAAACCAAGCCCTTCTCTTCTTCCTGTGCTTCAGCCTACCCAAAATGAAAACCACAAGGATGAAGATCTTTATGATGATCCACTTTCACGTAATAAGTATTAAATGTATTTTCTCTTCCTTATGATTTTCTTAATATAATTTTCTTTTCTCTATTATGAGTACAGTATATAATACAAAATATGTGTTAATTGACTGTTTATATTATTGTTAAGGCTTCTAGTAAACAGTAGATTAGTAGTTAAGTTTTTGGGGCATCAAAGCTATATTCAGATTTTCAACCATGCATGAGTGGGCACTCCTAACCCCTGCATTGTTCAAGGGTCAATTGCATATATGTCAGTTTAAAGTTGAACCTTCTCCTTACACCTCCCCCTTACTTACTTCCGTATCCTTAAATGCCTGTGTAGAGTCATGAAATATCTGAATAATACAACTGTCATTTTATTGTTTACCTGTTTAACATGGTGTTTGAAACAGCACTTTTTTTACCATACTGCTTGAAGAAAGTAGCTTTTAATCAAAAAATACTTATTTGAATTTTTTAGCATTTATTTGTAGCCTGCACATCTATAGCTAAAGCTAAGCAATTGATAGATATTAGTTTAATCATTATCTTCAGAAAATCACTTCATTTTTTAATGATTTTTATTATAAATTCCCACTCATCATTCTTTGCTTTCCAGAAAAATCTGTTGAACTTGGAAAAAACTTATCCTCTCAACGAGAACATTATGTCTGCTAATGGAGATAGTCAACATTTGAATGAAAAAGTAAACAAAGTGAAATAGTGAAATAATTATTTATATAAAAAATATTATCAGTAGTAATCATACCAAATATTTTGCTTCAATATCTGCAAACAGTAAATGGACAACTAAAAAAGAATGATGACAACAGATGATTCCAGATTTCTATTTGAGTTACACTAGTAACAAAGATGTAAAATTATTTCATATTCTCCCAGATATTAGTATAATCAACAAAACAGCAGATGCCATTCTTTATGGGCACCTGCTCATGTACTGAATAAGAAAGATACAATAATTGACTTGACCCAGATGTCCATGTCAAGTCATTGAGAATCTGAAATGGTAAAATTTCTAAAGAAATATGAAAAGAATACTAGATTTTTACAAAATGTTTAAATTCATGTAAAGTAAGTTCAAGTAAGGAATAACTCTTTAAAAAGTGTGTGACTTAAAAATGTATATAAAATAATTTTAAGTGGCACGGAGTCAAAACTAACCCTGCAACCATACTTTCCTTTATAAGACACTTTTAAAACTTATGATTGTGACAATATTTCCTTATAATATATTACTCTCTGGGTGTAGTTTCATCCAAAATTATAATAAATATGGTATTCTATAGCTCTACTTTTCCAGACGTCTAGCTATCACGAATTTTCAGTCTATGAGATATGTCACAAAAATTCCTATGTGCTTTGCTGTTCTGTCAAAACTCTAAATTTGTGGTGTACTTGTTCCTAAGAAATCTAAATATACAGGCTTGATATGCTGGTCAAATAAAGCCAAGCCTTTGTCAGTCAGGTTTATTTGGAACCTGATAGTTTGCTTGGAAGGAAAGAAATAAAGTTGGCTAACAATCACAGAAAACAATTTGTTGCAAGCATGCAGGTAACTTGGAAATCAACAGGAAGACTATACAAGAAGACTTAAGAACTCAGGTCTAGACAAATGGCGCATCACTATAACAAAAATTAAGGTCACATTCAGGAACGACCAGGGTGGCGTGCAGTCGCCACAAGCCCTCGATGACCACCACTATCTCTGGACCATTAATGCTGCCAGTTCCAGGGGAATGAATTGTATAGAATCTCTGCTGGCCATCGCCCATGCAAAGACTCAAGCATGGACTTGCTTGGGTCCAGTGGCCTTACTGGAGCTGTAAAGCTCTTAGAAAGCAAGCCTTTGCTCTTTTATTATTTCTTTTTATGTTTTGTACTAAGGCCGATTTAGAAAGATAACTGAGCTGAAATCCTGGTCATCCAAAAGAAGAAAGAGCACCATTAGCTCAAGTTGTATTGTTTTGTTAAACAGAGATTTATGAAACACAATTTGTATTATTACCACCAAGGTTTAACGTGTCCATTATAGAATAAGTAGAAAATATAGATAATCAAAGAGAAACACAACAGTACTCCAAACTCATCCACCCAGAACTAATAAAATGTCAACATTTTGTTGTGTAACTCAAGATTTTTTAAAATGCCTTTTAAATAAAATCATGGTTACCTGTGTGTGTATCTACACAGACATATGTATACACGCATACACATACAAGCACAGAGTTGAGTAAGTTGTGAAGACAAAGCAATATATCTTAAGTACTTTTCACATCTTTACAATTTTTCTACATAATTTCTGTTTACATGCATGAATGTCATTATATTGCCATATCATAATTCACTTAATCTATCACCCTATTGTTGCCATGCAGGGATTTTTGCTCATTTATTTTCTTATTATAAACAAGCCTGCAATGAACATTCATATAGAAAATGTATAACTATGTTCTTAAGATAATTTTTTAGATGAATTACTAAGGAATCAAAGTAGAATATATAATTGCCTTTATTAGGAAAACAGAAGTTGCAGATTATTGAACTCTGACAGAGTTAGCATCCTGTAGTTAACAGCTGCTGATTTCTAATTGGATCCATCCAAGTTATGCTTTCATAAACTATAACTGTATGTTTACAGGACTAGAGTCTGAAGTGGCTTCCTTTCTCTGCACTGTTGAATAAAAATAAGGCTCAAGAACATGAACCACAGATGACCAATCAGGAGATATTCTGAAGGGAGTCCAGTCACTAGCAAACATATCAAAGACTAGAGAATTTTCATCACCTTCACCCTGACCCCCATCCACTCCTATTAATGTCAAAATTTTATTTATTCTTCAAAGACAACTCAAATATTGACACTCGAAAAAAGCTTGTTCTGTATCTGAAAGTGATCTCTCCTTAGGCCTTGCTTTCTCAATGTTTTTTCTGTCACCACCACCGCATCCCCAGCAAATTTTGCTTTTAAAATGTGTCACTCCACACATGTGTTCTCATTTTCAAGTGTTCCTCAACATTTTTCACCTAGTATTATTTTTTAACTGACCCAAGGGGGAAAATACTTTCGCTACAAATATATGTGCTAAATTTTAAGAATATACAATTTTTAAAAGTACAAATTAAAAGATGAGAGTCTTCTATAATCCACTTCTTACCTCAGATCAGATTCCTAAATGCCATTGTTCACCAGGATTTCTTCCCTAGCCCTCCTGTCTTCTCTCAATAAATACAAGTCTCCCCAGTCAACATTATTCATTACCAATACAGTCAAATCCCAGCAGGCAAATGATTCAGACCTCTTTCTTAATTTTAGGACACTTACTTTCAAATGTCTGTTCTATTCCTTTACCTGAAAAATCATTTCCATGTCTCTGCCTTGATTCTGAAGCCAGATCTGTCATGATCCAATTAGATCAGCTAGAACTTTTCAGTCTTGCCTTCCTCCTAGTGTAGATACCATTGAAAGTATAAAGTATCTTTGTATTGGTTCCTAATATACCCTGAGATTCATTATGACTGCACATAACTAATCCTAATCTCTGGAGACTGTCTTGATGATGAAATGCACAAATTAGCTTCTCCTTCATTGCTTGTTCACCCAGTTAAAGAAAGGATGGTGACAGCTTCCTCAAACCACACAGCTGATCATGGAGAGAGATCATTTGTCAAAAGACAGTTGATGTCCTGTTACCAGGAAAAAAACAAAAAGGACACCAGAAACAAAAGGTGTGTCCCCTACTCTGTCTTCTCCGTACCTGCAGTCATTTTCCAGGAATCCTTCATCCCCTACAGGAACACTTCAAACCATTTCCTTGTTCATCCACTGTCTTGTGAAGAATGTGCTCTCCCTCTCATATTCTCCAGTCAGATAAGATGACTGAATTGAAAGAAACAGGTATGATCTTGTCACTCTTATTTAAAACACATCAATTTATGTGTACTTAAAAATACTTGAATTCCTAAAGCATAGCTCAGTGTCCTATTATGGCTCTACCTCTAGTCATAATCTAAACTAGACTGCTCAGTGTTCCCAGAAATGGGATCCATTTTTTTTTTTGTTTCTGTGGCTTAGCATAAGCTGTTCTCTTAGCTGGACTATTTGTACTGTACAGTTTTTTCTGGCCCCTGTCTCCACTACCCCACCCCTTCCCTTAGTAGATGGAGTTACTTTTGAATCCGTATTTCCATGACACATTGCAAAAACCCCTGTCAAGGTACTAATCATGTATTTGCAGGAATTTATATTTACATTTCAGTCTCTCTTCGTTAACTGCAAGTTGCCAAGGTTGTCTTCTCAGCTTTACAAACCAGGATGTCTAAGAAAGTGCTTTGCATAAAACATAAACTCAGCAAACATTTGCTAAATTGAATTTTTGGACACTTAGCAACAGAAATATTTCAGAGTGGCTCATATTATTCTTGTTAATCCAATCAGCTTCAATCATCCAACATAGCTATGCTAAGGAGGTACAAGCTACTCCAGTGTTTCTGACATATTTTTATATGCATAGCAGTTATTTATTGGTCAAAATCACTGGGAAAATAATTTGTACTATGAGCATGCCCTATAATTTTTATAGACTATGTTCTTCTTATCCAAGTACAATTCACAATGCCATACTCAGAGATTATTGATGTTTATAGAAACATGACAATAGTGAGATTCTCTTCTCTCAAAGACTGAGTGTGATGTTCAGCTATCCATGATGGAAGGCCAAGTAGAAAACATGTCCGAGACTGTGATGTGATGATTTCTTTGTGCACAGATGATACAATTCCAAGTTGCAATGCACTCCATTAATTAAACAAGTCTGCATGCTCATAATTTAATTTGCTGAAAGAATTCACGAGAGGGATGGGAAACTGGGTTCCCTTGCTTCCCATAAATGTAATTGACATAATGAGCAGCTTTCTTCTCTTCTGAGTCACAATGCCTTACAGTAATACCTGCCTCATGTGATATCAAGTTCTCTTTGACTTGCACAGAGAAATAATTTCCTAAGTGCAATTCAACTCAATGTAGATAGATATCATCTGGCATGAGAGACTTCAGAAGTAAAGCAAATGAAAATGACTTCAATGAACTTGGTGCTTGGAATGGTAAAAACCTTAGTTCCATAATAATTCCCATGAAAATACTACATATTTCTCTCTCACTCTAAGTATTTTCAATTAAAGCTTGCAAAATTTAAAATGAAAAAGAAAACATCTTAGGTTAAAATGTGAAATATACTACATTTCATTTTGATTAGCAGATTATACAGCACTATCATATGTATTAACATACTGGATGTTTTACACATCAAGTTGTTGAAAGAAATTTTCTTATCATCCTCATAATCATCTTATTTTATAAATGATAAAACAGATGAGTTGAAGGATATAGTCATTTGACCAGGCTCATATTGTTCAAAAGCAGTAGAAGCTTGAACTGGAATATCTGTCTTCTTATTTCTAATGCTATGCTTTTTCCACAATGTAATTCTAAGATCATACAGCACTTATAATTGAGTTATGATCATACTAAATGCTCAGCAATTATATGCCCAGTGAATAGACACAATAGAATAAAATGCATAATTTTTATTATACCACTTTTAAAAAAATTTTAATTTATTCCTATTGCTGACCATTATAAGATTAAATGTCTTTATTACAAATTTCAACTTCCTCTAAGACTACAGTCACAAATCTTTGAATTTTTTTCTTAATTTTAAAATGATATTTTTAGACCTCTAAGATAAAATAACCAATCGAAGTAGAAAATCTTTTATTTTCTGAATATACTTTAGACATCTCATTCTATCAAGATTTTATGTTATTTTTTGTTTTTTTTTCTCTCCTGCTCCTTCATATTGGTTGTTTTTTCCAATTAATTATATGTAGCCTTTTCAGGTTTCCAATGCAATCTCTTTCTTTCGTTTCTGAGCTGCATTGTTCACAATCATAAAGAAAAATAACCAGGGAGCTAATAAATGTCATTTTTTACACGTTATATAAAGTATTTATAAAACACTAAGCAATGTTCAAGTATCTTTAGAATTGGCCATTTAAGACTTTAATATCTGGCACTGAGAAAAATAGTACTTTGAAAGCTTTCATTTTATACTGAAGCTATAGAAATTTCAGCACCTACTGATAGGTTGTGAACATTTACAAGTGAATGAAACAAATTAAATGACAAACTCCTACCAGTGTTTAAAACATAATATTTTAGTAGCTGCTTTATTTATTGAATAAAAATAGAAAACCAAGAAACTACTCAACGAACCTAGCTTTTATTATTCCTGTACCCAACTTGGTTATAAATTTTATTATATAGAGAAAGATATATGGTATATTTTCAATTAATTCAATGTATGTCTCAAATCTCTTAGTTTTTATGTTAGTGTCTATGAAGATAATAGTGAGTATATGTTTATATCTGTATATCTAAACATAGACCTATTATAACCTTCCTTTCAAGAAGGTTATTTGAAAATGTTAACCTTGGTGTTTTTCATTTACAATTCTCTTTTCCCTCTTCTGATCCTTCACCCACCTGAGCTAAAGTCTAGACTTAAGGAGGCTGCTATTTCAGGGATGGGATAATCTGCCAAACAAGAGTTTATTCAAGCACAGTTTGAAATAAAGGTTTCAAAAGCATGGGCTGTTGATACTTTGAAAGGATGCTCATCATAACATGTATGTTTATAACTTGTTATAAAGAAGAATGCCCATTATGGACTAAATGTTTATGTCCTTCTAAAATTCACATGGTGAAACCCTAACTCTCAATGTGATGATTATAGGGAGATGGCGCCTTCGGGAAGTAATTGGTTTCGTTGCGATCGTGAGGGTGGGGCCTCATGGTAGGATTCGTGCCTTTGTAGGAAAAAGACACCAGAGCTTTCTCACTCTTTCTGTGCCATGTAGGGTCACAGCAAGAATGTGACCATCTGCAAGCCAGGAGAAGAGTTGTTACTGGAACCTGCCCATAATGACACTCCGGTCTGGGACTTTTTAGCCTCCAGAACCATGGGAAAAAATTTTCTGGTGTTTGTTTAAGTCACCCAGCCTATGGTATTTTGTTATAGTTGACCGAAACAATGCCTAGTTAATTAAGTTTTCTTCTTCTGGGCTGAGGAGAGCTGTAAAAGGGAACAGCATGGGACCATGAGCGAGATCTGCCTTTGACTCCAGCTCTCTTCCTGTTCCCCATCTCCTTTTTCCATCACCAGAAATCACACAAAACCTAAATAAGATTATGAATGTGAAAGCAGACAATGACTTTGTCCTACTTCCCATCTGGAAATGGAAGGAAAAAAAGTAGCTTGCAGCATACTCTGAAAACCATGGTATAATGCCAAGGGCACTGTGTGTAGTGTCAGGACAGTGGGGAGCTGTGATTGCCTCACAAAAGTCTCTGGGGCTGCAAAGGACGCGTGCAAAGCAGCTACTGTTTTCCATGTCCACGGGAAGGACGTGCACTTGGACGACTGAAGGGCAGTAGACTCAGAGAGGCCACGGGGTTGGGATGAAGAAATCTGATCGCAGACAATACTGTGGGCAGCAGGCCAGATTTCATATGCAATTAAAGTAATCACAGGGGCTCCTCACAAGACCAGGCAGGGCAGTGCCAACTCTGAGGGTGCCAGTGTAGGCCAGATAATGAGGCCAGACATTCACCACCTTATATTGTTGCTCTTAATAAATCTCCAGAATTTTGCACCAATCCTAGAGAAGAAGGGGAATTAGATTGAGATAGTCCTTAATTAAGTACCTAAACGTTTTGGCAGTGAGGAAAATAATGATAAGCTTGAAATACGAAAATCCACCTATCTGTTGGGGGTGGTGACTCACACCTGTAATTTTATCACTTTGGGAGTACCCAAGGTGTGAGCACTGATTGAGCCCAGGAGTTTGAGCAACATAGTAACACCTTGTCTCTATAGAAAAATTTTAAAAATTAGCCACAAGTGACGGTACATGCCTGTAGTTCCAGATACTCAGGAGATTAAGACTGCAATCTCAAAAACAAACAAACAAACAAACAAATAAAAGAAAAGTTACATATCTAAGTTTTGCTCTGGAAATATTACAGTTGTTCTTGATATATCCATTCTAAACAATAGTATATGTACATAATTAAACTTCCTTAAGGATAGATGTCAAAGTTTAATAACAGTTCAATAATAAAGTGTAAGACAAAGAATTAAGTCTAATGAAGACTTGCCGTGTAAAATAAAATTTTGGGTGAAACTTTAACAAAGGTTTTATGCTGTATTAAAATTTAGGGAGTTTTATGATATCGGAATCATGAGAAGCCACTGTAGATTGTTAAATATGGGGAAGACATTATCATAGTGATGATTCAGGTTAATTTAGCAAAAAATGTGAACAATAGAACAATGAGATTTAGAGACAGGAATGTTACTTCAGAGGTTATAGCACTTGCCAGGCATAAGATAATAAGAAAAACAATAAGGCAGTAAAAGTAAAATATGGAAGCATTCACGAAGATTAGATTCATAGTATCTGAACTTGACTGGTGATCAGTTTCAGGGAGTGAAAGTTATGGAAAATAACTCAGATTTCAAAAGCTAGAAGTCCATGTGTATCCCTTGAAGGTACTTGTGAACTACCTTCAGTGATGTAAAAGAGGTGTTGGCGGGTGAATACTATCATGATAGTGAACATTTTTCTAGCTTAGGAGATGGGGGTACACCTAAGAGGGCAGACCAGAAGTAATGCACTGAAGAAACATCAAATAGAAGTAATAATTAAAGAGAAAGATGGAAGTGGGATTGCTGAATTAAGGAGTATAGGAAGAAAAACTCATCTGTGTGTAGGAAACAGAAAGGGAGAGAAAAATACATTAAGATGGTAAAGTAAGGAAGTGAAAGATCAGCAGAGTGTGCGGATGCCAAGCCATCCAAGAAAATCATCTCTAGCAATTGCTGCAAAGTCAAGTAGTTAATGTGACTCACTGCTAGGCTGTTGGTTCTGAGACTTATGTGGGATAATTTAGAAACTTGCTAGTGTCTTAAGATCAATTACTCACCAATGAGAGTGGCATTGAACTGTGAATGTTCCTCTTGGATTTTTCATGAAGACTGATGGTTTTATCTTGTCTTGAATTTGTTTTAATTACAGTTTGTATACATCCTGTTGCACCCTGAAATTTTTATTTTCCAAAAAATGGTTTTGCATTTTATAGAGACTAAATAAAGGTTCTGACTGAGTTGTACTTGTGGGAATTCCAAAATCTTTTTATAGGAAGTTATTTTAATCAAATAGTGTTGAGAATCAAGTTTCCAGTTGGAGAAAATAACAGAGACATGCAAATTCAGGATGTAGCTGTACAGAAACGTTAGTGGAGACAGAAAAATTGGAGTCATTTAGACATTGACCATTAAGCATCTGTATTTTTTAAAATGTTAAGACAGAAAAAAATACCTGTATGTCAACCCAAATTCTATTTAATTTAGTGAACTTTGGAGGGTAAACACATACCCAGTGTAATAGAGACTGCTCTCTGCTCATCCAAATCCAGGTTTTCTTCTTCTCCTGGACACCTAAGTTGCAGTTAGCTGTGGCCAGGACATTGGACTTGTAGTCAATAGAACATGAGCAGAAGGGATGTGTGATATTTCCAAGCCCGACATCCTAAACTGTAAATACTTTCCAGTCATAATCTTCCACGTTCTGTCCTATCAGCTGTTTGAATGGAATGCCTATTGGCATCTTAGAAGTTAAAGATGAAAGATCTCCTATCAGCCTGATTCTTCAGAGACTTTCTTGGAACAGAACCTCTACTGTGGATCTTAAACCACTCACTCTGGGAAATAGTGAGGATTAAATTCCTATTTTGTTTGAGTCATTGTATACCTTGAAGGTGATTCGTTAAGTGCTTGTGGTACCCAAAATTCATATATCCACTATTTATTTGAGCAGCATTTGGGAGCATTTGTCCCTCTCCCCTCCCCTGGACCCTCCCCTCCCCTCTCTTTCCCTCCTCTCTCCTCCCCTCCCCCATCCCCCTCTTCCCCTCCCCTCCTCCCTCTCTCTCCTCTCTTCCCCTCCTCTCTTCTTCTTCCTCCTCTTTTTCCTCTTCTGTTTCTCTTTCTTCTTTTTCCTCCTCCTCCTCTTTATTCTTCATTTTTCTTTCTCTCCTCCCCTCCTCACCCTCTCTCTTTTTTTCCATTTAATTACTATTCTTACACACATCCCTCGTCCAGGAGTTCCCATGCCAAAATAGAAAGGTAAGGGCATTGGCTATTGTTCTTACTTCGTATGGCCAGATATCATTATTCCCATACTGACTCCAGTCACCTTGCTAATTTTCAGCCCATAGACTTCTATGCACAAAGGTGTTTACACAAAACTCACATGCTTTCTAAATGTTTTATCTGGGAGATGTCCACCAGCATGTCTAGCTTCAAACATTCTTGTCATCTTTTACTGCTACTTCATCTACACATACTTCATTTGTGTAAACCGCTGTCACACGTTTAATTCTTTGTCTTGACTTAAGGTGGTAGGATGTTTTAAATGTAATTTGCTTTCTGAGCCACAGCTTCCAATTTACTTCACTACCTCACTGACTCCCCACATGAACCCTGTCTGCATTGATCTAAGTGCCACCACCATTTCCACAGCCTCCGCTCATTCTCTGAGCCTATAAGCCTTGTCTTGATACAGCATGTATCTAGCATTTGGATATCAGTATCTAGATGTTGGAGTCAATCACTTCAACCACTATTTCACCACTAACAATGCCCTCACTCCCTGCAATCTCCACCACTGTGGCTATTTTTATCTAGTAAAGAGCTATAGAACATTTACCATGGGTCTAGAGCTCAGTAGTGAGGTTGAAACTGGACTTATGAATCCAGGAGCCATCAGTACTTCATGACCTTGAAAATCATGAAACTAGAAAATGCCTTGTACTTAGAGAAAAGGGCCCAAGACCAAACCCCAAATTATTCTGCAGAAAGGGCTGGCAGAGAGAGCGAGAGAGTCCACTGAGGTATAAAGACTAATCCAGGACCAGTTAATATTACTGAAGGCAAAAAGTAGGAGTATCACTTAAAATACTTTGATTGCAAGCAACAGAACACAGATTAAGCTAACCTCAGAAAAACAAGTTGATGGGCAAAATACTTTTAAGTGCATAGAATTGAACAAAACTAAAAGAAATATTTGAATATATTGCTGATCTAAGTTACAGCAGTACATTCTTATCAGCATGTCACTACTGGAAGTAAGCAAGTTTAAATATTCTTGGATACTGTCTTCTTTCGGTTCAAAAGTTATAAACCCAAAAACTTGTTAGCCCAGGTTAAGAGTAAATATAGAGACCCACAAACCATATGTTTAAATACCATACACATAGCTAACGAATTTTCCACTGAAATATTTTCTCCTATCTGAACATACATACTTTCATATTGAGAAATATATGTATAAATACGGTTTTAACAGAAATTTGGCAAAATATGAAAAATGATTGAATCAAATCACTATTAACATGTTTAATGAATGATGGTATTAAGATACATGTAATTACAAATGATCATGTAGTTATTCATATAAAAATTTCTTTATTTCAGTAAAATTGCTAATTAAATACTTATTATCAAGCATTTCACATAATTTGATTTTTACTAACACATTATTTTTTAAAATGTAACGACTCAAATCATATCAAACCCAAAGCATATTTTCATAAAAATTGTAAATTGAAGTACCTGTAAAATTAGAAAAATCAAGGTAACTTTTTCATATTTTTAAATGCGTCATGTTTTGAAGGTGTTTGAAGTTGTTTTCAAACAACAAAAGGAAAAAATTAGATTATGATTAATTATATCATGATATGTTAAATCATTTCAAGGAATCTAAGCTTTCCTTTTAAAAACGATTTAATCATATTTTTAATGAACTTACAATTAAGAATTCAAAGAATATCTACTTACCACTATGAGAATTCATTGTCTTACCCTGGAAATATAGACTTGCATACATTCAAATTTGAGTAACAGGGATTTGCAGAAAAGTCCAAATGTTTCTCCACTGCTCCCTGCAAAGAGACACACACACTCACACACAGGCACATACCCAAATAGCATGCTAGTTACTTCATTCCTCTGAAATCGTAAATTGGAGCACAATAGCATAATGAAAAGCAAGAATGTCAGTCCCAGCACCACTGAGAAATGATAGCTCTTTCTCCACATTCTGAGGCTATGCCTATCTCTATATGGGCGGTGGGCATGACCCACACATTTTCACGGCATTTAGATGCAGTCATCTTTTCTTTTAAGAACACCTAATGGAAGATGTACCGAAGAGGTTTTATGAGGCCTGAGTAGATGTTAAGCTACAGGTCCTCCTGGGCCAGTGCTAAGCATGGCATCCAGGGTAACACTGATTATCGTGAATTCTGTAAACAACAGCTCAGGATAATACAATTCAGTCCTGGCATGTAGAGTGGTCTTAGTTGGGTGACCCTCTCATGTCAAATTGGTGTGTACAAATGAAATAAGAACAAATACAAGTCCAAAATATGAGCAGAAAGTTTTACCCAATTGGTTGGATGTGTTTTAAATAATTTAGGAATGAGCTATGGAAGATCCTTTTGAATCTGGCAACATAAAGGTTACTGGTGACTTGAACAAGATCAGTTTCACTAAAGTGGTGATGAAAACTCTGAGCGAAGTGAACTGAATTGTGAACGGAAAGCAAGGAATAGAGACAGAGGGATTTCACAAATCTCTTAAGAAATTGTGCAGTGAATGATGAGTAAAGAAAAGAGGCACTCATGTAAGAAGGATATAGCGTATCAGCACATTTTTGTAAAAGAGGAGATATTATAGTAATGTTTAATGCTGAAGGAAATAATCTAGCATAGATGGAATGATGGATGATTTAGCAGATGAGGAGGGTAATTGAAAGATCAAAGTCGTTGAACAAGGAAGATCGTATAAGCCAGAGGACAAATGGAAGGCTTGACCTCAGAATCGGAGAAAATGTGTAGACAGAGGACCATTAGGAGGATGTTGCAGAAATCCACAGAAAAGTATTCAGAGAGCTAGGATTTGGTACAGAGTTGATAAATTATCCAGATCCATATACACAAATTGTTTAAGATTCAAGAGTATTGTGATCTAAAACTTGAAAGATTAACATCACTTAGGGGATAGAAGGGATCTCAAAAAAAAAAAAAAAAAAAAATGCAAGACAAAGTCAGATGCCTCCATACTGGCCATGAACATATGACCTTCAAAGCGAGAGAAAAGAATCATGACTAGGGAGCTCTCAATAGAAATGAGAAGGCACGTTAGACTGGGTGCAATCTTCTCAAAAACACTGAGTTATAAAGAAGTGATGATGAGATGCCTAAGTAGAAGTGCCCTTGGGTAATTGAATCAGAGTTTGAGACTAGATATTGGGATCCGGGAGTAATCGGCAAATAATCATAACCTCCTCTCTTGCTTTAACTTGGTGCATTTTAAAAAAAAAAGGAAGAAGAAACCACTTTAATTTTGCATATATAATATGAATAGTTTATAGCAAAATAAAACATATTTTTTTCTAAAAATCGATGCTTACATGTTCCCTTAATTCTACATTAAGGACAATTCAACCATGTTTTGGACTTTTTAATAGAAAAACATTAATAATATAAAAATGTACACTGGAGTGTAGAATCATTAAATGTATGCATAGTAAGTTTCCTCTATTAAAAACATTTTTGTCTCTCTTAAAAGCAGTGTCTCTCTTGTTGATGCAAAGTGAGTTTTAGTAAACTAGTATAGTATAACAAGATTTAACTTTTACACCATTCTGATATATCTCAAATCTTCTGGTTTATGAAGATGATCATGACTTGCTTCCTAAATGAGCTAAAGTAATTTGTGTCACTTAAATTATCTCCTGCAACTAGGAGATAAAAATTCAAACCACATCTATTTGGTGAAGCTTAAATTATTACGTGTACTGTTGAAAGGTTCAAATTTTGGCTTTAAAAGTTTATAACAAAAGAATAAGGCAGCAAAAATAAGGGGAAGTGTCAAATAGAAAAAAAATATTCAAAGCACGTATTTGAAGAAAATATGCTGTGGAAGAAAATTGTCTAGTGGGATTGCAGTCTAAGTCTTCTGTACTGGAAAAATTAAAATCTACCACATTCAAAATTTCAAAAATTATAAACTGTGGAGGAATAAGAATATACCAAGTTTCGTATAAGTTCAACTTAAAATACACCAAAATGCTATTTTTGTTGTAACGTATTTTAAAGACTTTTTAAAAACCATTTTGAAGTAACCTGTATTTTTTACAACAGATTTATGGTGATATTCGAAAGACAGAACAGAGACCTACCCTATTCCTCAGACCCAATATCTTCTAACATTAGGATGATATGTTGATTACTAATGATGAACCAGTATTTTAACATTGTTTTTAACTAAAGTTCATATTTGGTGCAGACTTCCTAAGTTTTTATTTATTGTCCTTTTCTGTTCTGGCTTCGCATCCAGAATACCATATGACATTTTAGTTGTCATGGCTCCTTGGACTGCTCTTGCCTGTGGCAGTTTTTCTAACTCATCTCATTTTTAATGACCTTGACTGTTTTGCTGACAACTGGTCAGATACATTGTAGAATGTCCCTCAGTTAGAATTTGTCTGATGTTTTCTTTCATAATTAGACTGGGCTATCACACACATTACACCAAAGATACATGATACCAACAAACGCTGTTTGTATTGACCTTGATCATTGGGCTGAGATAGTGTTTGTCAGGTTTCTTGTCTGTACACATAACCTTTTCTTAACCACTTGCCACAGTGTACTATGGAAAGAAGTCACTACATGTAGCTAAAATCCAGGAACTGGGGAATTTTGCTCCACTTTTTGGAAATGGAGGATCTACACAAATTGTTTGAAATTCTGAATGGGATATTGGTGCCTTCTTCCCCATTTGTTTATTTTTGCCATCATTTATTTGTATCAGTATAGACACATAGACATTTATTTTTATTGGCTCATAATCTAATGCTCTTTTACTTGCTATTTACTTGCTCTGATTTTTGAGAGTTGGCTCTTCCAGTTTGCTCTTATAGCCCTTCGACATATCTTACCAATTTGGTGGCATTTTTCCTTTTGAGCCCTTCCACACATTTTGACATTTCCAGGTGCTCTGGGATTATCTCATATTTTGCTGCCTAAGTCCCAGAATCATCTATTTCACCAAGGAGGCTTGGTTCCTTTTATTAGAAAATGGTGTTAAAATCCAAGTTCTGGGAGGTAGGTGTGCTCATAGCTACAGGGGTGTCATTTCTTCCAGTTCTTTCACTGAGAGAGCAAGAAAATGTGTTTATATGCTAACCTGGGTATATACACACATCTATGAATATTTCTGTATGTAGCCATCTGAACCTATATTAAGCCAAGTAAGTTCATACTGATAGCTTCACTTCAAATCCACTACCACACAAATAATTCCAAACTCTTCAAATTGATACCAATATTTTAAAGTAAAAACAAAAAATATTCTCTTTGAAATATCTAAAAAAAAATAGAGATAATGCTTGAGCCAAAGGTTATTCCAAGTACATATGTGATTAACATTGGTGCAACATTTACTCATATACAGGTTAATACATTTGCAGTTGTGAAAAAAGCTCTGTACACAAATGAGCAATATAGATCTCCTCCAGGTGTGATGTGAAGTTTCTCACTACCTATTTATTTATAGCTTCTGAAATCTCACTGTATAAAAGACAGCTACTCTGGTGTTGCACATTCTTGATCTTTATGATCGCTCTATCAAAATAAAAACAAGCCTAGAAGGAATATCTGGATGGTTTTTTATAAAGCAAGCCAGTACCATTCAGCAGAATTATGATGCTCTGACTTCAGAAGAAGTTAATTGGTTGTTGGGCAGAGGACTATTTTTGGAGTGTGAGAAGGGTGAACAGATAGACTAAGAATAATGGTTTATAATCTCACGCAATGTTAGATCTGAGCATCCAGAAGGCAGCATGAAGTCACTAGGAAATTATTCGGGATTTTTACAAACTTGGGGAAAAAATGTAAAAGATTTCTTAGTAAGAATCTCGTAGCTTAAATGCCCTAAATTCTATCACTATAGGTGAAAGAATAATTAATTTAAACTTCACCAATGCAGAAAATTATTTTACATAAATTAAACATTGTTCAGTCATTGAGACAATTATTTGTTTCCAAAGGAAAAATATACAGCTTATCTTTGTGATATAATTATTACCCACAATTATTGATTAGTCTTTACAATGCAAATGAAGTATAACGATCTGGGCTATGTAATTCAAAGAAGAACAGTTAATATGTAAATAATCTTTATTTTATTAAAAAAAACTCATGTTAAGGCCTCCTGCAGGTTTACAGGTATTCTGGCTGTAGTAGGAGGGAAGGGGGGATGGGGTGAGGGGCAGCAATGTCTACCTGACTTTCTCATGCTAGCCAGTGGGACACATGTGTTACAGTCATCTTCACACAGAAGGGAAGAGAGAGGAAATGAAAAACAGCTAAATACGACGAATATTTCTCTCTTCCATAACTACCCATAAAAACGTTAAGGAAGTGTTAGAAATATTCAATTAAAGTTAGCTCCAGCAGGAAAAACGGAAATCTAGCTAATTAATCTATTTGTAAATTTATGAAAGGATCAATTCAGTATAGGTAATGTCTATCCACTACTTTATAATATGTATAATTTCTCCCCTCACCCCTGAGCTCCCCAACTCACCTATATTCTTTGGCTATATCTCATCTTCTGTAACTTCTCTTCAATATTTTGGTAGATATTTTCAGATACTTTTACCTCTATTAATTGGGATGCAAAACAGGAAGAGGCCAAAAAAGACCTAGATTATTTTTCATTTTTTCCTATTTGTTGTCTTGTCTATATTGCATGAAGGAAAGCATCAACATTTGTTTGTTCTGGAGTATAAGACAACTTTGTTCCTCAGGCATGACCATAAACAAAAGTCCAACAGAGTTACAGAAGGCTGGCAGACAGCAGGTAATCGAGGGTGGGATTCTGGAAGACAACACAGGCTGGAAAAATCAGATATTTTCAGCAGAGATAGGGAAGAATTTGAGGCCAGAGACAAGTAAGCTATGGCCAGTACCATAAAGCAGTTTCATTTTTAATTGTACATGTGGTCTGCAGACACGCATGTTTTCACTGCTGACACCGGAAATGTTTATTTAAAACGCAGATTTCTGGGCCATATACGGATTCACTAAATCACAATTCTTGAAATCCTCAATTTAGGAAGTTAATATTTTCATCAACATCTTATAGTTTGAGAATCGTGGCTATAGAGGTATAATGGTTCAAAAGCACATTTTCAGAAAATCTAAATAGTTAAGAGAAGTCACATTTGGTGCTATAGACTTAAAAATTTAGTTTTTTACTGACAATGACCTTGGAGAAAGATGATGGAGCTGATAAGCAGAGCCCAGGGGCAAGTCCAGCCCTAAAAGGAAGGTGATGGATGTCGAACCTTGTGCCAGCTCGCTTTTAGGTAGAGATAGGCGTTGGCACTCAGGTACTAATTGGTACCCTAAAACACCCAGAGACCTACGGACAAGCCCTGTCCTGTTCTGATGGAAGGAGGGGTAGAATGCCTGAATGACATCCTGTTTAATTAATTGAGTTCCTTGGCAATTGGAGGATCTGGAGTGAAAGAAAAAGAAGCAGGGAGGGAGGGTCTGAGAGGAAGCGTTTTCATATAAATTACTAACACACCTGGGATTTTGACTTTCTTCTGCATTCACCACGGCATAGCATTTCTGCACACAAAATTCACAGTTTACTTTTCACAACAGTCTGCTATGACAGAAAGAGAAGCAAGAAGGAATGTCAGTGGTCATCTTTTGATGTAATACCCCTGAGAAGTTTCAATTCCAGAGCACTCTTTTTACTCAAGATTTGCAAAGGCCTGGTGGATAGTACTGCTTTTGTGAAGGCCACTATCTTTGTTTATACTCTCCATCCTCAGGAAGTTGGACACTAACAAAAAGCCTCCTCATCTGATCACTGGGTGTCCTTTGATCTCAGTGTGCTTGGTTGCCAGTGTCTTGCCGCCATCCTTGGGCGGGCAGTCTGGGGTAGCCCGGCACACAGTCTCCTTGTGGAATTGTGCTTTCTACCAAGTTTCAGAGTCATGGCTGAGAGTCAATATCTCACTTCACATACTCTCTCTGTTTGTCAAAAGTACCATTCATTCATTCATTGAAAAGCATATTTTTCTTTTTCTTCCTAATTGATCTATTGGCATAATAATATACTTTATTCTATTAGTATTATAACATGAATTGTGCTTACCATTCCTCATGAATTCTTAGCTATTTATTCTATGCATTACAAATATGGCCATTATTAACTCAATATCTCAGGCTTTCATTAGCATAATTGTCATCATTATCTGCACACCACCTCATCCACACTAGGCAATTAGCCAATTCATTGGATCAAGTTACAGAGACAAAATAATTAATTAAGTTGCCTGAGTTATCTTCCACAGTCTATACTGATTGGGATAAAATGGTTTCTATAGGAGAGCAGTAGAACCAAGCGCAGAAAAGATCCCTGGAGTTCATCTCAGTTCATGACTAAATCTGTTAGGAGTAGCCAAAGGCTCTATCTAGCACATCCACAGCTCTTGCCTACCACTCAGCCACAGACGCTGGACATGGGAAACCAGATGAAACACATTCTATTGTCCAGAGGCAAAATGGTGCTGTTAGAGGAATGACTGATCTGAGAAGAGTGTCTGTATGAAAAATAAAGATTACATTCGTTGAACACTTACTATGAGCTATGGCATAGGTGTTTCTGCAAATGGAGCAACATTCAAGGAAGTAGTAGAAATTGAATAAGCTCTCCAAAACCACAAGGTCCATTCTCAGTAGCAAGCACACCTTCACCCAGGCCCGTGACTGTCAAGCCAACCTTCTCCACGCAGTGCTACAAGGCAATTGAAAGGCAGCTGAATTGCTGCTGAGTCAGGAAATGGATTCACGGTTTTTCAGTTTTCTTAATCAGACTCCTGTCATTTCCACCTTTAGGATAATTATGCTTCCTATTCAAAGAATGGATCTCAGAGGAAACTGCAAAGTGCTTGCAGTATTTTATACTGCACCAACTATTTAGGTCAGTAATTGCCTCGTTCTAATTAATTTAAAGATTCTTCTCACATGTGTATCTAACCTGAGCTCTTTGTGTTTCAGCGTGCTCCCCCTGAGCGTTTCCATTTGAAAATATCCAAGTGGCAGTCACCATAACGTGATTATGAATTATTTTTAATAAAATGAGCTCATGAACTATGTCCTAGGAGATGCAAGGGCAGGCGGGTGGGGTGTTCTTCAGGCGATAGGAACAAGCCTGCAAGGAACCAGTCCAACCTTTTCCAGGAAAAAGAGGTTTCAAGTTAATCCATCCACTGATCTACTCAGTGACTTGCATATAAACAATAAAACCACCTTAGCTTTCTGTTTACAAGCAAGAGCCACCTGTGGTCGCTGGTGGCCAAGATTTGACCGCCAGTTGCATTAATCCACAGAGCTTAAGACAGGAAGGGAAGGAGGGAGTCAGGAGACGGGAATTTTACAAATTGACTTAACATGAAAAGAACAAGGTTAATAATCAGAGCAGGAAAAGCGGGAGGGGAGAGGGAAACATTCTTGTCCCAGAACCCTCTGCTCTTTTCCGCTCGGTTTCTGTTACACCTTCTCAGCGAGCAAAAGCAGCTCTGTTCCACAACCTCTTTTCATCTTTACCAGTCTATTTTTGACTTCGTAACATTTGCCGACGTGGTAGCTGAATGTAAATCTTGGGTCCTGACTTTCAGTTAAAGGGACATCCTGGTCAACTATGATTCCGTGCTCTACTTTTTTCATAAGATTTGTTGTTGTACATAAAGTGAGCAGAACTACAAGTGGCTGAGTCTGCATTTTTGGATTAGATAATCCTTGGAGGTTGTCTGAGGCCAGTGAGATCCTGGGGTGACCTTGGAAGAGGGATACAGATTTTTCTGCATTGCCCAGAGGATCTTTCTTGGGAAGTTTTAGTGTGTTCCCAGTAAGACTCTAACTTCTTGTGTATGGGCGTCAACTTCTGGTATAAAATTCTCTAACATACCAAAGATAGTGTATGATCATGCAAAGTACACCAAATTGAGTGGCAGAAATACCGAATCCACTAACCAGCCAAGTCATTATCCTACTTTATTATTTCTGAATCCTAACCATTTTTGATATCAGGATACCCGTGCCAGTGCTATCTACCACATAGGGTTACTGTGCATTTCAAATGAGGTGACAAACACAAGAGCAGCAGACACATCCTCAGCCACCATGTAATTGTAAGATGTGTGTGTGTGTGTGTGTGTGTGTGTGGGTGGGTGTGTACATGTGTGCATTTAATCAGTTATTCATTTAGCAAATATTAAGAAAGTATTTATATGCAACACATACTATAATAATTGCTGGTCTTTGCCATTACAGTCCTTACATTTTGGTAGAAAATAGTGTAAGAGAAGAAGTGAAATTTCTGTTTATCCACTATTTGCCAGATTTTGGGGGCATTGTAAAAGGCATGTTTAATCTTTCTTATTATCGTCACCAACATCATGTTGGCCCTGATCCACTGAGCACTGACTATGTGCCTGGTGCTGAACCAAGTGCTTCTTATTAATTTCTTCAATCCTGGCCACTTGCTTGCTCATACGTCATACATAATAAATTCCAACTCAGGTCGTCCCAACTCTAAAACCCATGCTCCCATCCACCAGGGAACATGGACAGCCCCCAACTTCTGGGTAACAAAGCAAGATCATGGAAGTTAGGTATTGATCTAATGACTACGAGAGGAAACAAAACCAGGCTTTGAACCTGATTCATTTTCTTGTGGATTCATTTTCTGTCCACCATACTCTCTCAGCACCCCGTTGTGAAAATTCCAAACCATCAGAGACTCAGAATAATCATGTTGGATTTCAAAAGAAATTATTTGAAAGAGTTAAGCCTCAGAAAATGATTCTGTTTGAATCATTTTCTTTTTAAAGACTGTAAGAAATCTTATTTATGGTGTTTAATTTCACTTCTCATTTTATTAACATGACTGAGGTGGTATTTTTTTCTTTTCTGTTATAACCTGCTGATTTCTTAGGCTATATTATTTTATGATGCATCCTTTAATTTTTTTCTATTATTTCACACTGAGTGTTTTAATAAGTTTTTAGAAAATTTCCATTTCTTTCTCAGAAAAAGATTTCTTTCTTGGAAAGGTTTTCATTGGTGCATTTCCAGCTGAGGAATGGTCTCCATTGCTATATCAAAGGTTGCTAGCTCTCTGTTCTCTCCTATCTGTCTATGGAGAGGAGCTTTTAATATTTATTTCTAAGGGCTATTTTCTCTGCTTATAGCCTACTGTTGAAATGAGCAGCTCAATGAACTTCTTAATGAAGGTGGTTGAAGCATTTCATTTTGCTTTCCTTTCTATTGCTTTTGAGATGATAATGTAGTAAACAGTTTCAGTGATTTTAAAACTTGCTGTGAACTTGCAATGCCCTAGTAAATAATCCTGAAATCGTTAATTGGCATAAAGA
This sequence comes from Saimiri boliviensis, assembly GCF_048565385.1. NCBI lineage: Eukaryota > Metazoa > Chordata > Mammalia > Primates > Cebidae > Saimiri > Saimiri boliviensis. Next base: position 8,107,205 of record NC_133464.1, on the reverse strand, counting down.
GTCACTGAGCTAAGAATTATATTGTTTTCAGCAAATAGTCATGGTTTTTGAGCTTATATTACCTCTTCAATAAATTGTTCTAAATTCAATCTCCATAAGGCTTTTGTGATAAAAGCTACATCTGGGATTAACGTTCATTATGTATTGTATTCCAGTGTAATATAGAGCCCCAAACCTGTGACATTAGATCAGTACTTCAGCAGGAGAAAATTGTTTGAGAGAAACAGGAAGATTTTCAAGAGTCCTGTGAGAGTCCTGTTACACTATTAATTTGACTTTTGGATATTTATTATTTTCTTTATTACATTCTCCTGTGAACTTCAAGTAGGTTGAAGTTCTTTTTAAAATGTAGGCTCAGCCAGGCGAGGTGGGTCACGCCTGTAATCCCAGCACCTTTGAAGTCTAAGGCCGGTGGATCACGGGGTCAAGAGATTGAGACCATCCTGGCCAACATGGAGAAACCACATCTCTACTAAAAAGACAAAAATTACCTGGGCATAGTGGCTACTTGGGAGGCTGAGGCAGGAGAATCACTTGAACCCTGGAGGCAGAGGTTGCAGTGAGCCAAGATCATGCCACTGCACTTCAGCCTGGTGACTGAGTGAGACTCTGTATAAAAAAAAAAAAAAAAAAAAAAAAAAAAAAAAAAAAAAATAGTACTCTAAAATGTTGAAACCACATCTATTTTAGAGTCTTATATCAGCTGATAGATGCTTACTGCATGTCTAATATTCTCACTGAGTAAACCAATCTCTGGAAGTAAATTACCTATGATTAGAAGGTGAATTGTTTTTCAAGAAACAAGAATATGATAATTGTTTTTGGTAATTATATCCTAAAACAGGAAACTTGTCTTCTCAAAGGTAGGTAATTTTCCACCAGGTATGAGTTATTCACTAGGAAGGATCAGGCCAGACCATATCTATCTATTTATTATCTATCTATCTATCTATCTATCTATCTATCTATCTATCACAAATCCATCATTTAGCTAGCTAGCTATCATCACTGCCTTCAACAGAGGAATTCATTCAACTGAGGAACTGATACTGATGCATCCACATTATTTGAGCATGTATGGCATATCATGATGATAATTTTAATTGTAAGCAATCTAGATAAAACAAATTGTCTTTTCTCTTTAATTTCTTCTGATCTACTGTAAGTTAAAGCGTGCATTCAACATGAATAACAGGAGAATATCTCTGAAACAACCGCTAAAAAGTATAAGACAATGTTTTAGAATAGCGTCCACTGAAACGACAAGTTCAAGGACACACAGCCAGCCTCGGAAGTGGTTGACTGTGAGTAGACAGCATACACTTCTAAGGGCCAGACTCCTACTTGCTGTCCCGAGCAGAATCAGAAAGGTGTTCCGGGCCTCTGCTCTACACAATCGTAAGAGGAATTAATCACTTGTGCTCTCTTTTCTTGGCAGTATTTCACACTGGATACAAGGAGAATCTAGTTCTGGCAAATTCTGAAACGTCCAGGTTTGATTCAGCTTGATAGATTCCTGTTATAGGGGATAATACAGTCATATAAGGGAAACTGATCTATTGGTCAGATATGGGGAAGAAAATGCTGGATACTCCCATGAAGATTCAGTCTACAATCTTCGGAAATTCAAAGCCATTCGTGACTATGCTTCTCTTATTTCTCACTATCAATTTTTCCTGGAAAGTGTCTCTTTAATTTTTGTCCCCAAATCTTTAATTACATAAAAACTATCCTGGGCTCTGTGCCTACCATGTCCTGCACACTGATATCACGACCTCTTCTTACTGGATGATCTGCCTGAGTCCTATATTTGTACAAGTAATTATTCTAACTAGTGGCTCTTCATTCCACAGAAGTTAAGGCAATTTTTAAGAGGAAAAGCTCTTATTCAGATTGTCAGAGTCTTGTAACCCTAATCAGCATACTAAATATTTTAGTTCCTTACCTATAAAATTGGAAACAAAAAATTGTTTCACTACTTTACTCATTAGAAAACATTTATTGAGATCCTTCTATGAGGCTGATGCTGCTCTAGATCTGAGAGATGCATCAATGAACTAGACAGGAAAGCTGCCCACCCTCATGAAGCTTACATTCTAGTGTGCCAGAGAGAAGATCCAGGAAGAAGGCATATGTGTCCTCTACCCTTGAGGACCTCAAAATGCTAGAGGGACAAAAAAAAAAATGAGTCATTGTATAGGCAAATAGCAGCATTTGAAATGGATATAATCTCTTTCATCCTCAATGTTTGCTATTAAAAGCTGTGAATTATGCATGTAAAGAAAGATAAACAAAAGAATCTACATTTGCTTGAACATTCCTTGTGAAAATAAGACAAATATTATGAGGAACTGGGAGTGATTAGTTTATAAAGTCATTGAAAGCATGACACTGGGAGTGCCCAGCTCAGTCCTTGGCACACAGTAAGAATCCATTAAAAGTTAAAGGCGAGTAGAAGCACTTCCTTAGTTGAATTCCAGCCTCCTTTGTCAGTTCCCGCCCCAGCTAATCCACCCCACCTTACTTACCCCTATGTAAAAGCAATATGCCAGCATTTTGGGACCAGGAGTTATCTGACCCTGAATCAGCAAATTAGTTTAAAATACTTCTCAAATTCTGCTTCTTATTTTACATTTTATTCCCTTTCATCAATATAATGCTTAAAACCAGGACAATTTTGTGTAGGGAAAACCTGTAGAAGCAGCTTATAAGTCAGAAAATTAAATGCACTTTTATATTAGATAAAACTTAATGGTATAGAATTTGATTTTATTGTATATTCAGGCTTTGAAAATTTATCCTGCTAATGTGTACATAGGATGAAAATAGAAATGCTGTTAGCCACATCTGCCCACTTTTTTTTCTTCATTAAGTGCTTTTACAATATTGCATGTGAATATCTTTATATGGGATAAGGACTTTCCATCTTGCCAAAGCCCTAACAAGCTATGTTTTTTTTTTTCACCTGATGTCTGTATTCATTTAAATTATGGACTTGCTCCCTGTAGCCACATAAGGTTGCCATTTCTGATAGTTAAAAAATGATAACCTTCTCCTTATCAATATATTTGATTGAAAACAGCATAATTTCTCTGCAGTACCATCTACCCAAGAGGCTAAGGTGGGAAAATCACTGAAGCACAGAAGTTTGAGTCCAGCCTGGGAAGCATAGTAAGACCTCCATCTCTAAAAATAAAAGTGCTAGGCTATAATGCCTAGTACGCCTAGTACTCATAATATTTATGCCATACGAAGAGGAATCTGTATTAAACTCTTATCAAGGTTTGATTAGGACTCTGATCAAACCTTGATTAGGACTCTGATCAAGCTAGCTGAAGGAAAAGTAAACACTAAGAAACAGAAAAAAAAAAAAAAAAAAAGACAGCAGCAAAACACACTGGTCCTTATCCCCATCACCAATAATACTAAAACCCTAAAACCACCCCATACTATCTTGGATAATGAGAAAAAATATAATTAAATAAAAATGGTATTTTAAAAATCCACTATTGTGTTTATAATATACAATCTATAAAGCTAACCAAGGCAATTTCTGGGGCATGGCTGTTGTTAGAGACAAGATAATAAAACTTCGTGGTGCTCTCAAATTATATTAGACATTTATGTTGTTTGTTTATTGCAAATAATTAATATAATTATATTCCTACAGGAAAATCTTTCTGCATCTTGAATTCAATGATATCATAAACTTCTAGAAAATAAAGTCTAGGACCCCTCAGTTGAAATTTACTTTCTTGCTAGAAGGAGATCGGGACCTGTTTGTGAACAGTTCATTCTAGAATTATAATGAGATACTGTAGAGGGTGAGCGTAAGTGTTTTAGGTAATCCTCATGAAAATCACAAAGCAAAACAACAGTAGATACAAAAATAAATAAATAAAGAGAAAAGAATAAAAACATATCTCTACAGAAAAATCATCAAATCACAAAGAAAGACAGCAACAAAGAAACTACAAAACAATAAGAAGGCTGTTAACAAAATGTTGGTAGTAAGTCCTTACCTATAAATAATTATCTTAAACCCAAATGGATTAAATTCTTCACTAAAAGTACATAGAGTAATTTAATGTATATAAAAAAATGCTCAATTATATGCTTCCTAAAAGAGATTCACTTTGGCTTTAAGGAGTAGCAATACATATTTCAGACAAAATAGACTTTAAGTGAAAAACTGTAACAGGAGATAAAGAAGGCCACTATATAATAATAAATATAATCTTTACTATTTATCAAGAAGTTATAAAAATAATAAATATGTATGCACCCTCTTTCAGAGCATCTAAGTGTATAAACAAAGTATTAACAGATTTAAAGAGAGAAATAGACAACAATACAGTGCTAGCAGGAAACTTCTATACCCTCACTTTCAACAATTAATAGATCATCTAGACAGAAAAGCAAAAAGATTGGACTTTATAAAGATTCTTTGAATTTGTGTTTACATAAGGACATTTTAGACCGAATGGACCTAACAAACTTATGGAGAATATCCCATGCCATAGAAACATACAACCTACCAAGACTAAATTATGAAAAAATAGAAAATTTGAACAGACCAATAACAATTAAGAAAATTATATCAGGAATCAAAAACATCCTATCAAAGAGAAACCCAGGACTTGATGCTTTAATTGATAAATTCTACTAGACATTCAAAGAAAATTAAATATGAATCCTTTCCAAATCCTTCTTTAAAAATTAAACAGAAGGAAGTACTTCTAAACTGATTTTACAAGGCCAGCATTACCCTGACAACAAAGCCAAACAAAGACATTACAAAAATAAAAGGAAATTATGAGCCAGTATCAACTATGATATGAACAGAGATGCACAAATCCTCAAAAAAAAAAAAAAAAAAAAAAAAAAAAAAAAAAAAAAAAAAAAACTAGCAAACCAAGTTTAACAGCACATTAAAAGGGTTATATACCATGATCAAGTGAAATTTATTTCAGGGATACAAGCATGGTACAAAATACACAAATCTATGAATCTGATATATCACATTAACAGAATGAAGGATGGAAATCGTGTGATCATCTCAATAGATGAGATAGCTAAAACAATCTTGTAGAAGAATAAAGCTGTGATTTTTTTTTTCTGATTTCAAAGTATATTACAAAGCTATGGTAATCAAAACAGCACATTACTAGCTCTAGCTTAAAGAAAAGCACATAGACCAGGGATACGGAATTGAAAGCCTAGAAATAAAAGTGCCAAGAATACACAAGGAGAAAATGATAATGTCTTCTGTAACTGGAATTGTTTCACAACAACAACAGCAACAACAAAAACAGAAAGGAAGACATTGGACCCTTGTCTTACCCATACATACAAATCAACTCAAAATGGATTAAAGGCTAATAATGTAGGAACTGAGACGACAAAATTTCTAAAATAAAACATATGGGAAAGGCTCCATGATATTGGCCTTGACAATCAATTTTCGGATATGACACCAAAGCACACATAACAAAAGCAAAAATAAACAAGTGAGACTACATCATACTAATAAGTTTCTGCATGGCAAAGAGAACAATCAACAAAATGAAAAGGCAGCCTACAGGATAGAAGAAAATATTTGCAAACTATATATCCGATAATGGGCTAATATACAAAATAACCATACACTAAAAGATCTATACACAGTTGGGCATGGTGGCTCACGTCTGTAATCCTAGCACTTTGGGAGGCCAAGGCAGGCTGATAACCTGAGGACAGAAGTTTGAGACAAGACTGGCCAAAATGGTGAAACCCTATCTCTACTAAAAATACAAAAGAATTAGCTGGGCATAGTGGCACATGCCTGTAGTCCCAACTACTCAGGATGCTGAGGTAGGAGAATTGCTTGAACCCAGGAGGCAGAGGCTGCAGTGAACCAAGATCATGCCATTGCACTCCAGCCTGTGCAACAAGAGCAAAACTCCCTCCAAAAAGAAAAAAATATATATGCATTAAAACTGTAAAACATTGATGAAATAAATGAACAATATACAGTATAGGCCATCTACGACAAATTCAGAGCTATTATCATCCTCAATGGTGAAAAGTTGAAAGCTTTTCTTTTGAGATCAGGAACAAGACAAGGATGCCCATCACCACTTCTATTCAACATGGTATACTGAAAGTCCTAGCCAGAAGAATAAAGGACATTCTTGCTATGCCTACTTTGTTGAGAGGGTTCTCATCATTAAAAAAAAAAAAAAGTTGAATTTTGTCAAATGCTTTTTTCTGCATCTATTGAGATGATCACATGATTTTTGTCTTTCATTGTGTTAATGTGGTATATCACATATGCCAGGAATGCATATAATGTATGTAGGTACTAGTCTATTTATGGGTTAATCAATTGTTTATGTTATTGGTAAAGCTGGAGGTCAGCAATAGGCTATTTGTAGTTAAGTTTTGGGAAAGTCAAAAGTAAAACATAACTTTACAATGGTGAGAGGACAATTCTCCTAATTCCTGTGTTATTTCAAGGTCAATTATTGAATGAAATATTACACAACCTTTAAAAAAAGGAAATTCTGTCATTTTCTATGGATGAGTCTGAAGAAGGTAATGCTCTTTGAAACAAGCCACTCACAGAAAGTCAAATACTAAATGATCTAATATATATGTAGGACCTAAAAAAAAATTGCCACATAAATAAATAATATAATTTAAAAATGGGAAAAGAACTTAAATAAACATTTATCCAAATAATGTAAACAATTGGCCACGAGGTATATGAAAAAATGTTAAATATTGTTAATAATCAGGGAAATGCAAATCAAAACCACAATGGGGTAACAATTCAAACTGTTTGGATGGCCACTATCAAAAATTTGAAAGATAACATGTGTTGTCAAAGATGTGCAGAAAAAGAGACACTTACACAATGTGAGTGGAAATGTAAATCAGTACAGCCATTACGGAAAAAAGTATGAAGTTTCCACAAAAGAAAATAAATATAAAACTATACAGTTATGTAATTTTTTTCTGGGTATATAATTAAAGTAAATATAATCACTATTTTGAAGAAATATCTGCATTTCCATGTTCACTGTAGCATTAACCACAAAGCCAAGATGGAGAAACAATGTGAGTGTTCACTGACTGTTGAATTGATAAAGGAAGTGTGGTGTATATTTATGTATGTATATATACACAGTTGATCTGTGAACAACACGAATATGAACTATGTGACTTCAGTTATATGTAGATTTTTTTCAATAAATATACTGAAAAATTCTTTGGAGATTTGTAATGATTTGAAAAAATTTGCAGATAAACCATATAGCCTAGAAATACTTTTTAAATTGAGAAATAAAGGATGTATCATAAATGCATAGAATATATGTAGTTAGTAGTCTATTTATGGGTTAATTAAATGTTTATGTTATTGGTAAATCTTACAGTCAACAATAGCTATTGGTAGTTAAGTTTTTGGAAAATTAAAAATTAAATGTAGATTTTCAACTGTGAGGTGTCAATCTCTCTAACCCCTGTGTTGCTCAAGGATCAATTGTAGAATGGAATATTACTCAGCCTTTAAAAAAAAAAAAATTCTGCCATTATGACAACATGGATGAATCTGGAGAATATAATGCTATTTGAAATATGCCAGATACAGAGAGACAAATACTGAATGATCTCACTCATACGTGGAAGCAAAATAGTTTAAATTTATAGAAACAAAGAGTAAAATAATGGGATGAGGATATGAGAAATGGGAAGATGTTGGTCAAAAAGTACAAACTTGCTGTTCTAAGATGAGTAAGCTCTGGAGATTTAATGCACAGCATGGAGACTATGGTTAACAAAAATGTGTTGCATACTTAAAACTCACCAAGATACTAGAGCTTAAGTATTCTTAACATATGTACACAAAGGCAACTGTGAGATAATGGCTACATTAATTAACTTGATTGTAGTAATCATTTGACAACTGATAGAGTTTGGAGATTTGTTCCCTCCAAATTTCATGTTGAAATTTGATCCCCAGTGTTGGAGATGGGACCTGGTAGGAGGTTTTGGGGTCAACGGGAGGATTCATCATGAATGTCTTGGTGCTGCCCTCAAGATAATAGGGGAATTCTTGCCTTATTAGTTACCATGAGAATTGATTGTGAAAAAGATCCTAGAACCTCCACTCTTTCTCTCCTTCTTTTCTTTCTCTTGCTTCTCTGTCATCATGTGATCTCCATATAATTGCTCCATTTCACCTTTCTCCATGAGGGGAAGCTGCCTGCAGCCCTCCCATGGCACCAAGATGCTGGTGCTATGCATCCTGTACAGTCTGCGGAACCATGAGCTAAATAAACCTCTTTTCATTATAAATTAGTCTCAGGTGGCCAGGTGCCATGGCTCAGACCTGTAATCCCAGCACTTTGGGAGGCCGAGGCGGGCACATCACAAGGTCAAGAGATCGATACCATCCTGGCCAACATGGTGAAACCCCGTCTCTACTAAAAAATTACAAAAATTAGCTGGGCGTAGTGGCACGTGCCTGTACATCCCAGCTACTCGGGAGGCTGAGACAGGAGAATTGCTTGAACCTGGGAGGTAGAGGTTGCAGTGAGCAGAGAGCATGACACTGCACTCCAGCTTGGCTCCTGGGACAGAGAGAGACTCTGTCTCAATAAATAAATAAATAAATAAATAAATAAATAAATAAATAAGTCTCAGGCATCTCTTTATAGCAAAGCAAAATGGACTCAGACAACAATTTATATGTATATCAAAATATTAAGCTGCATACCTTAAATACATACAGTTTCTATTTGCCATTATACCTCAATAAAACTGGAACAAAATGAATTATACTAGATGTAGAAAATGAGCGTAAGCATTTAAAAACTTTTATAGAAATTGGATATCACTGTATCGTTTTAGCATATTTTATAAAAATATGAGCCTTCCATGAACTGGAAAATTAAAAAACAAAAACAAAAATTGGCCCTTCACCACAGATAATTTGAGAGTCCCTCTGAGATTATAACAACAAAGCACTATAAATTTACTAAGCATCAGTATGCAAATTTACTAAGAATAGGGATTTTTTTATCAGATAGATCTGGGTTCCGTTCTGGGTTGGCCATGTGATGGGTGTGTAATCTAAGGATAAGAGTTTAACTGTCTGAAACTAAGTTGTTCATGTAACTGAGGATGAAAATAGTATAGACTTTAAGTGTGCTTTTTCAGGAATAACATGACATAATGTTTGTAAATAAATCAGCATATTGCCTGGAATATTTTTTTAGAACCTTGTTACTGCTAGAGAACAATACAACATTTATACAATTGCCCTCTGAAAAATGCAAGGGTTTAAGGTACTGACCCTTCCTTCCTGCACAGTTAAAAATTCGCATACAACTTTGAGTCACCAAAAATGGAACTACTAGCAGCCTGCTGTTGACCAGAAGCCTTAGTGATAACATAGTTGACTAACACATGTTTGTATGTTATATATTATATACTGTATTCTTACAATAAAATAAGGAAGAAAAAATTTGAAATATGTCATTTGAAAACTTAATATGGTATTAAGAAAATCATAAAAAAGGGAAAACACATTTACTATTTATTAATAGGAAGTGGATCATCATGATGGTCATTCTCATGGTCTCTACATTGAGTTGGCTGAAGAGGAAGAAAAAGAGGGGTGGGTCTTGCTGTCTCAGAGATGGCAATTCATCTGCAAGTTTTCTCAAATTGTCACAAATTTCCAGAAAAATTCCAATGATTTTATTTTTAAAAATCTGTGTATAAAATCTGTGCATAAGTGAACGTGCACAGTTCAGACCCATGTTGTTCAAGGGTCAACAGTACCTGAACTGCACCTATCACGTACATAAAACTTTTGAAAAACAATAGACAAAGCAAGCCTTGTGTATTTTCCTAAGATTGATTATAATAATCAAACAATTTAGTTTTTATATGGATATCAGATGATCTATCAAATGAGTATTATATCTTCTATCATTACAGACATAATTAAATCATCCTAATAAAAACACTGTGCTGTGGGTAAAATCACATTTGTAATCCAGGGTTATTTTGTGTGTCATATTCAAATTTTTTTCTCTTTTTTCTCTGTCACTAGAAGAAACAAGCACACACATGCATGTTATATATACATGTTTGTGTGTGTGTGTGTGTATACACATATGCATCTTTCATTTACTTTTCTTTCCATTCTTGGTTGTATCAATATCCTCTGTGCCAATTTTTAAAGCAACTATCTCATGCTGCAATAGGTAATTTTCCATGTCCATTTTAAGTTTAATATTTCTCACTAGACCCGTCTGCAAATGTGCTTTATAGGGCCATTATCCAGTTCCCTTAGTGAGATAGATGTCTTTCCTTGGGCAATTGAAGCAAGGTTACCCATTTGTATCATCCAAGAGTCAAACCCCAAGTTCTATGTGTGCATGGAAAACTATGTCTCATGAAACAGTTTTCTGAATCGTCTTTAAAGCCATAGTAACTAATGGAAAATCTTAGCCTCCTGTGAGAACAACAATAATAATAAACATTTGTACTTTGCTTTAAATATGCAATATGCTTTTTTTGTAATATATTGTTTTATTAACTCCTCACAAGCCAGTGAAATGAATGATCTTCTCAGCTTACGAAAGAGCTATACAAGCTCAGAGACAACCGTAGTCTGGCTATTAGAGTGTCCATCTGTTAGATGAGAGCATCCCTGGACCAAGAGTTATCAAGGTAATAAGTGCTGGTTATTTCTTTTTAATAGATTGTTTTTTGCTAAAAGACATTATGTCCCTCCAGTTCACTAAGCCCTATGTACCTGTCTCAATTCTAGATTATATTTGATTACCGGATTTTCTTTTAATAAAACATTTATAATCATTTCCTTTATTATATCGATGTGCCTGGTTCCAGGAAAAATAAAGATTCATTAAATGATCAAATGCCAGTAGTAGTTTTGTTTAAGGCAGTAGTGTCATATAAATATCCAAAAGTGCATTTTAAATTATCAATGTGGCTGTTTTACACAAACTAGAAAGATGAGCAGACATAAGCACAAAGCAGAAATATGTCTTGCCTATGAAAGTTTTCTAGGTATCGAAATTGAAACAATAAAGAAATGAATAGGTGATATTTACAGGAAGTTTGTCTAAAACTTAGCCATTTTGTTGTTTATTCAAAAATTTAATTTGACGTATTTTCCCCAAAGGAATAAAACGAGTAAGTGATCAAGTCAGGCCTGAACCAAGTTTCCAGACTCCAGATGCACTTTTCTCCCTCCCTCCATGCCAGCAAGGCAGCCAGAGAGCCCGTCTCCATTACTTAATGTCCACATCTCGCCAGCACGTCACATCTATAATCCGGGCTGTCTACCTAGGATCACGGGTGTGTTGAACTACAGAATCTGAAAAGCTTGAGATTGTGTTTTCTGGGGTTGGTATTTAAGCTTGTCTGAATATGCCACTTTCTAGCCAAACAAACCAAACCCCAAACGAGGGAAATCTGCCAAGACAAACTTTCAAACCCAAAGTTTAAAAACACTGGAATTACTGTCATGTAGCACTCCAATGTAAATGTTGTCACATCAGGCCAGACTATCAGCTTAGGAGAGGCCAGAATTGTGGGAGGAGTTGATGGAAAATCATTCGCTGTCATTGACTGGTCCTGTTGACAATGGCAGAGAACACCATCTGCCTGCTCCAACATTCTTTCTCCCCTTTCTTCTTTAACAAAACCCTGAATTTTAGGCAGACACATTGTTCTCCATGCCACAGCCTCTATTTCCTGGAGGTCCTCTTCCACCTTCACTCCCACCGCTTTGATTCAAACCCTATCACTTCCCCACAAAGTTGAGGCACAAGCTTCCAACATTTCTTCCTGCCTCCTGTCTTGTCTACGTAAGTATCATTTTTCACATTGCTGAAGGTGATCTTTAAAAATAATAATAATGATAATAATAATAATAATAGAATGAAAAGACAAGACGTAATTATGTATTTTCTTTAGGATTTTTTAAATATTTGTTACATTCTTATAATGATGGGATACAACACAATGACCATCTGGAAAGAAGAAAGGCAGAATTCTTTTTTTACTTAAAGTTCCAAAAAACAGAAGGCAGCCATGCAGGGCCACAGACCGAGTTACACTCAGGGAAAGAGTCACAGAGCTGGAACTGTAAAAGAAGACCAAGGTATGGCAAGCAATGAAAGTTAACTAGGATTTGGGAGGTTTTTGTGGGTTAGGTTTTTTCATTTTCTTTCTTTCTTTCTTTTTAAATAATTCTGTGAGCTTAATGAAAAAAAAAGACAGTATTTGTCCATTCAGACATTGCTATTTAAAAAAAAAAAAAAAAGAAAAATAAATTCAAAGCCAATCATGTTTCTTTCTCTGCTGAAAATTCTTTAATGCACTCTATGATTTATACCAGGAAGGCTTAACTCCCTAGCTTGGCTCATAGACTCTTCAAATATCTGAGCCCTGGCTCTCTTTCCAACCCTATCCCTTTGCCACTGTCTTCCAGTATATCCTGTATTACAAAAATATTATATTTTTTCAAATTTAATTTAATTTAATTTTAAGTTCTGGGATACATGAACAGGTTTATTATATAGGGAAATGTGTGCCATGGTGGTTTGCTGCACCTATTAACCCATCACCCAGTTATTAAGCCCTGTATGTATTAGCTATTTATCCCGATGCTTTCCCTTCCCCTGCCCCTGACAAGCCCCACTGTGTGTGTCGTTCCTTCCCTGTGTCCATGAGTCTGCATTGTATTTTACGAATCTTCCTGAACAGGCCAAACACCTATACACTTGTTATTTCTTCGTCTCTATAAAAACACTTACTCATCCTTTATGAAACTCTGAAACCTCTCTTGACCCTACCCCTGTTTTCTGGGCAGAAGCCAATATTTTCTGCTATGTTCTCAAAGAGTATTCTATACATTCCCATTTTATAGCTCTTAGAAGATTTTTATGGCTGATTATTTCCAAAAACTATCCTTCTTGAGGAAAACGCTGTTTTTCTTGTTCATCTTTCTATACTCAGGGCTTTCCGGAGCATCTCAATCAAAGGAGGCAGTCAATTTACGTTTGATCGCTGCCTGGCAACAGACAGTTGGTGGATTTTGGTGAGTCCTTGATCATTTTCGCAATGCTGACATAACTTCTTTCTATCTTTCCTCTAAAGATCTCACATTCCCTGGGAATAGGAGATTCCCTGAGCTATCAAAATACTAGCAAAAATCTCCTCTAACAGCATGCAGCAGGTTCAGATCCTTGACAAAAATCCTCTCTTACAGTGTTAACTTGGAACTGAGTCATATGCTTTTAAGATTGAGACAGACTGGGATAGATACCCTGTGGTCAGTACTACTTAATTTCATTAGCTTAACTGATATTCAGAATCACTCTGTGAATTAGATGATCTTATGAATCTAATTGTATTATTATTAAAGTATATTTATGTAGCCATGGTCATCATTAGCAAAGATTACAGTGCGCAGGTTCCAAAATTCTCTACATGGGAACAATTCATTAATTGATGTAGTTGTTCTATGTAAAAAGCAAATTTCTGTCTCTTCAGGGGTATTCCCACATATGTTTCCTAGAGAATCTTAAAAATCCTTGACCTACTTCACAGAAACCTTTGCTATTACCGTAATAAACAGCAGACAATGCAAGAGAGTGAATCCAGTAAAAAGTCATATCCTGATATGACCAGATTTTCCTAAACAGTGGTCATAACATACCAGGAACACTCAAAGCTGTAAGTAGAACATTCCAAAACTTGTATCATAGCCACATAATTGTTGCTTTTATTTTTTTCTTCAGGATGTACTGAGATTCCAGAGAACGAGAAGTCTGCCAATACTTATCCATGAATTCATTTTTTAATCCACTCAGATACCTAAGTGCCTCAAGTTCATTATTAAGGCTTAAGTGAGAAAAAGAAAAATCACAGAAACTTTGGAAACACTTATTCTAACTACTAGGTTAATACTGGGTACTGGTAGCCATATTAAATGCTATTGTTATTTAGAACATTGTGCTGTGCTGCTAGTCAAAATTGTCTTGCTCATTTTCTTGATCCTATAGCTAAAAGTGTATCATTGCATCCTCATTCTATTGTAGTGAAACAAATAACTAATTGCCCTTGCACCCTTAATCCATGGTCTGTTATTAGTATTTTAATTGGATGTCAGTTTATCAGACCATTTTCCAAAGTTGTCACCCGATCAGAGCAGAGATGTCCAGATAGTGGTGGCTTGAAGATGTCCAGGTAGGACCAAAGGTAACAAACCTGGGCGTGATGTCATAATGGCTTCCATGGTATTTCTGCAACTGAAGAAACAATAACAAGATTTATTGAGTGTCTATTTCATGCCAGGTGCTATTTTAGGCAATTCATATATGTTACACATTCAATAATATTCCAGTATTCTCAGAGGTTAGTGCATGGTCCCAATTTCATAAGTAAACACATTGGAGCTTACAGAGCTTAAATATCTTGCCCACAGTCATAGAGTTAGTATAAACATTATCACTAGAATTCAAATTGGATATATTTGAGTCTGAAATATACTCTTTTGCTAAGTTTCATAAGGGATAATCAGTTGATCATTATCAATCATGACCATTGGTTTGTTTGAACAAGTGTATCAGGTCCTTCTTGTTTTATAAAGAGTAGGATGTTTTATCTGTTTTTTTCTTTAACAAATATCTGTGAAGCACCTACCATGCTGTACATAAGGCCCTTTTCTACTTGCTAGGATATAGTTGTGAAGAAATTGAAAAGTCTTTGCTCTTATCAAGTTTCTTTAATAGTGGGAGTGGAGGCAGTTTTATTACCTGTGATTTCTGCTCTGACTGCAGGTATTTTCAATATTGACAGAAATACACCATATTGTATACTCTCTAGGGCATATATTGAAAAAAACTATATAATCCACAAATAGTAAGCAACTGAAATATGGTTGTGTTTAAAATATTTTCCCCCTTGTTTCCACATCCATTAAGAGAATGTGTATTGGCCAAATGAACTAAAAATGTCAACTCAACTATTAATACTTATAGCATTTAGCATGAACTGTCAGTTTTCAAACATGTCAATAATGCAATGCCCAACTACATATTTTGGCCTTCTACACACAGAAAAATGATGTAATCATGTGCATTTGTAAATATCTTAGCTAAGTCACCAATGGACCTCTAAGGTCTTGTTTAAGTTATTGAATAAACATTTCATCTTGTACATGCTTATGAATGAATATATGTCTACCTCTGAGATGATCGTGTTAATTTTATACTCAAAATATTATTATTTTCCAACTTAGATGCAATTGTTTTTGTATAACAGAAGCTACAAAGATAAAAGTTGCATCTCTAATTTGCTTCCTAATTTTTAGTATATTTAGGTTTTTTGGAAGAATATAATATATAAAATTTATGGTAGTCTACTATACAATATGAACAAAAAATAAATAGGGTTTAAGTTAACATTTTTACTTATCTGAATAACTCTCAGGTTTGTTTCACTAAGGCTTTGCTGGAATAAAGGATTAGAACACAGTATAAGTTCTAGGAGACCAATATCCAATATTTTTTGAGTTTTTCTTTTAAAAAACCAAGAGCATTTTCATGTTTTAATTTTATGCTTATTTATATTGCAAATACTGTCTTGACAATTTGAAAAACATCATACACTCAGAGGTCAAATACTTTAACAATTTTTGCCAGTAATGCACTGAACATACAAATTAATAAATGGGTCATTACAATGAATACATGGAAAGCAAAGGACTACACCTGTTACTGGTAATTTTTACCAAATCCACTTGTTAGGATTAGCATTATGCTTCTATTAGCTGTCACTATCATTGGCTCTTTTGAAGTCATATTCAGGTCGTCACAGTTTTTCAGTTACAAGGAATCCATGGTTGTAATGTGTAATTCTATGTAAATTCACAGATCTGGCTGGCACGGTGGCTTAAGCCTATAATCCCAGAACTTTGGGAGGCTGAAGTAGGTGGATGACTTGAGGTCAAGTCTTCAACACCACCATGGCCAAAATGGCGAAACCCAGTCTCTGCTAAAAATGTAAAAAATTAGCCAGGCTTGGTGGTGGGTGCCTGTAATCACAGCTACTTCCGAGTCTGAGGCAGGAGAATCATTTGATCCCGGTAGGCAGAGGTTGCAATGAGCCAGGGTTGCCACTGCACTCCAGCCTGGGAGACAGTGTGAGACTCTGATTCAGACAAGAAAAAAAAAAAAAAACTAAAACTAAACTAAACTCAGCACTTTGGGAGCCTGAGGCAGGTGGATCAACTGAGGTCAGGAGTTCAAGACTAGCCTGACCAGTGTGGAAAAACCCTATCTCTACTAAAAATACAGAATTAACCAGGCATGGTGGCCTATGCTTGTAATTCCAGCTACCACGGAGGCTGAGGAAGGAGAATCGCTTGAACTCGGGAAGCTGAGGTTGTGGTGAGCCAAGAGTGCACCATTGCACTTCAGCCTGGGCAATAAGAGTGAAACTCTGTCTCAAAAAAAAAAAAAAAAAAAAAAAAAAAAAAAAAAAAAAAAAAATCACAGATCTTGCATGAATGGGTAAAGGCCCCAAATCTGTCATTTTTACATGCATTAGTAAGAATTTTAAGTGAGATTTAGAGTCTCAAAGAAAATTAAAACATTGTCTTTAATGGGAGAAGTACAAATATGGACACAATTAAGAAATACATAAAGACAAGAAACACTTTATAAGTTGAAAATATGAGCAGAGTTGTTTGGTCTTGAAACGGTAGGGATGGAGGTTCACCTAGGCTCTAAGGCTAAGGCATGCCATGATAAAAAGGTTTCAGAAAATATTTGTCTGGCTAATTAGGAAAGGTATAATAGAAAAACAGCTGGAGGAGAAAGGAATTGGCAGTGTATTAGGCCGTTCTCACATTGCTGTAGAGAAATGCCTGAGACTGGGTAATTTATAAGGAAAAGAGCTTTAATCGGCCGGTGATTCCTCAGGCTGTACAGGAAGCATGGCAGCATCAGCTTCTGGGGAGACCCTGGGAAACTTAAAGTCATAGCCAAAGGCAAAGGGGAGTGAGGCATTTCACGTGGCTGGAGGAGGAAGGGCGGGGAGGTGCTACACAGTTTTAAACAACCAGGCCTACTAAGAACTCACTGTCACAATGAGAGCACCAAGCGGATGGTGCAAAACCACTCACGACTATCCACCCCCATGATGCAATCACCTCCCAGCAGGCTCCCTCTCCAACCCTGGGGGTTATGATTCGACATAAGATTTGCATGGGGACAAACCATATCAGGTGGCACTTAATGCAATAAAAGAGGTGAGAAGAGCCCATAGGAAGGCGTTTAGTCCTAAAAGACGCATATCAATTCTTTACATGCACAATATTCTTTAACGATGACGTTTGTACACTTGTGGATTTGGTAAAAATGCTGACCTGATAACAGGAATGGTCTTTGACTTTTTTTCTTTTTCTGAGACGGAGTCTCACTATGTCGCCCTGGCTGAAATGCAATGGCACGATCTCGGCTCATTGCAACCTCCACCTCCCACGTTTAAGCTATTCTCCTGCCCCAGGCTCCTGAGTAGCTGGGGCTACAGGTGTGCACCACCAGGCACATTTAATTTTTGAATTTTTAGTAGAGATGGGGTTTCACCATGTTGGCCAGGATGGTCTCGATCTCTTGACCTCGTGATCTGCTCTCCTCAGCCTCCCAAAGTGCTGGGATTACAGGTGCAAGCCACCACACCCAGTCTGGTCTTCGGCTCCCTATGCATTCACTGTAATGTTCCATTTCATTGATACATATGCCGAATGCCTTACTTGGAAACACTTGAGAAAATATTTGACCTCTGAGAGAATACATGATGTTTTCAAGCTGTCAATACAGTATTTGCAATATAAAATAAACATAAGATTAAAACATGGAAATGTTCTTAGTTTTTTTTTTTAAGGAAAGTTTTTAAAAACTTAAAATTGCCTTACTACTGCCTGTATTTTAGTTAAGCTCTTAAAACAAATAGTTACCACTAAGATGCTCCACATGTGTTTTTTCAAAAGCTCTTGTAGCTAAGCCAATAAACCGATTAGATAGACCTAAACAAATTCGTAACCTTTTGAGAACTTCCTGTATCTTGCACATGTATAAACATTAAAGGCATTATAAAAAGTGTAAGAGTGGAGAAATGCAATTGGGGCAGCTGTTTGTCAAATCAAGTTTTTCTAATTTTCCATTTGCACAAGTTTCAGACATTTTTTCATGGAGAAATATCAGTCAATTAAAAGAAAATGGCGGTGTATTATCTATCACGTGAACTATAAATTTTTATAAAAACTAAAATTCTATATTTATAGTAGGGTCAATTAATGTGTCATAACTCAATTAGCGAATGTACCATAAAGAAAAAAAGAACTAATTTCTGTAGAAAAAAAATTTAGTTCACCAAAACTCATACACAAACACGTATACTTGCCTATACACCTTTATAATTTTTGTAACGATATACTTGATTAAAGAATATTCTCTCTAATTGTGAAAAATTAACAAGTTCAGAATGAGAAAAAGATCTTTAAATTCAAATTGATACGATTTTACAAAAAGTCTTCTTTGTGTTCTGTGCTTTACATTTTACAAAATACAGCAACATACATAATTTTTGCTCATAATGATGACAACCAAGGTGGATGTCTCCACGTTACCAATGAGAATGACTCCAGTTCCTCATAGAGAGAATTTCAAGGCAACGCTAGAAAATGTGCAGTATTTATTAATACAGAGCAATGACCTCTAAGCATTTCTCATTTCTCCTCCATGCCAAGCCCATAGCACCACCACCCAGAGTCAGGGCCTCATGCAGCACACCAAAGACGTGCAATTTTTTCAAAGCTTTGCTTTTACAACATTTACATCAACTTCAAATTTTCCGCCATACCTGACCATATTTTTTTTTTTAGTATAAATTGTTTTCTCCACCTCTGAATCTTCCAGGAAGGTGCAGTGTGCTGATCATTGGCCTTTGAGGAGACCTAGCATGCTGTGTCACACATTGCCAGCCACGCTACAGAACTGCTTCTAGACCAAACCCCAAAAGCTAAAATGAACTAGGTGCAAAAGGAATAGCCAGTCCCAAACGCCCACTCCTCTGTCTGTTACACAGACTTCCATGTATCCTTCTGGTAGTGAATGGAAAAAATACTGGAAACAACTATCAATGGGGAGAGACCCTCAACTTCACCTTACCATACAGAAGGACTTTCAAGGGAGAAAAGAGCAGAATGATGCAATCCAAAGGAAGGACCAACAGGATAAGGAAAGACCCATCAAGGAGACCAAAGAGAAGTACGCAAACGCAAGAGTTTTTATTTCTCTCCATTCCTAGTTTTCAATTCTCATTTCTAAAGTTTAAAGACCCTCGAGTTTTGAGTCTTGACTTATTAAAATGTTTCTCTTGGAAGATTGGGTTGAGTCCTTGTTTTTCCTAGAGGTTAGATTATGACCACTGTCTTTCCTTACATTTTGACTGTTTTTCTGTTAACATAGGGAGCATCACAATGATGAAATATATTGTTTTCTGCCACGGAGAAATCAACACGATTTGGAAGCAGTTCTGTCTGGAATTCTGGGAAATTGATTCTTCCTCCTTGCCACTTTTTCCATGAATCAACCTGGGGTCAATGGATAACTCCACTCTATTATGTCATCTACCTCCTTTGAGGAACATCCAGAAGTTACTGAATTGGATCAGGTCATTGCTTTGATAATGTTTGTCACAAGGTCCTGTTGTAAACTCTCCCAAGAAATCTTCCTCTATGTATTTGTCTTCTCAAGTCATGAGTTGTACCACCAAGTAAATTAGATGTTATGCAACAGTGTGTCAGTTTATGGAATATATAGCAGATATTCAAAGATATCCTATCCCAGTAAAAGAGAATGTCATAGAATGTTTGCACACAGAGTAACTATGTTTACTGTCATTTAGACATCAACAAATTCAAAAGTACATTAAATTACTGAGGGGCATCCAACCAGGATCCAAGCCCCGGGTCTAACTGAGGGAGAAAGAGATATTTCCAATGCTGTTTACTGTCCTGTGGCCTTCCTTCCCCTTGCTGCCCAGCTTAGAGAGTTTCAGTCTTGGAATTCCCTCTCTGATGTATCCAACCTTCTCTCAATCACTCTTTCCCAGACAATGTGTCTAAGTAACAAACAAACCAAAAAAGAAAAAGAAACGATCTGTTAAGTAAGAAGCAAATCAAGAAAAGTAAACCTCCATACTATTTGAATATTTCTCATTTTAAATGTATTTTCTAGAAGCTCTTTGGTAAGAAAAAAGGCATTAAAAATGTCGAGCTTTGGACAATAATGCTTAAATAAATTTCTTTCCATGTTCACTGTAAAAAGATACTGTACCTATGATTAATCCTACTCCTGTCTTAGTATTACAGTATTAGTGTTTCCTGAAACATAACTTTCAGAACTTCAAGATATTTTTCATTTTACTTTTAAAGTTATAAAAATTTTAGAGACAATTTTGGGAAAATTAATGAATATTGTTCAGCAAAACTAAAAGCAATGATAAATAAAAGGACTGACCAGGATGCAGGCAGGTGTATATGGTTAGAAAGAGTTTCACTGAGCCAAAAAGCTCTGGAAAGGAGTAAGGGAACAAACTTGCCTTTAAATAATACTGATCAAAATATCTGCTCTAATTAGACTTGTGGATAGGAGGCTAACACTTTGAAAAACTTAGAATTTCTGTCAGGTCAAAGTAGAAACATGATATATAGATTTAGAAAAAAAAATGCTGTTTTCATTTTTTTAACTTTTTGGATAATAGCTTTCTTTGGAGTAACATAGCACTTTCTTAAGTACCAAGTTGTTTTATGACCTTGTCTTGTTACGGATGATGTTGGCTTTCTTAGTACCACTGCTTCCATTGTTGTCATCATTTCTGCCATCCTGTACGATTTCTTTCAATTTGCCTTTTATGGAGTTGACGTGGAACTTGTTCACAGTAATGCATTATGGTTAAGTACCTCTATGTATGTTACCATTTGGGTTGCTGCAATAACAGTGTTTATGTTCTCAATGATTATCAGATTTATACAGCATAATGCTAGAGAAAAGAAAAACAATAAAAGCCTATTGTTTTTTGAAAAAAAAAAGTGATGAAAGTAACATAACTTTGAATATTAATTTATAAATATTTATGATCATGCTCTTATGTCATTGCTTCAGTCTTTAAAATCTTGTTTTCAAAAACTCTTTAAATGTGTTAATTTTAAATTAAACTATTTACATTTTACATTTATAGATTTATAGTTTCATTCCCCAAAAAGGAGAAAGCAAAGGGCATGGTCTATTGTTATTGTAAATAATTTCCTAAGCTTATTGGCTCTAAACAATTATGAATCAAATCACTTACATAGTAGTACATCTAAGATCCTTTGCATAAAGAAATAAAGATAGTATCTTAGTTTGTTTTTGTGTGTCTGTGTGAGACAGTTCATTCTCCATAACTGGCTTACTGCATTAATAGACTGAAGACTTATTCATTAGAAAATGCATTGTGTATATCTTCTACACAGTGATGGCAACAGCAGGCAGTCTTTGGACATGAACTTACATTACAAAGAACCTTTGGTGTGTAAACAAAATACATTGTTCAACCAATTTTAATGAAGATATATGAAACAATATGTTTTTCATAAACATTTTTTGTAATACTGGAAATGGAGTTAACATATTTACATGTCCCCATACCTTATTTTATTTGATTGCCAGAAGTTGAAATTGAACAAAATTAAAGAAAGAAGGGTGAATCACAAAGCAATATCACATGGGGGATACTGAATGCTGCATTGTATTCCAAAATTTGTGCAGAAAGATTAAATGACAAACAGAATAATTCCAAGTTATGCTAACCTATATACAATTTTAGCTTTCCCAATTCTAAGCAATAAAAAAAACATAGTCAAATGTCTCCATTTCTCCATACACTTCTAAAAAGAATGGCTCATGAACAGATCTTGCTCTTTACCTAAGAAGCTTGTTCATAAGTTGACAAATATGTCTAAATATAAAATTCCAAGGTGAGTTGGAGAAAATGCCATGCAAAACTCTGAAAAGCCCAGATGGTCCATCAACAGTTAATTAAGTAGAAGAGCCTAAAATAGCTATGAAGCTGTGAACCCAAAGGCTGCAGTCGTTTCTAGCTTCCCTTAAAGAGGAAACCAAAATGTTCTGAAGCTGGTGGTAGGGATCCGTGATGTCATAGAAAAAAATCAGATAGCAGTGCATCCATCTACACACACAGTCTGCAAAATCCTTGGTACAAGCTAAAAGAATGATGGCACCACTCAGAGACAAAATGAGTTGGGATATGGGTAATGCAATAGGAAGTCTTCAGCACAGACCTTTAGTCTTCGTCAGCGTCTTTAATATTATAAATGCAACTGGGATTAGGTCATTAGCCTCTCCCATCTGTTCACATAATTATATAAAACAGAATTGAGTGTATGTCTCATGCCTGGATATTGCTGTCTGCAGTGACTGCTCTAGCAGCCTTCAAGATCTTCATAGTAGACTGTAGACATGTGGGACAATATTTAATAATTTTCAAGGCAATATTTCATGATAACCAAGGCATACAGGTTCTGCATACAAATTGCGTATGCAAGTTGCACAAGCTCTTTGAGCTTGCAGTTCTCTGTCTGTAAAACAGTTCTACTAGTACTATAAAATAGCAATGTTGTAAGGACAAAATTAAACAATTCATGTGAGAATAGTGGCATAGTGAAAAGAACATTATATTATGACAAAAAAATATGAGCTGCTTAGATGATGATGTTGATCATGGTGGTGGTGGTGGTGATAATGATGTCATAGGCATTCAACAGTTTCAGTTCATGGCACATAATAGCCACTCAATAAATATGTGTTGAATGAATGAGGGAATATAACAGCATAACTCTGTGGGATAGACACTGATACCATCATATCACAAAGGATAAAGCTCATTTCCAGAAGAATTAAGTGAACAATCTCACCCAGCTAGTAACACTCGGTTGGGCAAGTGGAGATCTTCTCATTGTATCCTGCTATTCCATCACAATGGGCAATCTACTTTCATGGATCTGGTTTTCATTTGATCAACACAACCCATCTATTAGTCAGAAATAACAGGTATTTAAATCTAAATGCAGATGAGTTAGGTAATATCCAAAGAGGTTGAGCATTTTGCTTGAGATCATTATATATGTCTTAGTTTGGTCTGTAAGCTGATTTTAGTAATATGATTGAGCAAGAACAGAAGAAATTGGTTCTAGCCCCATAATTTCTGCAGTCTAGGTGACCCGGTGGACACCTCTGGGCAAGCAGAGTTTAAAGAAGTGACACATTGTATTCCAATACCTCACTATAGCTGCCAATTGGCCCCTCGGCTTGTCACATAATGATTCATATTATAAAGAGGTCTTTATTCCTCATTACTGCCCACCACCATGTAAAAAGTACACTACTGGGTACTTGAATGCAGCATCTTTCTCTTTTATTTGTTTTCACATTCCATTGGAAAAGTACCATAGATGTGACAAACCGAGTGTCTCATTTGGAATGTGGCTTTCCTCTTGACACCCTTTTGCACAATGCCTTTGAAGCAATGGAAGATAATTCTTCAGCACTTCTCATGATTGCCAAATGTGGACAGGAAACAAGAGAAATGGCTGTTTAGTTTGCCACAAATTCATCTTTATTACAATATATGTGAACAAATAGAATATGTATAGCTTTCAAAAGTACATATTGATAATACTAATAAAAATAATAATGGCTAGCTTATCTTGAGTAATTACCATGTATCAGACATTTTATAAGTAATGTACTCCCATACAAAAATGTTAGCACCTTGCCTTAGGTCACATGGCTACCTAAGAGTAGAGCTGGAGTTTAAGGGCACGTGCTCTGGCCTCAGCACTAGTGTCCTTACTCACCCCAGCATACTGAATGTGCTCTTCACACGTACTTAAGGATGCTAATTGTTCCTGTAGCTGAACACAGTTTGGCAAGAGAAAGCACCTTCAGGTCTTCACAAAGCCAAACAATGTCTGGCAACAGATTTTATGAAGGATGGCTGTAAAATATAGCCATAGATAAAACATCAATGCATTTTCTGGGTAAAGCTGCTTCTGATGACGGCCTTTACCATGGTAGTCAATATTCCTCAGAAAAGACATGTGTAAAACATTCTTTCAGATTAGGCATGAATGGTCTCTTCTGATTAATTTACTTCTTTTTATTAAAAAAGGGAAACCATAAAACTTCTGGTTTTCTGCATTTACTTTGGCTACTAGAAAGCTCAAAAAATAAAAAGCTCTGAGTTAATTGTGGTAGGTTTACAGTGCTAAAGTTCTGTTGTGATTATTTCCCTCTCCTGTTCTTCATTTCTGGACTCTGTTATTTTCTTTTTAATATAATAGAAGCTAAACAAATGCAATTGCTTTAATGCAAACATTTTAATATTCTTATTTACGTATTTTAATTTGAACCTATTTGAAAAAGATCTGATCTTTTACATGAGCAACCCAACTGGACTTTAGTGGATAATTGTATCCACTCCTTTGGTTGAAGGAATGCTTTCATTTATGGTTTACATTATTCACTGTACAGAACAGACTTACTG